>NC_090922.1:919571504-920229629 GCF_040938575.1 Ambystoma mexicanum | reverse complement strand
GAACAACTGCCCCCCCCGGAGCTGCCCTCCACAACAAGGTACTGTGTTCGCCTGGCTTCCCGTTCGATCGGTTCGAGTGAGGTGTCTTAATCCTCTCCGTTCCACTCGGTCGCCTTCAAGCTTTTCTCATTCATTGTTCTGAACTGGTTCAACCTGCCGACAACAATTTGCTACAAAGACTTTAATGCATCTCCACTAGAGACTTTTTGGGACATCGCGCCTCGCCTCTCTCCGAGTGGGCCTGGCCTCTGAACTTTACGATCTATTGTGATTCTTGCCTTCCTGCCTTGCATTTTATCCGCGTAGGATTGAACTGTGTTGATTTCATAACCTGCCTATCTTTTTCTCTCCCGTCCCAACTAATATTCGAGTGTCATCTAGGTTGAGGTATACACCTCTGTCTGAAAATAAGTGGTGCCGGTAGAACCTAGAGTTCTCGAAATATTGCTAGGGGGATTGATCGTTTTCTTCTTCGTAGAGTAATTGTGTTTGATTTGTTTGCCGTGACTTGCCATAGTGTTTTTCATAGATGTTTCGTTATAAATAAATACCTTAATATCTTTACACTAAGCCTCGTTGTGTGTTTGCTTGTCTTACTGGGAAGAATTGCCCTATCTTGTATACTCCACATACTGCTCAACTCTTCTTGAGGGAAGTCTGACTGCTCAGCCACAGCTATCAAGTGAATCTGTGTGGTACAGACTGCTACCAAGTGGGTTCACCGCCAAACACCTGTAGTCCTAAATCTTTTGCAGTGGTCTCAGAGGGAACTGCACAGGTTTCCGCCTAACAATTCCATCGCTCCACAGCCCAGCCCCAGGACCCAGTTGCCCACCCACTCCTGCCTCTGGGGTTGTCATGTCGGGCACTGCAACATCTGGCACCACTGACAACCCCCGGCCAGAGAGGCAGAGGGGCACCAGCTTCAGTGCCAGGGAAGTTGGTGTCCTGGTGGAGCAAGTCCTGGGGCAGTATGATGCCCTCCACTGAAGGGCGCGCGCCGACAAGGAAGGACGGACTCGGATCTGGACAGACATCGTGACTGCCATCAACGCGGAGGGGGTGGCAGTCCGCGACTTCCACATGTCAAGAAGCGCTGGGAGGACTTCAGGTCCAGGACCCTCAGCAAGGCCTGGCGCCTCTTGAAGGCAGCGGATGCTAAGGGGCGCCGGGGCCACTTGTCGGAAGATTAGATGAGGGTCCTGGAACGCATATCCCCAGCGCTACACGTCCAGGTCCTTGAGAGGCAGACCCGTCTGGAGTCGAGCGGTAAGTGTACATGCATCATGATTGTAAGCTGTGCGTGTGGTGATGTGCCAGTAGTGTGCCGGTTGCACATCTGTTTGTATGGGGCCGAGTATGGGTGGGGGTGTACAGGACCGTGAGACTAACACATGCGAGCGCTGTCATGTGTGAGACATGGATGGTGGTTGTGTGTGTAGGCTTGCATGCCAAATGCAGTTGTGTGGGCACACATGTTTGGATGAATGTGTATGTAAGTAGGCATGTTCGTGATGTCACGCATGTATGTTGTTTTCAGCTGCATGTATCAGCACTGTGTACATGTGCATGTGTGTGTATTTGACAAAGGTGCAACAGTGATGCAACATGGATGCATGTGACAGCGGGATGTGGAAGCCGGATTGGCAGATGTGACATGGATGCCCATCGGAACACTGCGACAGTTGGCTGAGGTGTACACATGCATGCAAGTGTGGTGGTGTGCGTGCATGTGTAGTGCACTCCCTGTGTTGCATGTGATGTCTGGCTCACCTTTGCCTGCTCATGCTGTTGTATGTGTATGGATGGTGCTGGAAGTTGCGATGTGGTTGTGGTATGGCTCATGTGTGCATGTAGATATGACATGTGTGTTGCCAATTGTGATGCCATGCCTGAGGTTTGCCAATGCCACTCATGTGCAACTGTCATGTGTGTATGTTTCCATTGTACAGTGCCCTGATGCCTGTGTTTTATTTCTCCCTGTCTGCAGCGTCAACTGATGAAGAGGGCGGAGAAGGTGCTGTGGAGCACAGCAGCGGGGATCGCACCGCCAGCTGGAGACGCAAGGCCCGGCTCCCCTCCCAGGTTGTGATCTCGTCGGGGAGTGAGGAGTCCGGTGCCGCGTCCCAGGCCGCAGCTGCAGGGGGGAGGTCCAAGAGGCGGAGGTCGGAGTTGGACTCCTCAGAAGCAGAAGGGGCTGCTGGGACCCCACAGGGCCCAATGGGGGAAGATGGCAAGGAGTCATCCAGGTTGGTGGGGGCTTTGGTGGAGGAGGAGGCCGTGCAAGCGACAGTGACGGGGTCTGGAGGTGGGGATTCCACTGGTGCTAGTGGTGCAGTGCAGGACCAGGGACAGGAGGCAGCACAGGTCGCCGCGGAGGAGCCTGTGTGCAATCCTGTCCCTGATCCTGTCACTGCATCATCTTGCACCAGCAGGGATGCCTAAGTCCAGACCCGTTTTTAGGCAGGGGATGAGCTCACGAGAACTGGCCTTCCTCTGCCTGCGGACGTGGCTATCCGGGTCTGGGTTGAGCCTGTCCTGACTGGTGTGGCGTTGCGTCAACAGGCCATGCGAGGTGACCTGCAGTCTTTTCATGAGGAGACTGCACGTCATCTCGAATGGCTCGTTGACCGCGTCGGCCTACTGGGACAGGTCACCCAGGCCGGATTCCTCCGTTTGATGGGGCTTGCTCAGACCCCCTCCTCAACTGAACCCCCTATGCGCCAGTTGTCCTCCGTGCCATCTTCCCACCCATCAGTCACCTGGGTGCCCTGTGGAGCTGCCTCTGACGGTGCGGCCAGGCTGGAGGAGGAGGCATCCCTGCCACAGTCGGGAATCGGACGTCCAGCAGGGGTGGCCACATCAACGACTGCACCCCAGCCAGCGGAGGATGTGCAGGCAGCAGGAGGCAGTGTACGGGAAGAGGCGCAGCAGCAGCAGCAACGTGGTGGGAGCCATGATGGCTCGGGGCCTTCGACATCGGAGGGGCTGGCATCGGCCGGAGTGCAGGAGGACCCAGGACGGGAAGTGTATTCCGTGTGGCAGCGGTTGGGCCACGCCATAGATGCGGAGCGGCAGCGGGCTGAAGAGGCACGGCTCACGATGGTCTGGGCGGAGAACTGAGGCGGGCCGAGTGCCTCGAGGCAATCCGCAGGGAGTTTGGGGGGATGTTAGGGAGAATTCTCTGTTTAGGCTGAATTTCCTAACCTAGTGAGTCCCCCAGCAGCTTTGCTGGATTTCGGGAAGTTGTTTTTTTCCATCCTGCCAAGAGTGAGACTCTTTTTCTCCCACTCTTGGACATGTATGTGTGTAATTCCTTCAAATGTCAATGTGTTCTACGGGCTATGGGGTCTTTTACTCCATAGGGTCTCATATGTTTTTATATGTTTTTCTATGTGTGTTACACCGCACCCTACGTGCCGTAACACGGGGGCGTCCTAGCGGACCCCGCCATAGACTCCATACCCGGGGACTGACTACCGTCTCCCCGGGCATGTAAAGTCACCATTGGCTTTACTAGACCTAAATATACTAACAGAACTAGTACAAACCATCTTATTGTGGACGTACTAGTAGGGGTAATTCGATTACTCCTGGATCTGTTACTCGAGGGGGCACTGTCCCGTCCCCCCTCGTCGAGTTTTGGCTGGTGGCAGTGGAAATTACTTGTTATGTTCGACCCCGGACATAACCCTATGGGACTATTCCCATTGTTGGAGATTGATACTTTTCCTCGTTAATCTCTAATGTACCACCGGTCTACTTATCTTAAATAAGTTTACCGGATGGTATTTTCTGCCAGAACTCGGTTTTTAAAATGGCGTCTGTGTTCGTCTCTGTGACTCCTAAACCAAAGGTCGAGCCCTTTGTTCCACTTTTGGCGGGCTCTGTACAGGGACCCTCCAAAGTGGTGCCATTCTGTCTGGGCTACCACAGGGGTGTGGGAGGGGGTTTAGGCACCCTGGACCGAGTTGCCTTGCCAACTCCGGTCGCATTCTGGAGTGATTGGCCCAAGTGGTGAGCCTCCCCGCTCACCACTTAGCATGTGTTGATTGACAGCTAGGCTGAATGAATGGGGGTTTTCTGCATAAAAGCAGGGCTTTTGGGACTGGATCTTCAGAAGTCGCCACAGGACCTAAGAATCCGACGAGGGTAACGCTGAGCCGACCTGCATGACGACACCTCCGGTGGAGCCCTGCGGAACCGACTCACCACTTCCCGACGACAGAGGAGATCTCCCTGCCGGAGAGTCTCTTCCCCTGACTGGTGGGAACAACCAGTCCCCTTTGCTTTTTATTCGCCTCAGGACGCAGTGGTCGAATTGCCCGTGCAGAGCACCTCGGCAACCGGATAGCCACTAACACTGTACCGCGACCAAAAGGTGGTGCCTTGTGACGGAGCACTCCGCGGCTGGTCTCTTCCCTGGTGGTGCACCGGACTTCACTTTTCTTCGACAACGAGATCATCTCTACTCTTGGCAAAGACCCGACGTGCATCCACCACCAGGAACAACTTCCCCTGCCGGAGCTGCCCTCCACAACAAGGTACCGTGTCCGCCTGGCTTCCCGTTCGATCGGTTCGAGTGAGGTGTCTTAATCCTCTCCGTTCCGCTGGGTCGCCTCCAAGCTTTTCTCATTCATTGTTCTGAACTGGTTCAATCTGCCGATAACAATTTGCTATAAAGACTTGAATGCATCTCCACTAGAGACTTTTTGGGACATCGCGCCTCGCCTCTCTCCGAGTGGGCCTGGCCTCTGAACTTTACGATCTATTGTGATTCTTGCCTTCCTGCCTTGCATTTTATCCTCGTAGGATTGAACTGTGTTGATTTCATAACCTGCCTATCTTTTTCTCTCCCGTCCTAACAAATATTAGAGTGTCATAGGTTGAGGTATACACCTCTGTCTGAAAAGGTTGAGGTATACACCTCTGTCTGAAAATAAGTGGTACCGGTAGAACCTAGACTTGTCGAAATATTGCTAGGGGGATTGATCGTTTCTTCTTCGTATAGTAATTGTGTTTGATTTGTTTGCCGTGACTTGCCATAGTGTTTTTCATAGATGTTTCGTTATAAATAAATACCCTAATATCTTTACACTAAGCCTCGTTGTGTGTTTGCTTGTCTTGCTGGGAAGAATTGCCCTATCTTGTATACTCCACATACTGCTCAACTCTTCTTGAGGGAAGTCTGACTGCTCAGCCACAGCTACCAAGTGAATCTGTGTGGTACAGACTGCTACCAAGTGGGTTCACCGCCCAACACCTGTAGTCCCAAATCTTTTGCAGTGGTCCCAGAGGGAACTGCACAGGTTTCCACCTAACAGGGGAACATGTGGAAAGCCCTGCGGACCCTCGGGGCCATGGAGGAGGAGCGCCTCCGGGACATTGAGCAGGAGTTCGATGATGCCCTGGCCCGGAACATCCCGAAGTGAGCCGTCGGACTAGCCGCTGCCCTTGTAAATAGTTCTGTAGTTAGTGTTAGGTTTCCTTTGGTTTAGCGTTTTTTTGGACCTTTTGGACAATGGGCCACAATTTTGTATATATTTTTTTTTTTTTAGGTAGTGTTATTAGATAGGTTTCATTTCTTCGGTTGGGATCATGGACCCTGGATTGTTTATCTGTATATAGTTGACTTTTGGATTTTCATTTTTTTGAATCATTTCCCCATGGAGCAATGGTTTTCGATTTTAATTTTCCATTGGATTTACTTTTGTGGACTGTGACTTTGGACACCTTCCGTTTGCATTATGATTTGTGGTTTTGCATTATTTCACGTACCTGCTGGGTTTTTAAAAAACAATTTCCATTATTGTTTGTTTATTTTTGATTCAATTTATGTTGCGTTTAATACATATATTTTCTTCAAACTTCAATGTGTAGTATCATCTCATTGGTTTCATGCATATCATGATATGGGTTTTGACATTCACTGGCACCCATTGGGTGTATGTGAGGGACATGTGTTCATTTCAAAACTTGCAATTGGGGTTATACCATGTTTTTGCCATTTCTAAGTGGGTGATTGCAATACTCAGGTGGGTGTTTGGCATTTGGAGGCTGACCATAAGGGCCAGGGATCTAGATTGTGGTGACATGTTGGCTGGGGGACATGAGTGGGGGCCTGGTTGAGGCTGCCCCTGCATTGCTGGGGGGTGGGGGTGGTGGGAGACATGAGTGGGGGCCTGGTGGAGGCTGCCCCTGGATGCTGGGGGGTGGGGGTGATGGGAGACATGAGTGGGGGCCTGGTGGAGACTGCCCCTGCACTGCTGGGGGGTGGGGGTGATGGGGGACATGAGGGGGGGCCTGGTGGAGGCTGCCCCTGCACTGCTGGTGGGTGGGGGTGATGGAAGACATGAGGCGGGGCCTGGTGGAGGCTGTCCCTGCACTGCTGGGGGGTGGGGGTGATAGGGGAAATGAGGGGGGGCCTGGTGGAGGCTGCCCCTGCACTGCCGGGGGGTGGAGGTGATGGTAGACATGAGTGGGGGCCTGGTGGAGGCTGCCCCTGCACTGCTGGGGGGTGGGGGTGATGGTAGACATGAGTGGGGGCCTGGTGGAGGCTGCCCCTGCACTGCTGGGGGGTGGGAGTGATGGTAGACATGAGTGGGGGCCTGGTGGAGGCTGCCCCTGCAGTGCTGGGGGGTGGGGGTGATGGGAGACATGAGTGGGGGCCTGGTGGAGGCTGCCCCTGCACTGCTGGGGGGTGGGGGTGATGGGAGACATGAGTGGGGTCCTGGTGGAGGCTGCACCTGCACTGCTGGGGGGTGGGGGTGAAAGGGGACATGAGTGGGGGCCTGGTGGAGGCTGCCCCTGCACTGCTGGGGGGTGGGGGTGATGGTAGACATGAGTGGGGGCCTGGTGGAGGCTGCCCCTGCACTGCTGGGGGGTGGGGGTGTTAGGGACATGAGTGGGGGCCTGGTGGTGGGTGCCCCTGATGGCTTGGGGGTGAGGGTGATGGGAGACAGGAGTGGGGGCCTGGTGGAGGCTGCACCTGCACTGCTGGGGGGTGGGGGTGCAGGGAGACATGAGTGGGGGCCTGGTGGAGGCTTCCCCTGGTGGCTGGGGGGTGGGGGTGGTGGAGGCTGCCCCTGGATGCTGGGGGGTGGGGGTGATGGGAGACATGAGTGGGGTCCTGGTGGAGGCTGCCCCTGCACTGCTGGGGGGTGGGGGTGATAGGGGACATGAGTGGGGGCCTGGTGGAGGCTGCCCCTGGTGGCTGGGGGGTGGGGTGGTGGGAGACATGAGTGGGGGCCTGGTGGAGGCTGCCCCTGCACTGCTGGGGGGTGGGGGTGATGGTAGACATGAGTGGGGGCCTGGTGGAGGGTGCCCCTGGTGGCTGGGGGGTGGGGGTGGTGGGAGACATGAGTGGGGGCCTGGTGGAGGCTGCCCCTGGTGGCTGGGGGGTGGGGGCGATGGGAGACATGAGTGGGGGCCTGGTGGAGGCTGCCCCTGCACTGCTGGGGGGTGGGGGTGATGGTAGACATGAGTGGGGGCCTGGTGGAGGCTGCCCCTGGTGGCTGGGGGGTGGGGGGATGGTAGACATGAGTGGGGGCCTGGTGGAGGCTGCCCCTGCACTGCTGGGGGGTGTGGGTGATGGGAGACATGAGTGGGGGCCTGGTGGAGGCTGCCCCTGCACTACTGGGTGGTGGGGGTGATGGGAGACATGAGTGGGGGCCTGGTGGAGGCTGCCCCTGCACTGCTGGGGGGTGGGGGTGCAGGGAGACATGAGTGGGGGCCTGGTGGAGGCTGCCCCTGGTGGCTGGGCGGTGGGGGTGGTGGGAGACAGGAGTGGTGGCCTGGTGGAGGCTGCCCCTGGATGCCGGGGGGTGGGGGTGGTGGGAGAAATGAGTGGGGGCCTGGTGAAGGCTGCCCCTGCACTGCTGGGGGGTGGGGATGGTGGGAGACATGAATGGGGGCCTGGTGGAGGCTGCCCCTGGATGCTGGGGGTGGGGGTGATGGGAGACATGAGTGGGGGACTGGTGGAGGCTGCCCCTGCACTGCTGGGGGGTGGGGTGATTGGGTACATGAGTGGGGGCCTGGTGGAGGCTGCCCCTGCAATGCTGGGGGGTGGGGGTGATGGTAGACATGAGTGGGGGCCTGGTGGAGGCTGCCCCTGCACTGCTGGGGGGTTGGGGTGATGGTAGACATGAGTGGGGGCCTGGTGGAGGGTGCTCCTGGTGGCTGGGGGGTGGGGGTGATGGGAGACATGAGTGGGGGCCTGGTGGAAGCTGCCCCTGCACTGCTGGGGGGTGGGGGTGGTGGTAGACATGAGTGGGGGCCTGGTGGAGGCTGCCCCTGGTGGCTGGGGGGGTGTGGGTGGTGGGAGACATGAGTGGGGGCCTGATGGAGGCTGCCCCTGGATGCTGGGGGGTGGGGGTGAGGGGAGACATGAGTGGGGGACTGGTGGAGGGTGCCCCTGCTCTGCTGCGGGGTGGGGGTGGTGGTAGACATGAATGGGGGCCTGGTGGAGGCTGACCCTGCACTGCTGGGGGGTGGGGGTGATGGTAGACATGAGTGGGGGCCTGGTGGAGGGTGCCCCTGGTGGCTGGGGGGTGGGGGTGATGGGAGACATGAGTGGGGGCCTGGTGGAGGCTGCCCCTGCACTGCTGGGGGGTGGGGGTGCAGGGAGACATGAGTGGGGCCTGGTGGATGGGGGTGGGGGTGGTGGGAAACATGAGTGGGGGCCTGGTGGAGGCTGCCCTTGGATGCTGGGGGTGATGGGAGACATGAGTGGGGGCCTGGTGGAGGCTGCCCCTGCACTGCTGGGGGGTGGGGGTGGTGGGAGACATGAGTGGGGGCCTGGTGGAGGCTGCCCCTGGATGCTGGGGGTGGGGGTGATGGGAGACATGAGTGGGGGCCTGGTGGAGGCTGCCCCTGCACTGCTGGGGGGTGAGGGTGATAGGGGACATGAGTGGGGGCCTGGTGGAGGCTGCCCCTGCACTGCTGGGGGGTGGGGGTGATGGTAGACAAGAGTGGGGGCCTGGTGGAGGCTGCCCCTGCATTGCTGGGGGGTGGGGGTGATGGTAGACATGAGTGGGGGCCTGGTGGAGGGTTCCCCTGGTGGCTGGGGGGTGGGGGTGATGGGAGACATGAGTGGGGGCCTGGTGGAGGCTGCTCCTGCACTGCTGGGGGGTGGGGGTGCAGGGAGACATGAGTGGGGGCCTGGTGGAGGCTGCCCCTGGTGGCTGGGGGGTGGGGTGGTGGGAGACATGAGTGGGGGCCTGGTGGAGGCTGCCTCTGGTGGCTGGGGGGTGGGGATGGTGGGAGACGTGAGTGGGGGCCTGGTGGAGGCTGCCCCTGGATGCTGGAGGGTGGGGGTGGTGGGAGACATGAGTGGGGGCCTGGGGGAGGCTGCCCCTGCACTGCTGGGGGTGGGGGTGGTGGGAGACATGAGTGGGGGCCTGGTGGAGGCTGCCCCTGCACTGCTGGGGGGTGGGGGTGATGGTAGACATGAGTGGGGGACTGGTGGAGGCTGCCCCTGCACTGCTGGGGGGTGGGGGTGATAGGGTACATGAGTGGGGGCCTGGTGGAAGGTGCCCCTGGTGGCTGGAGATGGGGGTGATGGGAGACATGAGTGGGGGCCTGGTGGAGGCTGCCCCTGCACTGCTGGGGGGTGGGGGTGCAGGGAGACATGAGTGGGGGCCTGGTGGAGGCTGCCCCTGGTGGCTGGGGGGTGGGGGTTGTGGGAGACATGAGTGGGGGCCTGGTGGAGGCTGCCCCTGGTGGCTGGGGGGTGGGGGTGGTGGGAGACATGAGTGGTGGCCTGGTGGAGGCTGCCCCTGGATGCTGGGGGGTGGGGGTGATGGGAGACATGAGTGGGGTCCTGGTGGAGGCTGCCCCTGCACTGCTGGGAGGTGGGGGTGATAGGGGACATGAGTGGGCGCCTGGTGGAGGCTGCCCCTGGTGGCTGGGGGGTGGTGGTGGTGGGAGACATGAGTGGGGGCCTGGTGGAGGGTGCCCCTGCACTGCTGGGGTGTGGGCATGATGGTAGACATGAGTGGGGGCCTGGTGGAGGGTGCCCCTGGTGGCTGGGTGGTGGGGGTGGTGGGAGACATGAGTGGGGGCCTGGTGGAGACTGCCCCTGCACTGCTGAGGGTGGGGGTGATGGGAGACATGAGTGGGGGCCTGGTGGAGGCTGCCCCTGCACTGCTGGGGGGTGGGGGTGATGGGAGACATGAATGGGGGCCTGGTGGAGGCTACCCCTGGATGCTGGGGGGTGGGGGTGATGGTAGACATGAGTGGGGGCCTGGTGGATGCTGCCCCTGCACTGCTGGGGGGTGGGTGTGATGGTAGACATGAGTGGGGGCCTGGTGGAGGCTGCCCCTGCACTGCTGTGGGGTGGCGGTGATGGGAGACATGAGTGGGGGCCTGGTGGAGGCTGCCCCTGCACTGCTGGGGGGTGGGGGTGCAGGGAGACATGAGTGGGGGCCCGGTGGAGGCTGCCCCTGGTGGCTGGGGGGTGGTGGGAGACATGAGTGGGGGCCTGGTGGAGGCTGTCCCTGGATGCTGGGGGGTGGGGGTGGTGGGAGACATGAGTGGGGGCCTGGTGGAGGCTGCCCCTGCACTGCTGGGGGGTGGGGGTAATGGGAGACATGAGTGGGGGCCTGGTGGAGGCTGCCCCTAAACTGCTGGGGGGTGGGGTGATAAGGGACATGAGTGGGGGTCTGGTGGAGGCTGCTCCTGCACTGCTGGGGTGTGGGGGTGATGGTAGACATGAGTGGGGGCCTGGTGGAGGCTGCCCCTGCACTGCTGGGGGGTGGCGGTGATGGTAGACATGAGTGGGGGCCTGGTGGAGGGTGCCCTGGTGGCTGGGGGGTGGGGGTGATGGGAGACATGAGTGGGGGCCTGGTGGAGGCTGCCCCTGCACTGCTGGGGGGATGGGGTGCAGGGAGACATGAGTGGGGGCCTGCTGGAGGCTGCCCCTGGTGGCTGGGGGGGTGGGGGGGTGGGAGACATGAGTGGGGGCCTGGTGGAGGCTGCCCCTGCACTGCTGGGGGGTGGGGGTGGTGGGAGACATGAGTGGGGGCCTGGCGGAGGCTGCCCCTTGATGCTGGGGGGTGGGGGTGATGGGAGACATGAGTGGGGGCCTGGTGGAGGCTGCCCCTGCACTGCTGGGGGGTGGGGTGATAGGGGACATGAGTGGGGGCCTGGTGGAGGCTGCCCCTGCACTGCTGGGGGGTGGGGGTGATGGTAGACATGAGTGGGGGCCTGGTGGAGGGTGCTCCTGGTGGCTGGGGGGTGGGGGTGATGGGAGACATGGGTAGGGGCCTGGTGGAAGGTGCCCCTGCACTGTTGGGGGGTGGGGGTGATGGGAGACATGAGTGGGGGCCTGGTGGAGGGTGCCCCTGCACTGCTGCGGGGTGGGGGTGGTGGTAGACATGAGTGGGGGCCTGGTGGAGGCTGACCCTGCACTGCTTGGGGGTGGGGGTGATGGTAGACATGAGTGGGGGCCTGGTGGAGGGTGCCCCTGGTGGCTGGGGGTGGGGGTGATGGGAGACATGAGTGGGTGCCTGGTGGAGGCTGCCCCTGCACTGCTGGGGGGTGGGGGTGATAGGGGACATGAGTGGGGGCCTGGTGGAGGCTGCCCCTGCACTGCTGGGGGGTGGGGGTGATGGAAGACATGAGTGGGGGCCTGGTGGAGGCTGCCCCTGCACTGCTGGGGGGTGGGGGTGCAGGGAGACATGAGTGGGGGCCTGGTGGAGGCTGCCCCTGGTGGCTGGGGGGTGGGGGTGGTGGGAAACATGAGTGGGGGCCTGGTGGAGGCTGCCCCTGGATGCTGGGGGGTGGGGGTGATGGGAGACATGAGTGGGGGCCTGGTGGAGGCTGCCCCTGCACTGCTGCGGGGTGGGGGTGGTAGGAGACATGAGTGACATGAGCCACGTTAACCTCAACCAGGGGGGGGGCATGGCTGTCCCTGACTGCTCCTCCACACATGGGGGGCTAGGGGCACCCTGCAAGTCACGGCCACGTCCCCTACCGGATACACCACGGCCACCACTTGGGGCTCGGCCACCTTTGCCACCCGTATGGCTTGTTCGCCTCCCAGCCATGGCACTGAAGTTATTGTGCGTATGGGAGTCGATGTGAACTATTGTCCTGGGCAATTGGAGGTCAAAGGGGTTGGGTACCAGATGGTAATCGTACCCTAGTGCTCTAGCAAGGCTGTATGTCACCCCTGGGGAAAGATGACGGGTAACGCAACGCACAGGCACCCCAAAAAAGGGAAGTAAGGTGCACGCAACCCCTCCTAGACCAACTGCGTGGAAAAATAAACCTGCACTACGCTTTGGCACCCAGAAACACAAGAATGAACGTATGCGTGTCACACGCAGCCTAGAATGACCTCTGAAGGGGTATGCGACACACGGGGCAAGCACAGATGTTAAATACGTGTTCGATTTACCGACTGCCAGGAACAAAAGCATGAAAAATATGCACGTGTGCGCATTGGCAACACCCCCACCAAAAGAAAAATTGTACGCTGTCTGAGGAGACAGGACAACAGTAGAAGGGAACGCTGTTTGAGGAAACAGGCCCAGGAAAAAGAGGAAAAGAGAAAAAGCTGTCAGAGGTAACAGGGAGTACGAACTGGAAACGGCGTGAAGTAAATCGCGTGGGAACCGACAAGAAGTACAGATTTCACCCACTTGCTCTCCACGAAAAGCACGTACAAGGAATTGGCGTTCTACACGTACCTTTTATACACACGTCACAGACGCGCATACGCGATGAGGCCATTTCCACCAATTACACGCTTTGACACTCGGACGTGTATCTTTTTTTTTTTACACGCGCCATTCTCTACGGGCATGCCCGTGACGTCACAGCTGCGCATGGGGGCCTTTGGGCCAATGAAATCGCGTATGCGTGCAGACGCGCTTACGTGCTAAGGGCCTTTCCTCGAATTACACGCAGACGTGCAGGACTTTTCACGTGCCAAATCACTCCATATCAAGCTGGCCACGCGTAAGCACACGGAAGACCACACTCCTGCCCAGAAAGCCGATTTACTGCCCCCCAGAGCCCCGAGCACGCTCCCACCTGCCATCTGCTGCTGCCTGACTGCCTGCTGCCCATGTGCCCTGCCATTTGCTGCCTGCACATCAGCCAGGGGTGCTGTTGCTATGACCACCCCTGCTGGAACCGAAGACTCCCGACTGGGATTCCTGTTAGGGAGAATTCTCTGTTTAGGCTGAATTTCCTAACCTAGTGAGTCCCCCAGCAGCTTTGCTGGATTTCGGGAGTTTGTTTTTTTCCATCCTGCCAAGAGTGAGACTCTTTTTCTCCCACTCTTGGACATGTATGTGTGTAATTCCTTCAAATGTCAATGTGTTCTATGGGCTATGGGGTCTTTTACTCCATAGGGTCTCATATGTTTTTCTATGTGTGTTACACCGCACCCTACGTGCCGTAACACGGGGGCGTCCTAGCGGACCCCCGCCATAGACTCCATACCCGGGGACTGACTACTGTCTCCCCGGGCATGTAAAGTCACCATTGGCTTTACTAGACCTAAATTTACTAACAGAACTAGTACAAACCATCTTATTGTGGACGTACTAGTAGGGGTAATTCGATTACTCCTGGATCTGTTACTCGAGGGGGCACTGTCCCGTCCCCCCTCGTCGAGTTTTGGCTGGTGGCAGTGGAAACTACTTGTTATGTTCGACCCCGCACATAACCCTATGGGATTCGTCCCATTGTTGGAGATTGATACTTTTCCTCGTTAATCTCTAACGTACCACCGGTCTACTTATCTTAAATAAGTTTACCGAATGGTATTTTCTGCCAGAACTCGGTTTTTACAAATGGCATCTGTGTTCGTCTCTGTTACTCCTAAACCAAAGGTCGAGCCCTTTGTTCCACTTTTGGCGGGCTCTTTACAGGGACCCTCAAAAGTGGTGCCATTCTGTCAGGGTTACCACAGGGGTGTGGGAGGGGGTTTAGGCACCCTGGACCGAATTGCCTTGCCAACTCCGGTCGCACTCTGGAGTGATTGGCCCAAGTGGTGAGCCTCCCCGCTCACCACTTAGCATGTGTTGATTGACAGCAAGGCTGAATGAATGGGGGTTTTCTGAATAAAAGCAGGGCTTTTGGGGCTGGATCTTCAGAAGTCGCCACAGGACCTAAGAATCCGACGAGGGTAACGCTGAGCCGACCTGCACGACGACACCTCCGGTGGAGCCCTGTGGAACCGACTCACCACTTCCCGACGACAGAGGAGATCTCCCTGCCGGAGAGTCTTGTTAGGCGGAAACCTGTGCAGTTCCCTCTGGGACCACTGCAAAAGATTTAGGACTACAGGTGTTGCGATGAACCCGCTTGGTAGCAGTCTGTACCACACAGATCCAATTGGTAGCTGTGGCTGAGCAGTCAGACTTCTCTCAAGAAAAGTTGGTCAGTATAGGGAGTATACAAGATAGGGTAATTCTTCGCAGCAAGACGAGTAAACACGCAACCAGGCTTTAGTATAAAGATAGTAAGTTATTTATTAATAACAGAATGTCTACGAAAAATACTAAAGTGAACCACGGCAAACAAATCAAAATACAATTACTCTGCAGAATGGAATAAAGCTCAACCCCCCGAATCACAATATCGACAACTCTAGGTCCTACGGCACCACTTATTTTCAGACAGAGGTGTATACCTAAACCCAGATGACACTCGAATATTTTTTAGTGAGGAAGGGAGAGAAGAGAAAGGCAGGTAATGAAGTCAACACGGTTCGTACTGAAGCGGGTAAAAATGCAAGGCAAGAAAGCACTAATCACACTAGATCATACAGTTCGGCGGCCAGGCCCACTCGGTGAGAGGCAAGGTACGATGTCCTGGAAAGTCTCTAAGGATGATGCACTCAAGTCTTGTTTAGCAAATTGTTTAGCGACAGGTTGAACCAGTTCAGAACAAAGAGTGAATAAAGCTTGGAGGCAACCCAACGGAACGGAGAGGAATCAGATACCTCACACGAACCGATCGAAAAGGGAAGCCAGGCGGTTTACGGTACCTTGTGGGGGAAGACAGCTCCGACGGGGGCAGTTGTTCCTGGTGGTGGATGCACGACGGGTCTTGGCCAAGAGAAGAGATACTCTCGTTGTCGAAGAGAAGATATCCGGTGCACCACCAGGGAAGAAACCAGCCGCGGAGTGCTTTGTCACAAGGCACCACCTTTCGATCACGATGCAGGAGTAGTGGCTATCCGGTTGCCGGGTGCTCTGCACGGGCAATTCGACCACTGCGTCCTGGGCGATCAAGAAGCGCAAAGAAGAAGAAGACTGGTTGTTCCCACCAGCCAGGGAAAGAGCCTCTCCGGCAGGGAGATCTCTTCTGTCGTCGGGAGATTGTGAGACGATTCCGCAGGGTTCCACCGGAGGTGTTGTCGTGCAGGTCGACTCAGCGTTACCCTCGTCGGATTCTTTAGGTCCAGTGGCGACTTCCTGAAGATCCAGTCCCAAAGGCCCTGCTTTTATGCAGACGTCCCCCATTCATTCAGCCTAGCTTGTCAA
Organism: Ambystoma mexicanum; assembly: GCF_040938575.1. Taxonomy (NCBI): domain Eukaryota; kingdom Metazoa; phylum Chordata; class Amphibia; order Caudata; family Ambystomatidae; genus Ambystoma; species Ambystoma mexicanum. The sequence continues at coordinate 920,214,126 of NC_090922.1, read as the reverse complement.
TCAACACATGCTAAGTGGTGAGCGGGAAGGCTCACCACCTGGGCCAATCACTCCAGAGTGCGACCTGAGTTGGCAAGGCAACTCGGTCCAGGGTGTCTAAACCCCCTCCCACACCCCTGAGGTAACCCAGACAGAATGGCGCCACCTTCGCGGGTCTCTGTCCAGAGGCCCGCCAAAAGTGGAACAAAGGGCTCAACCTTTGGTTTCGGAGTCACAGAGAAAAACACAGACGCCATTTTACAACCCGAGTTCTGGCAGAAAATACCACTCGATAAACTTATTTAAGATAAGTAGATCGGTGGTACGTTGGAGATTAACGAAAAACAGTATCAATCTTCAACAATGGGACGAATCCCATAGGGTTATGCTCGGGGCCGAACATAACAAGTAGTTTCCACTGCCACCAGCCAAAACTCGACGAGGGGGGACGGGACAGTGCCCCCTCGAGTAACAGATCCAGGAGTAATCGTATTACCCCTACTAGCACGTCCACAATAAGATGGTTGGTACTAGTTCTGTTAGCAAATTTAGGTCTAGTAAAGCCAATGGTGACTTTACATGCCCGGGGAGACAGTAGTCAGTCCCCGGGTATGGAGTCTATGGTGGGGGGACCTGCTAGGGCGCCCCCGTGTCACGACACGTAGGGTGCAGAGTGACACACATAGAAAAACTTATGAGACCCTATGGAGTAAAAGACCCCATAGCCCATCGAACACATTGACACCTCAAAGGAATTCCACACATACATGTCCAAGAGTGAGAGGAAAAGGGTCACACTCTTGGCAGGATGGAAAAACAAACTCCAGAAATCCAGCAAAGCTGCTGGGGGACTCACTAGGTTAGGAAATTCAGCCTAAACAGAGAATTCTCCCTAACACTCGCCCCCCCCAGACTAAGGGACAGGAGGATTTAATCCACTCCTGGATGAATCTCATACCTCTAGTCGATGATATACATCCTAGAGAGACCATCAGCATTTTGGTGGTGACACCCTGACCTGTGCTCAATGGTGAAATCGAACCCTTGCAGGCAGATCGACCATCTCAGTAGTTTTGGGTTTTCCCCTTTCATTTGCATTAACCATCTCAAGGGTTGGTGGTCAGTCTGAATAACAAAATTAGAACCATACAAGTACGGCCTAAACTTCTTCAGAGCCCACACGATAGCAAAGCATTCTCTTTCGATTGTTGCCCACCTTGTTTCAGGATCCTTCAGCTTACGGCTGATGTAGCAAACGGGGTGCTCCCTACCTTTCCCATCCAGTTGACTGAGTACGGCACCTATCCCTACATTGGAAGCGTCTGTCTGCACAATGAAGTGTTGGCGGTAATCAGGAGCTCTGAGTACTGGGGCTTGGCAAAGAGCCTTTTTCAGGTTTTCAAACGCCTGATTGCACTCCTCGTTCCATTTAACCTTTTTAGGGAATTTGGGCGAGGAGATGACATTCAGTGGAGAAGCTATGGTCCCATAGTTCTCTATGAAATTCCTGTAATACCCGGTGAGGCCTAGGAAGGCTCTCACCTGAGTCTGAGTAGTCGGTGTTGTCCAATTTTGCACAGCTTCAATCTTACTGAGCAAAGGCCTTATTTCTCCACCGCCTACCTCATGCCCAAGGTAGACTACCTTACTCTGTCCAATTTGGCATTTACTCGCCTTTATGGTCAGATTGGCTCGTCCAAGAGCCTGCAAAACATCTCTCAGGTGGGTTACATGTTCGTCCCAGGAATTGCTGAACACTGCTATGTCATCCAAGTATGCCATGCAGAAGTCCTCCATCCCGGTTAGAACCTGGTTTACCATCCGTTGAAACGTAGCAGGTGCATTTTTTAGTCCGAAAGGCATTACCGTAAACTGGTATAAACCAACGGGGGTAGAAAATGCAGTTTTCTCCTTGGCATGGTCGGTCAGGGCTATTTGCCAATAGCCTGACGTCAAGTCAAATGTGCTGAGGAACTTGGCGGCGCCAAGTTTATCCACCAACTCATCTGTTCTTGGCAAAGGATGGGCATCAGTCGTGGTGACTGCGTTAAGAGCTCTATAATCCACGCAGAATCTAAGTTCTTTAGATCCGGCCTTTGGTACTAACACAACTGGGCTAGACCATGGACTAGTAGAGGGCTCTATTACCCCGAGATCAAGCATCTTGCTGACCTCACCTTTGATGTGGGTTCTTACGTTTTCTGACATGCGATATCCTCTGCTTTTGACAGGCAGACAGTCACCAGTGAGTATCTCGTGTTGGCCCCAAGGGGTCAAGCCTGGTGAGAGCGAGAACAGGGAGGCAAACTGATTCAACATAGACTTGCACTCTTCTTGTTGCTCGGGTGTCAGATTGGAGGAGAGATTTACTCCTTCAATTTTTTCATCTAACGGTAAGCCTCTGAGGAGATCTGGGAGAGCTTCACTCTCTTCTTCTTCCTCGACCGATGCTAGAAGCAACGCTCCTACGTCAGGTCGTGAGACATACGCTTTAAGTCGGTTGGTGTGAAAGACTGTCGGAGCCTCCTTGGGGTTGCCCAAGTCCACCAGATAGTTAACCTCACCGAGCTTACCCACTACTCGGTAGGGTCCCATCCATTTATCTTGCAAGGCCCTCTGCCTTGTGGGGATCATAACAAGAACAAGCTGGTTTTGAGCGAACTCAACCATGTTAGCCTTTTGATCGTGCCAGTGCTTGACCAATGCTTGTCCAGCTTTCAAGTTATCGCTTGCTTCTGTCATCAGGTGCGACATTCTCCTCCGGAGACCTATCACGTAGTCAGTCACTCTGACTGGCTTGGGGGAAGGAGCACTCTCCAACCCCTCCTTAATCAGGGCCAATGGACCTCTGACGGGATGACCATAGAGCAGTTCGAAGGGAGAGTAGCCTACTCCCTCCTGAGGGACTTCTCTATAAGCAAAAAGAAGGCATGGCAATAGAAGGTCCCACTTACGCTTAAGGGGTTCTTCTAGAGCACCTATCATGCTCTTCATGGTTCGGTTGAACCGTTCTACCAACCCATTGGTTTGTGGGTGGTAAGCCGTTGAGAACTTGTAAGTTACTCCGCAGGTTTTCCACATGGCTTTCATGTAGTGGGACATAAAATTTGACCCCCTGTCAGAGATAACTTCCTTAGGAAATCCGACCCTAGTAAAAATACCAAGGAGGGCCTTAGCCACAGCCGGAGCTGTAACAGTCCTCATAGGAATTGCCTCAGGATACCTAGTAGCATGGTCTACTACAACAAGTATAAACCTGTTGCCTGAGGAGGTTGGAGGATCAAGGGGACCAACGATATCAATCCCTACTCTCTCAAATGGGACTCCCACAACGGGAAGAGGCACTAACGGTGCCACATTCTTGGACCCAACCTTACCAGAGGTCTGGCAGGTATGGCAGCTTCTGCAGTGCTTTTCTACTTCGGCCCCCATTTTTGGCCAATAGAAGTAGAGTGAGAGCCTTTCCTTAGTCTTCTTGAAACTCAAGTGACCAGCCAAAGGAATCTCGTGGGCTAACTGCAAGAACTGTGGTCTGTTCTCTTGGGGTACTACAAGGCGTTTGTAGTCTCCAGGTGCAGACTCGGTCGGTTCACTATAGAAGAGGCCATCTTCCCAGTGTAACCTATGTTTCCCAGGCTCTTGCCCTTCAGCCTGAGTTGCTGCCTGACGGCGAAGACCTTCCAGAGTTGGACATTCTCTCTGTCCCTTACTGAAGTCTGCCCTGCTGGGTCCACCTTCTGCCAGTAACGACTGCAGCTCAGGATGGTCAACAGGATCCAGATCTCCAATGAGTTCCGGGCCTTCCATTAGCTCTTCTTCAGAGTCTAATTCTACCATACAGGGTTGTACTTCCCCCTCAGCCTCAGCTGGAGGTGGAGTTACGGGTGTGACATTGGACAACCGCGGGGAAGTCCGTGTCGGCTGCATCGGAATGTGGGCTGTGGGTTTCGGTTTAGAAGTTTTAGGTTTCCCTTTGACTTCTGTGTTCCTAGAGACAGCGGCCGCCATTTCCAATGGAGCAGGAGTGATTTCTTTCTTCATCATCTCCCTGAGAGTACCGCGCAGGGTCCTCTCTCTTGCAGGTCTGGTTAGCTCCTGTAACCGTTTACTAGGAGGTCTGGGAGTATGCGATACAACTCCGAGAGTTTTTAAATCGTTACCCAACAGTACGCGTCCTGGTACCTCACTCTGTATGCTGACAGGTATCTTTACAGTCATGTCGTTACACTGGATGAGAACTGGTAATTGGGGAAGCATCTGCACAGGCCCTCCAGCTAACTTGGTGAGGCGTTTGGGTGCCTTAGCAACATCCTCAGCCTGAAAAAACGATTTATCCACCACAGTTATGCTGGCCCCAGTGTCCCTAATGGCAGGCGTCTCCTGACCATTCACCTGGACACTGTCCTTATAATACTCTTTAGTATTATCGGGGATAGAATTATAGACGTCTAAATTCTGTTGTTCCCACAACCCCAGAGATACTAAAGAAACGCTGGCTGAGACTCCAATGGGTTCGTCAGCTAGCAGTAGAAAGTTTCCACTTGCCATTTGGACTTCCTCCTCTGGAGCGAAGGCTAAGGAGACAAGCTGGACCCCTGAAGGTTTACCCTTACATCTGGGATCTCCTTTCACGTGATCAGTCGAGCCACAAACAAAGCATTTCCCGAATGCTTTCTGGAATGGTGGCTTGTTCTGACCTCCTTCCGGTTTGGCACCAGAAGACACACTATTCTGCTGTGGTTTTCCCGGTGGCTTACCCTTCTGGTTTTGTTTGGGGCCCTCTTTGGAATGTGAGTTATTCGAATTCTCCTTTGAGTCTTTTTTAGGCTGTTTTCCCTCGTCCTTTTTCTGAGTTACCCCAGAATCCTTGTGAGTAGCCCTGTTGGCAACCCACAAGTCAGCAGCCTTAGCTAAAGCCCTGGAATCTAATTCCTTCGAATCAGCCAAGTGCTGTCTGAGCTCAGGAGAACAGGCATCATAAATCGACTCCAACATAAAAAGATTTCGCATACCCTCGTAAGTGTCAACTTTGTAACCCTTAATCCATCCCTCTAAGTTTTTCAACCCTTCACTCACCCAGGTAGCCCAAGGGGTACCATCATGCTTTTTGAGGGTTCTAAACCTCTTAAGATACTGGGAAGGGGTCTTCCCGAATCTAGCTATCAAAGCTAGTTTCACACTTTCGTAATCCGTCTTATCCACCTCCCCCAATTCCATTACCACATCAGTCGCAACAGGAGGAAGCCTAGAGAACAACCAGGGAAGCAACGCATTCCCGGTGATGTCCTGGAGCCCATGATTGTATTCAAACAGTTTCAACCAATCCAACACATCCAATCTCGGTTCGTACATACCCACTAATTCCTTCGGCATCCGGGGTCTTTTGGGACTGGAGCTCCTAGAGGAACCAGGGGAGAGAGAAGCATTTTCCATAGACAACTTTTTCATTTGTAACTCATGATTAAGCTCTATTTCCCTGAGTCTTAACTCAGCTTGTTTCTGCTCAGCCTGGGCATTCATTCGTCTGAACTCGAGCTCTTGGTTTCGTTCAGATTGAGCCAAGAACCGTTTATATTCTAATTCGAGCTTCATTTTTTCAAGTTCAAAATAAGCAGGGTTACTTGTGGGACCTGGTATTGGCCCCGTAGGCACAGTTGGTAAGGCAGGTAGAGGAACAGGTGAGACAGTTTCGTTAGCCTCGCCGTCCTCGTCAGCCTCTTCATCGCTATCATCAGAATTACGATTCAGATCAACACCATTACTGTTATCTACAGTTGCTGGAGAGTTTGGTTCCTCTGAACCAGTACCCAGACTTTGGTTCGCCAGCAATCTCTCTATCAGTTCTAACTTCTTGCCTTTTACAGGAAGATTCTCTTGTCTACAGAGAGCTCGCAGACTCTCAGTATTTTTATCCGACAAAGACTCTTGGCTGTACATTTCCATTGTAGACATGTTTTTTTTTTTTTGAAAGTTGCTTTTGTAACGTTTTGTGGTTAGTCGTCCTACAGCGTCGAAAAACACTCTAAACTGTATACTCGATACTAATCCCACCGCTGTACACCAGTGTTAGGCGGAAACCTGTGCAGTTCCCTCTGGGACCACTGCAAAAGATTTAGGACTACAGGTGTTGCGATGAACCCGCTTGGTAGCAGTCTGTACCACACAGATCCAATTGGTAGCTGTGGCTGAGCAGTCAGACTTCTCTCAAGAAAAGTTGGTCAGTATAGGGAGTATACAAGATAGGGTAATTCTTCGCAGCAAGACGAGTAAACACGCAACCAGGCTTTAGTATAAAGATAGTAAGTTATTTATTAATAACAGAATGTCTACGAAAAATACTAAAGTGAACCACGGCAAACAAATCAAAATACAATTACTCTGCAGAATGGAATAAAGCTCAACCCCCCGAATCACAATATCGACAACTCTAGGTCCTACGGCACCACTTATTTTCAGACAGAGGTGTATACCTAAACCCAGATGACACTCGAATATTTTTTAGTGAGGAAGGGAGAGAAGAGAAAGGCAGGTAATGAAGTCAACACGGTTCGTACTGAAGCGGGTAAAAATGCAAGGCAAGAAAGCACTAATCACACTAGATCATACAGTTCGGCGGCCAGGCCCACTCGGTGAGAGGCAAGGTACGATGTCCTGGAAAGTCTCTAAGGATGATGCACTCAAGTCTTGTTTAGCAAATTGTTTAGCGACAGGTTGAACCAGTTCAGAACAAAGAGTGAATAAAGCTTGGAGGCAACCCAACGGAACGGAGAGGAATCAGATACCTCACACGAACCGATCGAAAAGGGAAGCCAGGCGGTTTACGGTACCTTGTGGGGGAAGACAGCTCCGACGGGGGCAGTTGTTCCTGGTGGTGGATGCACGACGGGTCTTGGCCAAGAGAAGAGATACTCTCGTTGTCGAAGAGAAGATATCCGGTGCACCACCAGGGAAGAAACCAGCCGCGGAGTGCTTTGTCACAAGGCACCACCTTTCGATCACGATGCAGGAGTAGTGGCTATCCGGTTGCCGGGTGCTCTGCACGGGCAATTCGACCACTGCGTCCTGGGCGATCAAGAAGCGCAAAGAAGAAGAAGACTGGTTGTTCCCACCAGCCAGGGAAAGAGCCTCTCCGGCAGGGAGATCTCTTCTGTCGTCGGGAGATTGTGAGACGATTCCGCAGGGTTCCACCGGAGGTGTTGTCGTGCAGGTCGACTCAGCGTTACCCTCGTCGGATTCTTTAGGTCCAGTGGCGACTTCCTGAAGATCCAGTCCCAAAGGCCCTGCTTTTATGCAGACGTCCCCCATTCATTCAGCCTAGCTTGTCAATCAACACATGCTAAGTGGTGAGCGGGAAGGCTCACCACCTGGGCCAATCACTCCAGAGTGCGACCTGAGTTGGCAAGGCAACTCGGTCCAGGGTGTCTAAACCCCCTCCCACACCCCTGAGGTAACCCAGACAGAATGGCGCCACCTTCGCGGGTCTCTGTCCAGAGGCCCGCCAAAAGTGGAACAAAGGGCTCAACCTTTGGTTTCGGAGTCACAGAGAAAAACACAGACGCCATTTTACAACCCGAGTTCTGGCAGAAAATACCACTCGATAAACTTATTTAAGATAAGTAGATCGGTGGTACGTTGGAGATTAACGAAAAACAGTATCAATCTTCAACAATGGGACGAATCCCATAGGGTTATGCTCGGGGCCGAACATAACAAGTAGTTTCCACTGCCACCAGCCAAAACTCGACGAGGGGGGACGGGACAGTGCCCCCTCGAGTAACAGATCCAGGAGTAATCGTATTACCCCTACTAGCACGTCCACAATAAGATGGTTGGTACTAGTTCTGTTAGCAAATTTAGGTCTAGTAAAGCCAATGGTGACTTTACATGCCCGGGGAGACAGTAGTCAGTCCCCGGGTATGGAGTCTATGGTGGGGGGACCTGCTAGGGCGCCCCCGTGTCACGACACGTAGGGTGCAGAGTGACACACATAGAAAAACTTATGAGACCCTATGGAGTAAAAGACCCCATAGCCCATCGAACACATTGACACCTCAAAGGAATTCCACACATACATGTCCAAGAGTGAGAGGAAAAGGGTCACACTCTTGGCAGGATGGAAAAACAAACTCCAGAAATCCAGCAAAGCTGCTGGGGGACTCACTAGGTTAGGAAATTCAGCCTAAACAGAGAATTCTCCCTAACAAGTCTCTTCCCCTGACTGGTGGGAACAACCAGTCCCCTTTGCTTTTTATTCGCCTCAGGACGCAGTGGTCGAATTGCCCGTGCAGAGCACCTCGGCAACCGGATAGCCACTACCCCTGTACCGCGACCAAAAGGTGGTGCCTTGTGACGGAGCACTCCGCGGCTGGTCTCTTCCCTGGTGGTGCACCGGACTTCACTTTTCTTCGACGACGAGATCATCTCTACTCTTGGCAAAGACCCGACGTGCATCCACCACCAGGAACAACTGCCCCCGCCGGAGCTGCCCTCCACAACAAGGTACCGTGTCCGCCTGGCTTCCGGTTCGATCGGTTCGAGTGAGGTGTCTTAATCCTCTCCGTTCCGCTGGGTCGCCTCCAAGCTTTTCTCATTCATTGTTCTGAACTGGTTCAACCTGCCAATAACAATTTGCTACAAAGACTTGAATGCATCTCCACTAGAGACTTTTTGGGACATCGCGCCTCGCTTCTCTCCCCGAGTGGGCCTGGCCTCTGAACTTTACGATCTATTGTGATTCTTGCCTTCCTGCCTTGTATTTTATCCGCGTAGGATTGAACTGTGTTGATTTCATAACCTGCCTATCTTTTTCTCTCCCGTCCCAACTAATATTCGAGTGTCATCTAGGTTGAGGTATACACCTCTGTCTGAAAATAAGTGGTGCCGGTAGAACCTAGAGTTGTCGAAATATTGCTAGGGGGATTGATCGTTTTCTTCTTCGTAGAGTAATTGTGTTTGATTTGTTTGCCGTGACTTGCCATAGTGTTTTTCATAGATGTTTCGTTATAAATAAATACCTTAATATCTTTACACTAAGCCTCGTTGTGTGTTTGCTTGTCTTACTGGGAAGAATTGCCCTATCTTGTATACTCCACATACTGCTCAACTCTTCTTGAGGGAAGTCTGACTGCTCAGCCGCAGCTACCAAGTGAATCTGTGTGGTACAGACTGCTACCAAGTGGGTTCACCGCCAAACACCTGTAGTCCTAAATCTTTTGCAGTGGTCCCAGAGGGAACTGCACAGGTTTCCGCCTAACAATTCCATCGCTCCACAGCCCAGCCCCAGGACCCAGTTGCCCACCCACTCCAGCCTCTGGGGTTGTCATGTCGGGCACTGCAACATCTGGCACCACTGACAACCCCGGCCAGAGAGGCAGAGGGGCACCAGCTTCAGTGCCAGGGAAGTTGGTGTCCTGGTGGAGCAAGTCCTGGGGCAGTATGATGCCCTCTACTGAAGGGCGCGCGCCGACAAGGAAGGATGGACTCGGATCTGGACAGACATCGTGACTGCCATCAACGCGGAGGGGGTGGCAGTCCGCGACTTCCACATGTCAAGAAGCGCTGGGAGGACTTCAGGTCCAGGACCCTCAGCAAGGCCTGGCGCCTCTTGAAGGCAGCGGATGCTAAGGGGCGCCGGGGCCACTTGTCGGAAGATTAGATGAGGGTCCTGGAACGCATATCCCCAGCGCTACACGTCCAGGTCCTTGAGAGGCAGACCCGTCTGGAGTCGAGCGGTAAGTGTACATGCATCATGATTGTAAGCTGTGCGTGTGGTGATGTGCCAGTAGTGTGCCGGTTGCACATCTGTTTGTATGGGGCCGAGTATGGGTGGGGGTGTACAGGACCGTGAGACTAACACATGCGAGCGCTGTCATGTGTGAGACATGGATGGTGATTGTGTGTGTAGGCTTGCATGCCAAATGCAGTTGTGTGGGCACACATGTTTGGATGAATGTGTATGTAAGTAGGCATGTTCGTGATGTCACGCATGTATGTTGTTTTCAGCTGCATGTATCAGCACTGTGTACATGTGCATGTGTGTGTATTTGACAAAGGTGCAACAGTGATGCAACATGGATGCATGTGACAGCGGGATGTGGAAGCCGGATTGGCAGATGTGACATGGATGCCCATCGGAACACTGCGACAGTTGGCTGAGGTGTACACATGCATGCAAGTGTGGTGGTGTGCGTGCATGTGTAGTGCACTCCCTGTGTTGCATGTGATGTCTGGCTCACCTTTGCCTGCTCATGCTGTTGTATGTGTATGGATGGTGCTGGAAGTTGCGATGTGGTTGTGGTATGGCTCATGTGTGCATGTAGATATGACATGTGTGTTGCCAATTGTGATGCCATGCCTGAGGTTTGCCAATGCCACTCATGTGCAACTGTCATGTGTGTATGTTTCCATTGTACAGTGCCCTGATGCCTGTGTTTTATTTCTCCCTGTCTGCAGCGTCAACTGATGAAGAGGGCGGAGAAGGTGCTGTGGAGCACAGCAGCGGGGATCGCACCGCCAGCTGGAGACGCAAGGCCGGGCTCCCCTCCCAGGTTGTGATCTCGTCGGGGAGTGAGGAGTCCGGTGCCGCGTCCCAGGCCGCAGCTGCCGGGGGGAGGTCCAAGAGGCGGAGGTCAGAGTTGGACTCCTCAGAAGCAGAAGGGGCTGCTGGGACCCCACAGGGCCCAATGGGGGAAGATGGCACGGAGTCATCCAGGTTGGTGGGGGGTTTGGTGGAGGAGGAGGCCGTGCAAGCGACAGTGACGGGGTCTGGAGGTGGGGATTCCACTGGTGCTAGTGGTGCAGTGCAGGACCAGGGACAGGAGGCAGCACAGGTCGCCGCGGAGGAGCCTGTGTGCAATCCTGTCCCTGATCCTGTCACAGCATCATCTTGCACCAGCAGGGATGCCTAAGTCCAGACCCGTTTTTAGGCAGCGGATGAGCTCACGAGAACTGGCCTTCCTCTGCCTGCGGACGTGGCTATCCGGGTCCGGGTTGAGCCTGTCCTGACTGGTGTTGCGTTGCGTCAACGGGCCATGCGAGATGACCTGCAGTCTTTTCATGAGGAGATTGCACGTCATCTCGAACGGCTCATTGACCGCATCGGCCTACTGGGACAGGTCACCCAGGCCGGATTCCTCCGTTTGATGGGGCTTGCTCAGACCCCCTCCTCAACTGAACCCCCTATGCGCCAGTTGTCCTCCGTGCCATCTTCCCACCCATCAGTCACCTGGGTGCCCTGTGGAGCTGCCTCTGACGGTGCGGCCAGGCTGGAGGAGGAGGCATCCCTGCCACAGTCGGGAATCGGACGTCCAGCAGGGGTGGCCACATCAACGACTGCACCCCAGCCAGCGGAGGATGTGCAGGCAGCAGGAGGCAGTGTACGGGAAGAGGCGCAGCAGCAGCAGCAATGTGGTGGGAGCCATGATGGCTCGGGGCCTTCGACATCGGAGGGGCTGGCATCGGCCGGAGTGCAGGAGGACCCAGGACGGGAAGTGTCTTCCGTGTGGCAGCGGTTGGGCCACGCCATAGATGCGGAGCGGCAGCGGACTGAAGAGGCACGGCTCACGATGGTCTGGGCGGAGAACTGAGGGGGGCCGAGTGCCTCGAGGCAATCCGCAGGGAGTTTGGGGGGATGTTAGGGAGAATTCTCTGTTTAGGCTGAATTTCCTAACCTAGTGAGTCCCCCAGCAGCTTTGCTGGATTTCGGGAAGTTGTTTTTTTCCATCCTGCCAAGAGTGAGACTCTTTTTCTCCCACTCTTGGACATGTATGTGTGTAATTCCTTCAAATGTCAATGTGTTCTACGGGCTATGGGGTCTTTTACTCCATAGGGTCTCATATGTTTTTATATGTTTTTCTATGTGTGTTACACCGCACCCTACGTGCCGTAACACGGGGGCGTCCTAGCGGACCCCGCCATAGACTCCATACCCGGGGACTGACTACCGTCTCCCCGGGCATGTAAAGTCACCATTGGCTTTACTAGACCTAAATTTACTAACAGAACTAGTACAAACCATCTTATTGTGGACATACTAGTAGGGGTAATTCGATTACTCCTGGATCTGTTAGTCGAGGGGGCACTGTCCCGTCCCCCCTCGTCGAGTTTTGGCTGGTGGCAGTGGAAACTACTTGTTATGTTCGACCCCGGACATAACCCTATGGGACTATTCCCATTGTTGGAGATTGATACTTTTCCTCGTTAATCTCTAATGTACCACCGGTCTACTTATCTTAAATAAGTTTACCGGATGGTATTTTCTGCCAGAACTCGGTTTTTAAAATGGCGTCTGTGTTCGTCTCTGTGACTCCTAAACCAAAGGTCGAGCCCTTTGTTCCACTTTTGGTGGGCTCTGTACAGGGACCCTCCAAAGTGGTGCCATTCTGTCTGGGCTACCACAGGGGTGTGGGAGGGGGTTTAGGCACCCTGGACCGAGTTGCCTTGCCAACTCCGGTCGCATTCTGGAGTGATTGGCCCAAGTGGTGAGCCTCCCCGCTCACCACTTAGCATGTGTTGATTGACAGCTAGGCCGAATGAATGGGGGTTTTCTGCATAAAAGCAGGGCTTTTGGGACTGGATCTTCAGAAGTCGCCACAGGACCTAAGAATCCGACGAGGGTAACGCTGAGCCGACCTGCACGACGACACCTCCGGTGGAGCCCTGCGGAACCGACTCACCACTTCCCGACGACAGAGGAGATCTCCCTGCCGGAGAGTCTCTTCCCCTGACTGGTGGGAACAACCAGTCCCCTTTGCTTTTTATTCGCCTCAGGACGCAGTGGTCGAATTGCCCGTGCAGAGCACCTCGGCAACCGGATAGCCACTAACCCTGTACCACGACCAAAAGGTGGTGCCTTGTGACGGAGCACTCCGCGGCTGGTCTCTTCCCTGGTGGTGCACCGGACTTCACTTTTCTTCGACAACGAGATCATCTCTACTCTTGGCAAAGACCCTACGTGCATCCACCACCAGGAACAACTTCCCCTGCCGGAGCTGCCCTCCACAACAAGGTACCGTGTCCGCCTGGCTTCCCGTTTGATCGGTTCGAGTGAGGTGTCTTAATCCTTTCCGTTCCGCTGGGTCGCCTCCAAGCTTTTCTCATTCATTGTTCTGAACTGGTTCAATCTGCCGATAACAATTTGCTATAAAGACTTGAATGCATCTCCACTAGAGACTTTTTGGGACATCGCGCCTCGCCTCTCTCCGAGTGGGCCTGGCCTCTGATCTTTACGGTCTATTGTGATTCTTGCCTTCCTGCCTTGCATTTTATCCTCGTAGGATTGAACTGTGTTGATTTCATAACCTGCCTATCTTTTTCTCTCCCGTCCTAACAAATATTAGAGTGTCATAGGTTGAGGTATACACCTCTGTCTGAAAAGGTTGAGGTATACACCTCTGTCTGAAAATAAGTGGTACCGGTAGAACCTAGACTTGTTGAAATATTGCTAGGGGGATTGATCGTTTCTTCTTCGTAGAGTAATTGTGTTTGATTTGTTTGCCGTGACTTGCCATAGTGTTTTTCATAGATGTTTCGTTATAAATAAATACCCTAATATCTTTACACTAAGCCTCGTTGTGTGTTTGCTTGTCTTGCTGGGAAGAATTGCCCTATCTTGTATACTCCACATACTGCTCAACTCTTCTTTAGGGAAGTCTGACTGCTCAGCCACAGCTACCAAGTGAATCTGTGTGGTACAGACTGCTACCAAGTGGGTTCACCGCCCAACACCTGTAGTCCCAAATCTTTTGCAGTGGTCCCAGAGGGAACTGCACAGGTTTCCACCTAACAGGGGAACATGTGGACAGCCCTGCGGACCCTCGGGGCCATGGAGGAGGAGCGCCTCCGGGACATTGAGTTCAATGATGCCCTGGCCCGGAACATCCCGAAGTGAGCCGTCGGACTAGCCGCTGCCCTTGTAAATAGTTCTGTAGTTAGTGTTAGGTTTCCTTTGGTTTAGCATTTTTTTGGACCTTTTGGACAATGGGCCACAATTTTGTATATATTTTTTTTTTTTTAGGTAGTGTTATTAGATAGGTTTCATTTCTTCGGTTGGGATCATGGACCCTGGATTGTTTATCTGTATATAGTTGACTTTTGGATTTTCATTTTTTTGAATGATTTCCCCATGGAGCAATGGTTTTCGATTTTAATTTTTCATTGGATTTACTTTTGTGGACTGTGACTTTGGACACCTTCCGTTTGCATTATGATTTGTGGTTTTGCATTATTTCACGTACCTGCTGGGTTTTTAAAAAACAATTTCCATTATTGTTTGTTTATTTTTGATTCAATTTATGTTGCGTTTAATACATATATTTTCTTCAAACTTCAATGTGTAGGATCATCTCATTGGTTTCATGCATATCATGATATGGGTTTTGACATTCACTGACACCCATTGGGTGTATGTGAGGGACATGTGTTCATTTCAAAACTTGCAATTGGGGTTATACCATGTTTTTGCCATTTCTAAGTGGGTGATTGCAATACTCAGGTGGGTGTTTGGCATTTGGAGGCTGACCATAAGGGCCAGGGATCTAGATTGTGGTGACATGTTGGCTGGGGGACATGAGTGGGGGCCTGGTTGAGGCTGCCCCTGCATTGCTGGGGGGTGGGGGTGGTGGGAGACATGAGTGGGGGCCTGGTGGAGGCTGCCTCTGGATGCTGGGGGGTGGGGGTGATGGGAGACATGAGTGGGGGCCTGGTGGAGACTGACCCTGCACTGCTGGGGGTGGGGGTGATAGGGGACATGAGGGGGGGCCTGGTGGAGGCTGCCCCTGCACTGCTGGGGGGTGGGGGTGATGGGAGACATGAGTGGGGGCCTGGTGGAGGCTGCCCCTGCACTGCCGGGGGGTGGAGGTGATGGTAGACATGAGTGGGGGCCTGGTGGAGGCTGCCCCTGCACTGCTGGGGGGTGGGGGTGATGGTAGACATGAGTCGGGGCCTGGTGGAGGCTGCCCCTGCACTGCTGGGGGGTGGGAGTGATGGTAGACATGAGTGGGGGCCTGGTGGAGGCTGCCCCTGCACTGCTGGGGGGTGGGGGTGATGGGAGACATGAGTGGGGGCCTGGTGGAGGCTGCCCCTGCACTGCTGGGGGGTGGGGGTGATGGGAGACATGAGTGGGGTCCTGGTGGAGGCTGCACCTGCACTGCTGGGGGGTGGGGGTGAAAGGGGACATGAGTTGGGGCCTGGTGGAGGCTGCCCCTGCACTGCTGGGGGGTGGGGGTGATGGTAGACATGAGTGGGGGCCTGGTGGAGGCTGCCCCTGCACTGCTGGGGGGTGGGGGTGTTAGGGACATGAGTGGGGGCCTGGTGGAGGGTGCCCCTGATGGCTTGGGGGTGAGGGTGATGGGAGACAGGAGTGGGGGCCTGGTGGAGGCTGCCCCTGCACTGCTGGGGGGTGGGGGTGCAGGGAGACATGAGTGGGGGCCTGGTGGAGGCTTCCCCTGGTGGCTGGGGGGTGGGGGTGGTGGAGGCTGCCCCTGGATGCTGGGGGGTGGGGGTGATGGGAGACATGAGTGGGGTCCTGGTGGAGGCTGCCCCTGCACTGCTGGGGGGTGGGGGTGATAGGGGACATGAGTAGGGGCCTGGTGGAGGCAGCCCCTGGTGGCTGGGGGGTGGGGTGGTGGGAGACATGAGTGGGGGCCTGGTGGAGGCTGCCCCTGCACTGCTGGGGGGTGGGGGTGATGGTAGACATGAGTGGGGGCCTGGTGGAGGGTGCCCCTGGTGGCTGGGGGGTGGGGGTGGTGGGAGACATGAGTGGGGGCCTGGTGGAGGCTGCCCCTGCACTGCTGGGGGGTGGGGGTGATGGGAGACATGAGTGGGGGCCTGGTGGAGGCTGCCCCTGGTGGCTGGGGGGTGGGGGTGATGGGAGACATGAGTGGGTCCTGGTGGAGGCTGCCCCTAGATGCTGGGGAGTGGGGGTGATGGTAGACATGAGTGGGGGCCTGGTGGAGGCTGCCCCTGCACTGCTGGGGGGTGGGGGTGATGGGAGACATGAGTGGGGGCCTGGTGGAGGCTGCCCCTGCACTGCTGGGGGGTGGGGGTGATGGGAGACATGAGTGGGGGCCTGGTGGAGGCTGCCCCTGCACTCCTGGGGGGTGTGGGTGCAGGGAGACATGAGTGGGGGCCTGGTGGAGGCTGCCCCTGGTGGCTGGGGAGTGGGGGTGGTGGGAGACAGGAGTGGTGGCCTGGTGGAGGCTGCCCCTGGATGCTGGGGGGTGGGGGTGATGGGAGAAATGAGTGGGGGCCTGGTGAAGGCTGCCCCTGCACTGCTGGGGGGTGGGGATGGTGGGAGACATGAATGGGGGCCTGGTGGAGGCTGCCCCTGGATGCTGGGGTTGGTGGTGATGGGAGACATGAGTGGGGGCCTGGTGGAGGCTGCCCCTGCACTGCTGGGGGGTGGGGTGATAGGGTACATGAGTGGGGGCCTGGTGGAGGCTGCCACTGCAATGCTGGGGGGTGGGGGTGATGGTAGACATGAGTGGGGGCCTGGTGGAGGCTGCCCCTGCACTGCTGGGGGGTTGGGGTGATGGTAGACATGAGTGGGGGCCTGGTGGAGGGTGCTCCTGGTGGCTGGGGGGTGGGGGTGATGGGAGACATGAGTGGGGGCCTGGTGGAAGCTGCCCCTGCACTGCTGGGGGGTGGGGGTGGTGGTAGACATGAGTGGGGGCCTGGTGGAGGCTGCCCCTGGATGCTGGGGTGTGGGGGTGAGGGGAGACATGAGTGGGGGCCTGGTGGAGGGTGCCCCTGCTCTGCTGTGGGGTGGGGGTGGTGGTAGACATGAGTGGGGGCCTGGTGGAGGCTGACCCTGCACTGCTGGGGGGTGGGGGTGATGGTAGACATGAGTGGGGGCCTGGTGGAGGGTGCCCCTGGTGGCTGGGGGGTGGGGGTGATGGGAGACATGAGTGGGGGCCTGGTGGAGGCTGCCCCTGCACTGCTGGGGGGTGGGGGTGCAGGGAGACATGAGTGGGGCCTGGTGGAGACTGCCCCTGGTGGCTGGGGGGTGGGGGTGGTGGGAAACATGAGTGGGGGCCTGGTGGAGGCTGCCCTTGGATGCTGGGGGATGGGGGTGATGGGAGACATGAGTGGGGGCCTGGTGGAGGCTGCCCCTGCACTGCTGGGGGGTCGGGGTGGTGGGAGACATGAGTGGGGGCCTGGTGGAGGCTGCCCCTGGATGCTGGGGGGTGGGGGTGATGGGAGACATGAGTGGGGGCCTGGTGGAGGCTGCCCCTGCACTGCTGGGGGGTGAGGGTGATAGGGGGCATGAGTGGGGGCCTGGTGGAGGCTGCCCCTGCACTGCTGGGGGTGGGGGTGGTGGGAGACATGAGTGGGGGCCTGGTGGAGGCTGCCCCTGCACTGCTGGGGGGTAGGGGTGATGGTAGACATGAGTGGGGGCCTGGTGGAGGGTTCCCCTGGTGGCTGGGGGGTGGGGGTGATGGGATACATGAGTGGGGGCCTGGTGGAGGCTGCCCCTGCACTGCTGGGGGGTGGGGGTGCAGGGAGACATGAGTGGGGGCCTGGTGGAGGCTGCCCCTGGTGGCTGGGGGGTGGGGGTGGTGGGAGACATGAGTGGGGGCCTGGTGGAGGCTGCCTCTGGTGGCTGGGGGGTGGGGATGGTGGGAGACATGAGTGGGGGCTGGTGGAGGCTGCCCCTGGATGCTGGAGGGTGGGGGTGGTGGGAGACATGAGTGGGGGCCTGGGGGAGGCTGCCCCTGCACTGCTGGGGGTGGGGGTGGTGGGAGACATGAGTGGGGGCCTGGTGGAGGCTGCCCCTGCACTGCTGGGGGGTGGGGGTGATGGGAGACATGAATGGGGGCCTGGTGGAGGCTGCCCCTGGATGCTGGGGGGTGGGGGTGATGGTAGACATGAGTGGGGGCCTGGTGGATGCTGCCCCTGCACTGCTGGGGGGTGGGGGTGATGGTAGACATGAGTGGGGGCCTGGTGGAGGCTGTCCCTGCACTGCTGGGGGGTGGCGGTGATGGGAGATATGAGTGGGGGCCTGGTGGAGGCTGCCCCTGCACTGCTGGGGGGTGGGGGTGCAGGGAGACATGAGTGGGGGCCCGGTGGAGGCTGCCCCTGGTGGCTGGGGGGTGGTGGGAGACATGAGTGGGGGCCTGGTGGAGGCTGTCCCTGGATGCTGGGGGGTGGGGGTGGTGGGAGACATGAGTGGGGGCCTGGTGGAGGCTGCCCCTGCACTGCTGGGGGGTGGGGGTGATGGGAGACATGAGTGGGGGCCTGGTGGAGGCTGCCCCTAAACTGCTGGGGGGTGGGGTGATAAGGGACATGAGTGGGGGTCTGGTGGAGGCTGCTCCTGCACTGCTGGGGGGTGGGGGTGATGGTAGACATGAGTGGGGGCCTGGTGGAGGCTGCCCCTGCACTGCTGGGGGGTGGCGGTGATGGTAGACAGGAGTGGGGGCCTGGTGGAGGGAGCCCTGGTGGCTGGGGGGTGGGGGTGATGGGAGACATGAGTGGGGGCCTGGTGGAGGCTGCCCTTGGATGCTGGGGGATGGGGGTGATGGGAGACATGAGTGGGGGCCTGGTGGAGGCTGCCCCTGCACTGCTGGGGGGTGGGGGTGGTGGGAGACATGAGTGGGGGCCTGGTGGAGGCTGCCCCTGGATGCTGGGGGGTGGGGGTGATGGGAGACATGAGTGGGGGCCTGGTGGAGGCTGCCCCTGCACTGCTGGGGGGTGAGGGTGATAGGGGGCATGAGTGGGGGCCTGGTGGAGGCTGCCCCTGCACTGCTGGGGGTGGGGGTGGTGGGAGACATGAGTGGGGGCCTGGTGGAGGCTGCCCCTGCACTGCTGGGGGGTAGGGGTGATGGTAGACATGAGTGGGGGCCTGGTGGAGGGTTCCCCTGGTGGCTGGGGGGTGGGGGTGATGGGATACATGAGTGGGGGCCTGGTGGAGGCTGCCCCTGCACTGCTGGGGGGTGGGGGTGCAGGGAGACATGAGTGGGGGCCTGGTGGAGGCTGCCCCTGGTGGCTGGGGGGTGGGGGTGGTGGGAGACATGAGTGGGGGCCTGGTGGAGGCTGCCTCTGGTGGCTGGGGGGTGGGGATGGTGGGAGACATGAGTGGGGGCTGGTGGAGGCTGCCCCTGGATGCTGGAGGGTGGGGGTGGTGGGAGACATGAGTGGGGGCCTGGGGGAGGCTGCCCCTGCACTGCTGGGGGTGGGGGTGGTGGGAGACATGAGTGGGGGCCTGGTGGAGGCTGCCCCTGCACTGCTGGGGGGTGGGGGTGATGGGAGACATGAATGGGGGCCTGGTGGAGGCTGCCCCTGGATGCTGGGGGGTGGGGGTGATGGTAGACATGAGTGGGGGCCTGGTGGATGCTGCCCCTGCACTGCTGGGGGGTGGGGGTGATGGTAGACATGAGTGGGGGCCTGGTGGAGGCTGTCCCTGCACTGCTGGGGGGTGGCGGTGATGGGAGATATGAGTGGGGGCCTGGTGGAGGCTGCCCCTGCACTGCTGGGGGGTGGGGGTGCAAGGAGACATGAGTGGGGGCCCGGTGGAGGCTGCCCCTGGTGGCTGGGGGGTGGTGGGAGACATGAGTGGGGGCCTGGTGGAGGCTGTCCCTGGATGCTGGGGGGTGGGGGTGGTGGGAGACATGAGTGGGGGCCTGGTGGAGGCTGCCCCTGCACTGCTGGGGGGTGGGGGTGATGGGAGACATGAGTGGGGGCCTGGTGGAGGCTGCCCCTAAACTGCTGGGGGGTGGGGTGATAAGGGACATGAGTGGGGGTCTGGTGGAGGCTGCTCCTGCACTGCTGGGGGGTGGGGGTGATGGTAGACATGAGTGGGGGCCTGGTGGAGGCTGCCCCTGCACTGCTGGGGGGTGGCGGTGATGGTAGACAGGAGTGGGGGCCTGGTGGAGGGTGCCCTGGTGGCTGGGGGGTGGGGGTGATGGGAGACATGAGTGGGGGCCTGGTGGAGGCTGCCCCTGCACTGCTGGGGGGAGGGGGTGCAGGGAGACATGAGTGGGGGCCTGGTGGAGGCTGCCCCTGGTGGCTGGGGGGGTGGGGGTGGTGGGAGACATGAGTGGGGGCCTGGTGGAGGCTGCCCCTGGATGCTGGGGGGTGGGGGTGATGGGAGACATGAGTGGGGGCCTGGTGGAGGGTGCCCCTGCACTGCTGGGGGGTGGGGATGATGGGAGACATGAGTGGGGGCCTGGTGGAGGCTGCCCCTGCACTGCTGGGGGGTGGGGTGATGGGAGAAATGAATGGGGGCCTGGTGGAGGCTGCCCCTGGATGCTAGGGGGTGGGGGTGATGGTAGACATGAGTGGGGGCCTGGTGGAGGCTGCCCCTGCACTGCTGGGGGGTGGGGGTGATGGGAGACATGAGTGGGGGCCTGGTGGAGGCTGCCCCTGCACTGCTGGGGGGTGGGGGTGCAGGGAGACATGAGTGGGGTCCGGTGGAGGCTGCCCCTGGTGGCTGGGGGGTGGTGGGAGACATGAGTGGGGGCCTGGTGGAGGCTGTCCCTGGATGCTGGGGGGTGGGGGTGGTGGGAGACATGAGTGGTGGCCTGGTGGAGGCTGCCCCTGCACTGCTGGGGGGTGGGGGTGGTGGGAGACATGAGTGGGGGCCTGGTGGAGGCTGCCCCTGGATGCTGGGGGCTGGGGGTGATGGGAGACATGAGTGGGGGCCTGGTGGAGGCTGCCCCTGCACTGCTGGGGGGTGGGGGTGATGGGAGACATGAGTGGGGGCCTGGTGGAGGCTGCCCCTGCACTGCTGGGGGGTGGGGGTGATGGGAGACATGAGTGGGGGCCTGGTGGAGGCTGCCCCTGCACTACTGGGGGGTGGGGGTGATGGGAGACATGAGTGGGGGCCTGGTGGAGGCTGCCCCTGCACTCCTGGGGGGTGTGGGTGCAGGGAGACATGAGTGGGGGCCAGGTGGAGGCTGCCCCTGGTGGCTGGGGAGTGGGGGTGGTGGGAGACAGGAGTGGTGGCCTGGTGGAGGCTGCCCCTGGATGCTGGGGGGTGGGGGTGGTGGGAGAAATGAGTGGGGGCCTGGTGAAGGCTGCCCCTGCACTGCTGGGGGGTGGGGATGGTGGGAGACATGAATGGGGGCCTGGTGGAGGCTGCCCCTGGATTCTGGGGGTGGGGGTGATGGGAGACATGAGTGGGGGCCTGGTGGAGGCTGCCCCTGCACTGCTGGGGGGTGGGGTGATAGGGTACATGAGTGGGGGCCTGGTGGAGGCTGCCCCTGCAATGCTGGGGGGTGGGGGTGATGGTAGACATGAGTGGGGGCCTGGTGGAGGCTGCCCCTGCACTGCTGGGGGGTTGGGGTGATGGTAGACATGAGTGGGGGCCTGGTGGAGGGTGCTCCTGGTGGCTGGGGGGTGGGGGTGATGGGAGACATGAGTGGGGGCCTGGTGGAAGCTGCCCCTGCACTGCTGGGGGGTGGGGGTGGTGGTAGACATGAGTGGGGGCCTGGTGGAGGCTGCCCCTGGTGGCTGGGGGGTGTGGGTGGTGGGAGACATGAGTGGGGGCCTGATGGAGGCTGCCCCTGGATGCTGGGGGGTGGGGGTGAGGGGAGACATGAGTGGGGGCCTGGTGGAGGGTGCCCCTGCTCTGCTGCGGGGTGGGGGTGGTGGTAGACATGAGTGGGGGCCTGGTGGAGGCTGACCCTGCACTGCTGGAGGGTGGGGGTGATGGTAGACATGAGTGGGGGCCTGGTGGAGGGTGCCCCTGGTGGCTGGGGGGTGGGGGTGATGGGAGACATGAGTGGGGGCCTGGTGGAGGCTGCCCCTGCACTGCTGGGGGGTGGGGGTGCAGGGAGACATGAGTGGTGCCTGGTGGAGACTGCCCCTGGTGGCTGGGGGGTGGGGGTGGTGGGAAACATGAGTGGGGGCCTGGTGGAGGCTGCCCTTGGATGCTGGGGGATGGGGGTGATGGGAGACATGAGTGGGGGCCTGGTGGAGGCTGCCCCTGCACTGCTGGGGGGTGGGGGTGGTGGGAGACATGAGTGGGGGCCTGGTGGAGGCTGCCCCTGGATGCTGGGGGGTGGGGGTGATGGGAGACATGAGTGGGGGCCTGGTGGAGGCTGCCCCTGCACTGCTGGGGGGTAGGGGTGATGGTAGACATGAGTGGGGGCCTGGTGGAGGGTTCCCCTGGTGGCTGGGGGGTGGGGGTGATGGGAGACATGAGTGGGGGCCTGGTGGAGGCTGCCCCTGCACTGCTGGGGGGTGGGGGTGCAGGGAGACATGAGTGGGGGCCTGGTGGAGGCTGCCCCTGGTGGCTGGGGGGTGGGGGTGGTGGGAGACATGAGTGGGGGCCTGGTGGAGGCTGCCTCTGGTGGCTGGGGGGTGGGGATGGTGGGAGACATGAGTGGGGGCTGGTGGAGGCTGCCCCTGGATGCTGGAGGGTGGGGGTGGTGGGAGACATGAGTGGGGGCCTGGGGGAGGCTGCCCCTGCACTGCTGGGGGTGGGGGTGGTGGGAGACATGAGTGGGTGCCCGGTGGAGGCTGCCCCTGCACTGCTGGGGGGTGGGGGTGATGGGAGACATGAATGGGGGCCTGGTGGAGGCTGCCCCTGGATGCTGGGGGGTGGGGGTGATGGTAGACATGAGTGGGGGCCTGGTGATGCTGCCCCTGCACTGCTGGGGGGTGGGGGTGATGGTAGACATGAGTGGGGGCCTGGTGGAGGCTGCCCCTGCACTGCTGGGGGGTGGCGGTGATGGGAGACATGAGTGGGGGCCTGGTGGAGGCTTCCCCTGCACTGCTGGGGGGTGGGGGTGCAGGGAGACATGAGTGGGGGCCCGGTGGAGGCTGCCCCTGGTGGCTGGGGGGTGGTGGGAGACATGAGTGGGGCCTGGTGGAGGCTGTCCCTGGATGCTGGGGGGTGGGGGTGGTGGGAGACATGAGTGGGGGCCTGGTGGAGGCTGCCCCTGCACTGCTGGGGGGTGGGGTTGATGGGAGACATGAGTGGGGGCCTGGTGGAGGCTGCCCCTAAACTGCTGGGGGGTGGGGTGATAAGGGACATGAGTGGGGGTCTGGTGGAGGCTGCTCCTGCACTGCTGGGGGGTGGGGGTGATGGTAGACATGAGTGGGGGCCTGGTGGAGGCTGCCCCTGCACTGCTGGGGGGTGGCGGTGATGGTAGACATGAGTGGGGGCCTGGTGGAGGGTGCCCTGGTGGCTGGGGGGTGGGGGTGATGGGAGACATGAGTGGGGGCCTGGTGGAGGCTGCCCCTGCACTGCTGGGGGGAGGGGGTGCAGGGAGACATGAGTGGGGGCCTGGTGGAGGCTGCCCCTGGTGGCTGGGGGGGGTGGGGGTGGTGGGAGACATGAGTGGGGGCCTGGTGGAGGCTGCCCCTGGATGCTGGGGGGTGGGGGTGATGGGAGACATGAGTGGGGGCCTGGTGGAGGGTGCCCCTGCACTGCTGGGGGGTGGGGATGATGGGAGACATGAGTGGGGGCCTGGTGGAGGCTGCCCCTGCACTGCTGGGGGGTGGGGTGATGGGAGACATGAATGGGGGCCTGGTGGAGGCTGCCCCTGGATGCTGGGGGTGGGGGTGATGGTAGACATGAGTGGGGGCCTGGTGGAGGCTGCCCCTGCACTGCTGGGGGGTGGGGGTGATGGGAGACATGAGTGGGGGCCTGGTGGAGGCTGCCCCTGCACTGCTGGGGGGTGGGGGTGCAGGGAGACATGAGTGGGGTCCGGTGGAGGCTGCCCCTGGTGGCTGGGGGGTGGTGGGAGACATGAGTGGGAGCCTGGTGGAGGCTGTCCCTGGATGCTGGGGGGTGGGGGTGGTGGGAGACATGAGTGGTGGCCTGGTGGAGGCTGCCCCTGCACTGCTGGGGGGTGGGGGTGGTGGGAGACAGGAGTGGGGGCCTGGTGGAGGCTGCCCCTAAACTGCTGGGGGGTGGGGGTGATGGGAGACATGAGTGGGGGCCTGGTGGAGGCTGCCCCTGCACTGCTGGGGGCTGGGGGTGATGGGAGACATGAGTGGGGGCCTGGTGGAGGCTGCCCCTAAACTGCTGGGGGGTGGGGGTGATGGGAGACATGAGTGGGGGCCTGGTGGAGGCTGCCCCTGGATGCTGGGGGGGGGGTTGATGGGAGACATGAGT
The DNA here is from genome assembly GCF_040938575.1 of Ambystoma mexicanum. Lineage (NCBI taxonomy): Eukaryota > Metazoa > Chordata > Amphibia > Caudata > Ambystomatidae > Ambystoma > Ambystoma mexicanum. The sequence continues at coordinate 920,190,086 of NC_090922.1, read as the reverse complement.
GGGGTCCTGGTGGAGGCTGCCCCTGGTGGCTGGGGGGGTGGGGGTGGTGGGAGACATGAGTGGGGGCCTGGTGGAGGCTGCCCCTGGATGCTGGGGGGTGGGGGTGATGGGAGACATGAGTGGGGGCCTGGTGGAGGGTGCCCCTGCACTGCTGGGGGGTGGGGATGATGGGAGACATGAGTGGGGGCCTGGTGGAGGCTGCCCCTGCACTGCTGGGGGGTGGGGTGATGGGAGACATGAATGGGGGCCTGGTGGAGGCTGCCCCTGGATGCTAGGGGGTGGGGGTGATGGTAGACATGAGTGGGGGCCTGGTGGAGGCTGCCCCTGCACTGCTGGGGGGTGGGGGTGATGGGAGACATGAGTGGGGGCCTGGTGGAGGCTGCCCCTGCACTGCTGGGGGGTGGGGGTGCAGGGAGACATGAGTGGGGTCCGGTGGAGGCTGCCCCTGGTGGCTGGGGGGTGGTGGGAGACATGAGTGGGGGCCTGGTGGAGGCTGTCCCTGGATGCTGGGGGGTGGGGGTGGTGGGAGACATGAGTGGTGGCCTGGTGGAGGCTGCCCCTGCACTGCTGGGGGGTGGGGGTGGTGGGAGACATGAGTGGGGGCCTGGTGGAGGCTGCCCCTGGATGCTGGGGGCTGGGGGTGATGGGAGACATGAGTGGGGGCCTGGTGGAGGCTGCCCCTGCACTGCTGGGGGGTGGGGGTGATGGGAGACATGAGTGGGGGCCTGGTGGAGGCTGCCCCTGCACTGCTGGGGGGTGGGGGTGATGGGAGACATGAGTGGGGGCCTGGTGGAGGCTGCCCCTGCACTACTGGGGGGTGGGGGTGATGGGAGACATGAGTGGGGGCCTGGTGGAGGCTGCCCCTGCACTCCTGGGGGGTGTGGGTGCAGGGAGACATGAGTGGGGGCCTGGTGGAGGCTGCCCCTGGTGGCTGGGGAGTGGGGGTGGTGGGAGACAGGAGTGGTGGCCTGGTGGAGGCTGCCCCTGGATGCTGGGGGGTGGGGGTGGTGGGAGAAATGAGTGGGGGCCTCGTGAAGGCTGCCCCTGCACTGCTGGGGGGTGGGGATGGTGGGAGACATGAATGGGGGCCTGGTGGAGGCTGCCCCTGGATTCTGGGGGTGGGGTGATGGGAGACATGAGTGGGGGCCTGGTGGAGGCTGCCCCTGCACTGCTGGGGGGTGGGGTGATAGGGTACATGAGTGGGGGCCTGGTGGAGGCTGCCCCTGCAATGCTGGGGGGTGGGGGTGATGGTAGACATGAGTGGGGGCCTGGTGGAGGCTGCCCCTGCACTGCTGGGGGGTTGGGGTGATGGTAGACATGAGTGGGGGCCTGGTGGAGGGTGCTCCTGGTGGCTGGGGGGTGGGGGTGATGGGAGACATGAGTGGGGGCCTGGTGGAAGCTGCCCCTGCACTGCTGGGGGGTGGGGGTGGTGGTAGACATGAGTGGGGGCCTGGTGGAGGCTGCCCCTGGTGGCTGGGGGGTGTGGGTGGTGGGAGACATGAGTGGGGGCCTGATGGAGGCTGCCCCTGGATGCTGGGGGGTGGGGGTGAGGGGAGACATGAGTGGGGGCCTGGTGGAGGGTGCCCCTGCTCTGCTGCGGGGTGGGGGTGGTGGTAGACATGAGTGGGGGCCTGGTGGAGGCTGACCCTGCACTGCTGGGGGGTGGGGGTGATGGTAGACATGAGTGGGGGCCTGGTGGAGGGTGCCCCTGGTGGCTGGGGGGTGGGGGTGATGGGAGACATGAGTGGGGGCCTGGTGGAGGCTACCCCTGCACTGCTGGGGGGTGGGGGTGCAGGGAGACATGAGTGGTGCCTGGTGGAGACTGCCCCTGGTGGCTGGGGGGTGGGGGTGGTGGGAAACATGAGTGGGGGCCTGGTGGAGGCTGCCCTTGGATGCTGGGGGATGGGGGTGATGGGAGACATGAGTGGGGGCCTGGTGGAGGCTGCCCCTGCACTGCTGGGGGGTGGGGGTGGTGGGAGACATGAGTGGGGGCCTGGTGGAGGCTGCCCCTGGATGCTGGGGGGTGGGGGTGATGGGAGACATGAGTGGGGGCCTTGTGGAGGCTGCCCCTGCACTGCTGGGGGGTGAGGGTGATAGGGGGCATGAGTGGGGGCCTGGTGGAGGCTGCCCCTGCACTGCTGGGGGGTGGGGGTGATGGTAGACATGAGTGGGGGCCTGGTGGAGGCTGCCCCTGCACTGCTGGGGGGTAGGGGTGATGGTAGACATGAGTGGGGGCCTGGTGGAGGGTTCCCCTGGTGGCTGGGGGGTGGGGGTGATGGGAGACATGAGTGGGGGCCTGGTGGAGGCTGCCCCTGCACTGCTGGGGGGTGGGGGTGCAGGGAGACATGAGTGGGGGCCTGGTGGAGGCTGCCCCTGGTGGCTGGGGGGTGGGGGTGGTGGGAGACATGAGTGGGGGCCTGGTGGAGGCTGCCTCTGGTGGCTGGGGGGTGGGGATGGTGGGAGACATGAGTGGGGGCTGGTGGAGGCTGCCCCTGGATGCTGGAGGGTGGGGGTGGTGGGAGACATGAGTGGGGGCCTGGGGGAGGCTGCCCCTGCACTGCTGGGGGTGGGGGTGGTGGGAGACATGAGTGGGTGCCCGGTGGAGGCTGCCCCTGCACTGCTGGGGGGTGGGGGTGATGGGAGACATGAATGGGGGCCTGGTGGAGGCTGCCCCTGGATGCTGGGGGGTGGGGGTGATGGGAGACATGAGTGGGGGCCTGGTGGAGGCTGCCCCTGGTGGCTGGGGGGGGTGGGGGTGGTGGGAGACATGAGTGGGGGCCTGGTGGAGGCTGCCCCTGGATGCTGGGGGGTGGGGGTGATGGGAGACATGAGTGGGGGCCTGGTGGAGGGTGCCCCTGCACTGCTGGGGGGTGGGGATGATGGGAGACATGAGTGGGGGCCTGGTGGAGGCTGCCCCTGCACTGCTGGGGGGTGGGGTGATGGGAGACATGAATGGGGGCCTGGTGGAGGCTGCCCCTGGATGCTGGGGGTGGGGGTGATGGTAGACATGAGTGGGGGCCTGGTGGAGGCTGCCCCTGCACTGCTGGGGGGTGGGGGTGATGGGAGACATGAGTGGGGGCCTGGTGGAGGCTGCCCCTGCACTGCTGGGGGGTGGGGGTGCAGGGAGACATGAGTGGGGTCCGGTGGAGGCTGCCCCTGGTGGCTGGGGGGTGGTGGGAGACATGAGTGGGAGCCTGGTGGAGGCTGTCCCTGGATGCTGGGGGGTGGGGGTGGTGGGAGACATGAGTGGTGGCCTGGTGGAGGCTGCCCCTGCACTGCTGGGGGGTGGGGGTGGTGGGAGACAGGAGTGGGGGCCTGGTGGAGGCTGCCCCTAAACTGCTGGGGGGTGGGGGTGATGGGAGACATGAGTGGGGGCCTGGTGGAGGCTGCCCCTGCACTGCTGGGGGCTGGGGGTGATGGGAGACATGAGTGGGGGCCTGGTGGAGGCTGCCCCTAAACTGCTGGGGGGTGGGGGTGATGGGAGACATGAGTGGGGGCCTGGTGGAGGCTGCCCCTGGATGCTGGGGGGTGGGGGTGATGGGAGACATGAGTGGGGTCCTAGTGGAGGCTGCCCCTGGTGGCTGGGGGGGTGGGGGTGGTGGGAGACATGAGTGGGGGCCTGGTGGAGGCTGCCCCTGGATGCTGGGGGGTGGGGGTGATGGGAGACATGAGTGGGGGCCTGGTGGAGGGTGCCCCTGCACTGCTGGGGGGTGGGGATGATGGGAGACATGAGTGGGGGCCTGGTGGAGGCTGCCCCTGCACTGCTGGGGGGTGGGGTGATGGGAGACATGAATGGGGGCCTGGTGGAGGCTGCCCCTGGATGCTAGGGGGTGGGGGTGATGGTAGACATGAGTGGGGGCCTGGTGGAGGCTGCCCCTGCACTGCTGGGGGGTGGGGGTGATGGGAGACATGAGTGGGGGCCTGGTGGAGGCTGCCCCTGCACTGCTGGGGGGTGGGGGTGCAGGGAGACATGAGTGGGGTCCGGTGGAGGCTGCCCCTGGTGGCTGGGGGGTGGTGGGAGACATGAGTGGGGGCCTGGTGGAGGCTGTCCCTGGATGCTGGGGGGTGGGGGTGGTGGGAGACATGAGTGGTGGCCTGGTGGAGGCTGCCCCTGCACTGCTGGGGGGTGGGGGTGGTGGGAGACATGAGTGGGGGCCTGGTGGAGGCTGCCCCTGGATGCTGGGGGCTGGGGGTGATGGGAGACATGAGTGGGGGCCTGGTGGAGGCTGCCCCTGCACTGCTGGGGGGTGGGGGTGATGGGAGACATGAGTGGGGGCCTGGTGGAGGCTGCCCCTGCACTGCTGGGGGGTGGGGGTGATGGGAGACATGAGTGGGGGCCTGGTGGAGGCTGCCCCTGCACTACTGGGGGGTGGGGGTGATGGGAGACATGAGTGGGGGCCTGGTGGAGGCTGCCCCTGCACTCCTGGGGGGTGTGGGTGCAGGGAGACATGAGTGGGGGCCTGGTGGAGGCTGCCCCTGGTGGCTGGGGAGTGGGGGTGGTGGGAGACAGGAGTGGTGGCCTGGTGGAGGCTGCCCCTGGATGCTGGGGGGTGGGGGTGGTGGGAGAAATGAGTGGGGGCCTCGTGAAGGCTGCCCCTGCACTGCTGGGGGGTGGGGATGGTGGGAGACATGAATGGGGGCCTGGTGGAGGCTGCCCCTGGATTCTGGGGGTGGGGTGATGGGAGACATGAGTGGGGGCCTGGTGGAGGCTGCCCCTGCACTGCTGGGGGGTGGGGTGATAGGGTACATGAGTGGGGGCCTGGTGGAGGCTGCCCCTGCAATGCTGGGGGGTGGGGGTGATGGTAGACATGAGTGGGGGCCTGGTGGAGGCTGCCCCTGCACTGCTGGGGGGTTGGGGTGATGGTAGACATGAGTGGGGGCCTGGTGGAGGGTGCTCCTGGTGGCTGGGGGGTGGGGGTGATGGGAGACATGAGTGGGGGCCTGGTGGAAGCTGCCCCTGCACTGCTGGGGGGTGGGGGTGGTGGTAGACATGAGTGGGGGCCTGGTGGAGGCTGCCCCTGGTGGCTGGGGGGTGTGGGTGGTGGGAGACATGAGTGGGGGCCTGATGGAGGCTGCCCCTGGATGCTGGGGGGTGGGGGTGAGGGGAGACATGAGTGGGGGCCTGGTGGAGGGTGCCCCTGCTCTGCTGCGGGGTGGGGGTGGTGGTAGACATGAGTGGGGGCCTGGTGGAGGCTGACCCTGCACTGCTGGGGGGTGGGGGTGATGGTAGACATGAGTGGGGGCCTGGTGGAGGGTGCCCCTGGTGGCTGGGGGGTGGGGGTGATGGGAGACATGAGTGGGGGCCTGGTGGAGGCTACCCCTGCACTGCTGGGGGGTGGGGGTGCAGGGAGACATGAGTGGTGCCTGGTGGAGACTGCCCCTGGTGGCTGGGGGGTGGGGGTGGTGGGAAACATGAGTGGGGGCCTGGTGGAGGCTGCCCTTGGATGCTGGGGGATGGGGGTGATGGGAGACATGAGTGGGGGCCTGGTGGAGGCTGCCCCTGCACTGCTGGGGGGTGGGGGTGGTGGGAGACATGAGTGGGGGCCTGGTGGAGGCTGCCCCTGGATGCTGGGGGGTGGGGGTGATGGGAGACATGAGTGGGGGCCTTGTGGAGGCTGCCCCTGCACTGCTGGGGGGTGAGGGTGATAGGGGGCATGAGTGGGGGCCTGGTGGAGGCTGCCCCTGCACTGCTGGGGGGTGGGGGTGATGGTAGACATGAGTGGGGGCCTGGTGGAGGCTGCCCCTGCACTGCTGGGGGGTAGGGGTGATGGTAGACATGAGTGGGGGCCTGGTGGAGGGTTCCCCTGGTGGCTGGGGGGTGGGGGTGATGGGAGACATGAGTGGGGGCCTGGTGGAGGCTGCCCCTGCACTGCTGGGGGGTGGGGGTGCAGGGAGACATGAGTGGGGGCCTGGTGGAGGCTGCCCCTGGTGGCTGGGGGGTGGGGGTGGTGGGAGACATGAGTGGGGGCCTGGTGGAGGCTGCCTCTGGTGGCTGGGGGGTGGGGATGGTGGGAGACATGAGTGGGGGCTGGTGGAGGCTGCCCCTGGATGCTGGAGGGTGGGGGTGGTGGGAGACATGAGTGGGGGCCTGGGGGAGGCTGCCCCTGCACTGCTGGGGGTGGGGGTGGTGGGAGACATGAGTGGGTGCCCGGTGGAGGCTGCCCCTGCACTGCTGGGGGGTGGGGGTGATGGGAGACATGAATGGGGGCCTGGTGGAGGCTGCCCCTGGATGCTGGGGGGTGGGGGTGATGGTAGACATGAGTGGGGGCCTGGTGATGCTGCCCCTGCACTGCTGGGGGGTGGGGGTGATGGTAGACATGAGTGGGGGCCTGGTGGAGGCTGCCCCTGCACTGCTGGGGGGTGGCGGTGATGGGAGACATGAGTGGGGGCCTGGTGGAGGCTGCCCCTGCACTGCTGGGGGGTGGGGGTGCAGGGAGACATGAGTGGGGGCCCGGTGGAGGCTGCCCCTGGTGGCTGGGGGGTGGTGGGAGACATGAGTGGGGCCTGGTGGAGGCTGTCCCTGGATGCTGGGGGGTGGGGGTGGTGGGAGACATGAGTGGGGGCCTGGTGGAGGCTGCCCCTGCACTGCTGGGGGGTGGGGGTGATGGGAGACATGAGTGGGGGCCTGGTGGAGGCTGCCCCTAAACTGCTGGGGGGTGGGGTGATAAGGGACATGAGTGGGGGTCTGGTGGAGGCTGCTCCTGCACTGCTGGGGGGTGGGGGTGATGGTAGACATGAGTGGGGGCCTGGTGGAGGCTGCCCCTGCACTGCTGGGGGGTGGCGGTGATGGTAGACATGAGTGGGGGCCTGGTGGAGGGTGCCCTGGTGGCTGGGGGGTGGGGGTGATGGGAGACATGAGTGGGGGCCTGGTGGAGGCTGCCCCTGCACTGCTGGGGGGAGGGGGTGCAGGGAGACATGAGTGGGGGCCTGGTGGAGGCTGCCCCTGGTGGCTGGGGGGGTGGGGGTGGTGGGAGACATGAGTGGGGGCCTGGTGGAGGCTGCCCCTGGATGCTGGGGGGTGGGGGTGATGGGAGACATGAGTGGGGGCCTGGTGGAGGCTGCCCCTGGATGCTGGGGGGTGGGGGTGATGGGAGACATGAGTGGGGTCCTGGTGGAGGCTGCTCCTGCCCTGCTGGGGGGTGGGGGTGATAGGGGACATGAGTGGGGGCCTGGTGGAGGCTGCCCCTGGTGGCTGGGGGGTGGGGGTGGTGGGAGACATGAGTGGGGGCCTGGTGGAGGCTGCCCCTGGATGCTGGGGGGTGGGGGTGATGGGAGACATGAGTGGGGTCCTGGTGGAGGCAGCTCCTGCCCTGCTGGGGGGTGGGGGTGATAGGGGACATGAGTGGGGGCCTGGTGGAAGCTGCCCCTGGTGGCTGGGGGTGGGGGTGGTGGGAGACATGAGTGGGGGCCTGGTGGAGGCTGCCCCTGCACTGCTGGGGGGTGGGGGTGCAGGGAGACTTGAGTGGGGGCCTGGTGGAGGGTGCCCCTGGTGGCTGGGGGGTGGGGGTGGTGGGAGACATGAATGGGGGCCTGGTGGAGGCTGCTCCTGCACTGCTGAGGGGTGGGGGTGATGGGAGATATGAGTGGGGGCCTGATGGAGGCTGCCCCTGGTGGCTGGGGGGTGGGGGTGATGGGAGACATGAGTGGGGGCCTGGTGGAGGCTGCCCCTGGATTCTGGGGGGTGGGGGTGATGGTAGACATGAGTGGGGGCCTGGTGGAGGCTGCCCCTGCACTGCTGGGGGGTGGGGGTGATGGGAGACATGAGTGGGGCCTGGTGGAGGCTGCCCCTGCACTGCTGGGGGGTGGGGGTGATGGGAGACATGAGTGGGGGCCTGGTGGAGGCTGCCCCTGCACTGCTGGGCAGTGGGGGTGCAGGGAGACATGAGTGGTTGCCTGGTGGAGGCTGGCCCTGGTGGCTGGGGGGTGGGGGTGGTGGGAGACATGAGTGGGGGCCTGGTGGAGGCTGCCCCTGGATGCTGGGGGGTGGGGGTGCTGGGAGACATGAGTGGGTGCCTGGTGGAGGCTGCCCCTGCACTGCTGGGGGTGGGGGTGGTGGGAGACATGAGTGGGGGCCTGGTTGAGGTTGCCCCTGGATGCTGGGGGGTGGGGGTGATGGGAGACATGAATGGGGGCCTGGTGGAGGCTGCCCCTGCACTGCTGGGGGGTGGGGGTGATAGGGGACATGAGTAGGGGGCTGGTGGAGGCTGCCCCTGCACTGCTGGGGGGTGGGGGTGATGGTAGACATGAGTGGGGGCCTGGTGGAGGCTGCCCCTGCACTGCCGGGGGGTGGGGGTGATGGTAGACATGAGTGGGGGCCTGGTGGAGGGTGCCCCTGGTGGCTGGGGAGTGGGGGTGATGGGAGACATGAGTGGGGCCTGGTGGAGGCTGCCCCTGCACTGCTGGGGGGTGGGGGTGCAGGGAGACATGAGTGGGGGCCTGGTGGAGGCTGCCCCTGGTGGCTGGGGGGTGGGGGTGGTGGGAGACATGAGTGGGGGTCTGGTGGAGGCTGCCCCTGCACTGCTGGGGTGTGGGGGTGGTGGGAGACATGAGTGGGGGCCTGGTGGAGGCTGCCCTTGGTGGCTGGGGGTTGGGGGTGCAGGCAGACATGAGTTGGACATGAGTGGGGGCCTGGTGGAGGCTGCCCCTGCACTGCTGGGGGGTGGGGGTGATGGGGACCATGAGTTGGAGCCTGGTGGAGGGTGCCCCTGGTGGCTGGGGGTGAGGGTGATGGGAGACATGAGTGGGGGCCTGGTGGAGGCTGCCCCTGCACTGCTGGGGGGTGGGGGTGATGGGAGACATGAGTGGGGGCCTGGCGGAGGCTGCCCCTGCACTGCTGGGGGTGAGGGTGATGGTAGACATGAGTGGAGGCCTGATGGAGGCTGCCCCTGCACTGCTGGGGGTTGGGGGTGCAGGGAGACATGAGTGGGGGCCTGGTGGAGGCTGCCCCTGGAGCTTGGGGGGTGGGGATGGTGGGAGACATGAGTGGGGGCCTGGTGGAGGCTGCCCCTGGATGCTGGGGGGTGGGGGTGGTGGGAGACATGAGTGGGGGCCTGGGGGAGGCTGCCCCTGCACTGCTGGGGGGTGGGGGTGGTGGGAGACATGAGTGGGGGCCTGGTGGAGGCTGCCCCGGCACTGCTGGGGGGTGGGGGTGAAAGGGGACATGAGTGGGGGCCTGGTGGAAGGTGCCCCTGGTGGCTGGGGGGTGGGGGTGATGGGAGACATGAGTGGGGGCCTGGTGGAGGCTGCCCCTGCCCTGCTGGGGGGTGGGGGTGCAGGGAGACATGAGTGGGGTCCTGGTGGAGGCTGCCCCTGGTGGCTGGGGGGTGGGGGTGGTGGGAGACATGAGTGGGGGCCTGGTGGAGGCTGCCCCTGGTGGCTGGGCGGTGGGGGTGGTGGGAGACATGAGTGGGGGCCTGGTGGAGGCTGCCCCTGGATGCTGGGGGGTGGGGGTGATGGGAGACATGAGTGGGGTCCTGGTGGAGGCTGCCCCTGCACTGCTGGGAGGTGGGGGTGATAGGGGACATGAGTGGGGGCCTGGTGGAGGCTGCCCCTGGTGGCTGGGGGGTGGGGGTGGTGGGAGACATGAGTGGGGGCCTGGTGGAGGCTGCCCCTGCACTGCTGGGGTGTGGGCATGATGGTAGACATGAGTGGGGGCCTGGTGGAGGGTGCCCCTGGTGGCTGGGTGGTGGGGGTGGTGGGAGACATGAGTGAGGGCCTGGTGGAGGTTGCCCCTGCACTGCTGGGGGGTGGGGTTGATGGGAGACATGAGTGGGGGCCTGGTGGAGGCTGCCCCTGCACTGCTGGGGGGTGGGGGTGATGGGAGACATGAATGGGGGCCTGGTGGAGGCTGCCCCTGGATGCTGGGGGGTGGGGGTGATGGTAGACATGAGTGGGGGCCTGGTGGATGCTGCCCCTGCACTGCTGGGGGGTGGGGGTGATGGTAGACATGAGTGGGGGCCTGGTGGAGGCTGCCCCTGCACTGCTGGGGGGTGGGGGTGATGGGAGACATGAGTGGGGGCCTGGTGGAGGCTGCCCCTGCACTGCTGGGGGGTGGGGGTGCAGGCAGACATGAGTGGGGGCCTGGTGGGGGCTGCCCCTGGTGGCTGGGGGGTGGTGGGAGACATGAGTGGGGGCCTGGTGGAGGCTGTCCCTGGATGTAGGTTGGTGGGGTGGTGGGAGACATGAGTGGGGGCCTGGTGGAGGCTGCCCCTGCACTGCTGGGGGGTGGGGGTGGTGCGAGACATGAGTGGGGGCCTGGTGGAGGCTGCCCCTGGATGCTGGGGGGTGGGGGTGATGGGAGACATGAGTGGGGGCCTGGTGGATGCTGCCCCTAAACTGCTGGGGGGTGGGGTGATAAGGGACATGAGTGGGGGTCTGGTGGAGGCTGCTCCTGCACTGCTGGGGGGTGGGGGTGATGGTAGACATGAGTGGGGGCCTGGTGGAGGCTGCCCCTGCACTGCTGGGGGGTGGGGGTGATGGTAGACATGAGTGGGGGCCTGGTGGAGGGTGCCCTGGTGGCTGGGGGGTGGGGGTGATGGGAGACATGAGTGGGGGCCTGGTGGAGGCTGCCCCTAAACTGCTGGGGGGTGGGGTGATAAGGGACATGAGTGGGGGTCTGGTGGAGGCTGCTCCTGCACTGCTGGGGGGTGGGGGTGATGGTAGACATGAGTGGGGGCCTGGTGGAGGCTGCCCCTGCACTGCTGGGGGGTGGGGGGTGATGGTAGACATGAGTGGGGGCCTGGTGGAGGGTGCCCTGGTGGCTGGGGGGTGGGGGTGCAGGGAGACATGAGTGGGGGCCTGGTGGAGGCTGCCCCTGGTGGCTGGGGGGTGGGGGTGGTGGGAGACATGAGTGGGGGCCTGGTGGAGGCTGCCCCTGGATGCTGGGGGGTGGGGGTGATGGGAGACATGAGTGGGGGCCTGGTGGAGGGTGCCCCTGCACTGCTGGGGGTGGGGTGGTGGTAGACATGAGTGGGGGCCTGGTGGAGGCTAACCCCGCACTGCTGGGGGGTGGGGGTGATGGTAGACATGAGTGGGGGCCTGGTGGAGGGTGCCCCTGACGGCTGGGGGGTGGGGGTGATGGGAGACATGATTTGGTGCCTGGTGGAGGCTTTCACTGCACTGCTGAGGGGTGGGGGTGATAGGGGACATGAGTGGGGGCCTGGTGGAGGGTGCTCTGGTGGCTGGGGGGTGGGGGTGCAGGGAGACATGAGTGGGGGCCTGGTGGAGGCTGCCCCTGGTGGCTGGGGGGTGGGGGTGGTGGGAGACATGAGTGGGGGCCTGGTGGAGGCTGCCCCTGGATGCTGGGGGGTGGGGGTGATGGGAGACATGAGTGGGGGCCTGGTGGAGGGTGCCCCTGCACTGCTGGGGGGTGGGGTGGTGGTAGACATGAGTGGGGGCCTGGTGGAGGCTAACCCCGCACTGCTGGGGGGTGGGGGTGATGGTAGACATGAGTGGGGGCCTGGTGGAGGGTGCCCCTGACGGCTGGGGGGTGGGGGTGATGGGAGACATGATTTGGTGCCTGGTGGAGGCTTTCACTGCACTGCTGAGGGGTGGGGGTGATAGGGGACATGAGTGGGGGCCTGGTGGAGGCTGCCCCTGCACTGCTGGGGGGTGGGGGTGATGGGAGACATGAGTGGGGGCCTGGTGGAGGCTGCCCCTGGTGGCTGGGGGGTGGTGGTAGACATGAGTGGGGGCCTGGTGGAGGCTGTCCCTGGATGCTGGGGGGTGGGGTGGTGGGAGACATGAGTGGGGGCCTGGTGGAGGCTGCCCCTGCACTGCTGGGGGGTGGGGGTGATGGTAGACATGAGTGGGGGCCTGGTGGAGGCTGCCCCTAAACTGCTTGGGGGTGGGGTGATAAGGGACATGAGTGGGGGTCTGGTGGAGGCTGCTCCTGCACTGCTGGGGGGTGGGGGTGGTGGGAGACATGAGTGGGGGCCTGGTGGAGGCTGCCCCTGCACTGCTGGGGTGTGGGCATGATGGTAGACATGAGTGGGGGCCTGGTGGAGGGTGCCCCTGGTGGCTAGGTGGTGGGGGTGGTGGGAGACATGAGTGGGGGCCTGGTGGAGGCTGCCCCTGCACTGCTGGGGGATGGCGGTGATGGGAGACATGAGTGGGGGCCTGGTGGAGGCTGCCCCTGCACTGCTGGGGGGTGGGGGTGATGGGAGACATGAATGGAGGCCTGGTGGAGGCTGCCCCTGGATGCTGGGGGGTGGGGGTGATGGTAGACATGAGTGGGGGCCTGGTGGATGCTGCCCCTGCACTGCTGGGGGGTGGGGGTGATGGTAGACATGAGTGGGGGCCTGGTGGAGGCTGCCCCTGCACTGCTGGGGGGTGGGGGTGATGGGAGACATGAGTGGGGGCCTGGTGGAGGCTGCCCCTGCACTGCTGGGGGGTGGGGGTGCAGGCAGACATGAGTGGGGGCCTGGTGGAGGCTGCCCCTGGTGGCTGGGGGGTGGTGGGAGACATGAGTGGGGGCCTGGTGGAGGCTGTCCCTGGATGTAGGGGGGTGGGGTGGTGGGAGACATGAGTGGGGGCCTGGTGGAGGCTGCCCCTGCACTGCTGGGGGGTGGGGGTGGTGGGAGACATGAGTGGGGGCCTGGTGGAGGCTGCCCCTGGATGCTGGGGGGTGGGGGTGATGGGAGACATGAGTGGGGGCCTGGTGGAGGCTGCCCCTAAACTGCTGGGGGGTGGGGTGATAAGGGACATGAGTGGGGGTCTGGTGGAGGCTGCTCCTGCACTGCTGGGGGGTGGGGGTGATGGTAGACATGAGTGGGGGCCTGGTGGAGGCTGCCCCTGCACTGCTGGGGGTGGGGGTGATGGTAGACATGAGTGGGGGCCTGGTGGAGGGTGCCCTGGTGGCTAGGGGGTGGGGGTGATGGGAGACATGAGTGGGGGCCTGGTGGTGGCTGCCCCTAAACTGCTGGGGGGTGGGGTGATAAGGGACAATGATGTGGGGGTCTGGTGGAGGCTGCTCCTGCACTGCTGGGGAGTGGGGGTGATGGTAGACATGAGTGGGGGCCTGGTGGAGGCTGCCCCTGCACTGCTGGGGGTGGGGGTGATGGTAGACATGAGTGGGGGCCTGGTGGAGGGTGCCCTGGTGGCTGGGGGGTGGGGGTGCAGGGAGACATGAGTGGGGGCCTGGTGGAGGCTGCCCCTGGTGGCTGGGGGGTGGGGGTGGTGGGGAAGACATGAGTGGGGGCCTGGTGGAGGCTGCCCCTGGATGCTGGGGGGTGGGGGTGATGGGAGACATGAGTGGGGGCCTGGTGGAAGCTGCCCCTGCACTGCTGGGGGGTGGGGGGTGGTGGTAGACATGAGTGGGGGCCTGGTGGAGGCTAACCCCGCACTGCTGGGGGGTGGGGGTGATGGTAGACATGAGTGGGGGCCTGGTGGAGGGTGCCCCTGACGGCTGGGGGGTGGGGTGGTGGTAGACATGAGTGGGGGCCTGGTGGAGGCTAACCCGCACTGCTGGGGGGTGGGGGTGATGGTAGACATGAGTGGGGGCCTGGTGGAGGGTGCCCCTGACGGCTGGGGGGTGGGGGGGATGGGAGACATGATTTGGTGCCTGGTGGAGGCTTTCACTGCACTGCTGAGGGGTGGGGGTGATAGGGGACATGAGTGGGGGCCTGGTGGAGGCTGCCCCTGCACTGCTGGGGGGTGGGGGTGATGGGAGACATGAGTGGGGGCCTGGTGGAGGCTGCCCCTGGTGGCTGGGGGCGGTGGTAGACATGAGTGGGGGCCTGGTGGAGGCTGTCCCTGGATGCTGGGGGGTGGGGTGGTGGGGAGACATGAGTGGGGGCCTGGTGGAGGCTGCCCCTGCACTGCTGGGGGGTGGGGGTGATGGTAGACATGAGTGGGGGCCTGGTGGAGGCTGCCCCTAAACTGCTTGGGGGTGGGGTGATAAGGGGACATGAGTGGGGGTCTGGTGGAGGCTGCTCCTGCACTGCTGGGGGGTGGGGTGATGGTAGACATGAGTGGGGGCCTGGTGGAGGCTGCCCCTGCACTGCTGGGGGGTGGGGGTGATGGTAGACATGAGTGGGGGCCTGGTGGAGGGTGCCCTGGTGGCTGGGGGGTGGGGGTGATGGGAGACATGAGTGGGGGCCTGGTGGAGGCTGCCCCTGGATGCTGGGTGGTGGGGGGTGGGAGACATGAGTGGGGACCTGGTGGAGGCTGCCCCTAAACTGCTGGGGGGTGGGGTGATAAGGGACATGAGTGGGGGTCTGGTGGAGGCTGCTCCTGCACTGCTGGGGGGTGGGGGTGATGGTAGACATGAGTGGGGGCCTGGTGGAGGCTGCCCCTGCACTGCTGGCTGGTGGGGGTGATGGTAGACATGAGTGGGGGCCTGGTGGAGGGTGCCCTGGTGGCTGGGGGGTGGGGGTGATGGGAGACATGAGTGGGGGCCTGGTGGAGGCTGCCCCTAAACTGCTGGGGGGTGGGGTGATAAGGGACATGAGTGGGGGTCTGGTGGAGGCTGCCCCTGCACTGCTGGGGGGTGGGGGTGATAATAGACATGAGTGGGGGCCTGGTGGAGGCTGCCCCTGCACTGCTGGGGGGTGGGGGTGATGGTAGACATGAGTGGGGGCCTGGTGGAGGGTGCCCTGGGGGCTGGGGGGTGGGGGTGCAGGGAGACATGAGTGGGGGCCTGGTGGAGGCTGCCCCTGGTGGCTGGGGGGTGGGGGTGGTGGGAGACATGAGTGGGGGCCCTGCCCCTGGATGCTGGGGGGTGGGGGTGATGGGAGACATGAGTGGGGGCCTGGTTGAGGTTGCCCCTGGATGCTGGGGGGTGGGGGTGATGGGAGACATGAATGGGGGCCTGGTGGAGGCTGCCCCTGCACTGCTGGGGGGTGGGGGTGATAGGGGACATGAGTAGGGGGCTGGTGAAGGCTGCCCCTGCACTGCTGGGGGGTGGGGGTGATGGTAGACATGAGTGGGGGCCTGGTGGAGGCTGCCCCTGCACTGCCGGGGGTGGGGGTGATGGTAGACATGAGTGGGGGCCTGGTGGAGGGTGCCCCTGGTGGCTGGGGAGTGGGGGTGATGGGAGACATGAGTGGGGGCCTGGTGGAGGCTGCCCCTGCACTGCTGGGGGGTGGGGGTGCAGGGAGACATGAGTGGGGGCCTGGTGGAGGCTGCCCCTGGTGGCTGGGGGGTGGGGGTGGTGGGAGACATGAGTGGGGGCCTGGTGGAGGCTGCCCTTGGTGGCTGGGGGTTGGGGGTGCAGGGAGACATGAGTTGGACATGAGTGGGGGCCTGGTGGAGGCTGCCCCTGCACTGCTGGGGGGTGGGGGTGATGGGGACCATGAGTTGGAGCCTGGTGGAGGGTGCCCCTGGTGGCTGGGGGTGAGGGTGATGGGAGACATGAGTGGGGGCCTGGTGGAGGCTGCCCCTGCACTGCTGGGGGGTGGGGGTGATGGGAGACATGAGTGGGGGCCTGGCGGAGGCTGCCCCTGCACTGCTGGGGGTGAGGGTGATGGTAGACATGAGTGGAGGCCTGATGGAGGCTGCCCCTGCACTGCTGGGGGTTGGGGGTGCAGGGAGACATGAGTGGGGGCCTGGTGGAGGCTGCCCCTGGTGGCTGGGGGGTGGGGATGGTGGGAGACATGAGTGGGGGCCTGGTGGAGGCTGCCCCTGGATGCTGGGGGGTGGGGGTGGTGGGAGACATGAGTGGGGGCCTGGGGGAGGCTGCCCCTGCACTGCTGGGGGGTGGGGGTGGTGGGAGACATGAGTGGGGGCCTGGTGGAGGCTGCCCCGGCACTGCTGGGGTGTGGGGGCGATGGTAGACATGAGTGGGGGCCTGGTGGAGGCTGCCCCTGCACTGCTGGGGGGTGGGGGTGAAAGGGGACATGAGTGGGGGCCTGGTGGAAGGTGCCCCTGGTGGCTGGGGGGTGGGGGTGATGGGAGACATGAGTGGGGGCCTGGTGGAGGCTGCCCCTGCACTGCTGGGGGGTGGGGGTGATGGGAGACATGAGTGGGGGCCTGGTGGAGGCTGCCCCTGGTGGCTGGGGGGCGGTGGTAGACATGAGTGGGGGCCTGGTGGAGGCTGTCCCTGGATGCTGGGGGGTGGGGTGGTGGGAGACATGAGTGGGGGCCTGGTGGAGGCTGCCCCTGGATGCTGGGGGGTGGGGGTGATGGTAGACATGAGTGGGGGCCTGGTGGAGGCTGCCCCTAAACTGCTTGGGGGTGGGGTGATAAGGGACATGAGTGGGGGTCTGGTGGAGGCTGCTCCTGCACTGCTGGGGGGTGGGGTGATGGTAGACATGAGTGGGGGCCTGGTGGAGGCTGCCCCTGCACTGCTGGGGGGTGGGGGTGATGGTAGACATGAGTGGGGGCCTGGTGGAGGGTGCCCTGGTGGCTGGGGGGTGGGGGTGATGGGAGACATGAGTGGGGGCCTGGTGGAGGCTGCCCCTGGATGCTGGGGGGTGGGGGGGTGGGAGACATGAGTGGGGACCTGGTGGAGGCTGCCCCTAAACTGCTGGGGGGTGGGGTGATAAGGGACATGAGTGGGGGTCTGGTGGAGGCTGCTCCTGCACTGCTGGGGGGTGGGGGTGATGGTAGACATGAGTGGGGGCCTGGTGGAGGCTGCCCCTGCACTGCTGGCTGGTGGGGGTGATGGTAGACATGAGTGGGGGCCTGGTGGAGGGTGCCCTGGTGGCTGGGGGGTGGGGGTGATGGGAGACATGAGTGGGGGCCTGGTGGAGGCTGCCCCTAAACTGCTGGGGGGTGGGGTGATAAGGGACATGAGTGGGGGTCTGGTGGAGGCTGCCCCTGCACTGCTGGGGGGTGGGGGTGATAATAGACATGAGTGGGGGCCTGGTGGAGGCTGCCCCTGCACTGCTGGGGGGTGGGGGTGATGGTAGACATGAGTGGGGGCCTGGTGGAGGGTGCCCTGGGGGCTGGGGGGTGGGGGTGCAGGGAGACATGAGTGGGGGCCTGGTGGAGGCTGCCCCTGGTGGCTGGGGGGTGGGGGTGGTGGGAGACATGAGTGGGGGCCTGTTGGAGGCTGCCCCTGGATGCTGGGGGGTGGGGGTGATGGGAGACATGAGTGGGGGCCTGGTTGAGGTTGCCCCTGGATGCTGGGGGGTGGGGGTGATGGGAGACATGAATGGGGGCCTGGTGGAGGCTGCCCCTGCACTGCTGGGGGGTGGGGGTGATAGGGGACATGAGTAGGGGGCTGGTGAAGGCTGCCCCTGCACTGCTGGGGGGTGGGGGTGATGGTAGACATGAGTGGGGGCCTGGTGGAGGCTGCCCCTGCACTGCCGGGGGTGGGGGTGATGGTAGACATGAGTGGGGGCCTGGTGGAGGGTGCCCCTGGTGGCTGGGGAGTGGGGGTGATGGGAGACATGAGTGGGGGCCTGGTGGAGGCTGCCCCTGCACTGCTGGGGGGTGGGGGTGCAGGGAGACATGAGTGGGGGCCTGGTGGAGGCTGCCCCTGGTGGCTGGGGGGTGGGGGTGGTGGGAGACATGAGTGGGGGCCTGGTGGAGGCTGCCCTTGGTGGCTGGGGGTTGGGGGTGCAGGGAGACATGAGTTGGACATGAGTGGGGGCCTGGTGGAGGCTGCCCCTGCACTGCTGGGGGGTGGGGGTGATGGGGACCATGAGTTGGAGCCTGGTGGAGGGTGCCCCTGGTGGCTGGGGGTGAGGGTGATGGGAGACATGAGTGGGGGCCTGGTGGAGGCTGCCCCTGCACTGCTGGGGGGTGGGGGTGATGGGAGACATGAGTGGGGGCCTGGCGGAGGCTGCCCCTGCACTGCTGGGGGTGAGGGTGATGGTAGACATGAGTGGAGGCCTGATGGAGGCTGCCCCTGCACTGCTGGGGGTTGGGGGTGCAGGGAGACATGAGTGGGGGCCTGGTGGAGGCTGCCCCTGGTGGCTGGGGGGTGGGGATGGTGGGAGACATGAGTGGGGGCCTGGTGGAGGCTGCCCCTGGATGCTGGGGGGTGGGGGTGGTGGGAGACATGAGTGGGGGCCTGGGGGAGGCTGCCCCTGCACTGCTGGGGGGTGGGGGTGGTGGGAGACATGAGTGGGGGCCTGGTGGAGGCTGCCCCGGCACTGCTGGGGTGTGGGGGCGATGGTAGACATGAGTGGGGGCCTGGTGGAGGCTGCCCCTGCACTGCTGGGGGGTGGGGGTGAAAGGGGACATGAGTGGGGGCCTGGTGGAAGGTGCCCCTGGTGGCTGGGGGGTGGGGGTGATGGGAGACATGAGTGGGGGCCTGGTGGAGGCTGCCCCTGCCCTGCTGGGGGGTGGGGGTGCAGGGAGACATGAGTGGGGGCCTGGTGGAGGCTGCCCCTGGTGGCTGGGGGGTGGGGGTGGTGGGAGACATGAGTGGGGGCCTGGTGGAGGCTGCCCCTGGTGGCTGGGCGGTGGGGGTGGTGGGAGACATGAGTGGGGGCCTGGTGGAGGCTGCCCCTGGATGCTGGGGGGTGGGGGTGATGGGAGACATGAGTGGGGTCCTGGTGGAGGCTGCCCCTGCACTGCTGGGAGGTGGGGGTGATAGGGGACATGAGTGGGGGCCTGGTGGAGGCTGCCCCTGGTGGCTGGGGGGTGGGGGTGGTGGGAGACATGAGTGGGGGCCTGGTGGAGGCTGCCCCTGCACTGCTGGGGTGTGGGCATGATGGTAGACATGAGTGGGGGCCTGGTGGAGGGTGCCCCTGGTGGCTGGGTGGTGGGGGTGGTGGGAGACATGAGTGGGGGCCTGGTGGAGGCTGCCCCTGCACTGCTGGGGGGTGGGGGTGATGGGAGACATGAGTGGGGGCCTGGTGGAGGCTGCCCCTGCACTGCTGGGGGGTGGGGGTGATGGGAGACATGAATGGGGGCCTGGTGGAGGCTGCCCCTGGATGCTGGGGGGTGGGGGTGATGGTAGACATGAGTGGGGGCCTGGTGGATGCTGCCCCTGCACTGCTGGGGGGTGGGGGTGATGGTAGACATGAGTGGGGGCCTGGTGGAGGCTGCCCCTGCACTGCTGGCGGGTGGGGGTGCAGGCAGACATGAGTGGGGGCCTGGTGGGGGCTGCCCCTGGTGGCTGGGGGGTGGTGGGAGACATGAGTGGGGGCCTGGTGGAGGCTGTCCCTGGATGTAGGTTGGTGGGGTGGTGGGAGACATGAGTGGGGGCCTGGTGGAGGCTGCCCCTGCACTGCTGGGGGGTGGGGGTGGTGCGAGACATGAGTGGGGGCCTGGTGGAGGCTGCCCCTGGATGCTGGGGGGTGGGGGTGATGGGAGACATGAGTGGGGGCCTGGTGGATGCTGCCCCTAAACTGCTGGGGGGTGGGGTGATAAGGGACATGATTGGGGGTCTGGTGGAGGCTGCTCCTGCACTGCTGGGGGGTGGGGGTGATGGTAGACATGAGTGGGGGCCTGGTGGAGGCTGCCCCTGCACTGCTGGGGGGTGGGGGTGATGGTAGACATGAGTGGGGGCCTGGTGGAGGGTGCCCTGGTGGCTGGGGGGTGGGGGTGATGGGAGACATGAGTGGGGGCCTGGTGGAGGCTGCCCCTAAACTGCTGGGGGGTGGGGTGATAAGGGACATGAGTGGGGGTCTGGTGGAGGCTGCTCCTGCACTGCTGGGGGGTGGGGGTGATGGTAGACATGAGTGGGGGCCTGGTGGAGGCTGCCCCTGCACTGCTGGGGGGTGGGGGGTGATGGTAGACATGAGTGGGGGCCTGGTGGAGGGTGCCCTGGTGGCTGGGGGGTGGGGGTGCAGGGAGACATGAGTGGGGGCCTGGTGGAGGCTGCCCCTGGTGGCTGGGGGGTGGGGGTGGTGGAGACATGAGTGGGGGCCTGGTGGAGGCTGCCCCTGGATGCTGGGGGGTGGGGGTGATGGGAGACATGAGTGGGGGCCTGGTGGAGGGTGCCCCTGCACTGCTGGGGGGTGGGGTGGTGGTAGACATGAGTGGGGGCCTGGTGGAGGCTAACCCCGCACTGCTGGGGGGTGGGGGTGATGGTAGACATGAGTGGGGGCCTGGTGGAGGGTGCCCCTGACGGCTGGGGGGTGGGGGTGATGGGAGACATGATTTGGTGCCTGGTGGAGGCTTTCACTGCACTGCTGAGGGGTGGGGGTGATAGGGGACATGAGTGGGGGCCTGGTGGAGGGTGCTCTGGTGGCTGGGGGGTGGGGGTGCAGGGAGACATGAGTGGGGGCCTGGTGGAGGCTGCCCCTGGTGGCTGGGGGGTGGGGGTGGTGGGAGACATGAGTGGGGGCCTGGTGGAGGCTGCCCCTGGATGCTGGGGGGTGGGGGTGATGGGAGACATGAGTGGGGGCCTGGTGGAGGGTGCCCCTGCACTGCTGGGGGGTGGGGTGGTGGTAGACATGAGTGGGGGCCTGGTGGAGGCTAACCCCGCACTGCTGGGGGGTGGGGGTGATGGTAGACATGAGTGGGGGCCTGGTGGAGGGTGCCCCTGACGGCTGGGGGGTGGGGGTGATGGGAGACATGATTTGGTGCCTGGTGGAGGCTTTCACTGCACTGCTGAGGGGTGGGGGTGATAGGGGACATGAGTGGGGGCCTGGTGGAGGCTGCCCCTGCACTGCTGGGGGGTGGGGGTGATGGGAGACATGAGTGGGGGCCTGGTGCAGGCTGCCCCTGGTGGCTGGGGGGTGGTGGTAGACATGAGTGGGGGCCTGGTGGAGGCTGTCCCTGGATGCTGGGGGGTGGGGTGGTGGGAGACATGAGTGGGGGCCTGGTGGAGGCTGCCCCTGCACTGCTGGGGGGTGGGGGTGATGGTAGACATGAGTGGGGGCCTGGTGGAGGCTGCCCCTAAACTGCTTGGGGGTGGGGTGATAAGGGACATGAGTGGGGGTCTGGTGGAGGCTGCTCCTGCACTGCTGGGGGGTGGGGGTGGTGGGAGACATGAGTGGGGGCCTGGTGGAGGCTGCCCCTGCACTGCTGGGGTGTGGGCATGATGGTAGACATGAGTGGGGGCCTGGTGGAGGGTGCCCCTGGTGGCTAGGTGGTGGGGGTGGTGGGAGACATGAGTGGGGGCCTGGTGGAGGCTGCCCCTGCACTGCTGGGGGATGGCGGTGATGGGAGACATGAGTGGGGGCCTGGTGGAGGCTGCCCCTGCACTGCTGGGGGGTGGGGGTGATGGGAGACATGAATGGAGGCCTGGTGGAGGCTGCCCCTGGATGCTGGGGGGTGGGGGTGATGGTAGACATGAGTGGGGGCCTGGTGGATGCTGCCCCTGCACTGCTGGGGGGTGGGGGTGATGGTAGACATGAGTGGGGGCCTGGTGGAGGCTGCCCCTGCACTGCTGGGGGGTGGGGGTGATGGGAGACATGAGTGGGGGCCTGGTGGAGGCTGCCCCTGCACTGCTGGGGGGTGGGGGTGCAGGTAGACATGAGTGGGGGCCTGGTGGAGGCTGCCCCTGGTGGCTGGGGGGTGGTGGGAGACATGAGTGGGGGCCTGGTGGAGGCTGTCCCTGGATGTAGGGGGGTGGGGTGGTGGGAGACATGAGTGGGGGCCTGGTGGAGGCTGCCCCTGCACTGCTGGGGGGTGGGGGAGGTGGGAGACATGAGTGGGGGCCTGGTGGAGGCTGCCCCTGGATGCTGGGGGGTGGGGGTGATGGGAGACATGAGTGGGGGCCTGGTGGAGGCTGCCCCTAAACTGCTGGGGGTGGGGTGATAAGCGACATGAGTGGGGGTCTGGTGGAGGCTGCTCCTGCACTGCTGGGGGGTGGGGGTGATGGTAGACATGAGTGGGGGCCTGGTGGAGGCTGCCCCTGCACTGCTGGGGGGTGGGGGTGATGGTAGACATGAGTGGGGGCCTGGTGGAGGGTGCCCTGGTGGCTAGGGGGTGGGGGTGATGGGAGACATGAGTGGGGGCCTGGTGGTGGCTGCCCCTAAACTGCTGGGGGGTGGGGTGATAAGGGACATGAGTGGGGGTCTGGTGGAGGCTGCTCCTGCACTGCTGGGGGGTGGGGGTGATGGTAGACATGAGTGGGGGCCTGGTGGAGGCTGCCCCTGCACTGCTGGGGGGTGGGGGTGATGGTAGACATGAGTGGGGGCCTGGTGGAGGGTGCCCTGGTGGCTGGGGGGTGGGGGTGCAGGGAGACATGAGTGGGGGCATGGTGGAGGCTGCCCCTGGTGGCTGGGGGGTGGGGGTGGTGGGAGACATGAGTGGGGGCCTGGTGGAGGCTGCCCCTGGATGCTGGGGGGTGGGGGTGATGGGAGACATGAGTGGGGGCCTGGTGGAGGGTGCCCCTGCACTGCTGGGGGGTGGGGTGGTGGTAGACATGAGTGGGGGCCTGGTGGAGGCTAACCCCGCACTGCTGGGGGGTGGGGGTGATGGTAGACATGAGTGGGGGCCTGGTGGAGGGTGCCCCTGACGGCTGGGGGGTGGGGGGGATGGGAGACATGATTTGGTGCCTGGTGGAGGCTTTCACTGCACTGCTGAGGGGTGGGGGTGATAGGGGACATGAGTGGGGGCCTGGTGGAGGCTGCCCCTGCACTGCTGGGGGGTGGGGGTGATGGGAGACATGAGTGGGGGCCTGGTGGAGGCTGCCCCTGGTGGCTGGGGGGCGGTGGTAGACATGAGTGGGGGCCTGGTGGAGGCTGTCCCTGGATGCTGGGGGGTGGGGTGGTGGGAGACATGAGTGGGGGCCTGGTGGAGGCTGCCCCTGCACTGCTGGGGGGTGGGGGTGATGGTAGACATGAGTGGGGGCCTGGTGGAGGGTGCCCTGGTGGCTGGGGGGTGGGGGTGATGGGAGACATGAGTGGGGGCCTGGTGGAGGCTGCCCCTGGATGCTGGGGGGTGGGGGGCGTGGGAGACATGAGTGGGGACCTGGTGGAGGCTGCCCCTAAACTGCTGGGGGGTGGGGTGATAAGGGACATGAGTGGGGGTCTGGTGGAGGCTGCTCCTGCACTGCTGGGGGGTGGGGGTGATGGTAGACATGAGTGGGGGCCTGGTGGAGGCTGCCCCTGCACTGCTGGCTGGTGGGGGTGATGGTAGACATGAGTGGGGGCCTGGTGGAGGGTGCCCTGGTGGCTGGGGGGTGGGGGTGATGGGAGACATGAGTGGGGGCCTGGTGGAGGCTGCCCCTAAACTGCTGGGGGGTGGGGTGATAAGGGACATGAGTGGGGGTCTGGTGGAGGCTGCCCCTGCACTGCTGGGGGGTGGGGGTGATGGTAGACATGAGTGGGGGCCTGGTGGAGGCTGCCCCTGCACTGCTGGGGGGTGGGGGTGATGGTAGACATGATTGGGGGCCTGGTGGAGGGTGCCCTGGGGGCTGGGGGGTGGGGGTGCAGGGAGACATGAGTGGGGGCCTGGTGGAGGCTGCCCCTGGTGGCTGGGGGGTGGGGGTGGTGGGAGACATGAGTGGGGGCCTGGTGGAGGCTGCCCCTGGATGCTGGGGGGTGGGGGTGATGGGAGACATGAGTAGGGGCCTGGTGGAGGGTGCCCCTGCACTGCTGGGGGGTGGGGTGGTGGTAGACATGAGTGGGGGCCTGGTGGAGGCTGACCCCGCACTGCTGGGGGGTGGGGGTGATGGTAGACATGAGTGGGGGCCTGGTGGAGGGTGCCCCTGACGGCTGGGGGGTGGGGGTGATGGGAGACATGATTTGGTGCCTGGTGGAGGCTTTCACTGCACTGCTGAGGGGTGGGGGTGATAGGGGACATGAGTGGGGGCCTGGTGGAGGCTGCCCCTGGTGGCTGGGGGGTGGTGGGAGACATGAGTGGGGGCCTGGTGGAGGCTGACCCTGCACTGCTGGGGGGTGGGGGTAGTGGGAGACATGAGTGGGGGCCTGGTGGAGGCTGCCCCTGGATGCTGGGGGGTGGGGGTGATGGGAGACATGAGTGGGGGCCTGGTGGAGGCTGCCCCTAAACTGCTTGGCGGTGGGGTGATAAGGGACATGAGTGGGGGTCTGGTGGAGGCTTCTCCTGCACTGCTGGGGTGTGGGGTGATGGTAGACATGAGTGGGGGCCTGGTGGAGGCTGCCCCTGCACTGCTGGGGGGGTGGGGTGATGGTAGACATGAGTGGGGGCCTGGTGGAGGCTGCCCCTGCACTGCTGGGGGGGTGGGGGTGATGGTAGACATGAGTGGGGGCCTGGTGGAGGGTGCCCTGATGGCTGGGGGATGGGGGTGATGGGAGACATGAGTGGGGGCCTGGGGGAGGCTGCCCCTGCACTGCTGGGGGGTGGGGGTGGTGGGAGAAATGAGTGGGGGCCTGGTGGAGGCTGACCCTGCACTGCTGGGGGGTGGGGGTGGTGGGAGACATGAGTGGGGGCCTGGTGGAGGCTGCCCCTGGATGCTGGGGGGTGGGGGTGATGGGAGACATGAGTGGGGGCCTGGTGGAAGCTGCCCCTAAACTGCTTGGGGGTGGGGTGATAAGGGACATGAGTGGGGGTCTGGTGGAGGCTGCTCCTGCACTGCTGGGGTGTGGGGTGATGGTAGACATGAGTGGGGGCCTGGTGGAGGCTGCCCCTGCACTGCTGGGGGGGTGGGGGTGATGGTAGACATGAGTGGGGGCCTGGTGGAGGGTGCCCTGGTGGCTGGGGGATGGGGGTGATGGGAGACATGAGTGGGGGCCTGGTGGAGTCTGTCCCTGGATGCTGGGGGGTGGGGGGGTGGGAGACATGAGTGGGGGCCTGGGGGAGGCTTCCCCTGCACTGCTGGGGGGTGGGGGTGGTGGGAGACATGAGTGGGGGCCTGGTGGAGGCTGCCCCTGCACTGCTGGGGGGTGGGGCGATGGTAGACATGAGTGGGGGCCTGGTGGAGGCTGCCCCTGCACTGCTGGGGGGTGGGGGTGAAAGGGGACATGAGTGGGGGCCTGGTGGAAGGTGCCCCTGGTGGCTGGGGGGTGGGGGTGATGGGAGACATGAGTGGGGGCCTGGTGGAGGCTGCCCCTGCACTGCTGGGGGGTGGGGGTGCAGGGAGACATGAGTGGGGGCCTGGTGGAGGCTGCCCCTGGTGGCTGGGGGGTGGGGGTGGTGGGAGACATGAGTGGGGGCCTGGTGGAGGCAGCCCCTGGATGCTGGGGGGTGGTGGTGATGGGAGACATGAGTGGGGTCCTGGTGGAGGCTGCCCCTGCACTGCTGGGAGGTGGGGGTGATGGGGGACATGAGTGGGGGCCTGGTGGAGGCTGCCCCTGGTGGCTGGGGGGTGGGGGTGGTGGGAGACATGAGTGGGGGCCTGGTGGAGGCTGCCCCTGCACTGCTGGGGTGTGGGCATGATGGTAGACATGAGTGGGGGCCTGGTGGAGGGTGCCCCTGGTGGCTGCGTGGTGGGGGTGGTGGGAGACATGAGTGGGGGCCTGGTGGAGGCTGCCCCTGCACTGCTGGGGGGTGGGGGTGATGGGAGACATGAGTGGGGGCCTGGTGGAGGCTGCCCCTGCACTGCTGGGGGGTGGGGGTGATGGGAGACATGAATGGGGGCCTGGTGGAGGCTGCCCCTGGATGCTGGGGGGTGGGGGTGATGGTAGACATGAGTGGGGGCCTGGTGGATGCTGCCCCTGCACTGCTGAGGGGTGGGGGTGGTGGGAGACATGTGTGGGGGCCTGGTGGAGGCTGCCCCTGCACTGCTGTGGGGTGGGGGTGATGGGAGACATGAGTGGGGGCCTGGTGGAGGCTGCCCCTGCACTGCTGGGGGGTGGGGGTGCAGGCAGACATGAGTGGGGGCCTGGTGGAGGCTGCCCCTGGTGGCTGGGGGGTGGTGGGAGACATGAGTGGGGGCCTGGTGGAGGCTGTCCCTGGATGCTGGGGGGTGGGGTGGTGGGAGACATGAGTGGGGGCCTGGTGGAGGCTGCCCCTGCACTGCTGGGGGGTGGGGGTGGTGGGAGACATGTGTGGGGGCCTGATGGAGGCTGCCCCTGGATGCTGGGGGGTGGGGGTGATGGGAGACATGAATGGGGGCCTGGTGGAGGCTGCCCCTAAACTGCTGAGGGGTGGGGTGATAAGGGACATGAGTGGGGGTCTGGTGGAGGCTGCTCCTGCACTGCTGGGGGGTGGGGGTGATGGTAGACATGAGTGGGGGCCTGGTGGAGGCTGCCCCTGCACTGCTGGGGGGTGGGGGTGATGGTAGACATGAGTGGGGGCCTGGTGGAGGGTGCCCTGGTGGCTGGGGGGTGGGGGTGATGGGAGACATGAGTGGGGGCCTGGTGGAGGCTGCCCCTAAACTGCTGGGGGGTGGGGTGATAAGGGACATGAGTGGGGGTCTGGTGGAGGCTGCTCCTGCACTGCTGGGGGGTGGGGGTGATGGTAGACATGAGTGGGGGCCTGGTGGAGGCTGACCCTGCACTGCTGGGGGTGGGGGTGATGGTAGACATGAGTGGGGGCCTGGTGGAGGGTGCCCTGGTGGCTGGGGGGTGGGGGTGCAGGGAGACATGAGTGGGGGCCTGGTGGAGGCTGCCCCTGGTGGCTGGGGGGTGGGGGTGGTGGGAGACATGAGTGGGGGCCTGGTGGAGGCTGCCCCTGGATGCTGGGGGTGGGGGTGATGGGAGACATGAGTTTGGGCCTGGTGGAGGGTGCCCCTGCACTGCTGGGGGGTGGGGGTGGTGGTAGACATGAGTGGGGGCCTGGTGGAGGCTGACCCCGCACTGCTGGGGGGTGGGGGTGATGGTAGACATGAGTGGGGGCCTGGTGGAGGTTGCCCCTGGCGGCTGGGGGGTCTGGGTGATGGGAGACATGATTGGGTGCCTGGTGGAGGCTTTCCCTGCACTGCTTAGGGGTGGGGGTGATAGGGGACATGAGTGGGGGCCTGGTGGAGGCTGCCCCTGCACTGCTGGGGGGTGGGGGTGATGGGAGACATGAGTGGGGGCCTGGTGGAGGCTGCCACTGGTGGCTGGGGGGTGGTGGCAGACATGAGTGGGGGCCTGGTGGAGGCTGTCCCTGGATGCTGGGGGGTGGGGTGGTGGGAGACATGAGTGGGGGCCTGGTGGAGGCTGCCCCTGCACTGCTGGGGGGTGGGGGTGGTGGGAGACATGAGTGGGGGCCTGGTGGAGGCTGCCCCTGGATGCTGGGGGGTGGGGGTGATGGGAGACATGAGTGGGGGCCTGGTGGAGGCTGCCCCTAAACTGCTTGGGGGTGGGGTGATAAGGGACATGAGTGGGGGTCTGGTGGAGGCTGCTCCTGCACTGCTGGGGGGTGGGGTGATGGTAGACATGAGTGGGGGCCTGGTGGAGGCTGCCCCTGCACTGCTGGGGGTTGGGGGTGATGGTGGACATGAGTGGGGGCCTGGTGGAGGGTGCCCTGGTGGCTGGGGGTGGGGGTGATGGGAGACATGAGTGGGGGCCTGGTGGAGGCTGCCCCTGCACTGCTGGGAGGTGGGGGTGCAGGGAGACATGAGTGGGGGCCTGGTGGAGGCTGCCCCTGGTGGCTGGGGGGTGGGGTGGTGGGAGACATGGATGGGGGCCTGGTGGAGGCTGCCCCTGGATGCTGGGGGGTGGGGGTGATGGGAGACATGAGTGGGGGCCTGGTGGAGGGTGCCCCTGCACTGCTGGGGGGTGGGGGTGGTGGTAGACATGAGTGGGGGCCTGGTGGAGGCTGACCCTGCACTGCTGGGGAGTGGGGGTGATGGTAGACATGAGTGGGGGCCTGGTGGAGGGTGCCCCTGGTGGCTGGGGGGTGGGGGTGATGGGAGACATGATTGGGTGCCTGGTGGAGGCTTTCCCTGCACTGCTGAGGGGTGGGGGTGATAGGGGACATGAGTGGGGGCCTGGTGAAGGCTGCCCCTGCACTGCTGGGGGGTGGGGGTGATGGGAGACATGAGTGGGGGCCTGGTGGAGGCTGCCCCTGCACTGCCGGGGGGTGGGGGTGCAGGGAGACATGAGTGGGGGCCTGGTGGAGGCTGCCCCTGGTGGCTGGGGGGTGGGGGTGGTGGGAGACATGAGTGGGGGCCTGGTGGAGGCTTCCCCTGGATGCTGGGGGGTGGGGGTGATGGGAGACATGAGTGGGGGCCTGGTGGAGGCTGCCCCTGCACTGCTGGGGGGTGGGGGTGGTAGGAGACATGAGTGGGGGCCTGGTGTAGGCTGCCCCTGGTGGATGGGGGGTGGGGGTGCAGGGAGACATGAGTTGGACATGAGTGGGGGCCTGGTGGAGGCTGCCCCTGCACTGCTGGGGGGTGGGGGTGATGGGAGACATGAGTGGGGGCCTGGTGGAGGGTGCCCCTGGTGGCTGGGGGGTGGGGGTGATGGGAGACATGAGTGGGGGCCTGGTGGAGGCTGCCCCTGCACTGCTGGGGGGTGGGGGTGATGGGAGACATGAGTGGGGGCCTGGTGGAGGCTGCCCCTGCACTGCTGGGGGGGTGGGGGTGATGGTAGACATGAGTGGGGGCCTGGTGGAGGCTGCCCCTGCACTGCTGGGGGGTGGGGGTGCAGGGAGACATGAGTGGGGGCCTGGTGGAGGCTGCCCCTGGTGGCTGGGGGATGGTGATGGTGGGAGACATGAGTGGGGGCCTGGTGGAGGCTGCCCCTGGATGCTGGGGGGTGGGGATGGTGGGAGACATGAGTGGGGGCCTGGTGGAGGCTGCCCCTGCACAGCTGGGGGGTGGGGGTGGTGGGAGACATGAGTGGGGGCCTGGTGGAGGCTGCCCCTGGATGCTGGGGGGTGGGGGTGATGGGAGACATGAGTGGTGGCCTGGTGGAGGCTGCCCCTGCACTGCTGGGGGGTGGGGGTGGTGGGAGACAGGAGTGGAGGCCTGGTGGAGGCTGCCCCTGCATGCTGGGGGGTGGGGGTGATGGGAGACATGAGTGGGGTCCTGGTGGATGCTGCCCCTGCACTGCTGGGGGGTGGGGGTGATAGGGGACATGAGTGGGGGCCTGGTGGAGGCTGCCCCTGCACTGCTGGGGGGTGAGGGTGATGGTAGACATGAGTGGGGGCCTGGTGGAGGCTGCCCCTGCACTGCTGGGGGGTGGTGGTGATGGTAGACATGAGTGGGGGCCTGGTGGAGGGTGCCCCTGGTGGCTGGGGGGTGGGGGTGTTGGGAGACATGAGTGGGGACCTGGTGGAGGCTGCCTCTGCACTGCTGGGGGGTGGGGGTGATGGTAGACATGAGTGGGGGCCTGGTGGACGGTGCCCCTGGTGGTTGGGGGGTGGGGGTGGTGGGAGACATGAGTGGGGGCCTGGTGGAGGCTGCCCCTGCACTGCTGGGGGGTGGGGGTGATGGTAGACATGAGTGGGGGCCTGGTGGAGGCTGCCCCTGCACTGCTGGGGGGTGGGGAGGATGGGAGACATGAGTGGGGGCCTGGTGGAGGCTGCCCCTGCACTGCTGGGGCGTGGGGGTGATGGGAGACATGAGTGGGGGCCTGGTGGAGGCTGCCCCTGCACTGCTGGGGGGTGGGGGTGATGGTAGACATGAGTGGGGGCCTGGTGGAGGCTGCCCCTGCACTGCTGGGGGGTGGGGGTGCAGGGAGACATGAGTGGTGGCCTGGTGGAGGCTGCCCCTGGTGGCTGGGGGATGGTGATGGTGGGAGACATGAGTGGGGGCCTGGTGGAGGCTGCCCCTGGATGCTGGGGGGTGGGGGTGGTGGGAGACATGAGTGGGGGCCTGGTGGAGGCTGCCCCTGCACATCTGGGTGGTGGGGGTGGTGGGAGACATGAGTGGCGGCCTGGTGGAGGCTGCCCCTGCACTGCTGGGGGGTGGGGGTGATGGTAGACATGAGTGGGGGCCTGGTGGAGGCTGCCCCTGGTGGCTGGGGGTGCAGGGGGACATGCGTTGGTGGGCAGTAGTGCAAGGTGACATGTGGGTTGGCTGGGGGGCATGGCCATGGTGGATGGGGTGCCTGCGGGACATGTGCAGGGTAGGCCCCTGTGGTGTGGGCCACCTGCAGGGGCCGTGGAGGGTGTAGAGGGAACACCTGGGAGGACCCACATGTGCAATTCACGTGTGGTGCTCCCCACGTACCCCTGGAATACACGTACCCTGATGGAATCGCATGTGATACTTCCTGCGCACCCCTGAAATACACGTACCCTGCTGCTTTTGCGTGTGATACTTCCTGCGCACCACTGGAATACACGTACCCTGATGGCATCGCGTGTGATACTTCCCGCGCACCCCTGAAATACACGTACCCTGCTGCTTTTGCGTGTGATACTTCCCGTGCACCCCTGAAATACACGTACCCTGCTGCTTTTGCGTGTGATACTTCCCGCGCACCCCTGGAATACACGTACCCTGCTGTTTTTGCGTGTGGTACTTCCGGCGCACCCCTGGAATATACGTGCCCTGATGGAATCGCGTGTGTTACTTCCCATGCACCCCTGATGTACACGTACCCAGGACAATCGCGTGTGGGACTTCCCGCGAACCTCTGAAATACACGTGCCCCGCTTGGCGTTTGCTGTTTGCCAGCCCTGTGAACTGGTCCAGGGTTAACGCAGCCCTTTGCAATGATTTGGGGATTTTGAAGGCTTTTCCTTGCGCAAGGGCGTTTTTGGGGGCATAACTGGCGCTACTGCAGGGTCGCTGCGCCACTCTGCGCCACGGCTGGTTTCGGAGGCTAAAATCCATGAATACGCTGTGCGATGAAAAGGATTTTTTCGCACGCGGCTGGCGCAGTGTATCGCACGGGGACACTGTGCGCCAGCCGCGTGCGCCATTTTTGTGCGAATTTCTATGAATTACCCTGTCTAGCGTTTGACAATTAATAAAATAGTGCACTCGTTGAATTTAATCTAGCGCAGCGCATTAACCCGAAATTGAAGCAGGTTTTGACTATCTGTCTTACCTCAATTAGATAGTTATATGTCTCTATACTTACAGTCACTGCCTCTAAAGGTTCGCATTACCATTCCAAAATGGCGTCGGAAACGCGATCACGCACGTCATGTGATTTTGCAGACGACGGAGCTACATCATCCAGCGTGTTTAAATAGCGGCCATCTTAGTTAGTCAAATTCAAGCAGTTCCAGGCATTGATCGCAATCGAGTGGAATCGTATCGCTGGAGAAATCCAAGCAAGAATATTAAGGTAATAATTCCCCCCTTAGACTAAAGTCTCACTTTTATCAAGCTTATTTCTTGAATTCCGTTGATGGATGATAACCTTTAGCACTATTACAAATCGAGTCCTTCCTTTCTTTTCTAAATACCAAACAGGAACTGCCCTGAATATATTAAAAGCAACCACTGCAGATATACACAGAAAACCAACAACTATATCAGCATCTAAGAGGCACAAGAAACCAGTTCTAAAAAGTAAGGCTTTTTGAGCTATCCCAATGTCTAACTGTTTGAGCTTGCCTCACGAAGTATTAATTGGCTGCATAACAGTAACAAAACATAATTTTATTCAAGACACAGCGATGATCAATATATGAGGCACTTTAAGTTAGACACTTGGGCTTTTTTCTTAATTCAATAATGATTAACAGGTTCTTATATTGATGTAATTCACATTGTGTGAAGTGTGTCTATTTTCTGATGGGCATCTTTTTGAAATAATTTGTGACAATGTGTGTAAGTAATAATCAGCAAATATTATTTCTATATTTTGCCTCAACATTCAATTGTTTTATTCATTGTTTCCTTCTTTCCGTTTTCTTGTTCACACGAGACCAATAGATATGTTTACCTCCTGAAGAACCACTGAATTTAAGTGGGGAAACACGTGTAGAGGGCAACAACTTCTTTTCTTTTTGAACATTTACATGAAGAACACATTTTTCTGCAACAAATAAGTCGAATAAATACATTCTTGTGGAGCACCTGTTAAACAGTGTTTGGAATCCTCTCTTTGAAGTGAGCTCATATCCTGATTATTCTGTTTGAAAATGTTCTAAGTTTTGAGATACTGCAGTTGGTCTGATCGAGATCCAGAATATGAAAATACCTGGACGTACTATTTGCATAAGGATTAGACTCCAAACTATAGAGGTTAGTTGTCTGAGTAATTTCCTTTACAGTCATTTTTTATTTCTGGTAATTTTATCAGATATGGTTGAGGAATTATAGTTGAACTGAAGATCGTTTGTGTTTACTTTTTAAATAGATAATTGTAAAGAAGGTAGAACTGCTTTCTTTTGAAGAAGAGTAATTTGATTTACTCGAAACGCATTGAGCAAAGGTGAACTGTCACAAGAGCAAGACATCTAACACATATGGACATCAGCACCAATATATGATGACGAGTTGTTTGCATAATTGATTGCAAACCCGCAATTACTGTGGGTTTTTCTGTGTGTAAATTGGCCGTTTGTTTGGCGGGCCTGTTTCCATTTCTTTAGTGTTGTCCCTCATCTGGGTTTCTCTAGTGACATGGTACGTGCTGCCAGCAGGGGGAGCAGGCGTGTGGCTGAGGAGATTGTACAATATTCCTGGCAGAAGTTCCCCCCATATAGCCGCAGGTGGGTAGGACAGATAAAAATCCTTGAGTGGCGCGATGGGGCACTCTCTCTCTCCGGGGAAGTCCCCTGAGGCTGTACATTCTCCAGGTTGGCAATTTCTCTGTCCCCTACCCATGGTTGAGGGGGTGTGCGGTGCACAGAACAGAGGGAGAAAAGTGGGCTGGTACTGTCCTCTAGTGCAGGCTCAACATTGAGGAACAGAGCCTAGCCGCATTCTTTTTTTTCCATGCAGCGGCTTCATGGGAGGAGTGGGAAAGTGTGAGGGGGAGGAGCGGATAATATATACAGCGTGTGTGCTGGACTTTTCCCCTGGTGTCGTTTCAGAGAGGCGTGCCGGCCTGGTGTCGTTTCAGAGAGCCGTGCCGGTCGGGGCAAGTCCTGTAAGCAGGTTTTAATGGAGAGTGACCTCATTTTACGGTTAGCCTTTGTGAAGCGTGGTTGAAGTATGTCACCTCAACCCAACGTAGACGTGCCAGTCTATCTCCCCTCATTACAGCTTTGAGTGCCCCCTCAGGGATGCGGTCTTGGTGGAAGGTCATAGGTTAAATGAAGAAAAGAGAGAGGGAGGGTGGTCACTGACCCATTTTCTTTGTGGATTTACCCCTGTGTGTTGCTTCAGAGGTCCCTCTTGGCCCTGGTGTGTATTTCCCTTATAGTGTGGCAGGGTTTCTGGTGCTGGGGTAGTCCCTCACCCTGTCTTCCCCTTTCAAGGGTATATTGGGAGGTTAGCCAGACCAGAGGGATGAGAGGAGCACAGACAACTGCCATTTGGGGCGCTGTGATCACAGCATTCCTTTTGCCCTTATTGAGCCCCTGTTGGTGAGGTTAAACCCAGCTCTGGGGTGATTAAGTATGAGGTTGGAGGGTGGGAGAAGAGTACTGCAGCACGGTGCATCCCAGGTTTCAGAATTACACGGGACTCTGTTGGTCGGCCTCATGTGGAGTCAGGCAGGGTTCTTCATCCTACCATGTGACTGGCTCAAGGGAATAGGGGGTCCTGTGAGAGCCTGGCAGACTCCCATCAGGTTTATTTAGTACCACGTCGTGATAAGGAGTAGGGGCCGTTTTTTTGTAAACCAGTTTAGGCTGTCTGTCCATGTGTTTTTTTTCCTAGCTGTTGTGTGTCTTGTGGTAGTCTGCAGCTACCATGAGTTAAGGTGTCCAGCTGCTGCCTTTGATCATTACCAGTGGAAGAGAGGCAAGGGCTCCCAGAGCGGCAGTGTTGACATTACCAGTTATATGGGCACCATAAAGGTTAACTAGGAGGCCGGCTAATTAATTATTTATTATCAGATGTCAATTAACTCATGATACCCAGCCACTTTGTTAATTAATGTATGAATAATACCCATGCAAACACCCCTATGCCCAAGTGACTGAATTGATGCTATTCAATTATTTATTATCAGATGTCAATGAACTCCTGGTACATAGCTACCTTGTTCTTTAATGTATGAAGTATACCCATTCAAACACCCCTCTGTCCAAGTCACTGAATTGATACAATTTCATTATTTATTATCAGATGTCAATGAACTCCTGCTACATAGCTGCCTATTTATTTAATGTTTGAAATATACCCATTCCAACACCCCTATGCCCAGGTGACTGAAAGTGTTTTATTTAAATATTTATTATCAGATGTCAATGAACTCCTGCTACATAGCTGCCTATTTATGTAATGTATGAAGTATACCCATTCAAACACCCCTCTTCCCAGGTGACTGAATTGATGATATTTAATTATGAATTATCATATGTCAATGCACTCCTGCTACATAGCTACTTAATTATTTAATGTATAAAATATACCCATCCATACACCCCTCCTCCCAGGTTACTGAAGGGATGCTATTTAATTAGTTATTTCCTAAGGTACTAAAATCATGTCATTTAATTAGTTATTTAGTTATTATATGCCGGTCAAGTGGCACAGTGAGTAGAGCGCTTGCTTTGACATACATGCAGAGCTTGCTAATGCAGGTTTGAATCCCGGCAGGGCCAAACTCAGCCTTTCATCCTTCCGAGCTCGATAAATGAGCACCACACACCGTGGGTAATATGCAGCACTCAGATACCTGAGGGTTCGAAGTGCTATATAAGTGCCTAATTATAATTATTGTTATTATTATTATTTATTTCATGTGTTAAGAGCGCCCTACACTAGGGGCACAGAGGTGTCAAGTTGCTTCTGTTGTAATGAGAAACTGTTATACACCATATTTCATATAAAAAGGCTTTCATGCAGTTCAAATAGAATAAGGCTGTGTCTGTTTACTTAATAAGGTTATCAGGTGCAACGGTTAGTCATCATGGCTGACCGGTCACAGGATGGGGCCCAATTCCCCTCATTACACTCTGTGAATATTGAGGACTGCAATAGGCCTGTACGAGAGGGTTCATCATTCATCCCCCTGGGTTTCATTTGCACATGTGTGCAGTAGTAAGGTTTAAGTATCCCGACTCAGATCTCCTACAGGTTGCTGCTCATTCCTTCAAACTGAATAAAAAGGGAAGACAACACCTTACACATTTGGAGGCACTGTTGAGAGCCAGGGGGCAATTTAAACAGGAACATGGTATATCCCATTGGTGCTTTATTTAGACGTAGTCAAAATGGTGCATGAATATGTGGTGGATAGGGATACGAGCAGAAGAGCTCAGCCCAAACGCCTGTTTTATAGTGGGCATTTATAGTGGGCGAGGTCCCCTTACATATCACAACTGATGAAGGATTAGCTATGACTGGTTCCTTGGAAGAACCTGCCCACTGAGATCCGAGGTGGGGAGCCTTTGATTACCTGCCCCATCTGGATCTTAGACGCTTGGCCCGGAACACCTCAGCACCCGGAAGCTCCAACACCCACCAAACATGCCATAGTCATTGCTGCTGCAGTGGCTAAGGCTGTTAGATTGACTATGGAACGCCAATCCCCGTCCCTTTGGTAACATGGAACCTACACCCGAATTACGACCCTTTTCAGGTGTGAAACCTGTGCCTAAAGGAGAGGAGGGTTAGGAGCTATGGGCAGATCTCACTCAGCTTATGCTACACGACTGGAAATTGTCTGATCAAGAGAAAAGATGACGAGCAATACAGGCACTGAGAGGGCCCACCCTGTAGATGGTACAGTCCCTTCAGAACGGAGTCCTGATCCAACTTCCTTGCAAGTGGTGGGTGCACTGGAGGGAGCTTTTGGCCCTACTGAGCCTACAGAGGATCTTATGATGAGGTTTCATGCCACCACTCAGATTACCTGGTGAGGATTGGGCAAATGTTACGCCTGGCCAACCATAGAGGAGGAGTAGAGACTTCCTGATTGAACCAGTGTAGATTGAAGCAACTACTTAGAGGGGCCAGGGAAGCTGCTATACCCATACTTCAACTGAGGTGGTGGGAGAAACTGGACACACCTCCATCCTACAAAGAGCTACTAAGGTCGATTTAGACTCTGGAAAAGAAACAGGCAAAATCAATGTACGGAGCCACCCCATACAAGGCAGGAACCCAATGCCCAACCATACCATTTCTCTGCAGAAGCAGATTGAGGCGCTGCAACAGCTAGTCAGGAAACTACAGACTCAGTTGCTGATCAGGGAAAATCTGACTGCAAATCAAAACGAGGCGGGAACGGACAACTGCAAAGAGAGGAACACAAGATCAAACCCATTCACTCAAGAAAGATACCAATCAGCAGAGGCCAACCAGGATGAGGTGAAATTGGTCTCATGGAACACTTTTGGGTTTGGACATCTTTTTGAGCAGACACACACAACGTTAACTGATGGCCACATCATATGTTTACAGGAAACGTGGATGATGCAGCCACCAGCATGCGAAGGAAACATGGTCATCCACAATCCAGCAGAAATCCACCAACAGGGAAGACCGTCAGCAGGGCAACTGATGCTGGTAAAAATCGATTCACCGTGGACACCGATGGAATATAAAAATATAAATCCCTGGATACAGTGGCCCTCATTACGACCCTGGCGGAATTCGGAAAACGATGGCGGAAATGCAATACCGCCATCGAATAGCGCTCGGTGCGACTATGACCTGTCACCGCAAAGTACGATGCCATTAGCGACACCGTAGTGAACGCCAACGCTAACTGCACCAAGCACGTGCGCGCGCGCCATGCCAAACCGTAAACACCACCATGGCGCAAGGGTACGCCAATTCCGACCCTAGCGGACATGTACCTAACGCCATCAAGCATGGCGGAATGCACCATTCCGCCATGGTGAGAAGTACGGCATCGCGAATCAACCGTAAACGGCCCCACTGAGTGCCCGTACACCGCTCCCTGCCCACAAAGTACAACTCCCCGTAGGTGCAATGAAGTCACAATGCAACCAGTGAAATGTACAAGTCACCCATGCATGCCAACGAACAAAAGAAACACAACAGGGGCCAATGGGAGCTGCAGGGCACAGATGGCACGAATACAGAAGCCATCCCAATGGACATGACCACAGTCCCCCACCAAGAAACGCACGCAAACACAGGCACCTGTGACCAGCAATATTCCGAAAATCACATCATTCCACCAGTCCACCTGGCTGACCGGCATCTGTTACACAAAACCCAATCCCCCGCCCCTGAGCATGACAACATTCAAACTGTCATATTGGCAGCCCCCATCCCTGACCTCACGGGCTTCGTAGGCAAACGCGCCCAGTACAGTACCACGCAACTAAACTCCGAAGCTGGAACCCAGTGCAGATCTCCTCACAATACATCGCCCCCCAAATAGGCATATGCCACATCACTTGCAAAGAAGAACGCTACACGGGCCAAATCAGAATAGAAATTTAATGCACATCAAAATCACCAAGCCCATACAGCCATCAGGCCATGAACTCCAAAACACATTTCACCATTGTGGGCTGCATCCGCAAGAAATGACCAGCCACTACTTGTGTGACGCCCTGTTCCCTCATGGTACACAGAGCCACATTCACGTACGAAAAGGCAACATGGAAGCGCACAGAACCGCAGGGCCGTCCCAATGGGGAGGCACTAGTCCAGCTGAAAGGCCGAAATGTTGCTCCGAGCCACCAGTACTGCGTAAGGGCATGTGGCCCATTGGCGATCGTCCCATAAGATCGTAATGCTGCTCCACTGATTAACACGAAGCAGCAGGTGTCGGGAGTAAAACCCATCTGCAGGAGTGGCATACAGATGGCAGTGGCAAAAGGGGAGGAGATACCTGTCAACCAAAAGAAAAGAAAAAGAACAGAATGGCCATCCGTACTACATTCCAACAACTCACTGCAATGATCACACTAAATCCACAGCCACATGCATGCTAGCCCACTCCAAAGGTCCATCACCACCCAAAAACCACTTGCGACTCATAACTATCCATATCGAGGTGTAAACACCATCACAAACGAGTGTACCTGTGCATGCGCCTGTGAAAACAGAATCCATCTGATGGGATTGGTAACGTGCATGGACACAAGTGTCTGAGGGCGCGTCGAGACAGGGAGGGCTCAACAAGGCCAGATAGACGATGGTCCCACTATGGCAGCCCTGCATCACATAGCGTAGGGGAGGCGGATAGATCCCAAGAAGCCCTGTACATGGCAAACTCTGTATCAAATCACCTGCCCATGCATCCATTCATCATTCCCTCATCCCGGGATTAAAACGCCTGAATATTTACTCACATAACATTAGAAATATCCATTGAGTCTGTGCGTTATGCAGCCTGCAAAATCCACAGTGCCCCAGCCCGTAATTCCAGTGTAGTGAAGTAACATGTATTTGGGAACGTCCGGCCTCATCGCCCACGTCGCTATTGCGCATCCCAAACCATTCATATCAATCATTGCATTCTCGCCATGGCCCCTGTCTCAAGGACATTGAACAATAGAACGTTATATTTGCAGTCAGACCTGTGGGCATTTCCTCGCCGCTAGCTGAAAACCGAAAGCGCCGCCCTTCGAATTCCTCATTTGCAACATCACGTCGAAGAGGCATCTGTGGCCGTTTGAAAACACTAATTAATCCATCGAGTGCGGCTGTGTGTGAAAATGGCAACTGCCTTCACCCACGAATGGGACGCCCCGCCCGTCGTTGCAACTCGGTACAGTGATGAATGAGGGCCCACCGTTACTCGAGTACTACGTTCCACTGACCCTTCACAACTCTGTTCGCGACTGCACAGATAGTATGTGAAACAATGGGACCACAGCAGAATGAACATATCAACCAATGTTACACGGCCATCGGGTACAAATACATGATTGCAATAGCAAGATGCCATTCCACGAATTGCAGCGTTGTGCGCGGGACGTGCTCGGCCAAAGGGGAGAGCAGTTTGCACAGGTGGAATGAATCACCACAGGTGGAGGCCATTCAGCCTGAAAACACATAAATTGCACAGCCAGTCTCCTCCCACAACCACACCGAAATGCTACCGGCAGGACTCGCAATGTTGGCCCTGGGGGACCTGATAGCACTGCAAGTACTCCAACTCCAAGAAGAAGACGAACACCAACTACAACCGGCCGCACGGAGGAGACGCAGGAGGAGGAGGAGGCCAAGGCAGGGCCAGCAAGGGCCGCCAGCACAGCCACTACCACCACGCAGGCAGCCCGCAATCCCACGCCTCCGAGCACATCCGTTCAACCTCACTGATGAGCAGATCCACACCCTCTACCGTCTGGACCGGGACACCATAGCCGCCATTGTGGACATGACACAGGCTGACCTTGTCAGCATGATAGATAGCCCAACCGCCATCCCACCCCTACTGAAGGTGGTGTCTGTACTCCACTTCCTGGCCACAGGCACCTACCAGCACACAGTCGGACAGTTGCATGGCATTTCTCAGCCACTGTTCTCACGGACACTATTGCAAGTGCTCGATGCCCTCCTGCAGCACGCAGACGACTACATCTCCCTACCACGCTCGGAGCAGGAAATTACCAACACAAAAGTGGGATTCCATGCACTTGCCGGCATACCGGGTTGCATTGGTGCCATCGACTGCACCCATGTGGAATTGGTCGTCCCACATGCCATGGAGGCCCAGTACCGCAACCGAAAACAATTTCATTCTCTGAATGTACAAATGGTGTGTGACTCCAACAGGATCATTACACATTGTTGTGCCCGATTCCCTGGATCAACCCATGATTCTATGGTCTTGAGGAACTCTACAATACCACGCTACATGGAGCGACACGCAGGGAACAGATCCTGGCTACTCGGTGAGTCTCATTACATGCATGATAATGTGGGGTATGTGATTCGGCAATGACCTGGCAGGAAGGGGGGGGGGTGTGCGTACGTAGCAATGGCATTCCACATCATACGTTTCTCGTCCACATACAGGTGATGCTGGATATCCACTGAAGAGATGGCTCCTCAACCCAGTCCGGAACCCACGGGACCAGCATGTGGAGGACTACAACCATGCCCACTCACGTACCCGTGTAGTCATTGAACAGGCATTCGGCCTACTGAAGGGTCGTTTCCGCTGCCTCAGCAGGTCTGGCGGGGCACTCCTGTACCGCCATGAGAAGGTTGCAAAGATGGTGATGGCATGTGTCATGCTCCACAACATGTGCGTACGTAGAAATGTGCCCATGCCCCCTGACGCAGAACTGCAAGCACCTGATGATGGTCATGATGAGGGTGGGGATGTGGCAGCACCTCAAGGAGTCTGCGAGGCACCGGAGGGCTGTGACATTCGTCAGCATCTCATTGATGTATGCTTCTAGCACTCACGCCTGGTGGCTGATACATGGACACGGGACTCGTGGCACTGTGTGTGTCTGGGACATGCACAATATGGACTGTACGCCTATGATGGCCTAGTACACAAAGATCAATGTCCACACATCTCATTGGTTGATCGTGCACTTTTTATGGCATATGTGATATCATGTTGTACACCCTATCGACCCGCCACCCAAGTGAGCCCAACACACCCCCTCCACCCTCCTACCTCCCCCCCGAACACCAGTGTCCAAAGATGCTCATTGTCAGTGGGCAGTCGCTATTGCAAGCCCCCTCTGCGGGTATCAGGGGCACCCCTGCCTGTGGAGCGCAGGTTCCTCCCAGATCTACGTTGGGGGCTGCCCTGGACGGAACTTGCAACGGATGATGTCTCTGCCTGCTCACGTCCATGCATGTCCCTAAGGGTTTGCGAGAGCTCAGTGAGCACACGGCGCACTGCGGCAAGTTCGGCACATACGTCCTTGGACGTCGCATGCAGTTCCCCCCTCAGGCTCTCGGTGCTTCTCTCCATTTGTGCCCTTAGTGTCTCTGTACCTCTCTCCATTTCTGCCCTAAGTGTCTCAGTTGATGTTTCTATGTCTGCCTTAGTGCCCCCACATTCATCGGCATGGTCCTTGAGGAGCGTGGCCAGTTGCTGCTGTTGCACGATTAACTGGTCGAGGGACTGTTGCCTCTGCTGGGCCATGGCCATTTGCGGGGGTGTCACAGAGGGGCTGTTGTCCTCATGTTGCCTTGCCACAGGGCTTGTGGGGGATGGCCAGTCGTTGTCTTGTGGGTGCCCCTGCGTGGTATCCTCATGTTGTACGGGATGGGACAGACAGGGGGATTGGGACAGGTCATGGATGGATCTGACTTCGACATCCCCGTCTTCTGTGTCGGAGCATGCTGCCATCAATGGGGTGTCACCTATGGTGCTGCTGCCACCGGAGGCAGAGCCTTCTGTGGCATCCGTTGGGGGGACCTGTGGTGGTGGTGTTGTGGGCATGCTGGCTGCTGGGGTGCCTGTTGATGTTCCCTCCTCTGTGCTGCCACCTGATTTGTGCTGCTGCCGTGTCTTGATGCGTGCAGCTGAGGTGGAAGGTCTTTGGCCGTTGGTCTTGGCCCTCTTTGCAGGTGTGCTGGTAGGGGTGTCCTGAAGCTCGTCGTTTGGATCGGACCCTGTGGTGGAGTAAAGGAGGGCGAGGGTTATTGATGGGTCTGTGGGAATTGGAATGGCATTGTATCACATGCATTGGGGTGGTACCTGAGGGTGATTTGGGTCGGGGCCTTGGAGGTGCTTTCATTTGTGTGTGGAGTGAGGGTGCAGTTGTTTGGCAGCCTGCAGTTAGGGTGTGCCTGCTGCACGTGTAGTGCGTGTTTTAGGGGTTTTTAATTATTTATGTATTTATTGTGGGTTTTAACGTGCGCTATCAGGCCGATGTGTGTGGACGTTCTCCTGGACATGTGTTTCTGTTGCACTATGTGGACGCATGGTACTTCACATGGATGGACTTTGTGGATTTGGCATTGTTTTATTTGGCCCACCTACCTGAATCTTCGGATGTCTGCACTCCTTTCTCCATCCCTCCGACTCCCTCTATGCTCTCCATTCCGATGGTGGAGGCACAGATTTCTTCCCAGGGGGTCAACTTGATGGGTGATTCAGGACCTCCCCCGGTGGCTGTGGCAATGTTGCGGTTGGCAGAGAGTATGCTGCGGACGCGTATCCGCAGGTCGTCCCATCGCTTACGGCATTGCTGTGGGGTGCGGGGTGCGGTCCCCACCGCACTTACCCGCTGTGCCACCAGAGCCCATATGGCCTTCTTGTTTGCAAGTGCCGTCCTGGTCATTTGCGTGCAGAAGACGACGGCAGCATTCTCCTGGAGGGTCTCTGTTAGCACGGTGAGTTCCTCACGGGAGAAGTGGACCTGCCGCTTGCGGTCGCACGCTTTCTTCGCTACTTTTCCCATTTTTCTTGGTTTCGCTAGGGTGGATGACGGGTTGGGGTGTGTCTCAGGGTAGTGATTTTAGTGGTTGTGTGGTTTTAGTGGTTTTATAGGTGTACGGCGGGATGTTTCCCGTTCCGGGCCCATGTTTTAACTTCCGTTTCCGTATATTTCCGGTCACCGTACTTTCCGGTAGGCGCACACTGCGGTGTCCGCTGTGATGGGTGGCGGTATTGCACCTAGGGCGCCGTACGGCGGCGGTGTGGGCCGTTTTGGGGTCATTTCCGCCATCGCGGACTTTGCACTTCCGCCATGCCGTGGTGCTCGTGCCCGATGGGTCGGAATGGGCCGCACTTTGCTCCTTCGTGCAATGGCGGAAACGCTATTTACGCTGTGGCGGTCCGGTCAGTCACTTTCCGCCAGGGTCGTAATGAGGGCCAGTGTGTTATATTACAAAGAGAAGTTGCACATGGGCCCCAGAAGAAGAATGTATACGACCACCCAACCCTACTCATTGTCAATCTTTACAGGAACCCAGTGGCCATCAATGAAACAACCTTTATCGATAAACTCATGACCCTCCATCAAAATAGTGATATGTGGCGACTTGAACCTGCATTGAATGGACCAACAAGGGAAAGCCATAAATCTGACCGTTTTACCGACCAAAGAAAAATTGTGGATTAAAGAAATGGAGATGAGATCCCTGATGAATGCAGGAACATACTATAATCAAAAAGAACACAAAATTATCCCAACCTGGAAACAGCGGTTAGCGGAGTCTATCCTGGACTATATCTTCATCTCATCAGGGATATATCAGGAACAAAAAATTGGAAATACTGCATACCACTTACAGCGACCATAGCATACTTACATTGACATGGTTGACGTGCGGCACACGAAGACAGAAACAATATCTTTCACCATTGTTACTTTACATGCTACAAACGCGGCTAAGAATCAATCCAAATCAGACGGAAGCAATGATAGGAACCTTCCTGTTGACAGAGAAACCTCCAATCGAAAAGCTCAACTACGGATAGCTCCTGATCCCATATCAGAGAACAATGAAGGCAAGTGTGACTGACAAACCCGTGCACAGACATCATTATGACACCCTAATCAGAGAGAAAAAAAAAGAGAGTTAAGGAAAAAATGCAAACTCCTACATAAAAACTCCAATATAAGCTCCAAGCAAACAATTCAAAAAGAATAAAAATACCTATCGAAACTGGTTAAAGACGCATCAAAGCGCATTACTACAGGCAGATGCAGAACAAATGCTTGACTGCCTTAAGAATGGGAACACTAGAGACTTATGGGCACTCCTAAACTCAGCATACTTGGCACAACATCATCTTATACAAAAGGTGCTTGAAAAGCACTGGATAGAGTACTTCTCTAAACTGTACGGAAAGAGGGACACGGCAGTGACTGATAAGACTCTAAACGCCATCAAATGGTCCATTGCCTGTCCCAAAGAGGACATCATCCAAATAATCATCAAACTAAATACATCACAGGCTCCTGGGCCTGATGGGCTGTCAAACAAAGTAACAAAGAAGGACCCAGACCAATGGGCAACGTTGATGATCTAACTCATAATCATAATAAATGAGCACAACACAATACCATCAACCTGGAGGTCCGCAACGCTCATTCCAATATATAAACAAGGGCCAAATGAAAATCCAGCCAACTATAGGCCAATAGGCCTGCAAGATCCCTTGGGGAAAATCTTTGCCACAATCCTGCTGCAACACCTAACAACATGGCCAACGGAGGTACAGAAATAAACCTTTTCCTACTCAACCTAGTAAAGCAAGAAGCCATGACGGCAAAAACAACAGTCTGGATGGCGTTTGTAGACCTTCAACTAGCGTTTGACACCATAAATCGGCAGCTCTTATGGAACAAGCTTTAGAAATGGAACAGCCCAGATCACATTCTGCAGCCGATCAAACTGCTGTACTGTGAGACTAAAATAAGAGTAAGACTGACTAATGATGGAACACACACAATCAAACCTAGAATGGTCTTAAACAAGGATGCCCCCTGGCAGCGACTTTATTTAACTTGTTTATAGCAGAGATAGAGCAAGAAGTGTGTGATCCTGAACTTAATCCACCCAAAGTAAACTCCACACGAGAGCCTATAATGATGTATGCCGACGATATACTACTGCTGGACAAAACTCCACGTGGCCTACAACTCAGCATGAACCGATTATCGACATATATGGCCAATCACAAGCTGAAAATTAACATCGAAAAAACTAAAATCATGGCCATTAGGAAGCCCAAACATAAGAACGTAAAGAAAAAACTGAGATGGAATGACTGGTGCAAAACAATTGTGGAGAAAAATACCTAGAAATAAAACCTGAACTGCGCACTTGACACAAGGCCAATAACACAACTACCAGCCTACTTGTTTATCTTTCCAGATCCAAGAATCAGATCGCTCTTCATGAGGTTGCGTCTGAATCTACTGCCCACCAGAGCAAGATTGGCGATAATCAAGAAACAGGACAAAGGAGACACTCAATGCAGATTCTGTGATCACAAAGGAACATTAGTTTAGTTTAGTTTAGTTTATTAATTTGTATAGCGCGCCATACCCTGGAGT
The DNA here is from genome assembly GCF_040938575.1 of Ambystoma mexicanum. Taxonomy (NCBI): domain Eukaryota; kingdom Metazoa; phylum Chordata; class Amphibia; order Caudata; family Ambystomatidae; genus Ambystoma; species Ambystoma mexicanum. The sequence continues at coordinate 920,145,512 of NC_090922.1, read as the reverse complement.
ATCAGGGCGCAAGCGGACAAGGATATGCTCAACTTAGTTACAGGTACATAGAAATGGGGGTACAAAGATGTGCTGAGCTTGGTTACAGATATGCTCAGCCATTGCAAGTACAGAAAAAAAGGCAGGAAGTGTAGACATAGGCAATATTACAGCAATCGAATGTGAACAGGGAGACATAAGCAGAATTATAGCAAGCAAATATGAACAGGGAGAGATCCAGGACAGGGGTGCGAGGAGCATGCTCCTGTTCACGTAATATATAGTTATATACAGTATTGTACAATGTGACAAGTGGACTAGTTAGTTGTCATTGGCTCTCAGCCACCTGGTGAGGTTTTGTCTGAATTTAGCAAAAGGCTGAGGTTCTCTGACGTCATGGGGGAGGGAGTTCCATAGCTGCGCCGCCTTAACCGGGAAGCTGTTACCTCCTATAGTGGCAAGTTTGAAACGCGGGACTTGAAGGCAGTTTGCGTTGGCTATTCTGGTAGGTCTGGAGGAGGTTCTTTTACGTAATCTATCCATGAGGTAAGGTGGAGCTTTGTTGTTGATACATTTGTGGGTGAGGGAAGCGATTTTGAGATGAATTTTGTCTATGGTGGTGAGCCATTTGTGTTCTCTTCTTGTGGAGGATATATGTTCGTTTCTGTTTATCTTGAGTGCTGCTCTCAAAGCATTGTTCTGGAGCACTTGAATTTTGTGGATGGTCTGTTTATTAGCTCCAATGTAAAGTCCATTACAATAGTCTAATTTGGATAGTATCAAGGCTCTGGCAAGTGTAATGCAACTGTCTGTGGAGAGGAATTGTTTGCTCGCTCTGATAAGTTTGCATGTATATGCTGTGGCAGAAGCTAGAGAGTTAACTTGTTTGGTAAAGTTCATGGTGGCGTCTAGGTAAAATCCTAAGGTTTTTACTTCATGGGCTACTTTTATGTTGTTCCCATCGATAATGAAGTTGTCATAATCATGGCTGAGTTTGGATATATAGGTAGTGGTGCCCAGGATGATAAACTCAGTTTTATCATCGTTCAGGCATAGGCCGTGTGTGGCCATCCATGCCTGAACGATGCTATAAATTCTGTTCACTAGGGCCAGGTCCTTGGCGTAGTCTCCTGATAGCGGGAGGAGGATCTGGGTATCGTCTGCGTAGTTAGTGTAGGCGATACCCAGATGATCCAATTCATCAAAGAGAGGCTTCGTAAAGACATTATAGAGGGTAGGTGATACACAGGACCCTTGTGGAACACCGCAGGTTATGGGGACTGGATCTGCTGAGGCTGATGGCGCGAAGACTCTCATGGTCCGATTGCTCAGGAATGACTTGATCCAAATTATGGCCTCTTTTGAGAAGTGGGCTGCCGAGTCGAGGTGATTACAGAGGACTTTGTGGTCCACTAGGTCGAATGCCGCTGATAGGTCCAGGAGGAGAAGTAGGGCCGCTTGGCCATTGTCTCTGCAATCGTCTATTTGGGCCTTAAGGTCTATTAGCGCTGTCTCGGTCCCATGTTGCGGCCGGAAGCCTGATTGACGGGTTCCAAGTAAATGGTTAGTCTCTAGGAAGCTTTGAATTTGCGAGTAAGCCACTTTATCTAAGATCTTTAGAAGAAAGGGCACCGTCGTGATGGGCCTGAAGTTAGTCGGAATGGCAGGGTCAAGGGTTTGCTTCTTTAGTAGTGGCAGTACCCAGGACTCTTTTAGGTTGATCGGTACTGAGCCTGAGGTAAAGGAGGAGTTGATTAGTTTGGTTATAAATGGCGACAGTTCTCTCGCAGCATCCTTGATGAGTTGTGCTGGGCATTGGTCGCCTTTGCAGTTGGACGGTTTAAGTCCCAGGATGACCTTTTCTACCTCTATGGTCGATACCTTAGAGAAGCAGAATCGGGCTCCCAACTTGGGCTGGGGCGGTGGCGCTGAACTCTGAAGGATGTGTGGTGTTAGTGAAGCCTTCTTGATGGCAATTTTGGTTTGTAGGTTTGCTACTTTGTTTATTAAGGCAAGTTGTATGCTAGAGCACCATTGTTTATCCTTGGTGCAATTTTCTTGGGGTACAACGGGTGTCTCTAATTCTTTCAGAATGCTGAACAGTTCTTTGACACTAGATTTTGAGTTGGATATTCTAGTATTGTAGGTTTCTTGTTTGGCTAATAGTATTTCTTTCTTGTATTGGGAGGAGGCTTTGGAGAGGTTGAGTTTATTTTTGACTGATGGGGAAAGTCTCCAAATGGTTTCAAGTTTTCTTTTAGCCAGCCTAAGATTTTTTAGGTGGGGCGTGAACCAAGAATTGAGGTGTTTTTTAGGTTTGCTGTTTCTTAGTTTGAGCGGGGCTATGTGATCCAAGGCTGAGGACATGGCTGCATTATAATGTTCGACTAGCAGATTAGGGTCCATGCAGTCAGATAGTGCGTTTAATTTAGGTAGTATAACGGGCATCAGATTTTCTGCTGTCATTAGTTTTTTATTCCTCGTTGGCATAGGTGGGGCAAGTGAGGGCGGGGCAGTGACCTGATAGGTTGTCACTGAGAATAATAGCAGGTGGTGGTCAGTCCAGATCTGCGGTACAGAATCTGTAATATTTACATCGCAATTATGTTCCGCTATCCAGTCAAGGATGCGACCTTTGTTGTGGGTGGGTAGTTTAACTTTTTGGGAGAATCCCAGCTCTTTCAAGGTCAGAGCAATCGCTGACGATTGGGTGTCCTTAATGTCATTGTACCCTAGATTAAAATCTCCTAGCACTATTGTTTGGGATGTATTTTTTAGGTTGTTGGACAGGGATGTCGAGATGTCCTCAGAGAAGGTTCCGATAGGACCTGGTGGTCTGTAGATGAGGATGATGTTTAGGGTTTGGGAGTTGGCGGTGGCTATTTTGACCGTGAGGGATTCACAGGATTGCATATTGGTAGCAGTGATGATCCTCATGTCCAGGCTAGTTTTAGCTATAATTGCTAGACCTCCACCTCTGGAGGTAAGTCTGTCCGCGCGTAGGATTGTATAGTTGTCTGGGACTGCTAGTGATAAGGCTGGGCCAGCCGCATCATGTAGCCAAGATTCTGAGATGGCCAAGAAGTCTAAGTTGTCTGTGACAATGATATCTGAGATCTCTGTAGCGTGTGCGACTAGCGACCTGGCATTTATAAGTGCGCCTTTGAGATGTGGTTTGTGGTTGGTTAAGTTAGGGCTGGAGATGTTGTGACTACCTTTGGTTGTCTGTTTGGAGTTATATATTTTAGGTCTGTTAGGCTTGGGCTGTTTCCTAGTGGGTTCCGCAATACCCTTCAGGGGTAATTGTAATTTATTGCGGGATTTTGATAGTTCAACCTTCTTGGCTGGTAGCTCATGCAGTTTGGACAAACGAGCACGTAGTCTAAGATTTCTGTCTGCAGTGTTACAAGGCCTTTGTAGAGTGGTGCTATCTGGATGATGAGTCATTTTAAGTTCAGTATTAGGTTGTTGTATGTTGAGCATGATATGGCAGGCGCGATGGATGGAATAAGTGCGAAGACTCAGAGTGTTAACTTTGGTGCTTATTTTAGGTGGTTGTATTCCTAATGTGAGGAGGAGGGCGATATACAATGGTAGCCAAGGTGACCTGTAGGCAAAACCTAGGGAGTACATGCTAAGTGACTGGATAGTAATCCGGTAGGAGTAGTTTCGATGGCCGTTTAAGTGGCTAGGACTAGGCAGGCTAGATGCAACTATCAGGTTGAGTACAGTTTCTGTAGGTGAGGGTTAGGAGAGTTCAGGCTATGGTCCCACGTGGGAGTGAGACGCCGGTAGTGGTGTGCATAATGTGGGAGCGAAGAGGTAATGCTTGTATTAGGTGAGATTGGAAGTGCGAGTGTACTATCAGTCTAGTTGGTAGATCCTGTTAGTATCTGTAAGGCGGATATGCTACAGCAAGGGTTCAGGCTTGGGAAGTCCTAAACGTGGCTAAAAATGCCAATATAGTGGGGCATGGTACATGGAAATTGACATGGGCATGGGGCACACATAGTTTCGAGTAGTCTGAAAGCGACCATAAGGCACAACGCAATTTAAGAGTGGTCTGAAGGCGACCATAAGGCACAACACAATATAAAAAGGTGGTCTGAAAGCGACCATAAAGCGACCATAGGGCACAATACAATTTAAAAGTGGTCTGAAAGCGACCATAAGGCATAACACAATATAAAAGGTGGTCTGAAAGCGACCATAAGGCACAACACAATTTAAAAGTGGTCTGAAAGCGACCATAAGGCACAGCACAATTTAAAGGTGGTCTGAAAGCGACCATAAGGCACAACACAATATAAAAAGGTGGTCTGAAAGCGACCATAAGGCACAACACAATTTAAAAGTGGTCTGAAAGCGACCATAAGGCACAGCACAATTTAAAGGTGGTCTGAAAGCGACCATAAGGCATAACACAATATAAAAGGTGGTCTGAAAGCGACCATAAGGCACAGCGCAATTTAAAGTGGTCTGAAAGCGACCATAAGGCACAGCGCAATTTAAAAGTGGTCTGAAAGCGACCATAAGGTACAACACAATTTAAGAGGTGATCTGAAAGCGACCATAAAGCGACCATACGGCACAACACAGTTTAAAAGTGGTCTGAAAGCGACCATACAGCACAATACAGTTTGGAAATGGTGAGTATGCTCAGGTCACACAGTCATACATTGACGGTGCAATACGGTTGAAAAAAATAGTTGGGGAAGTATACTGGTATTGAGTTTCTTACCCTGAGTAGGTGCCGGCATAATCAGGAGGTTGTAAGTAAGTTTCAGAGGGAGCATGAGAGCTGGTACTCGGCACTTGATAAGACCTGGATTAAAGGTAATGTTGGTGGGAGGCAAGTTCTGTGGCAGGGTTCGAGGGGGGCGAGCGCCTTGCGCCTGCCAGCGGCGAACAGGGGCTAACAGGGTAGCTTGGCCTTAAAGGTGGCCACCGGCTGTTCCTGTAGGTTTGTGCGCGTTGCTTAGCAACTAAAACGATGCCAAGCCTCACTTTCACCCCGCATCGCGCCCGACATTTTGTTTTTTTTTTTCCTTTTTTTTTTTTTTTTTTTCTTTCGTGTCGGCGCGAGCGGATTAGTGGGGCAGAGAAGGTGGTGGACCTGCAATGGTGGCAGGAGGGGTATGGGCTCCTACCCGCTCCGGTGGAGGGGTTCTGCTGGCTGGGAGTGGGGACTTACTTGGGCAGGGGTTCTGGCGGAAGGCTAGGAAGGCCAGCAGGCTTGGACAGGCACTGGCCTTGCTGTTGAGGGCCTTCCTGGAGGTGGGCCGGCTCACGCCTCCGGTCGCGGGTTGGTGGCCAAGAAGGGGGCCTCAGCCAATGGGGCGACGGTGGGCAGTGCAGCTTCAGGCTGTGGCTGCCGATCCGAAACAGGGAGCCGCCATCTTGGAGCGGGTCAGGCCGCGTGTAAGCTGATGGTGGTGTTGTGCTTTCGGGCACATTTGCTTATGCTTAAAGTTGTATGGGCGGCATGTACACTAGCCTGCAAAGACTAGTGGTGAGGGTGATTACCGCGCTGAAGGCGCTAAGAGTAATCCAAATTTGGTGCGGTCACGAAGCAATCACGCTGCGGTCGGGGAAGTAGCCAGCAGGCTTACCTCGTGCAGCTGGTGCGGGGAAGGTGCGCGATGCTGCTCCTGCAGCACACCGGAGCTCCTGCTCCCACGGTGATCGCGGCCAGCAGGCTTGGACAGGCACTGGCCTTGCTGTTGAGGGCCTTCCTGGAGGTGGGCCGGCTCACGCCTCCGGTCGCGGGTTGGTGGCCAAGAAGGGGGCCTCAGCCAATGGGGCGACGGTGGGCAGTGCAGCTTCAGGCTGTGGCTGCCGATCCGAAACAGGGAGCCGCCATTTTGGAGCGGGTCAGGCCGCGTGTAAGCTGATGGTGGTGTTGTGCTTTCGGGCACATTTGCTTATGCTTAAAGTTGTATGGGCGGCATGTACACTAGCCTGCAAAGACTAGTGGTGAGGGTGATTACCGCGCTGAAGGCGCTAAGAGTAATCCAAATTCGGTGCGGTCACGAAGCAATCACGCTGCGGTCGGGGAAGTAGCCAGCAGGCTTACCTCGTGCAGCTGGTGCGGGGAAGGTGCGCGATGCTGCTCCTGCAGCACACCGGAGCTCCTGCTCCCACGAAATGGTTTCCCATTAGAAACCTTATACCACATCATCATGGTATGTCCAACACTACAGGCCCAAAAAAAACTATGCAGAACCTACTTTACAACCAGCAAAGAAGCCCACTCTTCATAAGAACGATGGGCACAAATGCTTCTGGGACATGATAACAAACTGATATTTATCATAACATAATTCTGGGAAAAAATCACGAAACAAGCTCCAGCGAGAAGCAGCCCAGATGATCCGTAATATGAGGACCATGAGAGAACCAGCAAATAGATATGAAATATATCAGAGTATCAATGAATGAAAGATATATGAAATCAAAAGTTTATATATAAACTATATCATTTTAAATAAAAAAATAAAAAACGAGGCAGAGAAGTTTTCCCAATAATCTCGATAAAGAGAGCATCAGGTGTTTAGACACGCACAAGAGCCTCAAGAATATTTCCCACAATCCTCTACACCATTACCACCATGGAGATTTTGCCATCGATGTGGGGATGACAGCCATTCAACTCGACTGTGTGATCAAAACCAAGATTATGCCCGAGTAGGTGCGCTCTTTAACGCACTTATACCCACTCCAGCGCGGGTATTGTCGGGAAACGCATAGGAGGTTGTAGTGGAGGAGCAGCTAGAACCTCGACTAAAGGAGTGAGCTCCCTGCAACTAACTCCAGCAACTCCAAAGGGACACTGAATTCAGGACTCTGAACTACCAAGTACCAAAAGAAGGCTCAGGAGGGTCCCATGGCTGACCATCTCTGTCTAGTTTATGAGCTCTGTCACACCAAGGATGTGCTGCCAGTGAACTGTAACAGACTACGGACTCAAGCCCGTCTCCACTGTAGCATTCCTGCTGGCCTATTGACCATCCCAGTTGATCTTGAGGGGCAAAAGGCCACTGCATTACTGGGCAGTGGCTCCCAGGTCACCTTTGTATGTGAGCCCAACACCAACATATGTTGCATCTGCCATTAGAACCACTGGAGGGCTAAATCTGATGGGAGTGGGAGATGCTGCCTGGTGATACATATATCTGCATGAAGATCCATTTAAAGCAAGAAGTGGCGGGAGTGAACACCACCTTGACCACACTAGCATTAGTGTGCACCACGAAGAACCATAATCCGGAGGTACCCTTAGTCATGAGCACCAACTCCGCCCTGTTCGGTACACTGGCCAAGATCTATATGGAGATGGCAGGTCCACAGTTTGCACAATCTTTGAAGATGCACCGGCTTGCAAACAGGCCTACCTCCAGAAAGGCAAAGAGAAGACAAATCAAATTGATGGGCCCGTGGGGGACGTGACCACCACCAACCATGGTCAAGTGGACATACCTCCTGGGCAGACAGTGATGGTGCCTGGCCATGTGGGCCTCCAAGAGCATAACCACTACAGGAGATTGGTGATGGAGGCTTCCGAAGGTGAAGAACTGCCTGAAGGTCTGTTGTTGAAATGAACTCTGATCAGTGACAATGGCCAAAGAGTGCAAAACATCAGGGTTCCTATCACTAATGTTACCGACAAAACTGAGCACATACCCTGAGGTCTGACGATTGCACAGTTTTACCTGGCCGACTCTGTGGCCCAGACTGCTGGTATCAGAAGCTTACATCCTTCCTTCGATGTGAAAAAGATCAACTTTGGGGAGTCACCATTGTCGACTGTGAGAAATATCATTTACAAGACCAGCTGTCCATGCAGGAAGATGTTTTTGCAACCAGTGACTGGGACTTGGGTGAAGCAAAGGGAGTGAAGCATCACATCCATTTGAAAGATGTCACCCCCTTTCGGGAAAGATCACGGAGACTAGCGCCAGCTGATGTGGAGGATGTTTGGCGACATCTTGAAGAATTGCTGCCTGCAGATATCTTCCTGGAAATCCAAAGTCCTTATGCTTCCCCCATAATGGTGGCACGAAAGAAGAACAAGGATGTGTGGCTGTGCATTGATTGGCGATGTCTAAATGGCAGAATGTACCCGACCAATACACCACCCCCCGAGTGGATGAGGCTCTTAACTGTCTGATTGGGAGCAAGTGGTTCTCAGTCCTAGATCTACGGAGTGGATACTATCAAATTCCCATGTTACCCGAAGACAAAGAGAAGACTCCATTCATCTGCCCCTTGGGGTTTTACCAGTTCACTCGAATGCCACAGGGGATATTGGGAGAGCCTGCCACTTTTCAACACCTGATGGAAAGAACTGTAGGTGATATGAACTTACTTGAGGTTCTGGTCTACCTAGATGATATGTTCGTGTTTGGGAAGACCCTTGAAGAGCATCACCAAAGGACACTGAAGGTTTTGGATTCACTCCAGCAGCAAGGGATGAAGGTTCCCTTAGAAAAGTGCCAGTTTTGCCGAACGGGTGTAAAGTATATTGGCCATGTGGTGTCAGCCAAAGGATTAAGTGTGTATGCCGCCAAGATGGAAGCTCTCGAAACGTGGCCCCAACCACAGAATCCATGGGAAATTAGAAGTTTCCTAGTGTTCTAGAATTAGTATGGAAGGTTTGTGCCAGGTTTCGCAAACATAGCCAAACCACTTTCCGAACTGACCCAGGGATATCCAAACCCACAGAAGACGGCAGCTAGCATTGGAACTCATGCCAGGACACTGTACCATCCCAAAGAGAATTTTGGTCTGCGATGAAATCGGCATTGTGAGCCAGTGAACATCCGCGAGGACCTGCTCTCGAACCTCGACTCCAACACTCTGTGTGTTCTCATTCTGCTCGATCTCTCTTCTGCCTTTGACACTGTCAACCATGCCATCCTGCTCAACCGTCTCCGTGATAACCTGGGTATCACTGGTCAGGCTCTGGCTTGGCTGACCTCTTTCCTTTCCAATCGACCCTCCCAGGTCCAACTGGGGCCCTTCCTCTCTGACATCTTCTTCTATACCTGTGGTGTCCCCCAGGGATCTAATCTCTCTCCCTGGCTTTTCAACCAGTATCTGGCACTCCTTGCCCACCGCATCCCCACTCACTGCCGCAACATTCAGTGCTATGCGGACGATACCCAGCTCATTTTCAGGCTACCCTCGGCCTCCTCCTCTCCTTCCCTCATCTCCGACTGTCTGTCTGCTATCCATGAATGGTGTGCCGCCAATGACCTCTGCCTTAATGCCAGTAAGACTGAGATTCTACTCATCGGCACACCCACTCCCTCCTTCCCTGCAGCGCTCTGGCCAGCCTCTCTTCCTGCTCCTACTTGCAAGGCAAAAAACCTCGGGGTCATCTTCGACTCCACACTCTCCTTCTCTCCTCATATATCTAACGTCTCTAAGAAGTCACACTACCAGCTGCACCTCCTCAAAGGTATTCTTCCCTTCCTCTCCTTCCCCCAGAAGCTCACGGTCTCCAGAGCCCTGGTTCTCTCGAAGCTGGACTACTGTAACAGCCTCTATCTTTATCTGCCTGCCTCCACTCTCCGCCCTCTGCAACTCATCCAGAACAGGACTGCGAGACTTGTCCTTGGCCTCAAGCCCAGGGACCGTATCTCTCCAGGACTGAAATCTCTACACTGGCTCCCTGTGGCCGCGAGGATTAAGTTCAAAACCCTCTGCATTGGCCACAAGGCCTTCTGGGGCCTGGGGCCTAAATACCTTCAACTCTCTCTTCCTAAATATCTTCCTTCCCGAGCCCTTCGCTCATCTGTCTCCAACTCCCTCAGGGTCAGCCGCTTCTCAAAGCAACGAGCTGGGGGTAGATCTCTCTCTGCGGCAGGGGCCTCCCTCTGGAACAGCCTTCCTGCCTCCCTGAAACTTGAGGAGAACCATCTTCGGTTCCGGAAGCACCTCAAAACCTTCCTCTTTGCTTCTGCTTTCTCTCTCTCTCTCCCCAGCTAAATTCTTCACTGAATCTGCACTGAACCTGCACCTGGGCCACTCTCACCAACCTCGGTCCTTGGCCCAGCCACTCTCCACTTGCACTGCCTCCCTGGCAACCCCTGCACTGCGGGACTGTATCTGCATCCCTACAGACCCCCCTCCCAGCACTTGTCTGCACTTACCTTGCACTTGCCACCAGCTGGCCCTATTTATTTATTTATTTTTTATTCTACTTACCCTGTTCAGCACTTCCCCCTCTCCCCTTCCCCTTGCACTTTTTCCTTTCCCCCTACCCCTGCACTTGCGCGATCTGAATGACACCTGGCCTAGTAGGATCGTTGTCTGTCTTCCCCCCTGTTCCCCCCTCCCTGCCTCGTCACGCCTTGAAACACTTGTGTATAGGCGCGTTACAAATGCCATATCATATCATATCATCATAGTCTTTGCCCGGCTAAAATAAAACACCTGTCCTGGCGTATGACGAGCCACAACTGCCTTATTTACTACATGTAGATGCCTGCTACAATGGGCTGGGTGCAGTTCTTTATCAAGAACAGCAGGGCGTAGTCCGACCTGGGCAACCTCTGTAGTTTTACATGCCCCACGTCCAACGGCTGTATCCACATGCTCACAGCGTGTCTGTGGATGTTTCAATAGCGCAGAGATTTCCTCTGGCGTTCCACACTGACGTTTCCCATGCCGTGGGAGCCAACACTGCCTCTAGAGCAGCCTTGCTTTAGACAGCCCTCCTTGCTCGCGGGATGTTCCTGCAGCATCCAGCTGCAACGGAGCCCTCTTAGAGTTCTGGTTTTGGCAGTCACAGCTTTCCACAGCTGTCTGCTGTTGGAAGTCTCTCCAGGTCTCTTCTCGTGCTTCGCTATGCTGACGGTTACAATATTTTGCCTGCAAATCTTGATTCTCTTGTCTCCACTCCTTTGTTTATACTGCTGTTGGTTTGCTCCGATTTTGTCTCTTGAACTTCCACTGTCTCTCCTTCTCATACAACTTTTCTGCTTTTTCCTGCTTCCGCCTCTCGTATCAATGCTATCACGACCACTACTGCTACTACAATTACTTATACTACTGCTCCTTCGTTCAATGTGTTCTTGCTTTCTGTCTCCCTTTATTTCCGGGTCAGTTTTCCTTATCGTGGAACAACTAGAACGTTGCCAGCAGTTCTGTGCCTTTTTTTGTATGGCCTCCTCGTCCCAGTACCACATGCATTTATTACTGGTGTTCTTTTTCCAAACCATGCTGTTTGATGTGGTCTATGACTATTTAGAGTAGGGGAAGTGTAATGACCTCTTGTGCATGTCCTGTTACAAGCAGTGGTGGAGAGTCTGTTTGCCACGACAAAGGGACAGTACCTTCAGGTTTCTCACAGGTGATAAACAGGAAAGAAGAGCATTTACTGTCTGAGTAACTGACAATTGATGAGGAGCAGCTGCCACCTAAGGAGCTGAGAGGTTGAACAGAGCACTTGCCACATGTGGTGCTGATCAGGCAAGATGGGCCATTGCCACGGGAGATGCTAGGAAGCCGAGAGGAACACACTTTCTACATGAGATAATGGCTTCACAGGAAAGTCAAACTTGCCACATGAGATGCTGAAAAACTGAGAGGAGCATTTGCCACCTTAGGTACTAAATAACCATCACAAGCATTTACCTTGTGTGGTACCGAGAAGCCAAAGTGTTTTATTGCCACACGAGAGTGCTCAAAGCCGAGATGGGCAGTTGCCACTCAAGGTGCTGTATAGGTGAGGCAAACATCTGGCACATGAGGTGCTAAGCAGCAGAAAAAAAGGAGTTGCACCTAAAGGTATTGAAAAAGCATAAGAAGCTCTAGCTAAAAGACTAATCAGAGAATCTCGAGGAACCCACCTAAAAAAAACAACACTATCAACCTTTAAGTTTAAGAGCCATTACGAGGTCTTGAAGAGCACCTCTTTAACAAGGTCCAAAGAAGGCTAACAAAATACTTACAGCCTGAAGAATTTATGAACCAATGTGGGACTGATTTACATGATTCATCTTTATTTTCATGATATATTTTGATATTACATAATGTCTCTGCTTCAATCTCTTCCCCTGACCTCTCATTTGACCGCTCTCCCTCTGGTCATGCTATGACCCTGCCATGAGTATATTTTTCAAAGTAACAGTGTAAGTTTTAAGGTGTATTATAAGCAGATGTTCTGTTTGACAATTAGTCTAATCAAGGGGAATTAACCTTTTGTACACAGTTTTTTTTAACCTAGCATTTAATTTGCAGGAGGCTTTCTAAACGTCTACAGGAAGAGTTATTGCATGTCTTTGCTTAGTCCAACGGCAAGAACACCTGCTTGTAATTGGCCATGAAACTTTCCTTCATCTATGCTCCTTCAAACTTGCTTAGATTATTTTTAGCTGATGAAACAACTTCAAATGTGTAGCCTAACTCCCTAAGAAGTTTGAAAAGTTTAACTTTTATCAACAAAAATGACTAAGAACATTTTTAGATGATGACATATTTTCACATTTTTAGCATGAACTCCCGAAGAAGCTTCCAAGGTTCAACTTGGTTGAATTTGCTGAAATTCATGAGATTTTCAGTCTGGCTCAAACCCGTTTGCACATAAAAAGAGAATCTCTTCGGGCACAATGGCATTTCACAAAACCAGAAAGAATCAGAAGTAAGATCTAAAAAGAAACTCTAGGCAAGTTGAATACTTCACTTATTGCTGTAACAAATTTGATACATTTCAGAAACAAAAAATGTGTTGACTTCGGTACAAATTGAGCAGAAGGCAAAGTGATTCAATAGTGATTGTAGGTTTTGGAAAATGGTTTTAGGTGTTTAAAAGCTATTCAAATATAGTTTTTTTTTTAATTTCAGAATACATCTTCTTGAATTTGGAATGACTAGGAACATCATGCTAATAGATCAAAGAATCCAAGTGATCCGGTAATTGCGGCGGTATACCGGCAAACTGACCAACTGTTTCTGCTGCCTGATATCCCGGAATTACCAGGATATTACAGGTGGCATGAAGGGCAGGCAATCCCAATTCCATGGAGTCGTATAGGACTTCATGGAGGGGAAGGCCATTTTTTCCAGCACAAGTATTAACAGTGCCAGAAATACCAGCTGTTATTTGCCCGTAGGGGCTTGATTTACCTAAATCTGTTAGGCTCTTAACTGCAGGTAAATCAGGGAACCCCCACCAGCAATACTGTAGTTTGCCGTTCAGGGAAATGTAGCGGTCACAATATTACTGCCACTTGTAATTGCATTTTTCCCAGACCGGCAAACCTGTAATGAGGGCCATATGGCTTTCCTCTCAAATAGAGCCTAAATTACAAGCAATAGTTGGGTGTGACTGACACTAAAAGAAGAAAATATACAGCAGCGTTTAAAGCAATGTTATGAAAAAGTCATACTAATGTACCTTGGTCATATAATGGATTCTCAATCAGTTCAATCAGGTGCTGGTTAGAGTGTACTTATGATACTGTAATGGTAGACATGCTTAAAAGAACAGTTTTAGATCAAAACAGAAGAGACTGAAGAACACTGCTGTGCAGAGAAGGGAGCACATTTTAGGTGAAATTAGTAGGTGGGCAGACCAAATGGGCTTAGCGTTGTGATGTAGTGACCAGTGTGTTATTATTAATACAGGGTATTAACTGTCTCGGGAGGATAGCTCTGGGGCAACATGCTCGCCTTAGAAGCAAGGCGACACGGAGCAACACAGGTTTGATCTCTCAGTCCGTGCTTAGAAACCTCTCGGTATTAAGCGTGTTATAAATATCATATCATAGTTAAGCCATCCGACTGATTACCTAAACCGTGGGAGAGTCAAAACGTGTGCCCCTTACTTCATGATTACCAGATTAATTTCACTGCAGAATAAATGGCTCCAGCAGTATGTTGAATGGGAAAAATGCTATAGTATAATGTAAAGATTAATTGTAGATATTATGAAAGATGCCAGCTTCACAGGATGCAGATATTTATTAAGTCCAAATAATACATGTTGAGACATAAAATATAGATAACATTAAAAGTAAGGGATGGAAAACTGTCGCAAATCCCATTCAATCCTGTGTAAAAAGGGTTTGTGTTAATAAATATGAATGAATCTATTTAGAGCTAAAACGCAAAAATATTTCAAAGACCTAAACAATGAATCCAGTGGTTTCAACCATCTCAGAATACTTGTTTTTTTGCAGTAATGTTTACCGTTTCCGTTTTATTTTCATTCCTATTCATTGTAATTCTAATTGGACCTATTTTGATAATATGTCAATTTTTTCAGATAATAGGATTTGCTCCAGTTTGCTGCATATTGAACGATTTGTTGCCTATGTTTTGAATTGGATCAGGTCAATTAAAACCAAAAACCTTAATAAACTCTTTAGGGCCTCGACTAATTCTAACTGACTAAAGCCATTAATCAAATAATCCATCAATATTTTGCACTTTGTGATTTTCCACCACGATTTCCTGTTCTAAAGTCTTTTTCAAAGGTCTTACAGCAAATGCAGAGCCAGACCAGCAAAAGCTTCCTGTTCTATTGCACCAAACTGGTCTCTCCATGCTCCATGCATCCTGAGCAATAGGGAAGGCACTGGTGCTGGTGTCTGTGTTCCTCCATCCTGCTCAACTATTGCAGTGCATGTAAACCAGCTCAACAATGCATTGTGTTCTAGCAAAGCATGTCACAAGCTAGGCCCGATGTGACTGCTCAGTGCCGGAACCCAAATTGAATCTCTGCAGGGTCACTCACTACTATAACCTGGGGTTAAAAACACAGCTCAGCCCAGCTAGCTTGAGAACCGTGGTCTTATTGACTGCACATCAATGCACCCTCGATCACCACTTCACGACCGTCGCCTGCCGACTCAAACAGCTGGAGTGGCACTCGCCGACCTCCCTCAGTGGCCAAGCCTGACTCAGCCGGGCCAACTGTGAAGCGTTCTTTGGATCTCCCTGACCTGCATCATTGAACCACCGCTGTTTGACCGCACTGAGCACCCTAGATGATACCTGCTTGCGGTCAGAGTCTCCATGATCCTACTTGCCCGATTGAACCTGATCAGCTTGCATCAACATTCAAACCTCAGTCCAATGCGTCAGTCCACCAACAACTGAATCCAGGTACTGTGACACTAAACTGCCCGGAAGGTCCGCTTGGACCCTAGTGACTGGTGAGGTTATATATGATCATTCCTCTTTTCAACCCAATATCCTTTTATGGTAGTACCTTACCTACCATCCTGGAACCACACACAGAGTGGTACTTTCTCCAGTCTGTTGCATCTTCTCCATTCTTTCCTTTTGGTAAGTGTTTGTATAGTAATCGCTTTTCTTTCTACATGCAGATGGTATGTTTTATTAAATTGTTTATATTTTTATAGAAACCTTAATTGGACATTCCCTTTATTTTGGACTGTTTGGGTCACTACAGATTCCCCTTTACACCCTTTTTGAGAGTATAGACTTACCTCTGCCTGTATTACCACATATGGTGAAGGAGGTATGTCTCTTGATTGTCCCTGTTGAACCGTTATGATTGCATTGTGTTTTGGTTTGTAGAAGTGAGACGGTGATTGGGCCATTTTAGCCCTACTCACCTTCTACCCCTTTGAGGCAGAATCCAATTCCTCACAGAAGGAGAGAGAGAGGCAGAGAGAAACAAGATGGCGGAATATACCTCAAACTGTACAGGTCTCTCCCTGACTACACTAACCCTGCCACCCTCCCTTCTCAATAGAAACAAAGGCCTTTAGAAATGCACCTCCTTGGTGTGAGGCCTAGCCCTTTGTGAATGGGTATGCCCTTTGAACCCTGTTTCCAGGCTAGCCTCCTGTGGAGTGGCTGTCACTGGGCAAAGGGGTGTTTGTTACCTGCCATTACAAAGGAACAATAAGAGGCAACCCCGAAAGACTACAGTCCTGCCAGTGGTAGGGGAGCCTTGTATGGAACAAGTATGCTCCCCTTTCGACAGCTGAGCTCACAAGAACTAAAACATGTATGATATCAAATTGGGTGTGGCTGTAATGTTCAGAGGTAGTGTTATGCACCATGCCTTAACCCAGGTGTAGCTTTATTCTTAGAGTTTATCTTTCCACCATCATGGGCAATGTATGATCATCATAGTTTTGGTATAGATTTGCATATATTAAATACAGCACCTGGCTGTCAATGCAGCTGTCAAATGGGCATCTGTGACCTCTGAACCTTCGCTGTGCCACTGGTAGAAACTTTGCTGAAAATCAGGATACTGATACCACAAGACACAGATACACACTTTGCTTGGAGCATATGAAAGGGTATTCTAACAGCTGTTACCCTTTCAAAGATGGAATTACTGGCATATTGTATTATTTATTAAAAATCAACAAAGCCAGGGGTTTCACATGCTTGCCAGGTGGCAATTCATCACACAGCCCAAGACAAAGAATGTTAAGAACCACTCTTCTAAGGGTCAGTCTCATCCTCAAGGTGAGAAAATAACTGAATGCCATCTGTGCTGGCATGTTGATATCCATACTTAAGGAGCATGTCCTTTCTAACTCTCTATAAAGAGAGGTGCCAATGCCCAAGCTCTAGACTCTTCTTACCCATGGCCCAGTTTCTCTCTAATCCCATGAGTTACCTGTGAAGACAGGTAATGGGCTGATCAGCAACATCTATAGTCCACTCCAATTTTTATTTTAGAGGTGCCCTTCTGTAATATTATGAGTGGAACGACATAGAAGGTACGTTTATACTGAAGGGGTTTATTTACTGCACTTACTGCCTCATCACGAGGTTGGTGGAAACTCTTAAATGCGGCGTTAACGCTATTACCGCTGCATTTAAGGGTCTGTCAAATCATGGGTTTGGCAGGATTTACCCCCAGCTCTGAGCTGGGGGCAAATCTGCAGCGATTTTGCCGAGTTTTAGTACTATTAGCGCTGCGCTAATACCACGGGCCAAGTGCGGAATGGGAATTCCTGAATGGGCCCAATGTGGAATGGGGACTTACCGTTCTGCCAAAACTGTTATCCAGCACTAATAGCACCAGGGGGTTTGGCTGTAATGCTAATAGCCCCATTGGTAATAGCGCCAGGGATACCGCCCAACTCGTGATGAGGCCCTTAGTTTATAGGGATTTAAAGGAAATACAAGTCCGTAGATTGAGCCCCACTGGCAACTCCTGTGCTGCACGTGCCCCGCTAAGACCAATGCTACACTCTCTGGCTTGTATTTCCCTGCCCATTGTCTGGAGGTTCTAGAACTGAGGCCCTGCGTGAACTAGCTTTCCAGCACTGGATGGTGGTTTGGCAGGCAGAGGCGTGCCAATGTTTCTGTAGTGTCTGTACAGCCACACAGATGACATGGAGTCCCCTGTCAGTTATGACATCTTGGGGGATCATCACACCAGAGAGAAGTTATTTTCTACTCACAAGACCAAACAACCACAGCCCATGGTTTTAAAGGGGTCTGATGGGCCTCTCCTGTCAGTACCTAGACAGGACTGAACTGAATGCACAGTTTCCATTCCCAAATTCACACAGGGATCACAGAAATGGTCTGACAAGCTGTTAGATGTCCCAGCCGGTGTCCAGTCAATTAGTCGAAAAAAAACTGGTCGACTGCAATTTGGTCGACGCAATTTGGTCGAAAACCAAATGGTTGAATTTTTTTTTTTATTTATATATTTATTTTTCGGGTTTTCGTTTAGTTAAAAAAGGGGTTTTTAGAGAAAAAAAAGGGGGTTGGGGGGGGACCCCCCCAAAAAAATAAAAAAAAGGGTTAAAATAAAAAAAAAAAACATTTCGACCATTTGGTTTTCGACCAAATTGGTTCGACCATTTGTCTGGTCGACCAATTTTTTTCGACCAAATGTCTGGCAACCGTCCCAGCCACATTTAAGTGACCAGCTGGTTTCTCAGGAATCTAGTCTGGTTGGATACTCCTGGGGTCTGACTGAACAACCAACTCCTGGCAGTGCCATTCCCCCAAATTCCTGGGCTTCTTGTGTGTGACCTGGCCAGGGCATCTGCCTTCCACTGGTTCCTGTTTCAGAATAAGCCAGGGCCTTTGCTCTGTGCCTGTCCCCCTTGTAGGAGTGGTTTAGGGCTGACGCCCTGCACTTGCTCCTCTGTCTACCTCAACAGACTCTGTTCCTGGCAATGGCCTGACTCTGTTCACTCTGTTCTTGACAAAAGTCAACCTGACCTGGAACTCCAGCTGAAGACAACTCCTCCAGCTGTGGCAGGCCCTTCAGGTCTAAAACTTCTGTGTCTGCCATCCCAGGTATCTCCTCTATGCCTGTAGGCAACCCTGAGATCACTGAATACAGTGCTTACTCCCTAGTCACCTCAGTGGACGCTGAGTCCTCTCTTGCAAAAATATGAGCCTTTACTTTCCTCTAGGAGGTAACTCCATTCCTCTGGGTCTGCTACGGGGTCGTTCCCCAAGGACCTAGCACAGGAGTGTTTCCTCAGAGAAGTATGATACCTGACTGAGGCCTGTGACCATTGTGACCTCTGAGATCTCTGAGACCCCTGAGAGATTACACTAGCTGCTCTCTGGGTGGAATGGTGGGAAGCATGCTTGCTGTTGCTCTCCCAATGTAAATCAATGCCCACCAGAGAAATGAAAACTTGAGCTGTAGGCTCAGCACTGCTTCTGGCCTCCTGGGAACCCTCCAAGCGCCTGGCTTCCTCAAATCCTGGGGGCTTTTTAACAGTTCGGCTTTCTTAACGTTACTTCCATAGAGGAGTCCCCTTAATTGACAGTGCTCCTGCAATTCACCTACCAACAAGGTGTCTGCAGAGATCATGTCAAATTCCACTGTAGCACTTCCAAAAATATGCCTTGGCAGTGAAACTAGTGTTAAATACACATTATTATTGTGGGCAACTATGCTGTAGGCACATTATTTTCCAAATGTCAACCACTGCCCACCAATGTGAACAATTGACATATACACTCCAGGATTACAAGGATGAGAAGAGGCTAAAGCACCTACTCAGACCTCACACTTCTACAAAGCAAGATCCAACATAATCATAAAGGTCAAACAGACACAGTCAAGTGATATACCTCCTTCACCTTTTGTGGTAATGTGGGCTGAGGGAAGGCTATAGTCTCAAGAGGGATATGAATGGGGTTCAGTAGCAACCCAAATAGCAAAGTATAAGCAGTCCAAAATAAAGGAATGTCTGATCAAAATTCTATAAAAATATATTCTTTTAATCAAACACACCATGTACAATAATAACTAACTAGAAAACACTGCAAAGACACATCCATGTAAAAGGTCCACCAAGTATGCAAGGATAGAACTGATGCAGCACTCCGGGAAATGAGACCGGGAGAAAAGGCAATTAAAAGTCCAACATGTTCAAAATTGTTTTTTTGAGGTTGCAAAAAGGAATTCAAATGACCTAGAAAGTCCCTAGGGCCCATAAATAGGCCAAGTGCAGATAGCAGTCAACAGTATCAGTTTGTAGTTTGTGGTGTTCCGGCAACACCAACCCAGATTTCTTTGTGCTTGTGTAAAGATTGGGAGAGCACAAAAGATAGCAAAATAGGGTCCTGGTGTTTAAAATGGGTCAGACGATTCTAGAAACATGGCTAGAAATAGTTCAACAGTAAATAGCAATATGATTTCAGCTGTCTTGGCTCTCAATGTGCTATTATTCCAAATCTAGGGGCTCTCGTGCAAGAGGTGGGCACACAACTGCCAGGGTCCTTCAGCATGGTGAGGTCCTGGGTACCGTTTTAGCTAGCAGAGAGTCAGGTCTTGCTCCAGCAGGAGGTCACTTCTCAGGTTGCTGTGTTTCCCACTCCAGGGAGTCAAGGGCCTTTTTCTCAGGCTCCCAAACACAGGGAAGGCTGGCACACCACTGCAGGGGTCCTTCAACATGGTGAGGGCCTGATTACTGCTGTGACTGGCAGAGAATCAGATCTTGTTCCAGCATCAGGTGCACCCCCAATGGTGCCTGGGGATGGTTAGGATCCAAGCTTGCCTCTACCTTGGGACACCTGCCTTCACCTCACAAGTGGATTACTCTAGAAGGGACTGCTCTACCAGCATGCTCCAAACTAAATCTTCTTCAAGGACCCTCCATGTCTAATGTGGTGTGTGGTAGGAAGAAAGCTGGAGGGAGTAATAGTATACAAGGGTATTAAGAGCCTCCTTCCTTGTAATGTGACCATACAACCAACTTTCTTCTGGCAAAATGTGATCATGAAACATGGCCAAGTCTCGCAATTACGCAATATGGCATTCTGAGAATAGATTAACTTCGCCATAGGTACCAGGCTGGCCAACTGGAATTATCTCATCCTCCAATGGTGACTGAGGTTATAAAATGGAGGATGGCTTAGAAAATCTAGGCATTACAGCGGATTAATATTTCACTTGGTGGTCATGCCTTCATGCCACTCAATCTGCTCTATGCAATTCAAACCAGCAAGGTGACCAGACCTCAAAGTCCGGCAACAGGTTTGTAATAATTGCATTTGTGTTTGTAACCTCCTGAACATGCTCCTAGTAAGGGAAACGTGTTTCTGGCATAATTGGAGCTTTAGCACCACCTATTACCCAAAACTATTGTCCTAGGAGCATAGAAAGGTAGGAGATGGCATGTGAGGAGGGATACACAACCCTTCAGTGTCCTCTGGCTCTTTACCGGCAAACTGCTAGCCCATGGCTACACCATTATCCAGCTAAAGTTCTTTATATTGACCACTTGTGCCTATCTTAAACAGCCCCATTGACATTTCCTTTACTGCATTTTCAGTGTCTGCAGTATGAAAGGCAGATGTATTTACTCTCAAGATGGTGAAACTTTCAAAAGTTTGGCACGTCTCTTTATTAGTGTCCGTATTTTGTGTTCATAGCATGTTGTCTCTACTACTTCTGCCTGAACATTCCTACAATTAGTCTCTATCTGTTCAGAGGATGTAGTGATTCGTGGTACACTTGCATGTTCACTTCAACATAGGGATCACTTTTTGGAAGGGACAAGCATAAGTCGCAGCCTACATGATGAATCAGAGTGACATTCCAGGTAATGACAAGCAGGGGCAGCAGCCCCACAGTCAGGAGGTTAGCAGGAGCTAATGTGCCAGCAATCCAGCACTACATTCAGCATGAGTCGGTGTGCTTTGATACTGAGAGGTGCTGCCGGGTGGTGGAGAGTGCAGATTGGTAGGTGAGCAGAGCAGAGGAATGTGGCCAATCACAGCTGTGTGGTGTTTGGTGGAGAGTTACGGAAGAAAACATGATAACATCTATCCCTCCACCAAACTACCAAACCTGTGTATATTTAGAGGTAGAAGGAACAAGGAAACCTCCCCTCCACATATGAGCAGCTAATTCTAGCACCAAGCAGAAGAGATGGGACAGCTGTCACTGACCAAAGAGACATTTGGCTGATCACAAAAATAAGCAGACATGAAGACCGACCTCCAACCCACATAGGTCATAGGGGGTGGAAAACATCTATCCAAAAAGCCATCGTAATGGCAGAGCAACATGGGTCAGTCCATCCACTACCCCATCCCCAGGCAACATCCAAAAATCTGTTATGGGGTGTGAACCACTATCTCAAAGAGAATACAAAAAGTGAGGTTACTGTCCAAAAAATGGTCTTGGGCCTGTCTCCTAAAGCTAACAGATAAACCTGGAGCTCAGTACCATTTTATATAGATCCACATGGCTATTTATTACCTGCAACCAATAAACATGGTGATTGACCTACCCTTCCCCCAAGGAGAAATGTATGCACATTGAAATCTCATACATGTATTTGCCATGTGTGTGCTGCTTATCGTAGAAGTTTAGCATTGATTACCAATAAAACGTACTCCCCCTCATTGCCCCCAAGCCACACAGTCACTTTGCTCATGCCTGTTTTCCCAGGTGTGCTGCCTCAGTAATCAAGTTTCAGACTGAGAAGCAACCTCACCCATGAGGAGAGTTTAGTTTCAATTCTAGCCCAATACATGAGCCGCAGCAGATTCTGCATAGCTTGTCATTGATCAAACAGACCCTCACCATTCTGTGCCTATTCCTGCCTGTTGGTGCTGCTGTCCCAGGCAGTTTCTCTCTCACTCCTATGCATGGATAACCAATTCCATTAAGATCTCATCTTACCTGATGTCTTGAGATCAGTGGCAGAAAACACAGCTCTTGGTAGGAATGTGATGAGGAGTGTGGGGCTGTGTCACAGCACTCTGATGCACAGGTGAATCGTCTAACCACAAACATTTGGTTGGTGGTAGCTCCCTCCCAGACAGGTTGTGAGCTCTTAGCTTGGGGAATGATAGCTGTCATGGCCCTAATCATCCTGGCGCTCTGCTGCCACACAATAACATTATCAAGACCTGAGGGGGAGGTAAGCTGTATTTGAACTACGTTCCAAGAATGTATTGCATGTTATTGACCCCTGCATCTTGTAGGACAAACACACATTGCTGCTATATATGCTCCAAAGGTGCCTCTTACAGCTTTGGTGGTCTAACTCGGGGTGTTTTATGAGAGTGAACTTAATGAAATGCAGGCAGGATGATACTAAGCATACACCCACACACTGCACATATCTGTAAATAACAACCCAAACAAACACACTGTACGTTCAACCAGATGGTGAGCATGCACCCACAAACTCCATGCACAACCTAAGAGAGCTCATACACCTACAAACACGCATGTACACAACCACACACTGCACACACAATTTACACACACTATACCAATGCACACACACCTTTGCACTGCACACTCATACTGCACACACACCTTCACACCGCACAACCCCAAAAGTGCACATACATACTCACAATGCACAAACACATTCATACAACATGAATATGACTACAATGCACATATGTGTTCACACTGTGCATGCACCCGTACAATGAAAACATCTACCCTCAAACCGCCCATTAGCCCACACACTTCACCTATGCTAAATCTTGCTCCATACAACCACTCACGCATGTGATGTTTGTATGGAAAGAATAAAGTCTAACTTAGGTTGGAAGCAAATGAGTACAGCAAATAGGGGACTATACCCAGACATACACCTAACCACTGTGCAAACACATTTATATTTCATACGCAAACCCACACATGAACTACATATCCACCATCTTCTGCATACTCACACTGCACATACATGCTCAGACTGCATTTGCACACTCTCACTGCACAACACAATCACACTGCCTATACACCCACAAAATACACATACAATGCATGCACTTCCTTACACTGGTCATATGCCCGCATTGTGCATATGCCCATAACCTTCCCCTAGACCCACACACTGCACATACACCGACACATTGCACATATACCGACCCACACACTCATGCTAGATATGCACCCACAACTGTATATTTGCCCACACATATGCACACAGAGACACACACACTGTACATCCCTCATACACTGTCCATATGATTTCAGACTGCACATATGGCCTAGCACTGTACATATGTCCACACACTACATATATGCCAAAACACTTTAAAAGCTCATGCACAAACAAATTGGTAAAATAAACAGATTCAAATAGTCGGTTATGAAGAGGGGCAGGCACCAGATACTAATTAATCTGCAGTCTCTTCAAACAAGCCAAGATTAAAACTGCAAAAAGACATGTTGTGATTAGTTCATTACCTGTATAAAACTCTTGCTAGAAAGCCACTCGTGCAAAGGCAAGTGCTAATTTCAAATTGGTCACGCTACCCAAAATACTAGGGGCCTCATTATGAGTTTGGTACTTATTTTGAACTAATTCCATGACATTACCACTAAAATCATTTTCGGTTACCACAACTCAGTCTTGTGCTTTTACGTCCAGATTACGAGTGGTGTTAAGGAGGTGTAAATCCCCACTTGTGGAGTCCATAGGATGTACCACAATGGGTAATTCCGCATTGCAGCTTTAAAGTGGATGATATAGCTCCAACATTTTGCTGGAGGTAATTCCTTCCCTTCAAGGTCAAACTCACAATTCATAGGCGTAGAAAATGCAGCAGTATATCTATTACTGCCAAAGAAAATGCTGTAACTGAATTACCGCCAATTTTCTGCTGCACCACCAAACTTATAATAATGCCCCTATAGGTCTATTATTCAATAATTTCGTTGAATCAGCCACTACTTACAAAAAACATGTAAACAGTGGTATCGAGCGAGGGTTGTGAAACACTGCCCTTTTACATTGGCTATTGCAATGTGAAAAAGTAACACTTGCCTTGTTCAATAACAACGATACAGTGCAAAAACCATGTCATGATACATTAAACCATAGAAAAACACGTACAATCTGATTATCTTCACCTGTCTCCCTCTTGATGTTGCTTCCTCTTACGATTCTAGGCTACGTGAGTCATACTTTGTCTCATAACCCTTCCCTGTACAAATATATTCAGGTGATTTTAGCACTATGCAATACCATGTGACAACCTGCACAATGTATTAATATCAATAAACATGGCGTGTGTACCTAGAAATTTGATGTCAATCTGAGGGGCTGTACATAACAGGCCATTGGATGATAGTACATAGCAACTTGAGGGGCCGATTCATGGATGTTTTTACTCAGAAAATAGACTACGTATGCCCAATCTGCGTGTGCAACTCTGTCGATTCATGGAATCGAATGCGCTGGGGTTTTCCTCGACTTGCGTGTATTTCGTGCTGGCCGGGCACGCCTGTGTGAGCCGTTGAGGCCCTTGCGCGAGACTCCGAACAGTTGATGGGCGTGGCAAGTGCAGTGGAAAGGGGGCTGAACACTAGAAATGGGGACTAACTTGCAAAGAAGTGGGCTTTCCGAGGGACGGCCTGCAGGCACTATTGTGCTGCAGGAGACATATTCATGGAATCGATGAATCAACGTCTCAGCTGGGAAATGCCCACGCAAGTCCTTCATAGGATACGTCACCCGGAGGCTGGCATAAGTACACTTGCGTGTAGGATTGTCTGCGTGCAGGTGGGATTACATGTCATAATTTGGGATGCGTGTACTCAATTGAGGTTCCGATGTCTGGTAGAGGTGCGCGTATGCTGTGTCGTGTAGTGCAGGAATGTTTTACATGGCTTCACATGCACTTTTCCTGAGTTTTTGCCGAGTTACGATTTTTCATACGCATGTTGTCGGGGTGCCGGATACAGCTACGGGGTACCACGCCCATGCTCCCAGAGTCGCAGACCTGCTTACAGGGGAACCCACACACTGTTTAAAGGGTTCATGTTTTCGCATGTGGGGGACCACGCAAAGGTATCTTATCTGGCAGTTTCCTGCTTTGCGTGTTGACATGTCGGGGGTGTTCCAGTCTCTACTTGCAAATACGGTTACTTTGTGCAAACAAATCCATGAATTTTCTTAATCACGCAATGCCCTTTTCAGAGCACTGGAACAACAAAAATGAACCTGGGCGAAATGAGATCAGAACATCTGTACACATTTAAACAATACCAGGTCTTGTCAAATAATTTGGAGTGTGTGCAGGACAAGAGAGAAGGAACCCATGGAACATTGAACTGGAATCACCGCGCAGTGAGAAAAAACTGGGGTACCAGATTAGAACATTTCTGGACTCGGCCACATGAGGCGAGAACAGGGATTTTTTCTCTTTGGATTTATTGACTAAAGACGCAAGACACCCCCATACCTGAATCTTTGATCAGTATAGGCGCAGAGTTATCTAGCACCACTGCAGGATTTAGTCCATCGTTGACACGCGTCTCCATTATTTCCCGTGGAGATTGACGATTGATGACATCCTCCACCTTTTGACATTTCGGAGTGGTTGCAACAGAACCATCCGTCTCCTGAAGAAGGTCGCTTATATTTACCGGCTTAAATTAGGGGCCTATTGTGACGACCGAAACATATGTTGAGTTACAGCAAATAAGCAGGATGCTATTTGTTTTTATATTAACACTTACTGTAATCACCAAGAGGTGTTGAAATTTATGTTAATATATTGGTTCTAGGTGGTCTGAGTACCAAAAGTGTGGAATATTGACATGTATAGTGAGAGTGTGAATGAATGATGGAATGAATGGTGGTGTTTAAATGGGGATGTTGAGAACAATAAATATTTGGCTAGATTGTTTATAAATAAATATATATTTTTTTTGACAAGACCTGGTATTGTTTAAATGTGTACAGATGTTCTGATCTCATTTCGCCCAGGTTCATTTTTGTTGTTCCATTATATTTAGCCTGAAGAGCCTGTGGCAGTAAGGCAATCCCTATTTTGAAACTTTTCAGAGCACTGCCATTGCGCGATTTCTGCACGTTCTTCCATGAATCGGGCCCTCTGTGTGTAACTGGTAATCTGATATCAATTCTTACTAGTAGTGTATGTATCCGGGATTGTAATGGTAATGATTTATGTGTGCTGGGACATTTGACGGAAAACTATGCGAATGCATATGAAAAGGTGTGCAGATCTGGGCATATGATGGTAATGCCTGACACATACTTGTACATTGCTTGTACAAATGCCTAAACTATTAGCATTGCCAATGCTTGTTTAAATAGTATTTTGTTCCTGCTCCTTGCATTTATTTTGCACAGAATCTTTTCCAGTGCCCAGAGTACAACAGATGCACAAAAAGCAATGTGGTTGGTATGTTATTCTTTCATTTTGGCATGGGGTGTAGCACATCTGTGACCATGTTCCATATTCTCTTCTGTTCTAGTTTAGCTAAATACTGGAAACCTTAAAAATGCCTTGAATTGTCTTTTGTGAAGGTTTTTAACATGTGTAACATAAGGCTCAATGTAACCTAGACAGGCAGCAGATTTTACGGATGCCATTGGAGTTCCTCATTTTCTTAAGAGGGGGTCACATTTACGCCAATTTAGACTCTTCTGAGTACTTGTGAGTGAGAAGCTGATTTTCAATGAGAAAAACATTTCTCTTGGCGATTCGAGTGCTTTGACCTCTCATTTTGCTTCAGATTTCAAAGGGTGCACGCAGATTGATTTTATACATGAATCCCACCATTTGCCAATCAGATTTTGCTTGTGTGAAGTTTTGTCTGTTTGAATTATTCATGGCGAGTCTCCTATCTTGCCGCCAAGAAGCTGTATTCATATTTGTACATGGATATAGGGATGGTTTGAGAATCAGTAATGTTTACATTCTAGAACTTTCTCTATGTTAAGTCAGTGTCATCTATCTATTTTTGGAAACCAGATTACTTTTCCATATGAATATCAAATGTGGGTTGCATTCACGAAATCACTCCTTTAGATTTGTCTTTCATTACTTTTGCATCTATTTACTATTTGTTGTTTTATAAGGTGGCATCTATGAAAGCATCTATGAAAGCATAGTACATGGTTAGGGGTACATGGTTAGGGAAAAGAGGGACAACGGGGTGGACTGAACCTTAGAATCATCGGAAAATTCAGGAACAGTTAAATGCAAGAGAAATGGAAAGGGGAAAGTGCAATACAGCCACGTGACAACATACCCTGACAACATGACAAGTGCAGGTGAGTGTTTGTGTAGAGACTGCACAGATATACCTTCTAGAAAGTCGTGCAAATAGCATACAGAACCTGCGTATCTGTTTGATGCTTTGCATTTCAGGTAAATGTTATTCATCTGAGCTACTTAGGAGGATTGCAGACCATGACATTTGACATTGCTGTACTCATTTTTATATTCAATAGTTTAAGGTGATCATCGATTAGAATGAAAACGTGACTGCCAATCACCTGAGCCTGTCTTTTAAGGTTGTTAGTTGAAGACTTGCGTCAAACTTAGTGGTGTATCACACCTCAAGTAAGAATTCCACCAAATTCTGGATGAAAAATAACTATTTGGTCTGGCTGAATGATTTCTTGCTGTTGTGATCCAACCGGATACTTTGTCTTCTCAATTCAAATGCAATGGAATGGCAAAAGAGACAAATATGGAGTGTAGTTTGCAAATTAAATGGAACTAAACATTGCCTGAAAGCATTCCCGTTTAAACATAAGTCTAATGTGCAGATATTTATGTATGGGAGAGGAGTGGTGAGGATGAGGGAAAGGGAAAGGTGAGCAGTGTTTAGTGCTGTGGGAAATGCCTATACATACACTTGATTTCATTCATAACAGGTAGTGGAGGCCAGTAGGGCTGGAGTAGTCCAGTTTAGTAGTGCTGTATGATACCTTTCATCAGTGTGACAGGTGGGAGTGCCCCTTTAACATGGATGTCCCGCCCTAGCGGAAGTTCCGCTTCGGAAGTGACATCATGCGGGGGTCACCAAGGAGTCTTCCCTACGTTCTTCATCAAATCTTCTTTGCATCGAGGTGCACCGCACGCCTCATCTTCTCAGAACGTCCTTGAACGATCGTTGACAAGCGCTGATCAAAGCAGAATCTCAACACCCTGTGGCTCCTGCTTTAAAGGGAGTCCACCCTAGAGGGAACCATCAGAGAAACTCTGCTAACTCAGGTGCATTGGGGTAGTGGAACATTTCTAACCACAAACAAGACTATTTTAACATTAATGGACTGGGCTTGTTAATACCCTTTATTACAGGTTGCCCATGTGTGGGGATCCTGACACAGAACTGTGTCTTAGTAGCAAGAGAACCATTCTGCCATTGTTTAACCTAACTTGTCTTGTCCTATGTCATATGTCGATACACATTACTGTTTGATTTGTATGCCATTAGAACTATCAGCAGTTGGTGCATTTTAAATAGTTAAGTGGGGTACCCCATAGACATTGTATATATTTACCATATTAGAGGTGCCAAAGTACAAAGTGTCTATTAAGTGTGTATATATATTGAACCTTATATAAATAACTGTGTTAGCACATAACATAGTGTGCGGACATTCCTTTGTGGGGGGCTTTGGAACTACACTGTACTTAGGAACCAGCCTGCATCACCTCTTGAGAGGTTAAACTTTGGTTGCTTGTCCATTCTAACATATAGAGAATATTGGCTGGGGTGCTCGGTGCTTAAACTCTGCCATCTAGATAATAATAAATAATAATAATAATATGGCAGGAGTACAGATAACCCACCTCCAGCCTTTACATGGTGTGCCAGGGGCATTGTGGAGATGATGTAGTCATATGACTGCCCCAAATGGGTGGAGTGAAGAGTATATATACAGAAGGAGCTCAGGAGAGAGGTATACAGCACTCCTGAAGACTGGCTATACTATTTGCATAACTCCAGCAATACCCTGAATCATGAAGCGTTACAGCTACTACTCTAAGAATACCTTAGGGAATGATGGCTGCAACAGCATTGTAAAGTACGACCATCTGAGAAGCCCGACAACAACAATTCCTGTACTTGTTGAGGAATCGCCGCTCATGGAATGGAGTATGAGGCCCTTTTTTAAACTAATATTGGTAATAGGCCATTGTCTGATTCCCACCCTTTCAAAGCTGCTATTGAATCCTGTGGTGGTGTAGATGCAGTTATAACAGATGTAGACTACACAGAGGAAGAGTACAAGGCTATGGATGCATCTATGAAAATTCCTGAAGAGGCCTTGTATGAGCACCTGGGCATCCTGGAAGAGCTGTTTCCAGAGGCGGCCATGAAGCAAGTCCCGATGAAGATAGGCTGTTTATGGATGCCTTGGAAGCTATGGAAGCAGAAGCTGAGGGGCCTGCCCTATGCAATCTGGTATGTGGGAAAGTGTGTGTTTGTGTCTGTATGAACTATGTGTAAAAATACATATTCAAGACAAGTTTCTTTTTTGAATTGCAGAAAACATCAGATAAAGTTCAGGGCGCTGAGAGTCAGCGGTCTTCATTCAATACCGTACATTTTTACTGTGCGTTATGTTAAAAAATTATCGAAAGTACAGCAACCCAAAGCAGTAATAAGTGCAAGAAATGTGTCTGCTTAAAACGTTTCGAAAGTTCTGATGAAGAAGAAGATGAAACTATGACCTTTTTGGAGTCCTTAACTGTTCAGGCTTTTGCGGCCTGTGTAGTCAAAATATGCTTGAAGCGAGATTATTACCAATGGTGCCCTGGCCATAAATGTGATCACCCGCAACAGGATGCTCATGAATGTTTACTTCTGAAGGATCACGCTAGAGCAATATGGCATATATCTTTCATGTTGAATTCATATAAAGCTTTTCAGCTGCTTAAAACTGTCTATAATGGCATGGGCATGCGTGTACATGCTAGTGTGGAGAGTGTTTTATCAAAAAGATTCCTAGAAATATGCCATTGCCGCAATCCAGAGAAAAAAAATCAATCTTTACAAATGGCAGTCCCGTAGTATTTAGAAACAGGGTAGTCCGATTAATGCAAAAAGATTTTTGTGACCTATACACTTTGGGAAGACTCATAAGCCTTTTCTGACACGCCGGAAGCTGTTTTAAAGAGAAAAAAATGACAAAGAGTTTTCTCGTTATGTGTATACATTTGTTTCTCGGATAAAACTTCTGAAGGTCAAGCAATGCGTGTGGAACGTAAACTGAAGCCTGGACGTGTATGCGTCAAAAAACTGTTACACGCTATGCTGAAAGAGAGAATATCGAAATTGCGCCAAATACTCTGACATATCCACAGGTACCTACACACTGGCTTGAATGGTCTTGTAAAAGTGTAATGTGAATCGGTAAAATATGTAGCAACACCTGGCTACCGCTATTGGATGAATAGTGGCATCTGTACAAATAGAATGTGGGCTCTCTGTACCTACACCTTACAGCGGTACTGCAACAGCTTCTGGAGCAATTCTATGAACATTACTTAAGCATTAAAGGATACACTTTTCAGGACTGCAAATTGTATGAACTTTTAAATGGTTCGAGTCTTTTATGCAGGGGGAGCGGGAGGTTTTGTATATTGCCATTTATAATGCTGAAGAAAAATATCACAAATGGTAACGCTGTGTCAGACCCTATATGCATAATAGCTGTAATAAAAATGTCTTTCACCTGTTATGCTTCTGTTTATTTTTTCAAGTGCCTCAGCGGTCAACATCTCTCATTTAAGAAAGCACAAAAGCTATTATGAGAAAAGCGGAATTGATAGTTATGGTGGTATTGATTCTCTTTATAAATAAACGATAACATTACAAACAACCTATCACACGTTGAGCTGTTAAGGAATGTTTATATGGTCAAGAGGCATATACCCTTCATGAAAACGGTAGAAAATGTTTTAAAAGAAGAAAGACCGTGGTAGCTGACCATGACAAGAAATGGCAGGCTGACTTAGTGGATATGAGCCCTTTTGAAAAACAGAACGATGGTGCGTGTTACATCCTGACGGTGATTGATATTTTATCAAAATACGCTTTTGCCAAGGGTTTGAGGGATACGACCGGTTCAACAGTTACAGCCGCTTTCATACACGTCTTCAGCAAAGGACAGGTGCCTGTAAAATTACAAACAGATGCCTGCAAGGAGTTTATAGATAGGCCCCTCCAAAATCGTTTAAAGAAACACAACGTGCATCATTTTATAACGTACAATGAGGTTAAGGCTGCTATTAGTGAACGCTTTAATAGAAACTACAAATCTAAACTCTGGAGATTTTGTACAGCAAACAATACACATCGTTATGTGGACATGGGGCGTGGTCTGGCATGCATGGAGTGAGGAAGTAGAGGCGTTGAGCTCTGACCGAGATCCTTCATATTGATCGTACAACGGTGATCGTTCTGTGCTAACGTTGGCAGCACAGACACCATTGGAAGGGTAATGCGATCCCCTGCGAAACAACACGGAGACCGAGCAAAATCGGACAGGGGGCAGAGCAGAAAAACCCTGTGGATTGACCTCCCCCCAGGCTGCACAAAATGACCATGTGCCTGCGGAGCTGAAGGGGGAAGGGTGACACACCGCTGCAGCCACACAACGAGCAGCGACACCGTCCAGAGATGAAACCCGCCCGACCTGTGGGTGAGCACAGGAGATAAGATTGCCAGAGAGGAGAAACTCCCGAAGAAACTCCTAGCGACGGCTCCCAAAGACAGGCTGCCGAGCATGAGATACAGATGCCACATCTGCAGCGCTGGAGCCGCGGAGATCAACAACACAGATGGTACTCTGGTGCGGCAGTGAAAACAAGGCATCTGGCACCAACGACAAACAGACGCGCACAGACGAACCCCCGCTGCAACACAAAGCTGACGGAGGCCCCCTTGGACGGCGAGGCAGGATCTAACGGATGGGAGAAGAAAGGACAGTGACCCCCAGTTGCTGCCCAAGGTGAGACAATCGATCATGGGGGATGGCTGAGTCTTTTTGGCAGGGACAACTGAGAGCTTGAACTGGGGCAAACGTACACTGTAAACAACAGCGCAGGATACATTATTCCAGCCCCTGCGAGATAACGCCTAATGAAACCCTGGACAGAGAAGAGGTACCAAAGCAGACCCAGAGACCTGAGTAAGACTGAGGAGATCTAGGCAAACCCAGACAGGGCCGCAGAATCGAAACTCATTTACTGCTTAGAGGCTGCAGACATGCTACACAAGTGCGGGTAGCAATCAACGGACCAACACTCACCTGGGTGTGGGGCGAGTTGTGAGTAGCCCCCTATAGCTCTTGTGCGCAGCCCGGCATGAGCCCCAGAGCAAAAGACACACTAGCAGAGGCCTGCCTCCATGCCAAATGTTAAGGTCATTTGCACTGAGCACAGCGTAGCCCAACATACCTACGCAGCACCCGAGTAACCTCGTAGCTACACGGCGACAGAGCCACCCTGAGTGCCCTACACATAGCCTGAGAACTTTATCTGGGACGAGAAACCAGACCAACACAAAACCGGTGCTCAATATAATTGCCTGCAACGCCAGAGAAACAGCTGTGCGACAACTCAAACAAGTTGCAGGGCCTCCCTGACAACTGGACGGGGCTCTGTGGCTGCCAAAGCTTGCGACATATGAAAGGTGGCAAAAGTGCAGCAGCCAATCTGGGTCTGGAGAAATAAGGTAGTGACTTAGGTGTAGTGGAAGAGCAACTGGAAGAGGATCAAGGGGGGGGGGGGCGAAAACATCTGAGATTAGAGCGAACACAAGCACCAAGCCACCACGACATGCCATTCCGGGAGGGTGCTGCTGCCTTCACGTAAGGCAAGAAAATCACGGAACTCTAGGCCCCAGGGCCCCACTCCCCTTTTCATCAGAGTGAAGTCCTGCTCCTGCCACTGGGGTCTGACTACTGCCATTGGACGGTGCATCATACTACACCCAAAGCTAATATGCCACCCATCAAGGACAAAGATAAGCCAAAAACGACAATAATGGACTCATTCACGACGTCGAAAACGATGCCCATGACAGAAAGAGGAACAGCTGTGCCAGAAGCTCAAAAAGTGACAGAAAAAGACAATCAAGATGGGCAGGTACTTGAGGCCATAACAGCTCTGAGGTCTTTCATCGGCACGGAAATTGACGAAGTACAAACAGATGTGCAGCTAATGAGGCAGGATGCAAGGAACCTGATGGACAGGGTGGCCACAACTGAAGCTGGGTTATTAGAAACCACAGAAGCTACAACGGACCTGAAATCCAAGGTAGCCGAACTGGAGAGGAAAGTCAAGATGCTAGAAGCGAGAGCTGTGGAGGCAGAAAGGCAGGCCAGATGCAGTAATGTTAGATTGCTTGGAATTCCGGAAGGAACGGAGGGTCTAAACCTGACCAGATACGTAAATTGGTGCAGGCAAGCTCTCGCAGGGCTTCGCGGTGGAGAGAGCCCACCAAGCCCTTCAAAAGAAACCACCACCAGACTTATACCCTTGCACAATGATCGCGAAGATCCTTAACTTCTAGGACAGGGAGATTATACTTAAGTCCTCGAGAGAAGGAGGGGTGATTGAGCGAGGTGACTCCAAAATAACCATATACCCTGATTACACACAAGCTGTACAAAGAGAAAGGAACTCCAATTTCCTGATTAAAGCATGGCTCAGTCAACTGAACCTGAAATACATGTTGCTATACCCCTCCTGACTGAAGGTGATTCACAAGGGGCGAGCCATATTCTTAGGGACACCAGCAGCAGCCAAAATGTGGCTGGAACACAATAACGTGGTGGATGGGAAAGAAATACCCACAAGGAAGTGAGACTACCCTGAGATGCTGCCAGTGGAATAATTCATTGTCATTGAATGACCATAGACGCATTTATCAAACGGCTGGGAACCGAGCTCAGCCAGTCACCCTGTGTGCTGCGCCCTAACCCTCAAAATTACTAGTGCGGGCCTGTTGCTGGCACATATACATTTGCGCTAGATGCCCTGGAATGGGCAAGACAGTGCAGAGACAGCTGAGCACAACACTGGTTGTGTAGTTGGTGGGTGCAATTGTTTGGTTTGCATTTGTTGTTGCAACAGGTTTTTTTTAATGTTTTAAAGTCTTCATCAACACAGTAGTAGTTGGGGGTAACCAACGATTTAAGTGCACGATTGGTGGGGTGTGGGATGGGAGGAGGAAGGGGGATTCCCTATTGCAATTGCCCAGAACATGGGGAATGGGATGGGAGGAGAGCCTGGGAGGAGCTTTTGATCAGAAATGGCAACACAGCTTAAAATATTGACATGGAATGTGCTGGGGATGGGATCCTACTTATGCAGAAACAGAATCAAGTCTTACTTGCACAGGAGGAAAGTGGATATTGCATTACTTCAGGAGACCCACCTCAACGCTGAGGCCCTGATTAAATTAAAGGAACGCAGGGGGGGGGCAAGGACACGGCGCACCTTACTCCAAATACGCAAAGGGGGTATTCACTTGGATCAATCATGGGGTGCCCTTCCAACTACTGGGGGTTGAAGCAGACTCAGAAGGGAGGTACCTAGTATTATGGGGCGTTATCGAACATACTGAGATTTGCATAGTAAATACATACTTCCCTAATCATGGCATACCGGCATACCTCAATAAGTTCCACCCTGAGATAACTCTGCACCGGGAGGGCCTCTACATTTGGGGCCGTGATTTCAACTGCGTGAGGGACCTGGACCTAGTCAGATCTGCACCTCCACAGAACCGGCCGAAACGTCTCCAGTTGTATTAAATAACACACTGGGTCAACTTGATCTCGCGGATGCCTGGAGGGAACACCACCCTGCAGATAGAGTTTACTCATACTACTCCGCACCACATGGCCTTTACACACAGATAGATTACATTTTCATTGACAAAACACATCTAGCACAGGTGGATTCAATACAATATATGGGTAGATCGATCTCTGACCACTCACCCTTACTTCTGCACTGGGCAATGATAGGCTCTAGGCCCCCAATTCCGCTATGGCACTAACAGATCCGATTTTTAAAGATGAGCTTGTGGATAAAGTGTGGGAGGCCCTGAAGGTGGTAATTAGGGGAGAGGTTATAGCCGGTGCAGGAGGAATCAGGAAAATGCTGAGGAAAGAACTGGAGGAACGGGAAGAAGAAATAAAGCAAATGGAGACCACTACCCTAGGGACCAAGGCGGAAGAGGCAAGCCTAATGGCAACTAGGACAAGTTGTCAACTGGCGTGGGGGTGGCTATCTAATTTTGACTACATAACGCGCACCACCAGGATGCATAAGGAGGTTGACAAACCAGGTAGACTGTTGGTATGGCTGTGCAAACGGGAACACGCGAGACACCTGACAACCATACTTAAGGATGGTGATGGGGAAATACACAAAACACAGAGATCAATAAACAACACCTTTGCAACCTTTTACACTAAACTGTATGCCCATAAAGCTTCAGTGCTGCTAGCAGACATACGCGAAATCTGGAAGAAATTGAACTTCCCAAGTTGAGCAGGACACAACGAGAATCTTTAGACGAAGCAATCACCCCAGAGGGCATCCTAGCGGCTATTAGATCTCTGGCAACCTGCAAGACCCGAGGAACTGATGGGCTCCCTCCAGAGTTCTACAAATCATACAAACCGACACTGACCCCGGTACTCTATGTGGTGTTCCAAGAGGCTTATGAGGTCGGGACCCTACCCAAAAGCATGACAGAAACACTAATTGTCCGGATACCCAAACCACGTAGACCAGCCAATGAATGTGATTCTTATCGCCCTCTGGCAATGCTAAATTATGACAGCAAAATACTGACCACTATTTTGGCCAAGCGCCTGTCCAGAGTGATAGGTAGCCTGGTACACAAGGATCAAAACGGCTTTCTGCCTGGTCGCAACACGACTGCAAATTTACATAGACTACAACACATCATGGCACAAACAGAGGGAGACGGGAGCATCTAGCAGTAATGTCACTGGATGCCGTTAAGGCATTCAATTCCATATACTGGGAATGGTTGGTGGAGGTACTGAGGGAATTTGGGATTGGGGAAGGCGTTGTGAGGTGGATCAAAATATTATGCAAAGACCCCACGGCAAGAGTCAAAACGGGCAAAATGGTCTCAAAACACTGGAACATACAGAGGGACACTAGGCAGGGTTGTCCTTTATCGGCCATGCTCAATATCCTATGGCTAGAACCGGTTGTGATTTATCTCAGGAAACAGTTCTGTGATGCAGGGATAAGAGTAGGAGGGAAATATTATGTAATCTCGTTATATGCAGATGACGTCTTACTCTACTTGAAAGACCCGCAAAATAATGCCCCAACTGTCCTAGAAGTACTGGACAACTTTGCACGCTACTCAGGGATACACTTCAGTAAACAGAAATCTTGCATGTTTCCGCTCGCTGGTCTGAGAGGGACAACAATTAGAAATTTACCGGAGGTGGGGATACAGTGGCAGCTGGACACATTCAAGGATCTGGGGGTCAAGATCAGACACACACCAGAACTCATGCATGAGCACAATACAGTGGCTGTAACACAGGGACTCTGTAACTCAATGAGGTTTTGGTCCAAATTACCACTGTCAATGATAGGGAGGGCATTGATTGCCAAAATGATTATCCTCCCAAGGCTCTTATATTACTTCCAGAATGTTTGCTACTACGTCAGACCGACATTCTTTCAAAATCTAGATGCCCTGACTAGAGATTTTATATGGGGAAAGACACACCATAAACTAGCACTGACCGCATTGACTCTACTGCATGGAGCGGGAGGCATACAACTCCCTGATTTTGAACGATACTACCTAGCGGCGCAACTCAGCCATGTCACCAGGTGGCTGTCAGACAATGCCACTACCGAGACAGGGCTTTTACAGGACCTGATAGCACCAGCATACCTGAAGGAAATCTTGCCGATTCCCCAGGACCACATGAAACACATTCCCATGTTAGCCAAGGTGGCTAGGCAAATATGGAACAGGGCTAAAACACTCACACATCTGGTGCATCCCTACTCTCCTGAAATACCAATTATTGCAGAGGCAGGAATAACACCGACTGACCTCCGCACCATGAGACAATGAGAAAGGCTGGACATATATACCTGGGGGGACATGTATCTAGAGGGGGAATTCAGATAACTGGAATCACTTTATGAGAAGGAGGGGTTGCCAAAAGGGCAATTTCTATGGTACCAAAAGTTTAAACATGTGGCCAGAGGGAGATGGGACGGCTGGCCATCAGAACCAACAATAAACCCCGTAGTGACCGAATTATATAACTTGAGCAACAGATGGAAACCAGTTTCACGGCTGTATGCTAAATTAAATGATAGACCCAACCCCCGCAGCACCACACTAAAAGCCAAATGGGAGGTGGACCTTAGTGAAACTATTACAGAGAATGAATGGGAGAGGGCACTGCAGCACCCAAACAAAGTGTCCAGGAACGCTAGATTCAGATTAATACAAATGAATGTCCTATATAGAACATACATGACACCAAAAAAAAGTGGCACGCTTTAACAAGCAGACAAAGGCAACATGCCCGTTTTGCGATAGCAGTGAAGCTGACCTGATACATATGTTTTGGAGATGTCGGAAAGTAAGTTCCTTCTGGACAAACATTGAACAAGCATGTAAGAAAGCTGGAGTCAAAAGATATGCTTGGTCCCCGAAAGAATGCCTTTTAGGCACATATCCCAGACTGAGTAAGGTAAAACACACTGTGAAGCTTATGGGAATGATGTGCATATTAGCAAAAAGGGCAATTGCGATGGCATCGAAATCAAAAGCTGGCCGGCAGTATGTACGATGGAAAGGGAAATGGAACGGTGGGCGGCTGCAGAGACAGAAGCATGGGGCGCTGGGGCTGCTGGGTATGCCGGGGAGATGAATGTCAAATTTGAAGCATGGAAGGCTATAATAGGAGACATGTTCCTCCCCTCGGATGTAATGCCCCCCTAAATACAGGATGACACATGGTAGTGTAATGAACACACTGAGAAATGAGAAAAATGGACTGACTTGTCCCGGCTGCTACCCCATGGCTGTGTGCTGATGATCTAATACTGTACTCCCGAGCTACATTGATAGAATATACAACCTACTAAAATGTATGAAGACTGTTTATGTTTTTTATTTGTTTTAAGTTGAATTATTATGTTTCACAATTATAGATAATGGCACTGCGATACTGACTAATGTCAACTGCTAAGTGTATGAATTAAAAATGTTAATAAACAAATTTAACAAAAAAATCTTTATGTGGACATATTACACAATTGTATAGATGTGTATGACGATAGCTATCAGTGGTCGATTAAAATGACTCCAAATTCTGTAACGCCTGCAAATTCACTAACAGCGTGGAGAAATGTGTATGCTGATATATTATTGAAGAAGGTTAAGGGAACACCCTTTTGGGTAGGGGACCACGTCCAAGTTTCCAAGTTAAAAGGTGTCTTTACAAAGGGGTATCACCAATCATTTACTGATGACATTTTTGTAGTGACCAAAGTGCCTGCGAAAAAGGGGTATACACCTACCAGCTGGCTGATTATGATGGAGATGGTGAGAGTGGTAATTCTTACAACGGAGAGTTACAAAAGGTCACAAATGATGCCCAACGTTTTCATAGGGATGAGAACATTATTCAGATTAAAGGTAAAGGAATTAAGAACCAAAACCTGGTAAAATGGGTAGGGTGGTCTGAGAAATTTAACTGTTTCCTGTGATAAAGTTCTACAAAATTAAGGCAATTTACGGTGGTGATAAAAGGGGTCACTCGAGTTATAACCCGTGGGTTGAACTAGAAGGATTATTCTGGCAATCTACACTAAGCCTAAAAAATGGGATTCCATGGGGTCTCTTATTAGATATGAACTAGGTTTGTTATCATTGGAACACAAGGTTAAATGGAAAAAACCTTTCTTTATACATGAAGGTTCTTGATCCCCCAATGGTCCCCCTACATGGTATTTTTAAGTCAGCTTTGGTCAACATGCTGACCATGAAAAGACTATGTGGAAGAAGGGATGTAAAGGATCATTAAGTCAATTAACTAGTACCAAAGAATTGCTTATCAACCCACTGTTCACAGTAAGGAAAAAAGTAAGAGAACTTGACTGGATAACAACCAAAGAGGAGGGGTCCAAATATAAGTTGTTTACATATAGTTCTGTGCTGGAAATAGTAGTAAAGACTCTCCCAAAGTACCTGCAAAAATTCCCTGATAGTAATTACAGGTCATTGTTCTTAAGAATGCGATGTAACCTATTTGCTACCAACAAGATCACAGTGGCATGTCTTAAAGCACTGGGCCATAATCACTGTTGTAGAATGTGAAAGCTTAAATAGATTAAGGCAACCTGACACGTTTGCACTGTATGAAAACCAGTAAGTATTTTAACCAAGTCTAACTGTGTTCAAGAATTTTGCTAGTTAATACGCTTTCATAAACCTTGGCAGTTATTATATTTCTGCTCCAAATCTGTACTTTATATCATAAAATGGAGAACTTAGAGAAATGTAATTTGTGCACCATTTTATTTGTAAAGATGTAACATTTGACAATGTTTTCATCTTACATTGTATTATTTGTACCACTTGGTTATGATCTTTGTTTTTGTTCTTTTGTTCTTTTCTAACAACATGTGAAAGATCTGCATTTAAATCCATGACACATGAATAAATGCATGAAATAAAATAAAGAAACTAGTGAAACATAAGAACACATTTAAAATAGAGCTTTCATGTTTTAAATTGTACTTTTTCAAGAGTGAAGCATGATTTATTAAATTAAACAACTATTTTGATTTGAATTTGACTTCGGATGAATACTTGACAAACTATTCAGTATTCAGCCAAATACTACATTTTCCATTCGCTGCACCTGTGGTCAAAATATATATATATTTAAATTGCCGTTCTGCTCTGGGATGCAGGAGGGCTGGAGGGTTGTAGAGGGCGGTATTTATCCTTTTGTTTGTCAGAATGGGTTAAATCAGATGAGTTGAGAGAGCTATTCACACTACGTCTATACATATCTTAAAGATAGTCAAAAGTCGCAGGCAGGCTTTTCTAGATATGTGCTGGATGTGAATTGTGAAAGGCTCTCTTTCCCAAAAGTTATTTTGGAACCAAACATGATACACCTCTCATCTCATTCAACAATACTTGAGATGAGCATCTATGTTTACAGGCATGTTGCCTGCGGGCAAGATGCCCGGTCTGGGATTCTACTTTGAAGCAAATAATGTTGTTTATCATTCCCATTTTCTTAACTTTAAACCTGATGGCTGTCCTGATTCTCACCCATGTCAAGCATACTTAGACACCATGCCACACAGATCATTGACTTCCCAGTGTTTCAGCACAATACACAGGATCCCACCCATTGATCAACCTATTTTCCGACACTCGGAAGGTATATTTGGGGTGCAGATGTTGGGCCCTCTCTACCTCATACTTTTCTTTCCCTCTTCTCCTATCCATTACCCACCCGTGTCTTTCTACACTGTCACCTATTGACAGATTCATTAATAATATGCAAAGACCCAGTTGTCTCAGATTAACCTACTGGGTTTGGATTTGAGGCATGCAAACT
The DNA here is from genome assembly GCF_040938575.1 of Ambystoma mexicanum. Classification (NCBI taxonomy): domain Eukaryota; kingdom Metazoa; phylum Chordata; class Amphibia; order Caudata; family Ambystomatidae; genus Ambystoma; species Ambystoma mexicanum. Next base: position 920,104,677 of record NC_090922.1, on the reverse strand, counting down.
GTTCCCAGACCACATAAATCTAAATCTGCCAAGCTCCAGGGGAATGTGTGGTCTCATCTGAAGCTCCTCATATTAAATCACACCTTCTAATGGTAATTCACATCACTGGTTTTCGTTACTCTATCTCACCCCACTCAGCACTAGACAACATACGTAAGTACTCATGCATCCAGGATTAAACAAGAAGCCGCACATTTTAGTGTAAATCCATACCTCATTAATACATTTACCCCGCAGTCTCCAGTTGGATGCCTCTGGCAGTGGCACAGTTTGTCAACCTGTGGGCAAGCATTAACATTGAGCGACCACTGGGATGGCAATAGTATAAAATACTACTTATATCAATACATATCAGCATGCTCTATTACATTTGGGAGATTCTTCTCCAGTCTAGAGTTTTTTTTTAGCATTATGGGACTTGAAGTTCTGTAGTTTCCATCATAGACCTAGCATTACAAGTATCAGAATGCAAAGAAAAAACATAGACTGTACAATAACCTCCCAAATGGAAAGGGGCATGTTGGTATGCATGCAATTAGGGGCAACCGTATTGTCCAGTGTATTTGGGAGGTTTGCAATGTTCTAAGAAAGATATCAAGTTTTGCTTCGATGAAAGTTTAACGATTGGTTCCTGACCAGCAGCAGATCCTCAGCGTCTGTTTCTCAAGTTAAGAAAATACAGAAAATGATGGCTGTCGACGAAATGGAGATGGGGACTACTCCAATGCCATATTCATTTCCACGTTCTGGTCTTTGGTGGTGTGTGCAGTGTGTCATACAGCTGCAGTAGAATGCGAGTGGTAAGTGGGGGTATAATATTTTGGGAGGGATTGATGGGAAGGTGTCTGAGTGGCTAGCGACTATCATAGGAGAAGAACTGGCTCAGCAGCAGCAGAGCATAAGAGAATATGGCAAAGGGACAGCAAGAGGTAGAGCAAGCCTATTAGGGGGCCCAGAGCCTACTAGGGGGCTCGAATTGCAATCCAATACCATAAGCAAAGGTCTATGGTTTGAGCCTTCTGATTGTCTCCCCCGCATCTCACAGGCGCAATCTAAGAATGCATTCGCATTCTTTGTCACATTGCAAACTACTTGTGGGCCATTTTCATGAAATATAGGATGTGCCCATATTTAAATAGGAGCCACTCCATGCTGTACGCGTGTACCAGACCTGAACATAATAATATCTAATACTGCATTCATTCTACCCAACGTAACTTAAGGCAAACTGGATTTCAAAAAGAGAACCCCCCCTTGCTTCTTTCGGTTAGAAGGGGGGGTCTCCATTTGAAATCCACTTTGCCTTGCGACTCATCATCAGTGCATCCTCCAATTATAAAAGAACAGCTGATACCATGCTTAATATAGAGAGCAGCATCTGAACATTACCAAAATACAGCTCAGTCGTACATCATCTAATTTCAGGAAGAGATAAATAGACTTGGAAGGAAATGAAAAGGATGGGGAATGCTTCTGGGTTGTGTGAATGAACAGAAGATTCACTGTTTTTGAAAAAAAAGAGAATTAATGGTAGGTCTTACTAAGCCATTATATTACACCCTAACATTGTGTGCTGTGCTGAATAAGCCACCGTTGTTGTCTGCCTTGGTGGGTTTGAAATGCAGGTTTGGTGTTTTGAGCATAAGCAAAGTAAGCTCAGAGATGTAGCGAAAACAGGTTGTGACTTCTGCACCCCACAGTTTCTAACCCCATTATAAAAATATGAAGTCGTACAGCAACAATGCTCTCAAGTGTCCCACCATATTTTGCCCCACCGTTGTGCCAGAAGATGTGGATTGTGCAGCAACAATACTACTGAGTGTGATGAAATGACCACAGCTTTGCAAGAGGCAAGGGATGAGCAGTAGTTTCTAGACACCCGCTCATACCCACACTATGACAAAATCAGCAGTGACCGCAGCCTTAAAGGTGAAACCAGCACAATATGAATCTTACACGTCCTTTACCATTTTAAGGGAGAATGGGCCCAAAGCAGTGTATGATCTTAATCTTGAAAATAGTGTGTTACCCAAATAAAAGTAATGTCCAATAAAGGCTCTATGAACTATAATACTAAACGAACGGACACATTAATCAAAATGACCTAACATTACACCCTGTAATGAAATAAACAGAATATGCAGACTATTGGTTTAGAAGGACCACTATGCGTATGAAGACAGGGGTTGCCGGAAATTGTCTTTGCAGCAATGTTCAAGTTTAAGAGCAGTCTTTTATGAAGGTGGACAATTGGCTCGTACTCATCAGTAGGAGCCATTTAACACGAGTGTGCGACAGATGCACTGTTAAATAAGTTAGTCCCTTCTTTGTGGGTGCTCTTAGACCTTTCTCTGGGGCTCTGAGGAAAGGTGAGCCCGTCTTCTGTCCTTCCCAGTCAGGAAGGTTACCAGGGACACTCTCAGGTTTTGCCTCCTCGGCAGGCAGAGTCCTGGCATCCAGTGTCAAAGAAGCAGGCTGATATGTCCGAGCAGCAGTTTCTGGTATGCTAGGGCACTGTAAAGGTGAGTCTGTCTTCTGCCTTAGTCCGCCAAAAAGATTGCCAGGGACACTGGCAGGTTTGTCACTTAAGCAGGCAGTGCTTTATTTTAACCGGTTTCTAGCCAGAAAGCAGCTCTTTTCAGTTGTAGGCCCGGGGAGTGGACTCTGGGCCTGGTAATGAAGACGTGAGACTCGTCTGATGTTCAACTGGCAGGGTCTCCCGAGGCACGGGAGGACCTCCCCTTTTATTGACATCGGTGTGCGTCAGTCACCTGACATTGTGCCCGCGCACACCGTAACATCCCCTTCCAACTCTCCCCCAAACAAGAACATTTGATAACAACAAACCTTACGGAACAGTATTACTCATTAAACTTGCGATGTATCACCACTTACTCCATCACATAGTCTTTCAGTCTCTCTGGGGGTCGGTGGCTGGCGCACTGGGGATATCTCACTGGGCATGCCCCTGGGCTGTTGGTGCTCTCTGCCTCGGCACTGTTGTCGCTCTCGTTATCGCCCCCTGTCGGCAACTCCTTGACCATCTTCACTCTCCTGGTGACTCCTCGTAGATGTCACTTGGATGCGTCGAACCCAGCTGCAGTTTCGGGTGAGGGAGGTGCCCTCCAGGGTCACCATGATCATTTTTTCTTGATGAGCCGCCACCATCCAGGGGACCGGGTCGTGAGGCAGGCATAACTTGTGTGTGGGGTTCCTGGTCCGGGCCAGCACCTGATCGCCGATCTCCAGTGGCTGCTCCACCAGGCTGCAGCAAGTCGACTCTCTTGCATTGAGGTGCTCCTGCCGGCGTTTTACCATTTCGGGCTCCACCACTCCTGGCAGCCTAGCCTCATGATCTGGAATTGTGGATCAGATTTTGCGACCGAACAGTGCTTCTGCAAGGGACACAGCTGTGACTGAGTGCAGTGTTGTGTGGTATTCCATGAGGAATTCCGTGAGGGCAGCCTCCAGCGCCTGACTCTTTCCAGGGCAATGCGGAAGACCTTGTTGAGGGTCCACATAAACCTCTCCATGTCGCCGTTGGCTCGGGGCCAGCACGGTGTGATGAGGTGGTGCTCCACCCCGAATGACGCAAGGAAGGTGGCAAGCACCTCACTCTGAAAGGGAGAGCCATTGTCCGATCTCACCGATTCCGGAGGCCCAAAGGTGGCAACTATCTTCTTGAGCACAGGGATGACAGATCTAGGCACCATGGAGCCTACGAAGTGCAGCACAGAGTATCTTGAGATCTCTTCCAGTAGCACCAGGCAGTGCTGGGATTGCAGTATTATTCCGAAGTCCATGCTAAGGGCCTTCTATGCGAAATCGGTGCATTCCGGGGATGCAATGGGGGTCCTTTGGTCGGGGGGGCGTGCTGCTTGGCATCAGGTGCATGCCGCGTTGGCATCATCTACTTTCCTCTCCATCCCTGGAAACCACACCTTCTCTCGAAGCCTCACCACCATCTTGGTCACCCCTTGGTGGCCCACGTGGGTGAGCTTGATCACCGTCTTCTGGAGGGACACATCGATCACCAACTGCGTACCCCTAAGAAGCACATGCGCTAGCCCTATCATGAGCTTGTCTCTTACATTCCAGAGGCATCTGAGGAAGGATTGCTCCTCGGGTGTCTGGGTTTGAGTGATACTCAGGAAGTCCATCCATCGCCCTCACCGCAGCTTCTCCATTAGCTCCTGGATGCCTGAGTCATGGCGGGTTACCTCAGTCACGTCGCCGATTGACATGGACCTCAGGGTTGTCACCTGGGTGACCAGTACTACTTTGGCCTCAGTGTCATCCACAGGTGTCTCCTCCCCTCCAGCTGGCCCACTCGGGTTTCGGTACAGGTAGTCCACCGGGTTGTCACCACCTGTTCTGAAGGTCAGTGTCACGTCATATTTCTGCAGTTGAAGCCTGATCAGTGTTCTGGGTACGGAACTTCCCAGGATGGGGATCAGGGGCTTGTGGTCTGTGACCACCGTGATGGGGTGTCCATACATGCAGATATGGATGGTCCTGCACCCCCACAGGACAGCTAGCACCTCCCGTTCAATTTGCGGCCTTGCTTGCAAATGCGATGGGTTGCCTTGCTTCAGACTCAGTGACCTGTAGATGCACTGCCACTAGCCCCACCGGGCTTGCGTCTACCATCACTTCCGACTCCTTTGTGGGGTCAAAGTACTCCATTGTTGTGTCGGCCATGAGAGATTTCTTTGTGGCATCAAATGCCTCTTGCACCGCTTTGCCCCTGCTCCAGTCCTGGTCCTTCTTGGTTAGGATGCGTAGAGGCTCGGTGAGCGCAGCAAGATTTGGGATGACCCTCCTGCAGTAGTTCCCCAAACCAAGGTAACAGCGGACCTCGGAGAGCAATGTTGCCGCTGGTGTCTTCCACCTTACTGGAGTGAGGTGACAGCCCCCTGTCCTGAAAGATGAAACAGAAGAACTCCACCCTTGGTTCCATAAACCTGCACTTCTTCTGGTTCAGGGTTAGTCCCACCTGGGACAGCCTCTCCAGTACTACTGTGAGCCTGGGCATGTGCTCTTCAGTGAATTTGAGTAGACAAGAACGTCATCGCTTACATTGAGGACCCCTGGGAGGCCCTCCAGCACACTCCTTATGGTGTGCTGGAAGACCTTGGCCGCCGATGACACATCGAATCTCAGCTGCCGGTACTGGAACAGGCCGATGTGGAATGAGAATGTGGTGATTGCCCTGGAGTCTGCATGTAACGGGACCTGATGGTACCTGGCCTTGAGGTCCACCGTTGAAAACAGCCCCTCGCAGGTCGGCCACAAAGTCGTCTAGCGTGGGCGTGGGGTGTCGCTCTCTCCTGATCGTGTGGTTAGGCAGCACCAGTCATAAGTCCTCCACAGTTGCACAGATGAGAAAGGTCTCTTTCGCCACGGGTGTCACATAGAACTTGGCCTGGATCGTGATGTCTTTGAGTTGTACCGACGTGATGAAGGACCTGTCTAGCGGTAGGGGCGAGGATCCTCTGTATGTCAAGATGTGAATGGTCGGGCATTGTAGCGGTGGTGGTGCTGGTGAGAGCCTTCGGAATTCTGCGGCAGGCATAATGTTGACTGAAGTACCTGTGTCTAGAGGATCGACAACTTCGTGTCCCTAATGTTGATCATACACTGGGGCTTCCTCTGCTGTTGCCTTGAACCCGAGCATATCGCCGAAATAAAGAATGCCTCCTCTGCGTACCCTGTTTCTTCCATCCGTGACATGGCCACAGGTCCTGGCCTACCGCCCTCATCCACATCGGCTACTTGCCGGTACCGTGGCCTTGGTGGGCAAGACCCTTGCGCAGATTTCCCCAGGCCTCTGCACATCCCAGCAAAATGGTTGCTTTTGCCACGCCGCCCTCACGTGGCTCCAGCTGCTGGGCATGGCTGGTCATGATGTGCCAGGCCTCCAGAAGTGTTGCATGGCTTCTGGCACTCCCTGGAGTTTAGTCCGCACCCTTCATGCTCGGCCACCTGTGTCTCCTGAGGGACTTACGCAAACCTCTTGTCGATAATGCCTGCACCAGCTCGGGGCATCCCTGTTTGGACGCTTCTTCCATCTGCGCCGCTCTGGAAGTCGAGAGCTCCTGGATTCTTCCCAGCTTCTTCCCAGCTCCAGGATTCTGTAGAGGAGTATGTCAGGTTCCTTTACAATGTGGCGGCGTAGCGCTCCTGATGGGCAGTGTTGGGTGATTTGCGCCCTTATTTTGTCGGTCTCGTCAACCAGCCGACAGGTCATGGCTACTTTCCGTAGTCAAGCATGGTATGCGTCCAGTGATTCTACCGTATCCTAATGAGCATGTCGTAGGCCGAACCTCTCGTAGTCCCTATTGACCAGTGATCAGAAATACTCCTGCAGCATTTCTTTAGCCGGGCCATACGAGCAATTTAGGTCGTAATGTCTTGAAAATTTGATGCACCTAACTGCCCGTGTAGAATAGAAGCATGGATCTTTGGGTGGCGTCATCATCCTCCATGGTTGTGGCGAAGTACATCTCTAGTATTTCCACCATATGTCCCACCGTGGCCCGAAGGTGGCAGGGGCACCTGACATGTCGAATTCCAACACTGGACAACCTGTGAAACCTCAGGGCCCTTTGTGGCCTGAGCTCTGACAGTCCTCATTCCGGGATGCTGATATGGACAGTCTGGCCATAGCAGATGTGCCTGCTCCAATGTCCTGCGCCTCGTCCCCCATGTCAGCCAGGTTGTTTCACCCATGTGTGCACGTGTGCCCTCTTTATGCCGATCTACTCCGTGGCACGAGCACCCCTGTGATGTTCCTGGGGGCCGCAAGCCGAGTTGTTGGATGGTCCAGCAGTGTAATTGGTGACTGGGGCCTGCAGGGCCTGCTCCTTTACAAACCCCCTCCTGCAACATGAGCACCCTGGCTGGGCCACTTGTGAGGAAGGTGCACCCTGGCTGGGCCACTTGTGAGAACGGTGTAGCTGTGGGGATGGTGATCAGAGTCTGCAGGGTCAGCTCCTTACTAACCCCCCCTCCCGCAGCACGAGCACCTGGATAGGGCCACGTGCAGGGTCGGTACAGCCGTGACCCTGTGGCTTCCTCTTGCATTGGTGGGCAGCGTGCACCCAGCTTGCCTTGCCGAGGGTGGGGTGGGTAGTCTTTTCCTTGGTTACGTGCTGCGCTATAATGCTGGGGGGGGCCTTCTGCTGAGGGCCTGGTTTGCAGCCTGCAGTGGGAGGCCTGGGTTGGCCTTTTGCTTTTATAGTTCTGTGCGTGGCACAGCATGTGATGGTGCTCCCACCCCACATGCGCTCAGCAGCCGGAGGTCTCCGCTACTGTCAATGAGGTGGGCTGTGTATCAACAACAGATGTGGCTGTGGACTTTTGCTACGGCCTTCCTGCTCCTGCAGGTGCACTGTGAATGGGCGTGTCTTCACCCAGGCAGGGATGGGACAGCGGGCTGTGTGGCCTTAGCGGGGCGCCGCCTTGTACTGCATTGTGTCGTGCTCACAGCCGGCGGTACACCCTCTTTTGGCGCGGCCATTTTTCCGCGGGCCGGTTTGGCGCGCCCAGTTCGGCACTGCAGCTGATTTGACGTGACCATTTTGGCACAGGAGCCTTTCTGTCACGGGCGATTTGGTGCGAGGGACGTTTGGACGTGGCTGACATTGCAGGCATGTCTAAACTCCCTCACGCCAAATTCAAAAGCATAATTCTTTGAAAATGCATCGCGTTGACGGGTATTGTACCTGTCAATGTGCAGCATTTGCAAAGAATTATACACAGTCAACAAACACACACATCAACAACACATTTCCTCAAACCAGTGCCAGATTGCACATACACAAGCTGATTGAAAAGAATACATACAAAGAAAAACATACACAGAGACACACGACAACTGCAAATCCGCACCAACAGCACACACCACTAACGTGTACCCTCGCCTGCACAAACAAAACACACACACCGGTTTCACATATGCAAAAGTAAACAAAAACACATACACGCATACACATGCATTCGGATGAGTACACACAGCAAAGTGAACTAAGGGTACGTACATACTCACAACACGCATATTCGTGCAGACACAACTACACACACATGCCAAATCGATAAATAAATGCATACCGTCAGATTCACACATTTGTAAGCAAAGCGGCAACTCAAGTTATTTCTCTGTCTATCCCGACAGCTCGCCCACCAAAACAAGTAGCATGAAAATAACACACGCACACAAATAACCCACGAACACATAGAACAGGAATATGTCAGTTCAAAGACACGCAAAACATAGGGGCACACGCAAAGTGCACATAGTTATGGACAGATAAAAACGGCACAGATAAACGGTGGCATACAGAGTCACTCACAAATGCACAAATATGTATTAACATACCTAATCATACATATGAAACACACACAGGCAGATGCAAACACATAACACGTCTAAAAACATATTTACAAAATTAAAATATACTTTAAACACATCCATTCAAACAAGTCAATCTAAATACGCCCTTAAAACACAGGTCCACTCATAAACACGAATCCGATTTAAGACTTCTTAATAATTCTCTCCAGAGGACCAGGTGCTATGTGGTGGTGTGCAGACCCTCAAAGACACTGGGCCAATCCCAGCTGGTGGGCAGAGTCACACATGAACTGGGGTATCCCATTTCCTAAAAAGATAGAATGATACTGCATAGAGTACTTTGACGCCCTTCCATAACAGGGGCAATACCCCAAAAATCATGCATTAGGATCAAAAGGTGGAGACTGATGAACGCCTCACTTAGAAAATGCATGATGTGTTCACTGTGTGAGAGGCGGGGCATGAGAGTAAAGCATGTCTTGAGAATGCATCCACTCTAGTCAGCTACTAGAACTGCAGTTTCAAAGTGACGATATTATGGTCCTGCAAGCCTCTCTCCTCCCTCCTTCCAGACTGGTGCAGAGCCAGAGTGACAGGTGACTGGCCCTTGCCCTTATCTAGCGGCCATGGGCGGCACAAGAGGCTGGGAGATGGGCAGACGAGGTGGAACTGACAGACTGCTGTAATGCTGCTGCCACGCTCCCCGGGAACCTGCATGAATTAGGACAGCCTTTGACTGCAGCGAGGAATGTATCAACCGCATAAAACACTTGCACGTTGCTGTCGGATGCCACCCGTGTGTGTTATTTGAACGCTGCCATTTTACACTGCTACAACTTCAGTGTCACTGAGCAGACGAGAGTGGTTGAGGGGTGACAAGTTGACGCTATACTGGACAAGGAAATAAATACATCTCTATTTCAATTCCTTTTTCTGTGCACATCCACTGATTCTACTCTTACTTCACTGCCACAGTTTGCAATTTTGATTTTTTTCAAGGTTTGTAGCACTAGGACATACATTTCTGCGAGTATGACATTCTTTCCTTTTGGTGCATTTTTGCTGGGCATCACTCACGCCAAAACATACTGACGGCAAAACGTTCCCGCGCCGAAGTGAGCGCGCCAAAATGGGCGCGCCAAAATGTCTGCTGCATCAAAGCAGTCGCGCTGAATCGACCCGTGCGGAACTGGACACTCCAAAACATCAGAGCTCCCACTCCCATGTCACACCTGGGCCCCTCATACACTCTCATCGCCAGTTGTTGTAGTCCCGGGCTGGACTCAGGGCCTGGGAAAGAAGACACAAGACTTGTCTGGTGTTCAACTGGGTGGGACAAACGATGCACGGGAGGACCCCCCCTTTTGTTAACATTGGTGTACGTGGGTCACCTAACATGGTGTCCGCTCACACAGTAACATATTGTACCACCTGGTCACTTCAAATGTTTCTCTGAAGTGGCTGAGAGGAAGGTCTGACTACCTCCTTGGAAAGCTGTATCTGCACCCCGATGATTGAGGCTTTTGGGCAGACTGTACCCCAATATAATTCCAACAAAATCTCCTTCCATTTGAATCAAAAGATGTTTCAGTTGAGGGAGGGGGTCTCATCCCCTTATATAAACATTTTACCATATCACATTGCTCCAATGTAAGTCTTCTGTAAGGGGCACATTCCAGCTATTGTAACAAGCATTTTACCTCTGATGTCAGCTCCCAGAGTACCTTGTCTGCAGGAAGTTGAGTGGGAGCACAGAAGGTGTGAGTAGCCTAAGATATTCCTCTCCTGGCTGTAACTACCCTCTTGGCCTACTATAATTCCTTCTCCTCCCTTGCTGCTTTGAGTCAAAGAGACTCCAGTAATTGCTGCCTTGGTGTGACTTATCCATTGTTCATAGAAGGGTTTTCCTTCGAAGCAATTGTCACCTCCTTATTCGCAGTGGGTATATCCTATCCTCATGGGGAGATGACAAGTCTTCCCAGCAGAAACAAAGGGTGCTTCTAGGGCTGTACTCAGCATTCTGTTGTGGTTGAAACTCACCCCTACACAGTGATAGCGAGATTCATACATTTGGATGCGCCACAAGAAATCAGGTTGACAAAAAACTGTATTTCCTCAAAGACCTCTATATCAAACGAGATATAGTTTCTGTTTATTTTTATTTATACTTCCTCCAAGCCATGGAGATACACAGTTAACGCAAATCATAGGTTGTCCCAATACTGTTATACGGCTTCAAAACGATTCCAGATTCACAAATGATAGATTGGGACTGAGTCGAAGGAAAAATATGGAAGCAAGTCTTACATATTGCTGTGAGCTACCCTATGAGCAGCCTCAGAAATGAATTAGGACTGTCATCATTAACAATGAGCCTTTATTGGAAAATACTAACCTTATTCAGATGCATGCAAATCTCCTCTGACAACTCCTTATACAGCAATGTACTATGTGAACTTACAAATGGCCAAAATAGCTACGTAATACAATGAAATAAACATGGAATTTGTGTTCTGGGTGATTGTGACAGCAGCATAACTAACTTGGTAGTTAATTCAGAGGAAGTAAGGTCAAAAACATCATGAGCAGACTGGATTAAGACTATCACACAAATGAGAAGTTATAAAATACACAAATCACTCTCAGCCCTTCGATAAACCGAAGAATCATCAACTAAATTGTCTGTCCCGATTTCCTGTTTCAAATTCATGAGGGAATTTTTAAGAATGAGACTGAATCTCATTAAAAGTGGTGAGGTTCAGTCTGCTCGAGAAGGCCTACAAACCTTAGCAAAGTTCAACATATGCGACGAATGTGAGCCACAGTCATTGTATCATGTCCTTATATCATGCAAAAGTACAGAGGCTTTACGTAAAGTAAGGCTCAGCAAATTCATGGACCATAAAGCATGGCTTAATACAGATCGCTTCTGGGAATGTATGATAGCAGGACATGAACGAACTTTATCGAATGAAGGTATTAAAACTTTTACTGAATTAGGTATGATTGTAACAAAATCATGTTTAATTATTGCTGTTTTTTCTTTTATATATGTAAATAGGGAAATGTTCTTAATGCATGTACATTTTCTTATTTGTTCTATGCTGTAGAAATCTGTACATGAAATGTTGTTTAATGTATATGTAAAAAGTCTGTTAAATGGCTAAATACACAATAACAAAAATAAAGATACACAGTTAATAATTGAAATCTATTGTCTGTTCCAAAATAGGCCAGTGCAAAACTTAGAATAACCTTGGATCTAGACATGTGAACAAACCAGCTTTTTTAAGACACTTTTCTGAAGTGGATTATACAACCTTCCTCACAGGTTTGGCAACTAGAAATAGGTTTGAGCTTTGTATCTGAACACATCAACTGTAGCACTTTTTAAATGTTTCACTCCTGTGCTAATAAAGAAGAGAGAAGACTGTTTTCAATTACACCCCATACGTTCTCTCACCTTCACCCACTAAAACTGGTTTAAAAAAAGTGAGATGAGTTAATAGACAAGTGTATGATATGAACAGGTTTCTTTAGTGACAATTATGCTTTTAAAAAGTATCTACATGAGAAACTATTACTCAGTGTCGGTATGTGCTCATTTCTTGGTGTCAATACTTTTTTTCTTAAGTATGTTTGACAACAATTGCTTGCATGCAAATTACTGATATCCAGCAGAAAGCTCATACATGTGGAATTTTAAATATGCATGTTTATAAGTTCAATTAAACACCCAATTGCCACCAGGCTGAGGAAAACAAACGCACAATTCACATTTGGTAATTTTTTCCTAGTATCACAGCAGGGTGTACACAGACAAGGACAACACACCATCCCCAAACAATCCAAGACAGTGTTGCCATGCCCCTTTGTCAACAAACTTTACAGGTTTTCATTATTATTATTATTCAATCACTTCACTAAGGGGGATTTCAGTTCTTCCAATTAGCACATTGGTGAGATTCTTGAAGCCAGGCAAACCAAGCCTCCTAAGGTCACTTTCCCAGTTAATACCTTTAAGAATCACATTCATCTGTATCATCACAATGGCACATAGTAACACAATGCTATTGTATAGACGCCTAAAAAATGCTCAATAAAATAAAAATAAAGTAAGACAATTGGAAAAATCTGTTTGTGCAACACGGGTGTGCTTTTGGCAGTGTAAGGATATTGATAATTGACTTCAGTATGCCAGCAGAATACAAACATGTCAGTAAATTCTTGCCAACGTTCTTCTCTACACTTAAACTGCAAGCATATGTTTCAAAATAGAGTATTTCCCAAAGCTACATGAGGTCTAGTGTTTCTCAAATCAGTATACTTCTTCCACTTATATTTAGATTTGCTTACAATTGGATTTCCCATTAACAATCTTTGAATCATTCTTTTCCATAGTTCTGCAATGCCCTTCTACAGTACAAACCCATCGAAATCATCACTAACACAGAGCACTCTGAAAATCAGACTGTTTAGCAGATCTGACTTTTATAGCAGAATCCATTTACTACAGCTCTTAAAATGTATAAAAAACTCTTATATTCCCGAAGAAGATGGACATTTGTTACACTTACAGCATAGTATGAGATGTCCTATCAGCGCAGAAGCACTAAAGCTCCATTCAGTAGGAGGCAAGGACACTACAACAGATGTGTGGAGTCCGCAGTGCAGCCCTCCATGAGTACATCTTTTGAGGATAATTATGACCCTCTGGTCATCCTTTCAAATGTTCACCAGGTCCCCTGCATGTGTGCAAACTCTCTGGCCCTGATTCACAGAGCGTGTTCTAATGGGGGTTTGCCATTATGAAACAATTCTATGAATCGGGCCCTCTGTTGGTGCATGTGTAGACTGTATACGGAGGCCTGATTCACTATGCAGTCATTATACGGAAATGAAAGAACATCATTGGGGAAAGAATATTCATTTTTGTCCCACAATTCAGCACTTTCTCTACGTATTCTTGTACTGGAGTTTGGTTACATATCTTCTACCAGTCCTAAAATATGTTGAAATTGTTGATAAGTAGAACAAAAGAAATATTGTTGGTCCAAACAAGGTTTTTTCTATAGATGTACTTGGAACTGCCTGATCCACATGCACAGCCCCTAGCCACACAAACCACTGACACATATAGTTGATATTATCCCATTAGGATAGGAAATGTAGCCATGTAAATGGGAGAATACACGTTTTGAATGTTCATCAGCAAGGTTAGGAGCTGCTCTGTACATATCTCGCAATAGCCTTAATGTACATTCTGTATTGAGGCCCCTGGTGTACCAGACTTGCAATGACAAGCGATCCTTGTGTGTGAGGACACAGCCATGACACATTTCCTGTTGTGCAGTCTTTGTGGTTTTGGCTGTATGAGCCAAAAATATTGCTTGGATTGACAGAGAGAGTTGGCATGTCATAGCCAGATGTAGATCTGAAGTGTTCTTTGGTTGCGCTGCCCTGTGTCTCACTGAGCAGCAATTCATGATATGCATTTCCCTGTGATAAGTTTTGCCCTGGCCTTGTTAAGATCAGGCAGTAGAAACGTTAATTGCATGCAGACAGTGGGGAGGGAAGCCCAGAAGGAGAAAGTGAGTTAAGGTCAAAAACCTCAGGCTCACCCTCCGACAAGCTGGCCTGTCTCCTACTCTAAAGGCAATACCGACTCTCTAGTCGCACCAAGAAAAGGGCCTACATCCAGGATTGCATCTCCGGTGCTTACAACAATACGGCTGAACACTTTAAAATCTGCAGGGAACTAGCCAACCCCTCCGCAGTCTCCTCCTCACCTCTTCCCTCCCAGGCCTTCTGCAATGCACTGGCCACACACTTCACTGCAAAAGATTAGGACATCCTGTGCAAATCTGCGTCCCTCCCCAACCCCCTTGTCTCCTATGGCTTCCAATCCTCCCTCTGCCTTCCTCTCCTCCTTCTCTCCTACCACACCTGATGAGGTCATCAGAGCACCCTCTCCTGAAAAAACCTTCTGCAGACCCATCTTTTCCAGCCAACTACTGCCCCATATCTATCACTCCCTTCCTTTGGAAACTCTTGGAGAAGCTGGTCTTCCCACAACTGACCCAGCACACTGAACTTGGTGGTTGCCTCGATGACCATCAATCTGGATTCCGAGCATCCAGAGGCACTCATAAAGAACTGCTTGCAGCTCTTGATTCCAACTCTCCAGCTCCATATGGTTAACCATTCCATCCTCATAAAATGGCTCCATGATACACTAGGTATCTCTGAGCAGGCACTGGACTGGCTGACCTCCTTCCTCAATGACTGTATGTCCTAGGCTATTCTGGGTTCTTTCTCCTCCCCAACCGCTATCTACACCTGCAGCGTCCCCAGGACTCCAACCTTTCTTACTTGTTCTTTAACAACTACCCTGTTCTGCTTGCATACCTCATTTCCACCTTCTCCCCAAACTTCCAGTGTTATGCAGACGACACACAACTCTTCTTCAAACTTCCCTCTGATCCTCTTCTTACTTCCTCCATTATTCCTGACTGCCTATCTGCCATCCAGTCCTCGTGTACTTCCAATGATCTCTGCCTCAACGCCAACAAGAGTGAGATCCTTCCTACTGGGATTCCTGCTCCCTCTTTCTGTCCCTCACTCTGGCCTTGCTCTATGGGCTTTCCCCCTTCTCCTTCATCTGAAATCAGAAACCTTGGAGTATTCTTTGACTCCTCCCTTTCCTTCACCCCTCACATTCAGGACCTTTCCAAGAAGTCCCACTTTCAACTCCACTTCCTCAAAGGAATTTTTCCTTTCCTCACTTTCCCCCAGAAGCTCAATATCTCTAGAGCTCTGGTTTTCTCTAGTCTAGACTACCACAGGAGCCTTTTTCTTAATATACACTCTTCTTCTCTATGACCCCTCCAGCTAATTCAGAACAGGGCTGCACGACTTATCCTTGGCCTCAAGCCCAGGGACTGCATCTCTCCTGCTGCAAAGATCAAATTAAAATCCATATGCATCATTCATAAGGATGTCTGGGGACAGGGACCACGCTATCTACAACTTGCTCTCACTAAATACTATCCCTCCAGATCTTTACGTTCCTCTGGCACCAATTATTTATGTTTCAAGTGCTTTGCTAAACAGCGAGCTGGTGGACGATCTCTTTCCTTGGCAGGCTCCCTCCTATGAAACAGTCTCCCACTTCCTCGTCATCTTGAGCCAGACCGCCTCAAATTCTGGCAGCTCCTCAAGACTTTCCTTTTCACCTCCTACTTCCCTTCCTCCCTCCGCTGCTAAACATCACAGTTGCTGGGATTGGAAACCATGGCCCTTCTGTTTCCTCCTGGGCCATGGCCTCCCACACCCAATCGCCTACAGCCTATACCTAGCGCTTTGCTTTGGCACCCACTGACCTATGCCACCACAGGCCTGCACTTAGTTATTTAATGGCGGCTGCTCACTCCCTTGCACTTCCCTCTTGATACACCTACGACTTAACCCCTCATTCCTCATCCCTTCTCTCTATCAGCACTTGCACGTTCTGAATGCTCACAAGGCCTAGTAGGTCCGCCTCTTTCTTCATCGTTATATTTGATTTTCTTTCCCATGTTACCTCACTGTTGCCCTGTGGGCGTTTTGAAACACAATTTACAAATGCACAACAAAATGAATAAATAAAATAAACTCCAATGGTGAAGTGCTCTGCCTCCTCTATCATGCCTATATTCATGTCCATCATGCTTGTGGTGCCACCCTACCCAAGCTACGGTCATTTTATCCTAGTAACTCAACTGAATCTGCCCATCTTCAAGACAGCATCTCAATCCACCTCGTCCAGTGAACCAAATCCAGCATCTCACTGTCTTAACCAAACAACCTCTCTTTAGCACCTCACCCACCAAACCTCACCCAACATCTCACTTCACTCACCTAACCTCAGCCAGCATATCACATCAGAACAGCTCACCCAGCCATGTTCACTTCAGAGTCTCACCTCTTACCAGCACCTCACCAGCACATCACACCTCAGCACCCTGCTGTATCCCAGAATCTCACCCACCAAACCACAAACAAGCACCTCACCCTATCCCAAAATATTGCTATTTACACAACCACATCCCAATACCTCACATAATCCCAGCACCTAAACCCGCTACTAAAGGCATGCTCCCAATGCCTATCTGGTCTTAGTTGCTAGCTGTAATCAGAAGGTGAATTTGTTTTACCGGTTTCTGCGTGCCCTGATGCCTGCAGGCTTTCGGCGCTATAAACACACATATAACATAACATAACCTAATTTAATCTAAAAAATATCACACCACCCACCATTCCATCCAGTACCCCACCACATAGCACCCATTGAACCTCAGTCCAGACCACCAAAAATAACATGCTAGCACCTTCCCCACGATCCAACACAGCTAGCACCAACCAAGCCCTTACATCATACAACCAGACAAATCCCAAACCAACCTTACCTTGGCACAACCATGCAGAGCTCATGTACCTCATACCGCCCAAATGCACACCCACCACTTTAACAAACTTTCAAGAAGTACTCAACCTCACTCCATTACCTCACCACCCAACCTCATTCCAGCACATAAACCAAGCTCCTCCACCCATTGAACCTCAAATCACTAATTCTATAAATGTGAACAATTTCAAGCAAAGAATTGAGCAAAAGGGTTCATTACATTTGGCTTGCAAGATGAATGGACCCGCTCCTTAATAACAGATGCTTGACCCCAACACATTAAAAGGCATTTAAGGGGCCTTCTGGCACACTATTCTCACCTACTTCAGAACAGAAATGGTCATTTTCTCAAGGCATTAGTCTGCCCTCTATAGCCATGTCCAGAGGGTGTCACATGGTAGATTATTTCCGTGTCAAACATGGTGGCTCCAGAATACTTTCAGTCAATTCCTGCTCAGGCATGGTGTGTAGGCCCTCCACCCCAATGAAGACATCCAGTGTGGATCAAAAGTCCATTGCTGGGGCCAGTTCCATACACCATGATATACTGGCTCAAAGTGAGTATGTGGTCGTGCCTCTGTAACCTGAGGTGGCCAAAAGTCAATTCTCAACACATTTGAGTGCTTACGCGCAGTCTAGATTATAGCAACCAGCAATATCTGGAGCCAATGAAGATATGGGAATCATAGCCAGAGGCCGCTGGGATTTAAGGAAAAATAATAAACACTAAGATTGGAGTTTAAGGAGTGACATCAAAACCCTAAACCCACCCCCTCATGTCATCCATCTCTCCAACACCGATTTAAATCGTACATGTATTTATTTCATTATCAGCTTACTGTACATCCACCGACCCCCACCCTTTATCACTTCAAGTGCAACTACCATTGTAACTATATACAACTTCTTCCCGTTTCCCTCTAACTTTCATCCTGTAATGTTTCTCTGTTGGTACAATCTAAGACAATATATTTCATTAGCAAATTATGTCAAATTGTCAATAGCTCATTTGGGTCTTGTTGTAGAGCATCTCTCTGTTTGTCTACGTCATGGAGAACAAAAGAAAGAAACTTGTCATGGGTTGAAGATTATGAAGCGGGTCTGGAGGGGGCTGTATTTATGATCATGGACTTCCTCTTATTGCAACACAATCAACAGCAGGGTGGATGACCTGGCAGTAAGAAGAAGAATATGTTTATACAAATGGTTGTGGTGATATAAGGTTGTTCAGAGACTTCATTACTAATAGCATACATAGGGCCTCATCAGGAGTTGAGTGGAGCAGTAAAAATGTGGTGGTAATACTATTACTGCTGCATTACTGCTCCGGCCTATCCCGAGTTAGGGGAAACGCTGAGCATTCACCTCCAGCTGTCAGCTGGATGTGAATACCCAGACTTTTCCCCAACTTTTGGTGCAATTAGTGCTGCAGTAATTGTGCTGGAAATGCCCCACTGATTCCCACTGAGACAAGAAAATTGGGATTTACCATGGTACCACAACATGTGATCCTTTGCTAATAGCGCCGGACCAAGTTGTGGTAGCGCTAATTGCGTTGGGCGGAATCCCGTCAGATTTAATGCTGGGATACCACCCAATCAGGATGGGGCTAATAATGTCATTAGGTGTACACAGACCGGGATATGGTGAGTTACTGCAAAGGCCTTTTCTGATCATTAAACACTACTTCTAATACCGGCAAGCTTTTCTGAATGTCAGTAATCTTTTTCCCTTCTGGTATGAAGCGTTCTCATTTTTTGGATCGCCTAAGTACTATCTTGGACTACCTCTTCAAAAATGTTATATGAACGCTTACAGATTTTCTTTCTACAGCGGGCCAATACACATTGATTTGTCTAGCTCCTGTCTACAAGACACATTGAATGTCTGTCATAGGAACTAAAACCATCTTCACATACTTCATATTTAATAACTCACGGTCAATGATATCCCTATTGCCATGTAATTTCAACAGAACCTATTGCCCACTAGCAATAACTGACCTATCCCTAACTTGTTAAAAAATTGGAGCTGGGGTGTCTGAAGGGGTGAACATTTCCAAGTAGAGCCAATTCCTAATCACAAGTCAGGAGTTACCCCTGGGACAGATCCCAGAGATCTGTCTTGATTGCCAGTCTGATGCACTTCCCAAATTTCTCTGTGGGGAACCCAGTCCCAGTTGCATCTAGTCCAAGGGCTGGGCACTATTAGGCTGGTAGTGGCCCAATTACCTTTGATATTCCCTTTTCCTCTGAGGGTACATTCTCGACATCCCCGGGTCCATCAGCTGTACTGCCAGAAGTCTTTCAGGGCCAGAGGTCTTCTGAAAGTCTGGAATCATTTCTCAAGATTCTTGCCCTGTTGTTGCTTCACGGATATTCATAATCTTTGAGTTTAGGTAGTTTTGCACCTCCTCACATTTCCCTCACTGGCATAACTCCATTGATCAGTTGTATTATGGCATCTCTTGTGAGCTTGCTGAGAATCCATTTATAAGAAGCTCATAAATGTTTGTTTTTGTGTTGGTGATCTGTGCCCCGAGAAAAGTCCTGTAGCTCATACTAGGAGTCCTAAATGGTCATCTAAACATCACCTCTTATACACACTCCAAAACTGCAAGTGCTGTATTAACCCTATCCCAAATTCAATTGGCTAATTCCCTTTGCCATCTTCTTCAGTGCAATTCCTCCTTTTGTTGCTGAAGGTGAATGGAAGCTGCATCTGGGCATTGGGAAACTGAGTGGTAGCCTAAAATGCAGGCAAGGAATGGTAAAAATTAAAGAAGTTAACATGGTATTCAAAATAACATACCAAAACCCAGACCTATCTATCTTGTTGACTGTATCATTTCACAAAAGCTGACTTTGCATCTGTGTATTTCTCAGGAACTCGTTAACCTCTATGGTTGGAGGCAATAGGTACTGTATCAAGGTACATGTTCTATTATCTAGGTCCTTGTTTTATTGACATAAGCATGCATGGTGTTTAAACACACTCTTGTCACTTCAGTACAATTTCTGGGAGTCATGGTGGTCAGTAAACACCAGTACAAATACTATAGTACTTTCCTAATTCTACACTCTGGTTTTCTATGCACACTACACTAATTGTCCTGCTGCCATTACCACTCTGAGCACTTTCTCTCACCACCACCATCATGTTGGTTAGGTACTTGTACCAAGTCTTCAAATCGGAAATATATGATAATTCAGGGTATATTTGAGGGCCTGGGGTAGGTTTAGTAACAGATTTTTCATTTTCGAACAACACATTTGGTGTAGGGGTTAGTTTAGAGGATTATGACTCAGCATTCAAAGTTCAGAGATAATCATTGTCAGACAACCGTTTGAGGAGTGCCCAACACCTGGGGGACACATAGCAGGTCTTGGGAGGAACCACAACCGCATCTGTACCTCCCATTTCCAAGCTTCATTTATATCACAGGTATGACAGTGAACCACACGCCTGTACAGAGGAGGTAGTCTCTATGATAGAAAGATTGTAGCTCTGATTTAGTTCAGTGGAAGTGCAATTGACATCACAAACAAGGAGAGACACTACGACAGAAAAAAAGCATAAACCAATATTGTAATCAGGAGGATAGCTAAGCAGCAACGTACCTGCCTTGGGAGCAAGGCGACACGAAGCAAAACAGGTTTGATTCCCGGGTCAGTGCTTAGAAACCTCTGGGTATTAAGCGCGTTATAAATAACCTATCATATCATATTCAATTCACAGGTGGCATAGCCCACTTACAATGGGTTCACATGGACCCACTGTGGGTGACCCTGAAGTTAATTGGATACTAGTAGAACTTAGAAAAGCCTGTTCAACCGATGAGCCAAAGCTGACTTCCTCTGATGTATCCTCAGTAGGACATGGGGCATCATTATAGGTTTGCCGGTCCTGAAACAAGGGTGCCGGTAAGCTCACCGGCACCCTTGTTCCCAGACCGGCAAACTACAAGTCTGCTTGCCGGAGCTCTGTGCCCGACAGGTCTGACGCTGCCGGGCGCATCGGCCACGGTAGGCAGACCTGTCACCGGAGCACCAGCACCGTTGTTAGCGGTGCCGTGCTCCTGTGTCCCCACTCCCATAGAGTCCCATAGGACTCTATGGGAATGGGATTGACAAAATTACCGGCACCTGACTTCCCGGCCACTAGACTCAGAATGAGCCAGTGGTACCAGAAGGTCAGGCGCTGGTAAATAATTGCGAGTCCGGCAGCACTCGGAATGAGGCCCGTTGTCTCCTGGTTACAGAGAGTGGATGGGCACAAGTGGTTATTTAGGCCTGGTTGTGAACAAAAGTGGCAGAAGAGATTAAGGATGTCACATACCCCAGTAATCTGTCATCAGTTAAATGCAAATTATCATCAAAAGTTTTAACTAGTCCACCATATAATATCTTGTAGGCACTGAGTCATGTGTTTTGCTGCTAAAGGAGCTTTGCATGCTGAATAGCGCAATGGGAAGGACCTCATGCCTTTTAAAGCCAGTATTATCATTTTTATAATTGTTCTTTTATAACCCGCTTAATGCCAGGTACACGTTTCTAAGAGCAAGTCCAAGATCCGAACCTGTGTTGCTATGTGTTGTCTTGCTTCCAAGACAAACGCATTGCCCCTGAGCTAACCTCCCGTAAATTGTGCTGCACGCTCAAAGTGGACAGAAGGGCCTTCACTGCACTCTTCACAAAATAGGAGCCCTGATCACTGTTGACCTTGCGACAAAATCTATAACAAGTATTTTAACGACTGTCACAGAATCTGCTCTCTGGCAGATATATGCCTTCACCCACTGAGACAAATCTAGCAATGTCGTCACTGATTCTCTGTAGGGAAGCTTCTCTTATGTGGCCAGTGAAAGGCAGAAGTTACCTGACTCTGACCCTGTGGATGGGTATCTGCGGGAGGACCACTTGGTGAAGACAAACTCCATACAGTTAGGCAATCCCTGGAACACAATCTGGCAGTCGCAATCCCCAATGATACCTATGTGCTGCTGCAACATACCTGTATGGCTTATTGTAATGGAGAAAAAAAGTTCCCAGCTTTTCCTAGCCAAATACCCCATTTAGCCCCTCCCCTTTTTAGTACTGAGACAAGTAAGCCAACACTGTGTTCTAGTATTTTGAGAAAGTTGGACAATGCCTAGAAGTTTAAAGTTGGCACAGCTGCTCTGAATCAAGGAGAGAAGCAGAGATAGAAACTGTTGGTAGATTGTTCTGACGCTGATCAAAACCCTGGAGGTGCGCAGACTGTGAAGAGCAGCACGAAGGTTGACACAGAGGTAGTGCAAGTAGAGAAAACTGACGGTGCCCCACCGCTTGATGACCTGAAGCAGCGGGAGCAACACGAAGCAGAATATGGCAAAGCAAGGGCATACCGGCTAACGGGACGCACGCCAAGTAAGAGAACCAAACAGGAAGGAAAAGAAGAGGCGCAAGGAATGCTGAAGGTCCTGGTAAGCCCAAGGAAAGCGAATGGGTTACTTGAGCATTTTAAGATGAATGCCGTGTTACATTAATAGTGTGAGTGAGTTGAAAGAAAACCATTGAAGAAACCAATACAAATGCAAGCAATATTAAGAAAGCCATTGAAGAAACTAATACAAATGTAAGCAATATTAAGTAAGCCATTAAAGAAACTAATGCAGATGCAAGCCTTAATGTAAATGTGAATAGTGTTGAAAGAGGGGAGGTGACCCAATGTTGGAGAAATATTATTGGGTGGTTAAAAGAGAGAGTGATTGTAAAATGCAATATTCCTGGCAGGTTAGTGAACCAGGCCAATACTTCGTCTGGGACTCATACCCAAAGGATTGGGAAGAAAGTGAACTTAAAGCTGTGAAAAAATCAAGCAGTGCCCTAGCAGGAGAGAAAACCAGGATAGGGAAAAGAAGTGAACTTAAAGTTATGAAACAGTAAGGTGATGTCCTGGCAGGGGAGTAAACCCTGAGCAAGAAGAAAAGTAAACCTGGCATTGTGAAACAGTAACAAATGAATACAATGGAGAAGCATAAACCCCTGCCTCCCTTTTTGGATCAATGAGAAAGATGTAAATACCCTGGCAGGAGAGTACACCAGGGATATGAAGAAGAATGATCAATGAGAATGGCAAGACCTATTTCCTTTTAACTCTAATGTAAATACAGAGTGTGTGATGCTGGATATTTATAGGAATTGTTTGTTTCAAAGGACGTCCAAGGGAAGACTAATCCCCCTTGAAACAGTGAAGGAATAAGTTGAACAGTCAGAAAATGGAAAAAGTCAAAAAGAGAAGGAACCAAGGGAAAAATGCATTTTCTTTAAAGAAACTGAAAGTGTAAAATGTGAAAGAACTCAAGGAAGCGAGCGTCCATCTAGAGTCTGTAAAGTAAACTATTGGAAGGAAAATTAAATGCAGGGGAAAATCCCCTCTGTGTCTTTGAACAGTGGACATTGTTGAGCTTTATAATAGATGGTGAAAGGCCAGAAGAAACATAGGGGAAGGGAAGATCCCTTTCTCTACCAGAATGCCTTATTTTCTTTCTCATCTACACTTTAAAACCTCATATTTTGGAGCCCTGAAAAGCTACAAGTGTATAGCTTAAGTGAATCCCCCTGTACACATTATATTGCATTTAGAGTTTAAGGGTCAGTTTAGGGTTTTTGGACACAGGACGGAGGACACTCTTTTGTTTAGCATCCTGACACAGACATTCCTTAGTTTCAATGAGACAGGAAAACCCCTCTCAGGATTAGGGATAGATTGGCTTTCCCCAAACCTTCTTATTGTTTTGAGAAATGAAAGTCGATAGTCGACAGCTGACATGCCACTGTGTCAGACTCTTGAGCCCTTACACTACCCATAGACGACATCAAGGATAACAAAAGCCACTGCCAGTTTACCAATAAGGAAGCTGGAGAAAGTCAAACCGAAGGCCCACAATGTGGCCAAAGAGTGGGGGTGTGCCCTTGCAGTGGCAGGTCCAGTCATCCCCGTGTTATTTTGGAGGCAGGTGCAGTATTCTCGAACCATTTTAGAGCATTCTGGGGCAAACAATGAATTGTTCAGTGAGATCACCATTCCTCCTCTTACCATATGGGTTTGTACTGGAACATCTGAAGAATGATACAAATATCTTGGGTACCATTAATAGACCCTGGTCACATTGACAAAGAGAGCCATTGTGTAAACGATAACCTTTCCTTATCCAATTGTCTTTCTCACTTGAGGCGGCATTTTCCTGCGTCAGAGCCAAATCTTCCAGGGTCTTGTAAGGATAGGGGACTGGACTAGCCTTGACAGGGAGAATGCATGCACCTTTTGAGTAAGAGGACACAGCTAGTTTAGCTGTTCGGTCTGCAAAATCATTGTGCAACTAGTCTCATCGCATGGGGACTGATGTGTGGCACATTTGATAATGGCAATTTGTTCCAGTTACATGAAGTCGTCTGAGAGCCTTTACACATTGGCTATTTTAATTTGAATGATGTTAACAACCCTCTCTACTTCCAGAGTTAACAAAGTTGTGGGCTACCCCAAAAGCCTATAAGGAATCTGTATAAAAGTTAACAGATTGCTGAGCAGCTAGACCGCACACTAGTGTGTGTGCCACCAGTTCTGCAACCTGTGCAGAAGTAACCTCGGGTGACTTCCCACTTTACACAAGCCTGCCAGGTTCACAAACAGCATACCCACAACTACTTTCTTATAATGATCTCGGTAACAAGACCCAATAAAAAGCAAATCTATTTTGCCTCAGGGATAGGCAAATCAGTTAAGTTTGTTTGGGGTGTCAATAAGCAATCAGTGATAGCTACACAACCATGGGTTTCAGTGTCAAGCAGTTCCTCATCCTGGGGAGTGGGGAATGGGGAGCAAATAGGCTATTTTCAGTATTGAGTAACTAATCAATGTGACGTTGGAAGAGTTTAAAACGAGATTTACTAGCTCATAGGTTTTCGTGTTTAGTAACAGAGAGACAGGTACTATGACCTCCAAATAGGATCCTAGCATGCTATTCTCAAACTATTTCACTGCTAGAGCAGCTGCTGCAACTGATATTAATCGATTATGCACAAATGCGTTTTAATTTTATTTCTGGTGTGCCATAGTTTATACAAACTTTGGACACATATACTTAAATATTGTTTTAAAATAATTAAAACAATACCATTTAATTGCTATGAATACAAATTCATATTATTTCAATT
This sequence comes from Ambystoma mexicanum, assembly GCF_040938575.1. Classification (NCBI taxonomy): domain Eukaryota; kingdom Metazoa; phylum Chordata; class Amphibia; order Caudata; family Ambystomatidae; genus Ambystoma; species Ambystoma mexicanum. The sequence continues at coordinate 920,079,677 of NC_090922.1, read as the reverse complement.
GCAGCTGCTAATAATGTACTACATGCAATTGACCAGTTTCATAACCACTAACATATTCCTAAATGTCTACCTGTCAAACATCCTGCCTAAAATTACAATAAGTTCACCATCCTCATATCAAAGATACAATTATGCAATAATTCATATCTCTCCTTCACTAATGCATCACATTGGGTCAAGAAATCCCTATACGTCTCTGCTTCACTTTTTTTTTACAAACTCTGTAATTGCATTATTCCATGGGTATGTTCAATCTGGCACCCATTAGCGTCCAACATGGAAGATGGTTTAATCTTAGTTGCAAACCATTTCTCCTCTATGGCCAATCCTGCTGCAGTCTCTACCTCTCCTGTCCCCTCCAACGCCCTCTGCACGGCCCTGGCTTCTCATTTCATCTCTAAAACTCAGGACATCCTGTCCTCTCTCTCTTCCTCTTCTCCTCTGCCCTGTACTCCCTACTCATCCTCTGGCCCTTCTCTGGCCACCACTCCTCCCTCCTCTGCCTTTCTCCTGATCTCCTCAGACAAGGTTTCTAGACATGTCGGATCTATGAACGTCTCGTCCCTGGCTCCTGCTCTGGCTGATTTCTGCAACCGCTCTTTCACCACTGGAGTCTTCCCCTCCCCCCTGAAGCACTCCCTTGTGTATTCGATTCTTAAGAAACCCTCTGCCAACCCTTCCTGCACTGCTATTGGCCAATCGCCATCACTACCTTCCTGGGCAAACTCCTGGAAAAGCTGGCCATCTTCGAGCTTAATCTTCACTCTGAATCTGTTAATTGTCTCGATGACCACCAGTCTGGCTTCAGAGCTGCCAGAAGCAGGTAAACTTCTCTCCTGAACATCCATGAAGACCTGCTCTCCAACCTTCATTGCAACACCCACTGTGTCCTCATCTTACTTTATCTCTCTTCTGCCTTTGACACGGTGAACCATGCCATCCTGCTCAACTGTCTCTGTGATAACCTGGGTATCACCGACCAGGCCCTTGCTTGGCTGACCTCCTTCCTCTCCGATCAACCCTCCCAGGTCCAACTTGGGTCCTTCCTCTCCTCTATCTCTATCTGTACTTGTGATGTTCCCCAGGAGTCTAACCTCTCTCCCTGGCTGTTCAACCAATACCTGGCACTTCTTGCCCACTTCATTGCCACTCGCTGCCCCAACTTTCAGTGCTATACGGATGACACTCAGCTCATTTTCAGGCTCCCTTCATCCACCTTGTCTCCTTCTGTCATCTCTGACTGTCTGTCTGCCATCCAGGAGTGGTGTGCCACCAATGATCTCTGCCTTAATGTCGGTAACACACATGCTCCTTCCTTTCGTGTCCCTCTCTGACCGGCCTCCCTTGGCCCACTTCCTGCTCCCACCTGTGAGGCTAAAAACCTCAGAGTCATCTTCGACTCCACACTTTCCTTCTCCCCGCACATCTCTGACATCTCTAAGAAGTCACCCTACCAGCTGCACCTCCTCAGAGGTATTCTCCCTTACCTCTCCTTCCCCAGAAGCTCACTGTCTCTGAGCTCTGGTTCTCTCTAGGCTGGACTAATGCAACAGCCTCTTTCTAAATCTGCCTGCCTCTACTCTCTGCCCTCTGCAACTCATCCAAAACAGGTCTGCAAGACTTGTTCTTGACCTCAAGCCCAGGGATCGTATCTCTCCAGGATTGAAATCTCTGCACTGACTTCCAGTGGCAGCAAGGATTAAGTTCAAAATCCTCTGCATTGTCCACAAGGCCTTCTGGGGCCTGGGGCTGCAATACCTTTAACTCTCTCTTCCTAAATATCTTCCTTTTCGAGTTCTTCGCTCATCCGCCTCCAACTCCCTCAGGCTTCGTTGCTTCTCCAAGCAGCCATTTGGTGGTAGATCTCTTTCTTCTGCTGTAGCCTCCCTCCGGTTCTGGAAGCACCACAAGACATTCCTCTTTTCTTCTGCTTTCTCTCATCCTTCCCCTTGCTGATCTCCGGCCTGAATCCTTATCTGCACTGGTTACCTGGCTTCCCTCTGATCTCGGGCGTAGGTCCACCCCCTGCCAGTTGCACACCTGCAATGCCCTCCTTGCAACACTTGCACTTGGGGACTGTTTCTGTATCCCTACAGCCCCTACTAGCACTTGACACCCAATGTTTGCACTTGCCACCAGCTGGCCACACTCTTATTTATTGTCTTTTTTTAATTTATTTTTTACTGTTATCCTATGTACTGCACTGCCCCCTCCCCTGCACTTTTCCCTTTCCCCCCCTCACCTGCACTTGCGCAATCTCAACATCACCTGTCCTAGTAGGATCGTTGTCTCTGTCTTTCCTCTGTTTCCCCTCCCTTGCTTCATCGCACCTTGAAACACTTGCGTATAGGTGCGTTATAAATGTCGTATCATATCATATAATATGGTTTAGACGGGAACTTAAATAAATAAGGCTAAGTGCAACTCAGTAAGCATGTTCACATCAATACCTCCTGCATGCTTTTTTCTTCGAGATGGCATCAATATTTTGTATGACATCCCATATTTATCTCTATATCTTTTAAAACATCTTTAGTATTTTTCATATATATGTTTAGTGCAACACAATTGCCTGCTGTTACAGTTTTAGGTAACGGCATACATGCCATTAGCATTGGAATGAAAAATCTTTAAATAAAACATACTTTGAATAATTCTTGCACATGTGTAAAGCGGTGTTATTCCAAATTTGTGCAATATTGACTGTATTGTGACAACATTTGACACTCCTAATATGCAGTGCCAAATGTTCCTTTCGATTTTATTCAACAAGAACAGCTCGGGACTAATACACGCATCTGGTCCATATATCATCAATGGCTCCAAGATTTGTTTGTAAACTGTTAATGTACCAGCGAGACTGTAGCCACCATAGGTTTTAGTAAAATTGTGTATTATTGGAAATTTCTGTAAAGCATTGCAAAGAAATAATATTCCTGATTAATACACCAAAATAAACTTTTGAATCCAAAAACTTCAGTTTATTGTTGTTAATATATAGGTGTTATAAGGACACATCCTTTTACTCACAAAATACATGCAAGGTCATCATGAATTGGGCGGTAACACTTAAATTCGGCGCTAATACTATTCCTGACGCATTTAAGGTTCCATCCAATCATGAGTCTGGCAACGTTTACCTCCAGCTCTAAGCTGGCGGTAAACACGCTAATTTAATGCCCATTTTCAGGCACAATTAATTGTGCCGAAAAAAATGCCCCATTGGGTCCAACGAACCCAAAGGGGAATGGTGAATACCCATTTCCACCCAAAACTTGGGGCCTGATTCATAGAATCCAGCGCAGAAGCAGCGCTGGTGCCGCACGCTGAGAAGGAGCATGTGCCACGTGTGCGCCAGCCGTGGCGCAAACCAGCAATTGCGCGGCACCCTTATTCACAGATTTCCCGAGGCATCAGTAGCCGTGGCACAATGAACAGCAAGCAGTGCCAGTAACGCCCCCAACATCGCCCCATGTGCAGGAAAAAGCCAGTGGAATGGCCAATACGGTGCGCCATCCATGGCCCAGCACACAGCCGCCCTCCATCATAATTGCACCAGCCAAATTGCGTGGAAAGACCTGTGCATGCCCCGTCTGCATCCCTGCAAAATTGTGTACCCCGCTCACACCAGCCCAATCGCATTGAAAGACCTGCATGTGCCCCGTCTTCACCCCTGCGAAATTGTGTACTCCGCTTGCACCAGCCAAATCGCGTGGAAAAAGCCTTGCGTATACCCGCGAAATCGCATACCCCGCTCGCCACAGCCAAATAGCATGGAAGGGCCATGCGTGCTGCCATCAGCCACAAACACACCCTGCAGGCAGCCCACACCACAAGGGACCCCCCATCACCTGTGACAATACCCCGCAGGAGGCCCACACCACAAGGGACCCCCGATCACCAATGACCATAACTTGCAGGCAGCCCATACCACAAGGGACCCCCATCACCCGTGACCATACCCCGCAGGCAGCCCAGGCCACAAGGGCCCCCCATCACCTAGGAACATTCTCTACAGGCAGCTCACCCGTGACCATAACCCGCAGGCAGCCCACACCAGAAGGGACCCCCATCACCTGTGACCATACCCCGCAGGCAGCCCACACCACAAGGGACCCACCCATCACCGTGACCATACCCCGCAGGCAGCCCACACCACAAGGGCCCCCCATCACCTGTGACCATACCCAGCAGGCAGCCCACACCACAAGGGACCCCCCATCTCCAGTGACCATACCCCACAGGCAGCCTACACCACAAGGGTCCTCCATAACCTGTGACCATACCCTGCAGGCAGCTCACCCATGACCATACCCCGCAGGCAGCCCACACCACAAGGGACCCCCCATCACCCGTGACCATACCTCGCAAGCAGTCCACACCACAAGGGATCCCTCATCATCCGTGACCATACCCCAAAGGCAGCACACACCACAAGAGACCCCCCATCACCCGTGACCATACTCCGCAGGCATCCCACTCCACTAGGGCCCCCCATCACCTGTGACCATACCCCACAGGCAGCCCACACCACAAGGACCCCCTCATCAACCGTGACCATACCCCACAGGCAGGCCCCGACTCATGTCCTGTGGGATGTATTTACCCATGCATCCGGGCCCTACCTCAAAACTGTGCAGTACTGGCATTGAAAACATCATAATGGCCAGAGCTCCCCAGAAAATGCACAGGAAAATCCCATTTCGCCTATATTGTGAGTTCAGAGATGCAATGCTGATTGCCAAAAGCAAACCCATACTGTTGGGAATTCATTTTTCTTGAATGTCAAATATGGCAAAATCATGGGCACAGAATTACTTTACTTCAGAAACACACCAATGCCATGTCCTGAACATGGACAATATACTCCATATAATATCACTTGCTGAAATGAATTAACCTAAAAAAATCCCAAAAATGGGTGCAGTACCAGTACTCACCACTCTCCAAAAGCCGGCGTTTTAAAACCACTCTGTTTCCCTGAAGGCAAGTCAAAATGCCTATTTTCAAACATTGCAACATGTGCAAAGTATTCACTGAACACCAGCAGACATTTGGCAGAATGGAGTTTTGTGTGCCTACAAAATCTGGGAAATGAAGATCTTAAGACAAGGGTTATAACAAGACTGGCTGAGCTGTGGATTGCAGCAGTTTAAGTTGCACTGGATTTAAAGACACTAAAATCGAAAATGTTTAGATTAAATGAGTGACCTATGTTTGGTGTCACATGCCTTTGTAACTGTTGAAATGTGATAGTTTTGCACTTAGAATCAGCATTCTAGCTGCATGTGTAAAATTGCAAGTTAGGTTAAAAAGCAACAAAAAACCTGCCAGTTAGCTGAAGGTCTGGCTTAAGGAACTTGATTTTGCTTGACAGCTACCCCCATCAGGAGTGAAACTTGAGTCACCACTGTGTTCCCAGGCCAACCTTCCTTTTGCTGCCCACACTAAGGATATGCCATCTATCTGATAATTGAATTACCTGTGCTCTGCAGGAGAGTGAACAAAGCCCTCTTCACTCAGGCAAAGGTTTTTATTACCGCAGTCGTAAAATGTAGCTTCCTCTTGGCAGGAGCTGGGAGGGGCACTGCCTGTGAGAGCAAGCTGGCTTGGCAGAACTGGATTAACCATTATTTCTATCTTGTGCTGAGAGAAAACCACACCCCTTTGTAGCCAGAATATTGTTTAGAAAAAGATTAATAACTCATGGTGCGGACATGTGAAAATTTTATAAATGATACCATAATTCTTGTGATTTTTCTGCCCACAGTTTAAGAGGTTTTTAGAACCGGTGGTATGTACAGGGGGGTGTCAGCGGAAAAGTGGATATTACTCTAAATGTGTGCATGTTAAAAATCTGAAACTTCATCAGTTAATGTCCCTACTCCCTGCGCACATGTATGTAAAGTTGGGTCCATGTCAGAAATTGAAAAATCAGTTAAAAAGTCCATTATGTGCCATTTCTGAATGCAAGTTCTTAGAAACAGCAGATTTGGACAGAGACATGGCTAAATTCAGCCACACCATGTATATGTAATTTCAAACAACTGTGTAACTCTGAAATATGTCTTTTATTATCAAATATAGAATGTGTGCAATCTGACAAGGGAGTGCCCTCTTGGCAAGCCATAAAATGACATCACTCTGACTCACAGTTCATTCCCCAATCAAGGGGAGGAATGAAAGCTGGACCAATGACAAGTGAGAGGGGCAAGTCTAGTGATGCAACACACACACCCACTCTCAAAAACACATAAAAGCAGAGAGTCAGGACAGATAGGGACCTTCAATTCCATTTGCTGCAACGCGCTCTGCCGGACCATACAACATCCAGAGATCCAGACTTTACCTCCATCAAACCTCCAGAGAGCCAAACTAGAGACTTCAATCTATCCAGAACTAGAGACCAGACCAGAGGGAGAAAGCAGTGCTGTACCCAGAGAGAAAGCAGTGCTGTGCCCAGAGAGAGACCCGAGCCCAGTCCAAAACCCTGACCAGATCCATGGCGAGGCCCATTTCACTCAAGAATATAGTGTGAGTACCTAGAAAACTGTGCAGAACCAATCTCTTAGTTAAAATAATATAATTCAATCCATTTTTAACCTAAGTAGAACTGCAGCTTAGCCATTGTGTTATCCTGCCATCATTTTTAAAGCTGAAAAAGTGTGCGTTTAAAATTTCAAATCTGAAAAACGACCTTTATTCAATCGCTCATATCTCCGCAACCGTTTGTGCTAGAGACTTGCAGTAACTTTCATTTTGAAGCTGAGATCCTAGGCTTTCCTAGGACCCCACAACGATAGAGATAGTCCTTGTGGTTCCTCTGTAATAGCGCTCGGCGCATCCGTGAATTTTGCCGCGATTTGCAAATTTCTTCACGTGTAAAAAGACAGCAGTTTTGCTTTTCCTTGCCAGAAATTCGTTTAACCTGCTAACTATCCCTGCATCATTGCTAGTGTGAGCCTGGACTAATATTAACTAGATACCACTCACCCTGAACCTCTGAAAAGGGAATTAAAAGCATTTTAGCATATTTTTTTAATTCATTGCCAGCACATATCAAAGCAATTTGGGCCTGTGTTTTCAAACTTCTGTAGTCTAAGCTTGCTGGGGTGAACTGAATTACAGTTGATTGCATTTCTGAGAACTGTGTGCTTCCTTCCATTTCCTTGCATTGCATCAAGGGGGGGAGGGGATTGCCAGAGAAAAGTGATTACATTGTATTGTTGAAATCATATTGAGTATTTTCAATACTGCATTTCATTCATTCAACATTCCATCCATTTGAACCTTATAAAGCATTCTCTACCACATTATACTTTTGTACCTATTTACCAGTGTGCTACCTTATCCATTTCATGTCAACTCCTTAGTGATTATAAGAAGCGTGTTAGTGCCAGATTCTCTGTTGTTCATCTTTATCATATCAGATTAAGTGTGCTATTCAATTATTAATTTATTATAAAGCGTGATATATATATATTGTTTAAATTATCAATTAAACCTTTAAACTTGCAAAACAGAACTACTTCTTGGCTCAGTGGGGTCAGGGGGATTCCAAGAGAGGGGTGTTATATAGGGGTAGTCATCCAGAACGCATGAACTGGACCTAAAGATATATCAATAAGGGTTTTCATTCAGTATTATAGACTAGGCGTTGACTTAGCTGTAGTGTTGAATTGAATCCTCTTACAAATTGGGGGCTCGAGCCGAGACGTTGGGTTAGATTTACCACTTGTGCAGCTTAATACAGTGTGCTAACTGACGGGATACATACATCCGGTCGGATCACCACGCTGCATTACGCTGTGAAGCATTCCTCAAAAGGGACACTCCAAGAAAAGTTCTGTTCTGCAAAAATAAAATACTAACTTCGGTAAGTCAGGACAGAGACCAATCTCTAGAATGACGACCTTGGTAGATATGAAAATAGCCAGAGAGCACTTCTTACATAAGTTATTTGTGAGAGGTGAGTGGACTCACCAGGACCAAACAGTCTGGTTGCAGGCCATCATGCAACAGGTCACGGAAACAGGGTCAGACCTATGGAGAGATCAGGGTCCATTACATGTGGCCCTGAGTGAACTATATATGGCTCCTAAGGCCAAAGATGAACACGACAAGATTATTAGGATAGCGGCATATTTATATTTATATATGGGAGCCATACAGAATAAATGTGCTGAAGGCCATGATCTGGCAAAAAGGCAACAGATGGCGTTAGAGAAGGCCCAATCTGACCTGGTCTCTTCTGAGCAGAGGCTGCAGAGGAGCCAGGAGTCAGAAGATGATAGTAGGCAGCACATCATTAAAATAAAGAAGGATATGGATGTGCTGCAACAGGAAAAGGTAGAACAGGATACTAGATTTCTGGCCCTGCAGAAGGAGCACCAAGACAGTTTGGACTCCTTACTGCAGAGCCAGAAAAAGCTGGAGCAACAATTCGACTTTAACAGGGCATGCACGGAGCAGGTAGCCACCCTGCAAAGTCATCTAGATAGAGTGAAGGTAGAGAGTAACAAGCTGATCTTGAAAGACCTGGATACCCAGGCAGAGTTTGATGAAGAACGCCAGAAAGCTGGTGCCTTTCAAAGGCAGAGGGACGACCTGGCGGCACAAATGCAGGCTCTTAGTCAGGAAAGAGACGCCTTAGGCCAGGAAGTCTGCCATTTAAAAAGGAAAATGGAAGAAAATCACCTGGCCCACCAGGGACTGGGTGACCTCCAAAAAGAACACCAGAACTTGTTAGAGCACACCAGGAGGGTGGAGGATGCTCTAGCAAGAAAGGAGCAGGCCAATAGGGACACAGCTCAGGAGGTAACCCTCCTGCAGCAAAGACTGGCCCAGTTCTCCAGGACCAACCAGGAAGCACAGAGGGAAAATGAGGCCCTCTGTCAACACAATGATAGGCTCCAACAACAGGTAGCGATGCAGGAGAGACTGATAGAGTCTAGTAAGGCCTTAACTGAGGAACTGAAGGCACAAATGCAGGCTCTTGCATTGCAACAGGGAGCAGGGGCGGATAGAGATGAGGTTCGCTGGGAAATGGAAACTCCGGAGCATAACCTCAGGAGCCCTAGTACCAGAGGCCCTCATACCTCTCAGTCCCTGGACTCTGCCACCCCCCTGTCCCCTGGCGCACATGAGCACAGGGCCACAGGGATGGCAGATTACTATCCAGCTAAGAGTATGGGGCTCATAGGCCAGTACCACTCAGGAATGGAGGGGTGGGCATCCGGGTATGGGCACCCAAGTACAGTACAGTTCAATGGGGAACCCCAGGAGAGTAGGCCCATTAAGGGCATCCTGAAAACCTCTGCCCAGTTAGGTCAGTGTAGGGGGTACCCATCAAATCCTGGCAGCAAGGAGGAATCTGAAGACTCCTCTGAACTGCGCAGGACACAGGAGACCAGGTCCCCACATTCTGCCAGCCATTCCCAGGCTCGCAGAATCCGGGAAAACCTGGAAGAACAGACGGGAACCTCTGGGAGCAGTGCCTCTGAGTCCGAGGAAGAATGGACAAGGGTTACCCGAACCAAAAAGGCCAATAAGGCAAAAAGGGCCTTGCTTAAGGACCCCTTAAAGCAGATTAAGGCGATCAGGAGCGTCATCACGCCTTACCATAAGAACGCTAAGTATTCTGTTTGGGAGCACTTAGAGTTGTTTGAACAAATGATGGAGACTTTCCATTTGAAGGACAGCCAAAGCTGCATTCAATATGTAAAGTGGACCTTCTCCCCGGAATACTCCAGTTTCTTTGCGGGGCTGGAGGACCAAAATCATTTAAGATGGTCCACCTATAAGGCGGCCATCCTGAAACATTTTTCTGTTCACAGAAATCCTCAAGAGGCTCGCAAGGCAGCCTACAATTTGCAATGTGGGGAGGATCAGGCCCCACAAGAATTTGTGCAGGAGTTAAAGCGTGCTTTTGCACAGACCACAAGAAGGGTGCGCACAGATAGTAGAGAGTTTATAAATACGTTTTTCCATGCCTTGCCCAAATATATCATGACCCAGCTCGTGAGGGATTTTCATGAGAAAAGATCTTTAGACTGGGTCATTGAACAGGCTACCCGGATCTATGAGGTGCAGAAGCCCATAGAAAATAAAAGCAATGCCCAGAAAAACCCCAAAGCCAACAGCACCCCTGCTGCTGCCAAGGTGGCAGAGGTAAAGGTCACCCCCGTTTTGGATTTGGAGATGGGGGGGCCTAAAAACCTACCTGCACCTAATAATGCTAGGCCCAGAAGGTCCTCGGGCCAGTCCCAGACAGGGAGCCAGGGAGGCAGCCCCACAAATGGGGTCCCTCGCTCTCCTGACTATGTAAGTCCTCGCTACAAGGGAAATCGACCCATCCTGGGTTATGTGTGGACTCCTCCAGCCCAGGGGGGGGGATCCAGCCAAGCACCTAACCCAGGGAACTTCCCTCCAAACTTCCCACAGGAGGGCAGAAATTTACCAAACCCTGGGCAGAACTTTTTCCCCAGATATCCACCCGACTTCCAACCCCAAAATCATCCATCCTTCTTTCCCCAATTCCCCGAGCCCAGACCACTGAATCCGGGAGAGGGGAGGCCAAGGGTGGAGGGGGACCCAAATCTTCCCAACCAGGGGTACTACCAAAGAAGGGACAGCTACCCTTCCCGGGATCAGCCCAGGGGAGAAAACAGGGCCCCGTATCAGCCTGAGCGGGTTTCCCAGTTAGAGCGCCAGGTTCAAAACATGGCGCGGGATCTGGGTCACATACTGAGGGCTCAGCAGAACCCTCAGATGGGCGTGCCGGCGCAGAACGCACCCAACTCTGGACCTGGTGCTCCAGAACAATGACGGGGGCAGCACCCCGATAACTCACCGGTTCCCAGGGAGGAGGCACAAAGGGAAGGGGGGTGTAAAGCCTTGGAGGAAGCTTCCTTCCTCACTTGTAAACAGCCCCTGGAAACCCAGGAACCGGAAACAAAATCTCTTGCCCCTGAAAGTCTGCCTCCTAAGGAGCAGAGGGGGGGTAGGAGAACAAAAGACCCAAACAGACTCAGTTAGAGGAGGAGGTACAGATCTTCCAATTTGAGGGAGAGGGATCCTCAGAGGATCCTGGGAAAAGGATCTTCTCCTTCAGAGAGGGGGGAACTCCTCCCAAAGAAAAATGGGTCCCTAGGGATGCAAATCCAGACTGGGGAGATGTGGAGACTGAGCTACCGCCGCCCACCATCTCATCCCAGAACCAACAGCAAGAAAATCCCCTGGTTCAAACCCATCCTGGGGACTGCCTCCAAAAAGGGGGGGGCGGCCCAGAACCGGAACCAGGGGAACCCACAATGGCTCTGATCTCCAGTTGCCAACTTTTTCTTTCAGATTCCCAGGACTCTCCACAGAATTCTGCCCAAATCTCTTCGCTAGCAATGTCCAAAACCAGAAAGTTAGCCCACCAGTTGTCCAAAAATGTACATTACCTGTGCCCCCTTGAGGAGAAGGAGGGAAGATATTATGCCCCGGTACAAGTACAGGGGCAGGGTACAATCTCGGCACTGGTGGACACTGGATCTCAAGCTACCCTTCTGTCCAGAAGGGCCTTTGACGAACTGAATGCAGGAATGGGAGAGAATTACCAAATTCCTCTCACCTCTCTTCCGGGACAACTACAGAACTTTGACGGGAAGGAAATTCCCGTTGAGGGGACTGCAGACTTGGACATTAAAATTGGGCGACACAAGCTGAAACACCCGGTCATAGTTGTGACCCCGGAGGGCACCCCTTGTTTACTAGGGTATGACCTCCTGAGAAGGTTGTCACCCCTAATAGATTGTGTAAACAAGGTCCTCTGGACCCAGACTAGCCGACCAATAAAATTAAAACAGAGTGTCAACCATGTTAGTTTAAACGGCACATGCCACATGGTTGAACAAAAATCTGACCAAGTAGAATTTCACTTCCAGAACAACCAGATTCCAGACGTGACAGTAATAGCAGTAGGACAACAGACTGGTGATGGGGGGTCCTCTCTATTTCTGAAAATCAACCTTCCTTCCAGTCTAAAGTGGTATTCCACGCTGGAAGGAAACACGCTGAAATTCTATACCAATCCACAATCTGAAACTCCCACTCCTATAGTCCAGAAAGATGTGAAATCAGCTCAGAGCCTGGCTGATATTCAGCAAATTGGAGAGCAGTTGTTCATCCCTGTCCAGTTAAATGATGGGAAGGACTCTGTTCTCGCTCGAGTGTGTGTGAACAACGGTAAGAGCTTCATCAGCGAAGCCATGTTCCGCCAACTCCCAAAAGATCCAGCCATTCCCACCTTCAAACTGATAGACAAATGGGAAATGGACCTGGAAGCACCTAATTCCAAACATCTCCTGCCAAGCAGGTGTATGCTCAAAATCTCCATTGGCAACAAGAGCATAGTCCACAATTGTTGGGTCGTGCGAGACGTCCCTGCCGCCTTTTACTTAGGCAGTGACATTCTCAATCGCTTTGCCATTAGTTTGGACCTAATAAACTTCAAAGCTTGGTCCCGATTAGCGGATAATCCCATGGGCTTTGATGATCCAGAAAAAGCATTTAGGTCAGCTCAATTGCTACCTTATGCAGTTGAAATCCAGATTAAAGAGGAGGTCACCATCCCAGAAAGGACCCGACAATTCTCCCTGGAAGTGAAAGTTAAAAGAGGACAACATTTGAAAAACCCTGATGCTTACATACATCTAAATGCTTCTCTCCAACAGCAAGGGTTGGGGGTAAACCCAACTCCATTAGTCAACATAGAACATGACACCATTCCAATGGAGGTGGATAACAGCGACTTAAAGAGTATTACTCTAGCCGCAGGCACCATTATTGGAATGGCGGTTGATGACCGACATTTCTCCATTGATCTTGTAAATGAACTGTTAGGACCAATCCCCAAGGACTGTTTTGACAGTGACAGTGAGGACCATACAACACCAGACAGGATTTTTACCCGGCATGGGGGGAACTTCCTGGTGTACACTTCCTGCCCCTATGGTAAGGAAGATGTGATGTGTGACTTCAGGAGGGATGAGGTGATTTTCCAGGTACATGAGGGCTGCCTTTCCCACCTGAAGCCTCCGGTCCAAATCAGCACTCTGACCAGGGACTTCTCCACCCAGCTGGAGGAGGCCGCGGAAATAGCCAAACCAGAAGTCTTTCCAGGCTTCAGGCAGATGGTGGAAGAGAGAGTCAACCTAGCTGATGCCTGTGTGACTCTGGAACAAAAGCAAAAGTTGAAACAAGTTTTCTTGGATTTCCAAGATCTCTTTGCGGTAGACTCATATGACTGTGGTCGCACTGACATCCACACAACAACAATCCCCACGGACCCTGGCATGACTCCTGTGTTTGTGAAGCAATATCGCTTGCCTCTCGCATCAATGGAGTCCCTTACTGAAATAATTAAGAACCTTGAGTCCCGGGGAATAATCCGTCCAGTCCACAGCACCTTCAATAATCCGGTGCTGGGAATATTGAAGCCAAACGGCCAGTGGAGACTCTGTGCCGACCTCAGGGAGCTCAACAAACGGGTCCATACTTCCCGATGGCCTCTGCCCTACATTGACCAAGGGCTGGCCCAGATTCAGGGGTCACAGGTATTCACTGCAATAGACCTGACCAATGGATACTGGACCGTGCCTGTCAGCAGGGAGGACCAATACAAACTGGCTTTTACCTTTGGTGGCCAGCAGTACACATGGACCCGGACTCCCTTCGGATACCTCAACTCCGGCAATGAATTCAACATTTTCCTACATAAGGCCATGCCCGACCTGGGTGCGAGGGGTAACCTGGCTTATGTAGATGATGTCCTCATCAAAAGTTCATCTGTGGAGGAACATATAGCGGAGATCCGTTATGTTCTGACACAGTTGAGGGCCGCCGGAGCAAAACTTTCCTTTCAGAAAGCACAGTGGTGTAAAACCCGTGTTAACTTCTTGGGGCATGAGATTACTCCTCAGGGTATTTGTCCCCAGGAAAAGAAAGTGGAAGCACTTCAGAAACTGAAAGACCCCACAACTCTGCGGGAACTAAGGAGCCTCCTTGGACTGACTAATTATAGCAGAAAGTTCATTGAGGGCTACGCAGAGATCACCAGCCCCCTGATTCATCTCCTGAAGGGGGGGGTCAAGTGGGAATGGGGTCCAGAACAATCCGAGGCAGTAAAACAACTCAAAAGAAGCCTCTCACAAGCGCCTTGCCTGGCTTACCCTGTCAGAAACAAGGAGTTCTTCCTGGAGACGGGGTTCTCTAATACGTGCTTGACGGCAGTATTATACCAAAAGCATGACAAGGTCAATAAAGTAATCTCCTATGCGAGCAAAACTTTATCCTCTGTGGAGGAAAAATTCAACGATTGTGAGAAGGCACTCCTGGCGACAGTGTGGGCATTGAAGAATTACCGCCCGTTTATCCAGGGGGAACACATCATAGTGGAGACTCCACACCAGCCTCTGCAATATCTCCAAAGTGACAGAATCCGGGCCGGAAATGTGAGTAATTCCCGAATTACTTCCTGGATTCTGTCAATGCAAGGCTTTCCTGTGGAGGTCCGATATGGCCAAAACAAGAAGAGTCCCCTCGCGCAAGGTCTGGCTGACTTGCATGATTGTGCCAGAGAAAACTGTCTCGAGGACGAAAGTCTAAAAATCAAGGACAACATGGAGGCATACCTTAATTCCCCACACAAAGTCTTGGAAGAAGACAAGTGTGAGGGAATGCCCACTGTCTATGTGGATGGATGCTCTTACCACGTTGACAACAACGGGGAGAAAGAACTGGTGGCCGGCGTAGGGAATGCATGGGTGAATGAGTCCCCAGAACCCTCCGCTGGATACAAAATTGGTCCACGAAGTAGTCAGGTGGCAGAACTGATGGCTGTACATCAGGCCATCCTCACTGCTGTCTAGCATCAACTCCACGAACTGGTCATAATCACAGATTCGGATTATGTACGGAACGGGTTCGTGGAGCACCTGGTTAATTGGAAAACCAGAGGCATGTTATGTGCTAACAACAAACCCTTGAAACATGGGAAGTTGATCCACAACATTGATGATCTGGTCACATCGAATGAGATGACCATCTATTGGAAAAAGATTAAGGGTCATTCCAAAGTAGAGGGACCAGACAAAACTGGAAATGACTTAGCTGATCAGCTGGCCAAAACCGGGGCCATCCAAGGGGATCTAATTGAGATTGAGTCCCTGTTGGGGGAAATCCAGGTCACTGCCATCACTAGGTCCCAGACAAATGCTCACAACGACCTTTCAATTGCACAATGGAGTAAGGAGACCCCCGATGCTGATTTGATTACTGCTCAGAAGGGGGATCCAATTATTGGTAAATTTTACCAGCACCTTGAGGACCCTGAGAACTTTCCCCTGATGGATACCGATTACATTGGGAAAGAGGACCTAAGAGTGTTGATGAAATGTCCAAAAATGTTCCGGATCCAAGACGGTTTGTTGGTAAGGAAATCCAAAGCTGGCCACGATCAGTGGGTGGTTCCTACCTCATTCCGAAGCCTGATGTTAAGTCACGCCCATGATGCGGCCACCGCCGGTCATAGGGGGTTTCACACAACATTGGAAATCTTAAGAGAGGTTGCATACTGGCCACACATGGGCCAGGACCTCAACCAATACTTGAAGGGGTGTCTTGTGTGTGCACAATTTCAGCCATCATCCCTTACGCACCGGGCGCCTTTACAAAAGCGGGGGATGACACTGCCATGGTCAGATTTACAAATCGACTTTGTAGGCCCTGTGATTCGCTCGGCTAGGGGGAATAAGTACATGTTGACTGTGACATGCTTGTTTACCAAGTGGGTGGAATGTCTCCCAGCCCCAAATTGCAAGGCAGAAACTGCAGCTGCCTTGATGATCAACCACATCTTTTCCCGTTTTGGTCTACCTCAAAGGATTGAGTCAGACAGAGGTAGCCACTTCACCAGTGAAGTAATGACAAAGATGTGGGAGATACTGGGGGTCAAGAGAAAGCTGCATATTGCTTATAGACCAGCTTCTTCTGGGGCAGTAGAGAGATATAACCGGACAATTGTGAGCATATTAAAGAAGTTTGTGGCAGATTCTGGGCCAAGTTGGGATATCCGATTACCTCTGGTCCTAATGGCTATCAGATCTACCCCTTCATCTGCAACCAAAATGTCACCATTTGAGTTGATGACTGGGCGCAAGATGGTGCTTCCTCAGCATTTGCTCTATAGGACCCAAGAGCAGACACTGATAAATGCCTCCACTACTCATGAGTATGTAGAGAATTTAAGGAAACACCTCCAACATGCTTTTGCTTATGCTCAGCGGAATCTAGAAAGATCAGCTGATAGCATGAAGACCCACTATGACCTGAAAACTTCCAGGAAGGAATATCAGGTGGGGGACCGGGTCTATCTATACAACTTCCAAAGGAACCAGGCCAAGCAGCGCAAATTTTTGCCTACATGGAAGGGACCCTTTGAGATCATCGACAAAATCTCCCCTGTGGCCTACAAAATTCACATCCCCAAAGGTCCTTTGGCAGCGAGGGAAGACAAGTGGGTCCACATAAACCAGTTGAAATGTTGCCATCCCAGGCACACTCTGCAACAACTGGAGGAATCCTCTGGAATCCTAGCGGGTACTGTCTCAGATTAATTCAGTTCCAACCATAAAACATACCACATCTAGTCTCTAAAATATTGTGATTTGCATAAAACTGTCTCTTAGTTATACTGTTTTTTTTTTCAAAATAAGAATGTAATGTTTCGTTATGATAAAATGCATATGCTGTCCCACCATCTCAACAGTGGTGGAAAAACGTCTATGAGTAGGTATTGCCGCTCTTCCTTTGTCGTCCTAGGAGAAAGAAAACCTTGAGACGGGCCAAGGAGGACGATCCGGAGACCGGGAGCTGAGACGCAACGGGCTCGGGGTACCGCCCAATATTCCCATCAGGACCGGCGAGGAGAACCGATCGATCCGACCGGATGGAGGAAAAGATGCTGAACTGTGCCATCTATTGGAAGAAGATGAGGAAACATCCCAGATCTTGCGAGTCCCATCAGTGAAACCGAATGGCCATCGCAAGAGGGGGGCTTGTGGGATGTATTTACCCATGCATCCGGGCCCTACCTCAAAACTGTGCAGTACTGGCATTGAAAACATCATAATGGCCAGAGCTCCCCAGAAAATGCACAGGAAAATCCCATTTCGCCTATATTGTGAGTTCAGAGATGCAATGCTGATTGCCAAAAGCAAACCCATACTGTTGGGAATTCATTTTTCTTGAATGTCAAATATGGCAAAATCATGGGCACAGAATTACTTTACTTCAGAAACACACCAATGCCATGTCCTGAACATGGACAATATACTCCATATAATATCACTTGCTGAAATGAATTAACCTAAAAAAATCCCAAAAATGGGTGCAGTACCAGTACTCACCACTCTCCAAAAGCCGGCGTTTTAAAACCACTCTGTTTCCCTGAAGGCAAGTCAAAATGCCTATTTTCAAACATTGCAACATGTGCAAAGTATTCACTGAACACCAGCAGACATTTGGCAGAATGGAGTTTTGTGTGCCTACAAAATCTGGGAAATGAAGATCTTAAGACAAGGGTTATAACAAGACTGGCTGAGCTGTGGATTGCAGCAGTTTAAGTTGCACTGGATTTAAAGACACTAAAATCGAAAATGTTTAGATTAAATGAGTGACCTATGTTTGGTGTCGCATGCCTTTGTAACTGTTGAAATGTGATAGTTTTGCACTTAGAATCAGCATTCTAGCTGCATGTGTAAAATTGCAAGTTAAGTTAAAAAGCAACAAAAAACCTGCCAGTTAGCTGAAGGTCTGGCTTAAGGAACTTGATTTTGCTTGACAGCTACCCCCATCAGGAGTGAAACTTGAGTCACCACTGTGTTCCCAGGCCAACCTTCCTTTTGCTGCCCACACTAAGGATATGCCATCTATCTGATAATTGAATTACCTGTGCTCTGCAGGAGAGTGAACAAAGCCCTCTTCACTCAGGCAAAGGTTTTTATTACCGCAGTCGTAAAATGTAGCTTCCTCTTGGCAGGAGCTGGGAGGGGCACTGCCTGTGAGAGCAAGCTGGCTTGGCAGAACTGGATTAACCAGTATTTCTATCTTGTGCTGAGAGAAAACCACACCCCTTTGTAGCCAGAATATTGTTTAGAAAAAGATTAATAACGCATGGTGCGGACATGTGAAAATTTTATAAATGATACCATAATTCTTGTGATTTTTCTGCCCACAGTTTAAGAGGTTTTTAGAACCGGTGGTATGTACAGGGGGGTGTCAGCGGAAAAGTGGATATTACTCTAAATGTGTGCATGTTAAAAATCTGAAACTTCATCAGTTAATGTCCCTACTCCCTGCGCACATGTATGTAAAGTTGGGTCCATGTCAGAAATTGAAAAATCAGTTAAAAAGTCCATTATGTGCCATTTCTGAATGCAAGTTCTTAGAAACAGCAGATTTGGACAGAGACATGGCTAAATTCAGCCACACCATGTATATGTAATTTCAAACAACTGTGTAACTCTGAAATATGTCTTTTATTATCAAATATAGAATGTGTGCAATCTGACAAGGGAGTGCCCTCTTGGCAAGCCATAAAATGACATCACTCTGACTCACAGTTCATTCCCCAATCAAGGGGAGGAATGAAAGCTGGACCAATGACAAGTGAGAGGGGCAAGTCTAGTGATGCAACACACACACCCACTCTCAAAAACACATAAAAGCAGAGAGTCAGGACAGATAGGGACCTTCAATTCCATTTGCTGCAACGCGCTCTGCCGGACCATACAACATCCAGAGATCCAGACTTTACCTCCATCAAACCTCCAGAGAGCCAAACTAGAGACTTCAATCTATCCAGAACTAGAGACCAGACCAGAGGGAGAAAGCAGTGCTGTACCCAGAGAGAAAGCAGTGCTGTGCCCAGAGAGAGACCCGAGCCCAGTCCAAAACCCTGACCAGATCCATGGCGAGGCCCATTTCACTCAAGAATATAGTGTGAGTACCTAGAAAACTGTGCAGAACCAATCTCTTAGTTAAAATAATATAATTCAATCCATTTTTAACCTAAGTAGAACTGCAGCTTAGCCATTGTGTTATCCTGCCATCATTTTTAAAGCTGAAAAAGTGTGCGTTTAAAATTTCAAATCTGAAAAACGACCTTTATTCAATCGCTCATATCTCCGCAACCGTTTGTGCTAGAGACTTGCAGTAACTTTCATTTTGAAGCTGAGATCCTAGGCTTTCCTAGGACTCCAAAACGATAGAGATAGTCCTTGTGGTTCCTCTGTAATAGCGCTCGGCGCATCCGTGAATTTTGCCGCGATTTGCAAATTTCTTCACGTGTAAAAAGACAGCAGTTTTGCTTTTCCTTGCCAGAAATTCGTTTAACCTGCTAACTATCCCTGCATCATTGCTAGTGTGAGCCTGGACTAATATTAACTAGATACCACTCACCCTGAACCTCTGAAAAGGGAATTAAAAGCATTTTAGCATATTTTTTTAATTCATTGCCAGCACATATCAAAGCAATTTGGGCCTGTGTTTTCAAACTTCTGTAGTCTAAGCTTGCTGGGGTGAACTGAATTACAGTTGATTGCATTTCTGAGAACTGTGTGCTTCCTTCCATTTCCTTGCATTGCATCAAGGGGGGGAGGGGATTGCCAGAGAAAAGTGATTACATTGTATTGTTGAAATCATATTGAGTATTTTCAATACTGCATTTCATTCATTCAACATTCCATCCATTTGAAACTTATAAAGCATTCTCTACCACATTATACTTTTGTACCTATTTACCAGTGTGCTACCTTATCCATTTCATGTCAACTCCTTAGTGATTATAAGAAGCGTGTTAGTGCCAGATTCTCTGTTGTTCATCTTTATCATATCAGATTAAGTGTGCTATTCAATTATTAATTTATTATAAAGCGTGATATATATATATATTGTTTAAATTATCAATTAAACCTTTAAACTTGCAAAACAGAACTACTTCTTGGCTCAGTGGGGTCAGGGGGATTCCAAGAGAGGGGTGTTATATAGGGGTAGTCATCCAGAACGCATGAACTGGACCTAAAGATATATCAATAAGGGTTTTCATTCAGTATTATAGACTAGGCGTTGACTTAGCTGTAGTGTTGAATTGAATCCTCTTACAGTCCCCCACCTCCACCAGTGATGGCAACCTGCATGCAGCCCATGACTCCTGTCCCCCCAACCCCACCAGTGATGGCAACCTGCAGGCAGGCCCTGACTCATGTCGCCCCACCCCCACCAGTGATGGCAACCGGTAGCAGGCCCCGACTCATGTCCCCCCACCCCCACTAGCGACGGCAACCTGCAGGCAGGCCCTGACTCATGTCCCCCCACCCCCACCAGCGACGGCAACCTGCAGGCAGGCCCCGACTCATGTCCCCCCACCCCCACCAGTGACAGCAACCTGCAGGCAGGCCTCGACTCATGTCCCCTTGCCCCCACTAGTGAAGGCAACCTGCAGGCAGGCCCAGACTCATGTCCCCCCAACACATTGGCCTAACATGCAATCATGTAGCATATGTCCACTAAAATGCCACCACACAGTGCACCTCAACACCCATCCATTGGTCCTGCTCCCCAGTACATGCCCCATGGCATGGGAATCACGAATTCACACATGCATATTTGCACACGCATGAACAACATTGCTCAACAGCAGGGACATGTAACAGAGCCAAGGAAGAGTGAGACATGCACCAAAGCATTGAGAGCAGACACCACTTGGATTTTAAGGTATAAAAATGTATTAATGTATAAAACTCACACTTACTTAAAGACAATCAGTAAAATCAACATGAATATAATGGAAATGAAAATAAAATTGAAAACAAAAAGAAATGTGATGTAAGAAATGAACAACTCAAAAAAGTGGTCCATGTCCATTGATGCTTCCCAAATTGTAAACAGAAATCATAAAAAAACATTCCTCCATGGTGAACAAAAAATGAAAAAAAAAATGTGTCCAAATATATACAAAGCTCCATGGTCTATGATCCCAAAACATAAATTAACATCCATAACAAGTCTAAGAAGAAGGAACTATTTACAAGATGTGGAGCAAAGTCCATGAACTCCAAATAAAATCAAAACAAATGAAACCTACTCCTAAAGAACTATTTACAGAGGCAGCGGGCTAGTCCTACGACTCACCATTTTCCCCAAGAGTTTTGGCCAGGACATCATCGAACTATGTGTCTATTTCCCTGAGGCGGGCCTGTGCTCTCCCCTCGAGGGCCCGCAGGGACTCCATTGTGCTCCTCTCAAACTCCTTACGAGACTCTTCGAGGAATTTGGCCCGCCTCTCCACCTGACGCAAGGTGTTCTCTGCCCTGGCGATGGTGAGTCATGCCCCCTGTGCCTGCTGCTGCTCTGCTCCGATCTGTTGGCCCATTTGCTCCAACACAGAAGACATCCTTATGTTAAGGTCCATGTTTCCCTCCTGCCTGATGGCCGATACCTGCCCCTCTGATGTTGAGGGCCCCGAGTCCTGTCGCCTCCTACGCCGAGCCTGCTGCCGCCGAAAAGTCTGGTGCCTGTGCCCCCGGGACATCTTCCGGGATGATGACAACCCCTGGGGCTGTTGTGCATGTGCCCTGCTGCTTGGTGCCTGCATTTCCTCCATTGCCGTTGGTCCTGTTGCTGCAGTGACCACCTCTGATGATCCTCCATCGACTCTCAACTGTGGCAGGGATGTGGTCTCCACCAGACTGTTCGCCGGGGTTGGGACAGGTACACAGGGGGCTAAGGTGGTATCTGTGCCAGAAGACAGCAGGTAGGACAACTGGCGCAGAGAGGAGGAAGAGGAGGAGGGGGTCGCAGCAGTGGCCAGTACATGTAGCACATTCGTGACCATGAACTGTGCTAGCCAGTTGATGATGCGACAGACCTCATCGCGATGATGTGCAAGCCCCCGATTGGAAGCCTGCACATCATCACGAATGCTGCCTGTACGCCTCACAATACTGGTTAGCACAGGTTATACCCTGTCACAAATTGCCTCATCTGCAGGTAGTGGAAGATCAGTTTCTGTGGAAACATCCGCCACCTGCGCATGGGTCTTGCCTGAGGCATGCCCGCAGGTACACATTGGCGCAGTCGCAGTTCCAGGGACAGGAGCAGTCACATGCCCCTCCACGGTGACCTGCACTGCCTCCAGCCCCTGACCCTGGACTGCGCCAGGAACACCTACCTCATCACCCCCGCCGGGCCCCATGTGCTGGGCTGATGTGGCCTCCTCCTCCTCCCCCACCACCAACCTGGCTGACTCTCGACTGTCTTCCACATCAAATTGCCCCTGTGTGTTCTCACCTGTCCCTCCCACTGCCGGGGAGCCCACGACCAACTTCACCCTCTCGGGCCTCACCTCAGCAGATGCGGCTGATGACTCTGACGTGGCACCAGCCTCCTCGCTCCCCGAAGATGACATAACCTGGGAGGCCTTGCATCAGTGCCTGGTGGAGGCATCCCTGCTGTGGCGCTCCACAGCACCAACTCCACCCTCTTCCTCCGTCGTCACTGTGGATAGGGAGGCATTGAACACATTGAACACACTCAGCAGTGTTCACCCTGCCAGCCAAACCCACCTCCCCCCTGGTCATCAGGCATCTCAAAAAAGGCTGGTTCTGGGTAAAACAAATGTGAGGCCTGGCTATCCTCCTCCTCCTGCGGTGTCCCACGATCACTGCTCCGAGGAATGGTACATTTCATCTTAGCTGTATACGTGCGTTTGTGTTCGTGCACACTTTTATGCATTGTTTTAGGTGTGCGGTGACGCTTACGCCTGCTTTCGCTTGGCGGACATGTTTTCGGATTAGCCCTTCTTTTCCCGCGCGCAGGAGAGCCCAGTTCAATTCCATGCATACGTGTTGTTAGCAGTGCTTAATTTGCAAAAAAATAAGTGCTGTGGCCCAAAAAATCTTGGCCCTCAAATGCCAGCCCCAGGGCAGATGGGCGCCACGCCGCCCACAGTGCGGGCAGCTGGCCATTTCTGCCTATCACACTAATGGATGCATTTTGAAACGGCAAATTTTTTTTCAGAGCAAAATGCATGTTTGCACAAGTCAAATTGTCTCCAAATGTCCAGTAGTGGACTTAATTTGTGATTTTTTCCGCCAATAGAACTCTTCTGCACAAACATCAACCACTCGTGTTGCCATTTTTTGAGTTATGCTCGTCAATAGGACACGAGTCTCTACACTACAGAGAACACATAAGCATAATCCCAACCCATTGAGATTATATACAATGACTACTCATGCGAACGAGGAGAGTGACATGCCACAAAATGCGTTATGTGGTGCCTAGCCTTATATTCTAACGTGAGTGCCATTTAACTTATGGCCATGCTGTCTTTCTTTCCTTGTAGAGCTTATCACACACTCAGATTCCCTCATAATAAATCGGGGCTCAATTGCAAGATTACACGACCACCAGGGTTTTACTCTACCTTTGGATGCAACTAAGTCTTTACGTATATCTGAGTAAATCGTTTCAAATTTGCAGCTCCAATACACTTTCCCAATGTTTTCAGTACCAAAAAAATAAACTGCTGCACCGCTGATCAGCGAACTGCAGGTGAACGACAACTTCAATGGGAGCAAATCGGGCTGACACCTTTACAGGGTGCACAAATCCACTTTAATTTCGTTTTATCCAATGCAGACATTCAAATATTGAATTAAGGTACCACATAAAAGACAATCGTCTTTGGCCCGTGCAAGTTTTGCGAGTTTGACATCAGCATTTTTATGAATAAGTAGATTGATGCAGCCTATCCAGCACAATACTCCTGCGCCACAGCTGCTCCGACAGCCATAGAGGGCGCTTCATGCCGCTTAATTTCGACCGTGCGCCGAAAGTAGGGCCTTGTACAGCCCCTCTCCCTCTGTATTTGAAAAAGCATTGCTGTGGCCCGGAGGACGAACACAAGACATCACGTACACAAAAAGAGACCCCATCATTAATGCAATCTGCAAATAGTAATTAAGCTCCTGTGGAGACAAATATTAATATTTGTCTTTCATTTCACTCACTTGCCACTTGCCGGAACTGCCCAATGCCTTCCCGTGTGCACCGCCTGCCAGCTCCAGAGTGTGGTCAGACTCGCACTGAGTCTGCGCTGGACCACACCCCTGGCCCTGCCTGGCTGACACGCACTGTGCACAACAGACTGCAGTCACGAGGCGCTGCACATTGGAAGTCAGCCTGTGGGCCGGCGAGGCACCTGTTAGCAGGATGACAGTTAGTCACACACCGTCACGGCATCCAGTCCCAGAGTGAAACAATTTCGTTTTTACACACACAAACCCCACGTTGTGCCAGCCCGCATGTCCCGGTGCCCAAAAAGGAGTGCCGGTGTTGCCGACCGGCAAACACGGCACAAATTAAACACTTGTTAGCGTGCGTGTGGGCGTTGCAAGTATTTTGTTTGTTGTTTGTTTATTTATTTGTAATGTGCGCCAGACCCAACGGTAACTGGGCGCAACAGAAAGAATATGCAAAGCTTACAATGTTACAAGGATCGAGCAATGATAATGTTACAAAAATATACTTACAAATATGTGCAGATAATGTAATATTACAGAGAGTTAATATACAAAGGTGCAGTAAGTTTACAAGCAATGTATTGGTCTTGGTTTTGTTGTTGAGGGTAACATTAGTTGGTGGCTTGGGCAGATTAGGGAGGTTTAGTGAATCTTTTTTTAGTTGTATTTTGTTTTGGAGGGTGTTTATTTTATTTGCTAGTGCGTGCTGGATATCTGTACACCAGGTTTGATCCTTGGTACAAGTGTCTAGTGTGGCAATGGGTCACTCAAGTTCGTTCAATATGGAGAAAAGTGCCTTCATACTCGAGTTAGAATTGGCAATGCAGTCATTGTATGAGTTCCGTTTTGCTGGGCAGACTCAATTCTTATAGTGTCTAGAGATAGAAGTTAGGTTCGCCTTATTCTCATCAGTTGGGCATAGTTTCCTGGCAGATTCACATTTTCTCTTTGTTAGGCGTAGGGCCTTGAGTTCCAGCGTGAACCATTTGTTTAGGTGGGCCTTCGGTTTGCTAGTTCATAGTTTGAATGGGGCGATTTTGTCCATAGTATCGAGCATAATTTTGTTATATTCATGAACTAGTACACTAGGGTCTAGGTTGTCAGGCAGTGCATTTAATTTAGGGAGGATAGCAGGTATGATATTGTCCATTGTCATGTTCTTTTTGTTTCTAGTTAAGCATGGGGGTGCCGTAGGTAGAGCTGTGGTTGAAGGTCGGGTGGTTAGCAAGTTGAAGGATACCAGTAAGTGGTCGGTCCAAGGTAATGGCGAGATACCAGAAATGGTGGCTATACAGTTGGAGTCGGCGATCCAGTCTAGTATTCTGCCCTTCAGGTGGGTAGATTTGTTAACTTTCTGGGATAATCCTAGTGAGTTGAGAGCGTTAGCGATGGCCAAAGCGTGCGCGTCTGATTGGTCATTAAATCCTAAATTGAAGTCTCCTAACACCAACAGTTGTGAGGTAGTTTTGACATTGTTGGTTAGTAGACTGCAGATCCTCCTCAAAGGTCCCAAGCGGGCCTGGTGGTCTGTAGATTAGATGAATAGTTAGTGATTGGGTGCTATTTATAGAGGGTTTAGCCATGAAGGCTTCACAGGATTGTAAGGTTTGGGTGGGGGCTAGCCTTAGTGATAAATTAGTTTTGGATATGATGGCAATTCCGCCTCCGCAGGTGCCCTCTCGGTCTTGCCTGAATATAGTGTAACCATCAGGGATGGCCAGCATGAGTGACAGCCCTGCTGCATTATGTTGCCAGGTCTCGGTTATCGCTATGAAGTCCAAGTTAGCTTCAGTAATTAGGTCTGCTATGTCAAGGGCGTGGGCAACTAGTGATCTTACATTGAGGAGCGCTCCTTTGTAAGAGTCTCCGTTTCCACTTTTATTTGTGCAGAGTTTGGTATGCTTCTCACGCTAGGCTTAGGCTTAGATTTAGGGGTTTGAGAGTTTGTTGCAGTTGGTAGGGTGGGGACAAGATTAGGAGCATTACATTCCCTGTTATATTGGCCTTTCATTTCACGTTTTGTAGCAGGGAGAAGTCTTCTAGGTAACTCATGTAGTTTGTTAAGTCTGGCACGTAGTTTGTTATTTCTATCATTGGTCAAGCTAGGCTTGGAAGCATGGGCTACTGGTCCTGTCACAGCAAGGTGCTTTGAGCGGATGCAGGCAAGGTTATTTAGAGCTGTATCTGTCATGTTAGGTCGGATGAGTACTGATTCACATGGGTGGACATCAGCATAGCAGTCCTTATTACTAGTGACCAAAAGTGAAGATATGGCCATTATGCAATAGAAACTGAATGAGCTTAACATTGTGCGGAACTACCGTTGTGATTGGGTGGGTAGAGAGCTTACAATGCAAATGCTTCTTGGGCAAAGATGGGGTGGCCTAGATAATATAAATTAGATGTGCAAGTGTGCAGTACAGGTTAGCAACTGTCCATACATTATCTGCTTAATATCTGTCTGAGGTAAACACTAGGTTTAGATGCATGGATAAGCTATAGACATAATGCTAGCATAGTAGTGAACATAAGGTAGAGCACTTGAGCTAAATATGCAGTGGGCCACATCTAGAATTGAGATAAAACACTTAAGCTAAAATGCATCTAGATTACAGATAAAACACTTGAGCTAAAATACATCTAGCATAGAGTTGAGGCACGTGAACTGTAATGCTGTAGGGCAATAGCTACATTCAAGACGGAAGGGCTGCACCTGCAGGTAGTAAAGTTGAGGCAGTTAAACTAAGGATGTGATGGAACAGCTGCATGCGATGACGCTGACACTTCAAGTTTGAGGCATAATACAATTCGAGTTCGTAAGCAGCAAGTGGTTCACCGGGCATATGGAGGCCCCCTCATGTGTATCAGTGGTTAGCTGGGTGGGTGACACTCAAGCCTTCCTCTTGAAACCTCATTATAACAGTGCTCGGGCTGGTTTGCCGTATATGGGATGGCACGGTCAACTTTGGGCAGAGTGGCTGGCAGGAGGCAGGGACACGCATGGACAGGGTAGGACAGGAGGCAGTCCTTTGTGTGTGGTCATTCGTGGGTGGGACGGCGATCAACTGACTGCGATGGATTGGCCAGAAAAGACGCTGCATGGGCCAATCAGAGGCAGAGGGCAGTTGGGCCAGGCAGAGCAGGTCAAGCAGGGCCCCCGGGGAAGCCGTCGGCCATCTTGGATTCGGCTTCCTCGTGTTTAGCGTCTACTGGTACTTCCCACGTAACGCCCACATGTACGCTTGTTGTTCCCCATTCCACGTGTCCGTCCCCTTTTTAGGTGTGTGGGCTGGACGGTGTGCTCCTTCACTGGGTGTCTCGTGCAAGGCGTTCATAGTGTCACAGTGACGTGTTGGACCAGCGCGGATTCAAGACAGGTCCCAGGTAACCACACGCAATGTGTTCCATGAATCGGAAAACGGGCGCTTGCGTGCATTTTGCATGCAAGTATCCTGTTTTCGGCGCATATTTATTCCATGAATCAGGCCCTTGATCCGGCCCTAATGGCGCCGGACCGGGTGGGGTAAGACTATTAGCGCAAGCGGTATCCTGGCGGTAATACCACCAGGATACCGGCCAACTCGTGATGAGGACCATGATCGTTGTTTTCTCATCTTTTATCTTCAATTGCACTCAATGAATGTTTTAATCCAATTGGTGTTCTATCAAGAAATACCCTATCATCGACATAACCCAACCAGCACCCCCAACCAAACGATTGAGGTATCTTCGGCTTTTGGTGGGTTATTGATTGTGCCACCCAATAGCTTAGGCATGCCTGCTACAGGGCTCAAGAACGCACCACTGATTTATTCCGTAATTAGTCTGTATACAAGTGGATTGCTTCCCAAAATTATCCATGTGAATTGTGGAATGTGTTAGTATAAAGATGTCTTATCATATAAAATAATCCACCCGGAATTCCCAATCTTTTCAGTTTTAGGCACAATAGCTCCCGTTTACACGTTTAAACACAGAACTATAATCAATAAAAGCCACATATAAAGAATATTCCTAGGTATGCAATGCCCTCTTCGTCAGTGCATTCAGGAGCACTATGTTTTGAGAGGTTTTACCCTTGTGATAAAGGGGCTGCATTCTGCCCAGTTATACAGGTCATTAAATAATAACGTACTTGGGACCTCTGGCAATGCTAGCAGCCTGTAATTACATGGAATTCTATTGAATGTAACAATCTTGGTAAAGTATTTTAGTATAAATTCTGCCCACCATTCTGGGTTGAATTTTAGGACCGAATTAGCCAGTCTTTCAGGCCCTGATTCCCTGAACCTTTTTAAATTGTGTATGTTAAAAATGTCTTCCTCAGTGTAATCATCTATACTGTACTCTTTATTAGTGTTTATCCCATCTGGATCTTTCATGATCTTCTTATGGGAAATCTGACTATGCTGTGACATTGTGCTCTCATCTACACAGTAAACAAGCAGATCGTTATGATACTCAGAGTTTTTCCTGACCATGTGCCAGAATGTTCAAGTCATTGTTCACTAAGGTCTTAATAATCGTGAGCTGAAATGTAGCATTTTGTATCAGGCTCTTCATTTTGTACCCAGTTTGTGTAGCAATGCTTTATAATTGAATTCTCACTATAATAAACTGGTCAATGTCCATGTCCTTTTTTATGTTCCTGATAGACTGGGCCTCATTACACGGTAGGCGGTAAGGGATTACCGGCACCGGTAAGGGCACCGGTGCCGGTAATCCCTTACCGCCCTACTATGAGGTCCCTTAGCGGGTCCCTTCCTTAACGCCTGGTTTTACCAGGTAGTTAGTAAAGTTTTACCAGGTTTTACCAGGCGTTAAGGAAGGGACCCGTTGAGGGACTTCAGAGCTAATAACGGGCCCGCTAAGAGCGGGCCCGTTATTAGCACCTTCCCCATTGAGCCCTATGGGGGCTCGAATGGGAATGGGGAATGGTTCTCAGAATGGGGATTTACCGGGTCCTCCAAGGTTGGAATGACCTGGTAAGTCCCCATTCTGGGAACATGGACCCAGAATGCGGTAAGGGGGTAGCCATGGCGCTAATAGCGCCATGGCTACAGCCTACCGTGCAATGAGGCCCACTGACTTGGCATCCTTTTAGGCGCTGCAATTAATGCATCATAGACATCAACAGTGTTTCGTTTTTCCATATGTACCATAAGTTTGTTTCATATGGCTCAAAATAACTGCTTCAGACCATGTAGCCTATCTGATATTTCCTCTGTTATCTGTGTCCGCGGGTATTCCATGTTATTCCCATGTGGATCCTAAGTAGTCATTAATCTTGATTTTATTAGATACGATTACCTAGGGAGCGTATTTTCAATGCAGAGGAGGAAGTATTGCCACGTTTTAACGTTAATGAGATTAATTCATGATCACTAACATTATTCCGAATTCTCTCTAATTTGTTTGGTCTATTAAAATCCTTGTGTCCTATAAAACAGTAATCAAGTGTAGCTTTCTTCACTCCCATGTACCATGTGGGTTTCCCGGGGATATCCCCTTCTATTCTGCCCTTCAACATGCACAGTAAATTACTAGACATATCGTTTATCCACTTATTCTCTTGCTTGTTTGTTTTTTTTTTGATGTTGCTATTACGTCAGGGGTTCCCCACATTTCGCTTAGAGATGTCGATTTGTCTTTCTCCCCTGCCCCGTAAAGAGCATTGAAATCACTAGCCACTAAAGTCCTGATAATTCTGCTACATGTTTGTTAAGGCACATGTTTTCATCAAATGTATACATTATTATTGCACATGTGTATTTTCCGCCTGGGGGATTGTAGACATTCATCCGCAACAATTGTTTATTAATGATCTATGTATAAATATATTACTACTGTTCGAAATTGTGATTTCACTAGAATAAAGAGTGCTAGCTACTCAAGTATTACACCTTCAAAAGGGCGAGCTTGTTGTCCTTTTAATGCAACAAGGCTAAAGCAATGGTAGCAGTCACATTTTATCTCGGTGTTGATTAAGCTCTCATGTAAACAATATATGTTGCCATTGTTGAGCCAATGTAACCCCCTCTTGTCTTTGATGACATTTTTAAATCCCTTTGTGTTTTTTCAG
Source organism: Ambystoma mexicanum (assembly GCF_040938575.1). Classification (NCBI taxonomy): domain Eukaryota; kingdom Metazoa; phylum Chordata; class Amphibia; order Caudata; family Ambystomatidae; genus Ambystoma; species Ambystoma mexicanum. Next base: position 920,049,464 of record NC_090922.1, on the reverse strand, counting down.
GGTGCCTGGGAGCAAAGCCCACTTGGCTACACTAACTTTGTCAGGACTCGCAGCCGTATATTTCTCTTGATAATATACGTTACCACCACTGTTATGACATATAATATGCACATCCCCAGAAGTTTTTTATTTCTACTAATCAGTGAACAATCATCACTGGGGGCGCTAGTACATCTGTGGAAATTGTAATCCATACTTAGAAATTCGAGTGCGGATTTCATGATTTGATTATATACTGAATTAGATATGATATGATATGGCATTTACAACGTGCCTATGCACAAGTGTTGGGAGGCTCGACGAGGCAAGGGAGGGGGAACAGGTGGAAGACAGAGACAATGATCTTGCTAGGCCAGCTGACATTGACATTGTGCAAGTGCAGGGGACGGGTGGAAGGAGAAATGTGTGAGGGGTGGGGGGCAGTGCAGTAAATGGGATTGACAGTAAAAATAAATAGAATAAATAAAAACAATAATTAAGAAGTGCGGCCAGCTGGTGGCAAGTGCAAGCGTAAGTGCAGGCATCAGGTGTCAAGTGCTGGTAGGGGACTGTAGGGATACAGAAAAACAGTCCCCAAGTGCGGGGGTTGCCAGGCAGGCAGTGCAAGTGTGAAACTGGCAGGGGAGGGGAGCTGGGCCCGAGATCAGAGTGTAGTCAGGACCAGTGCAGTTTCAGTTTCAGCCAGGAGTTCAGCAGGGGAGAGGAGGAGAGAAAGCAGAAGCAAAGAGGATGGTTTTGAGGCGCTTCCGGAACCAGAGATGGTTCTCCTCAAGTTTTAGCGAGGCAGGGAGGCTGTACCAGAGGGAGGCTCCAGCCGAAAAAAGAGAATTACCACCAACTCGTTGCTTGGAGAAGCGACTGACCCTGAGTGAGTTGGAGGTGGATGAGCAAAGAACCTGAGAAGGAAGCTATTTAGGAAGAGAGTGTAAAACCAGATATTACGTTTGCCTGTTATGTTATCATTAGTAATTCATTTCATTCCTATTAGTGACATTAGTTATCCATTATCCATATTATTCAGCCATTTTGTATGCATTTGAAGAGAGAAATAGGCCCTGTTATATGAAGAGGCCTTGTTTAGACATTGGGCCTCATTACGAGTTTGGAGGTAGCCATGCAGTTTTTAGTGGCATTGCTACCTCCAAACTCGTCCGGGTCCGGGTCCCGCAAAAGGGGACTTACCGTGCCATTCTAACCTTGGAGGGCCTGGTAATTCCCTTTCGGGGGTCCCAGACCCGGTACACCCCCATTCCCATTTCAGTCCCCATAGGGCTCAATGGGAATGGGGAGGATGCTAACAACAGACCCATTAATGACGGGCCCATTGTTAGCATCCTGGTCTGCTAGCGGGTCCCGCTCTCTACGTCTGGTCTGACCAGGCGTGCAGAGCGGGGCCCACTGCAGACCTTGTAGTGTGGCGGCCCGGAATGAACAGTGACGGTCCCTTACCGGCACCGTTCATTCCGTGGCCGCCTTCCTCGTAATGAGGCCCATTATGTTATTATGCATGCAATTAGACATGCATGTGTGTGCACTTATTATGTACATTGAGCTATTATATAGCACTTGGTTTGAGTGAGTGAATGTTGTTAAGCACTATAGAGAATGCATCATAGCTGGCTCTGAAGCCATTCAGAAGCTGTTCGTTCTGCGAAAGGATTGTTATGGTAGACTGTGAATCGAAGAATGTCAACATAGTATTGGCGGGAAGGTCGCCTTTGGCCGAGTAGAAGCGAATGAGACATGCTGGCTCATCAACATCTTGGAGGCCTTGTTCGCAGACAGCGAAGACAGAAATCTGGGAGGGAGTCAGTGCTTTTTCACAGGGAGTGAGGGATTTTCGTGGAGAGAGAAGGGTTTTAGCTTGCACTGAGCTGAATGGGAGGATGGTATGTTTATAGATGGGCGAGACGCAGTTTGAACTCAGTATGAACTAGTTTGTAATATCATGGTGACAAGAGAACATAGTGGATATTACACACGTATGCACAGACAGTTTGACGCTTGCTAGAATTAGAAATGCTGGCTTGACAAGAGAGTGAATCTTAGCTTAGAGAGGATGTTACCATAGAGATTTATGTACGTCACTTATTATTATAAGTTGGGGTGAGGGTTTGAGCAAGATCGGACGCACTTTGAGAAACCTTGGCAGATGCAGTTTGGGATGAGATTGTGGCATGCAGCTTGGGAGATCGGAAGCTTTTGGGATGAGAACCAGATCGGGGATTGGCAGAAAGACGCATTCTGGGAGAGCAGATGAGAGCAGAGTTCGAGATCGATCTGGCAGAGAGTTGGTAGGAGACCAGATCAATGAGATGCCCTGTGCGAGGCTGTGCAGAGGGCTGGCTGGCAGAAGGAGCTGAAGAGGAGAGAGGGAAGGGGAGTCATGATGGCAGCAGATTGATAACACCAAATGGGGAGTATGAGGCCTAACTGATTGTTAAGACATGTGCAATGGGGTATTAGGACATACACTCACACAGAGCGTTTGGTTTGATAGAAGGGGAGATTCATGCAGAGAGGGTCTCAATGGGCCTCATTCCGAGTACGGCGCTAACCAATGGCGCTATTAACGCCTTGGTTGACGCCGTACCCGGACCGGCAGCGCCTTGGTGGTTGGCGGAATTACCGCCCCATTCCAAGGTTGGCGGGGCGGTAATTCCCCAATCCCCATTTACCCTTCCCCATTCCCATTCTTGCCCCATAGGGCATAATGGGAGTGGGGAAGGCGTCAATTACGCCACCGTAAATTACGGTGGCGTAATTAACATCAAGGTCCCTTAGCGCCATGGTATTTAACGCCTGCTAAAAGCAGGTGTTAAAAGCACCATGGCGCTAAGGGAACTCGGAGTATGGCGGTAAGGGATTACCGCCACCGCTCTCGTTAGCGGTGGCCGCTATCCCTTAACGCCATACTCGGAATGAGGCCCAATGAAAGAGAGAGAGTGTGATGTGCGTGGTGACGAGAGAGAGAAATGTTGACGCTTGTGAATTGTTACTAGGCCACGTTATTAGGCAATAATGCATGTAGAATGGTAATAGGTTGCCATGCACAGAATTTGCATTATAGTTAGAACCCATGCAGAAAGGGTGCAAATTCGTTTTGCTAGTAGTGTTCGTATCATGCCTTGTTATGCATGAATAAATGTGTTTTTATATTGTTGAATCGATTCATGTGTTTTCTTTGTGTCTTATGTTATTTCATCTTGAGTCTATTCTTAGCATTAGGGTATGTTTGTGTGTCCTTAGCATAGCAATTTGGCCGTAACACATTGCACAATTGCCCTGAGATATACTTGTAGGAGGGCCAAAGTGGTCCACTCCCCCTGAGGTAGAAATGCAGTTCCACAAAATGATAGCCCATGTGGGGATAGGCCAAAGGTAGATTCTTTGAAAACTAACAAGGGAATTGAAGGTATTGAGGCCACAGGCTCCAGAAGGCCTGGCGGACAATGCAGAGGGTTTTGAACTTAATCCTCGCAGCCACTGGGAGCCAGTGCAGAGATGTCAGACCTGGAGAGATACAGGGGCTGATTCATGGAATTATGTGCGCTGCAAAACCGGGATTTGTGCACCATTCTGCCCGCAAAACCCTGTTTAACAAATGGGGATTTGGGGGCAGAATGCCGCACAAGTCCCCGTTTTTCGGCGCAAATAATTCCATGAATTAGCCCCACAATCTATGGGCTTGAGGCCAAGGAAAAAGTCTCACAGTCTTGTGTGCACTCAAGTTTTAGTTTTCATTATTTTGACTACAAATTCTACCAATTTTAAATCCTATGTATCAATTACACAGTGCTGGTATTGATATACATAATGCAAATAGTTTAGAATGATTCAACAAAACATTGTTGGTGGGATGAAATCGTTCTTGCACCATAAACACCAATGAGCATTGTGTTGCTATTTCCTATCAACTATTTGGTGTGATGCCTCTTGTGACTGGGCATCCCCACCACCAAGATTACCTGTGTTGTATAAACATATTTTGTTCTCTGTAGATTTTGGTGTTTTACATGTCTAACCTGTTGTCCTGTTCTGTGGACATTTCAAAGTTAGTTTCTGATTGAAAGACATCATATGTGTTCTCAATACATTATTTTTCAGCTGTGACTTTCACTACACAAGTGTTTACATTGTTGGTACTGCTTTTGATCTTAGGTTTATTTTTCTAATCTTCCTTCTTTTATGATTTTCATTATTTAGTTATTCACATAAGGAATAGCTGTTCTGTTTCATTTAGTATACATTTATTTACCTGTTGCTTAATTTGATGTTTAGTTTGATGGTGCTTATGTTTAGATTTGTTCTTGGTTTTCTTTCTCTGTTTACTTATGGTAGATGTATTCACCTGACAGATGATGTCATTAGATCAGACCTTATCTTGCACTTCAGGATAATTATTAGCACAAACAATGTCATTGGTATCAGTAAAATCCACACAACCTGGTCGCTCAGCAAAAGAATTTGGATTCATCAATGACTAATAATCTCACTTAATTCTTCACTTGACATTTCTTGATTCATGATTTGAGGTTTAATGATAGGTTACTTAATGATAGCTGTCTTGATATTTTGCACCATCCTGACATGTTCTTCATTAGAGATAATTATATCACCATCAGGTAACCTTTGTAATGATGCTTAAATACTTGTAAGTGTTAGATGCTGGTCTTTATGTATGTTGCAGATCTATCTGCATACCTCCAGAAGAGTATACAATATTAATTGAGAATCTTTGGAAAGAGTTGTTTGTTGTATGTTTGTTGACCTGGGAGTAGAGGAGCGAATTATAGGGGTACTTTCACAGCTAAGGTTCAAATTTGGGGTGAGACTTAATTTTCCCAAATTGTCAGCACTCCTTCCCACAATAGTCATTATGAAAATTTGTTTTAATGTATCATTAGCCAAACTGGGTTGTTAGGACTTATATCCCTATGCAAATTATAACAATGTTTTTTTCCAGTCTCACTGTGTTGTTTTCAACAAATGCTGCAGCTTCATTTGTAGTTGTGTGTGCTACAAAGTAATCTGTAAACCTTGACTTCTGTGCTGATTGCCTGCATTTGCTATAGTCATGTCCCGAGACACATGAAAATTAACTGTCTCCTCAATTATGCAGGGCATGTCATCATCTACGTTTTGTACTACCATCCTTTTATCTTCTTTATCCTCATTATTAATTACGATCTTCTCAGAAGAATGACTGTCCTTCATCATTGACATTTTACTTTGTAAGTTAGAATGCATTGTTTTTTATAGTTTACACATAAACATATCCAATGGATTTGATGCATGCTAAGGTGAAGGTGATGACTATAGTAAGTGCACTGAAAATTAAAGGCGGTAGTTGAAAGGGGATAGTATATAGCCAAGTAGATGGGATGGGTGTGGTCAATTAAGCAGGCATTTTCAAACCTATTAGTCAGTAATCGCTCACTTCTTACTACAAGCCTTAATCTTCTCATGTGTGCCGTGGTCCATGGACTGCAGACTGCACCAATACTTAGAACTGCACTTGAATTTCCATGCACATGACACATTCCTGCTGATTATATAGAGTAAAAGTGCTCAATGAGTGGTGCGACCACAGTTCCAACATGAAAAACAGGTATGGTCCTCACTGCAACAGAAAACAAAACACTGACAGCAGACTGCTCCCACAATGAGCACCACACTAGACTGTGCGCTCGGTTCACACACTCCCATTGATTTTGTAGGGTCCAGGTAAGAAGTGAGGGACCTGACCACAGTCCCAATCTAAAAAACAGGTATGATTGTCACTGAAACAGAAAACAAAACGTTGCCTGCAGTCTGCTACAACACTTAGCGAGCACTCTTGCTGGTTGTGTAGGGTCCAGGTCTTCAAGAGTGGCGTGACCATGGCTCCAATGTGAAAAAACAGGTATTGTCCTCACTGGAAACTATCATGCTCTCTCTTATTCCAGCCAGCACATCTCTATGCTACTGTGGCAACAGGATCTAGTATTTTGTTATAGTAAGCCGCTTGCTTATGTTGAATGCCAGATTCTTAGGTAAGGATGGCTAGGGCAAAGCAACTTCTGTCTTGAGAGTAGAGGTTAATTCCTTTCTCATAATTCAGAATTCCTATTGCAGGTGCACTAGATATTCCGTCCTTTATCTTAATGAAACCTCTTCAGCCTCTGGAGACCACTGTAAAGGTTTTATGGTGTTCACTCATGTGTACTGTTGTGGGGATTTACCAGTCTCGGTGCATCCTCAAATCCCCTGCTGGCAATACTCAACCACCCATAGGAAGGCTCTCAGTTGTGTGACTGTCGGAGGTTATTGGATCTTGTAAACTGCATCCATTCAAGAGGGGGAAATTAACCAGAGATCTTCAATATTGTCATGTGCCACGTAATGGACACTTTCAGCCTCATCACAAGTTTGGCGGTAAACCTTAAATGATGCGGTAACGCTATTACCGCCACATTTAAGTGTCTACCAAATCATTGGTTTGGCTGCATTTACCCCCAGCTCTGAGCTGGGGCTAAATGCTCTAGGAATTAGCTGATTTTCAGGGCAATTACTGTGCGGTAATACAGCTGAAAGTAGTTGTGCCGAAAATTCCCCATTGGGACCAATGGGGGATGGGGAATTCCCGAATGGGCCCGATGGGGAATGGGGAATTACCGTTCTGCCAAACCCGTGATCTGGTGCTAATGGCGGCGGGGGATTTGGTAGTGACAATATTAGCCCCGGTGGTATTCTGCCAGCAATATTGCCAGGATACCGCTCAACTCGTGATGAGGCCCTTTGTCTACATAGCTGCAATTTTGTCTTAGATAATTTGTGTCCCCTTTCAGCAAGAGTAGTTAGCAGGTCCTGTGTGTCTTTTTGCATGCCTCCTATGAGGCTATTAACACATTGTCCATGTATTGGACTAGAACCTTTATACCTAGAACTTTTATGATGTATCCTTTTTTTAGCTCCTGGGAGAAAAGAGTAGGGAATTCTGTACAGCCCTGGGGTAAACATGTAAAAGTGTAGTGAATACTTCTGTGTGGCAATGCACATGAGTACTGGCTGCCTTGATGTTTTGGGACAGAGACACATTCTGAGCAAAGCTCTACTACTTTGAATTGGTTAGCCTATGGAGAGATGGAAGACAAAATTGTGGCTGGGTTTGGCACAACTGGGAATGCAGGAACTACTACTGCATTCATAGGTTTTTAGGTCTTGGGAAAAATGGTAGGTGTTCTTTGCAAGCTTTTCAACAGGCAGAACCAGAGTGCTGCATGGACTGGTGATTGGGACAATTACACCCTTAATCAGGAGTGATTCTGTAACAGGAGTGATACCTAGCTCTCCTTCAGGTTTAATGGTTACTGAAGAATATATAGCAGTTTTTTAAAAGGGTCTACCTTGATCGTAATGAGTTTGGCAATGTGGATATTTCCCACCTCATTATTGTGGGTCAATCAAAAAGATGCATGTTAGTGCTTCAACATGATCTGACCATTCGTCCCCACGTGACTGTTCTTCAACTGGTTCTACCTGGTGTGTTGAAAGGACTGCTTCAGCATTAGTGTGGATAACCCTTAGGAAACCCCATCCGGGATATAATATATGGTCAAACTGAGGCGGTTGCATAATACATCTTTGCCTAACAGATTAACTGGTGTTGAGAAGTTCAATAAGAAGGCATGTGTGTCAGTGATAGATCCTAGCATGGTCGTAAGGAGTTTGGTAACAGGGTGTATGTCTGAGGTATTGGATATGCCCACATCTTTTTTTATGATCTCTGTGCACAGGGGTCCATTGGAAGTAGTACCTATGCAGAGTTGTCTTACTGGTCTCTGTATCCATAAGGCAAGTTAATAAGATTCCCTCCAACCACATGGTACATGCTGTCCATTGGGACCTCTAGTTATTGCTTTAGTCAGAACAGGTCCTGGTCACCTTGGGGAGTAAGTAGAGGTCCATGGTGAAGGCTGAAGCATTTACATTCGGGCAAGCAGTTGGGGTGATCTAGTTTGCATTGGGAAAGGGAAACATATTCAGGCCGATTCATGGAATTAATGTGCGCCGAAAATTCCAGCGCAGAGGTGCCAAAATGTGCAAATCGCAGTGCAAGTGCGAAAATCGCAGGAAAACCAGCGCACATCGATTCATGGAAGTCCGTGCGCGAGAAAAATATTGGATGTGCGCTGAAAAACTGCGCGGCACACGCCGGCGCACAGGTCATCCAACGGCGTGTGCCACGGCCGCTGCGAAATCGCAAAAAGCGCGGCGCACATAACAAAAGTAGGCGGAACACGGGGCGTAACACTCGGAATGGGGAACAACGCGTGAAAATATGGGCGTCACGGGGGAAGTACAGGAGGCAAGTGCGCAGAATGTCCACACGCTCGCCTACAACTCGTATTCATGGAATCGAATAGGGCAAACCAGCACACGGTCAAAGAGGCGCACAGGGCCAAACAAGTCCGCCACAAGAAAGCAGGCGGTAGCGTCCCTGCGCCTGAAATAAATGTGCGCCAAAATGTACGCTAACAAACAGCACCTATATACAGCTATGATGAATGATCCATACTGTGGCCCTCTATGACATATGAGGTGAAAAGGGGTACCGACAAACACGGACACCCGCAGTGTGAAAAATAGCGTGTGCGTGTATTACGGGATGCGCGGGAAGTTCCACACGCGATAGGCCTGGGTACGTGTATTTCGGGGTGCGCGGGAAGTTCCACACGTGATTTCAGCAGGGTACGTGTATTACAAGGTGCGCGGGAATTTTCACACGCGAATTTGCAGGGTACGTGTATTTCGGTGTGCGCGTGAAGTTCCACACGCAATTTCAGCAGGGTATGTGTACTCCGGATGTGTGGGAAATTCCACATGCAAATCCAGCAGCCTACGTGTATTTCGGGGGTGCCGGGGAGTCCTACACGTGAATTGGCTGTGTGGGTCCTCCCAGCTGTTCCCTCTACACCCTCCACGGCCCCTGCAGGCGGCCCACACCACAGGGGACTACCCTGCACCCCTGCACATGTCCCGCAGGCAGCCCATCCACCATGGCCATGCCCCCCAGCCAACCCACATGTCACCTTGCACTAGTGCCCACCAACACATGTCTCTCAGCACCTCCACCCCCCAGCATCCAGGGGCACCCTCCACCAGGCCTCCACTCTTGTCTCCCTGCACCCCAACCCCCTAGCACTGTGGGGCACCCTCCACCAGGCCCCCCCTCATGTCTCCCTGCACCCCCACCCCCCAGCATCCAGGGGCACCCTCCAACAGGCCCCCACTCATGTCCAACTCATGTCTCCCACCCCCCCACCCCCCAGCATCCAGGGGCACCCTCCACCAGGCCCCCACTCCTGTCTCCCTGCACCCCCACCCCCCAGCATCCAGGGGCACCCTCCACCAGGCCCCACTCATGTCCAACTCATGTCCCCCTGCACCCCCACCCCCCAGCATCCAGGGGCAACCTCCACCAGGCCCCACTCATGTCTCCCTGCACCCCCACCCCCCAGCATCCAGGGGCACCCTCCACCAGGCCCCACTCATGTCCAACTCATGTCCCCCTGCACCCCCACCCCCCAGCATCCAGGGGCACCCTCCACCAGGCCCCCACTCATGTCCAACTCATGTCCCCCTGCACCCCCACCCCCTAGCATCCAGGGGCACCCTCCACCAGGGCCCCTGCATCCCCACCCCCCAGCACTGTGGGGCACCCTCCACCAGGCCCCACTCGTGTCCAACTCATGTCCGCCTGCACCCCCACCCCCCAGCACTGTGGGGCACCCTCCACCAGGCCCCCACTCCTGTCTCCCACCCCCCACCCCCCAGCAGTGCGATTTGCCTGGGGGTGGTGTATTTCCGGGGTGCGCGGGTAGTCTTACACGCGATTTCATCAGGGTACGTGTATTATGGGTTCGCGTGAACTTCCACACATGATATCAGCAGGGTATGTGTATTACGGGGTTCGCGTGAACTTCCACACGCGATATCATCAGGGTACATGTATTACGGGGTTCGCGTGAACTTCCACACGCGACTGGGCCTGTGAGAGTGGGGTAAGTGTATTCCTGGGGTGGGTGGGAATATTTACTCGCGACTGGGCCTGGGAGAGCGTGTTACGTGTATTCCTGGGGTGGGCGGGAAGATTTACACGGTCGCCTACAACGCGCCAAAAAAAAAGGTCCAATCCGGAAACACGTATGCCTGCATGAGGCAGGCACACGTCCCGCGCAGCATGGAAGTGCGCACAAACAACAAACAAGCTCAGACGCCAGGATGAATATAACATTCGTAGCAGCAGTGGCTGTGGGATACCGCAGGAGGAGGAGGAGTATAGTCAGGGCCAGAATCTTCACACCCAGAACCAGCCTTTTTGGTATGCCTGATGACCAGGTGTATGGGAGGTACAGGTTTCCACCACACATAATACTCAACCTGGTCACATCACCCACCCTGTGCTCCCAAGCAATCAGCCACCTGGAGAAGGTCCTCAATGTACTGCACTTCTTGGCTACCGGATCATTTCAGCGGACAAGTGCCATAGTGGGGGGGTGTCACAGGCCACACAGTCACGGTGACTACACCAGGTGTTGGCCATCATCACTGCACTCCCATCAGTCCGCAGGCACATATACCTGCCCAGAACACCTGCAGAAAGGCAGGCTGTCAGCCAGGATTTGTACAGGGTGGCACAATTCCCCAAAGTGCTAGGTGCCATTGATTGCACCCATGTGGCTCTACGTCCCCCCAGGGCATCTGAGCACATCTGTCATGAGCGCTACTCCAGAGGAGCCAAGACTGGCCCAGCGTCCCCGGAAGCAGGCTCATCATCCACACCCCCGGTTCCAGCAGACCCCTACAGGGGCCCTTTGGACCATGTCCTGGCGCCTCTGGCGCCAGGCTCATAAGGAACCACAGTCCCGGCGCCATGGGCGCCGGGCTCATATTCTTAAAGTGTGCAGTAGTGATTGGGTGGACTTACCTGTGGCAGACCATGCTGCATACTCACCTAGAACAATCCAAGCTGGGTGAAGTCCCAGCCACTGGCTGGGAGGGACCAATCCTCTGTTACAGGAACTCTTTTCTTACCTGGGTGGGGCTGATGATAATCCTCTGACACTGGAACACTTTTCTTACCTGGGTAAGGCTGGAGGAAGAATACGCACCAAAGCACTTCTCCACTATTTAAACCACGCCCGATAGAATTCACGTGCTTCGCGTTATTCTGCAACAGCAGCAGGAAGCTCACCGAGTCGGCTCCTGCATTCCAGGTCCAGACACACCCTCAGCTTCTCGAGCAGCAACCTGTGGATGAAGAAAAGGCACAGGAACATCTACTCACCAGGATTCAGCCACAAGAGTCCAGTCTAGGCTCCGACAACCTGCAAATAAAGACATAAGGTTAGAAAACGGGCAACACGCTCGCAGCTGCGCTCGCTTACCTTATCCATCCGTGATCACACCGGAGTTCACCGCGGCCTTCGCTTCGGCAGCATCCCAGCACCTGGAAGACAAAAGACATTGTTAGTGGTGTCCGAGCCGAAGGGTTCGCAACTCAGTTATACTTACGCGCTTCTTCACGCGCAGCAGCGGCAGCATCGCCCTCAGCATTTCGGCATCTGAAAGAAAGGAAAAGACATTATTAGAGGTGCCCATTTGGAAACAGCCACAATTCAGTTATACTTACGTGCCACCGCACGTGCAACAGCGGCGGCATCGCCCACAGCATCTCGGCACCTGAAAGACAGAAAAGGACATTATAAAAGGGTGCTACTTCAGAAGCGGCCTCAGATCTTCTATACTGACGAGCCTCTTCTCGCACAGCAGTGGTGGTGTCGCCAACAGCTCCTCGGCACCTGAAGGACTATTACAAGCCACAAAAGGACACTGAGCCTAAACACTGAAATCATCCAGTGACGTAACTGGATTCCACGCGCCCCTGCACCAGAAGTAGGATGGAGAGCTCGGCTTTACTAAACCAAAGGTGAGAGTTCGTGGAGACCAGTCGAGAACCAAGAAGTGGGAAAAGCAGAAGATTGGTGGGAGAACTTATCCAACCAGCTTGTAATTACCCCTTTTTCTTCCACCTGCAGAAAACTCACCTTACAAGCCAGACAGTTAATATTCGGAGGTCCTGCCCAGAGCGTCTTCTGAGTTCTACGCCTCATCATAGTCATAGAAGCAACTGTAGCAGTCCAGTTTGGGTCAGCGCCTCCGTGGGAACCAGGTGAGCGTTACAACATCTATAGAAACTGCAAGCACTGGCATCCCATCAACGTCCAGGTAGTATGTGATGCCAAGGGAATCATCACCTCAGTATATGCAAACTATTCAGGGTCCACCCATGACAGCTTCATTTACAGGATGTCAACCCTAAACCGGGACATGGAAGATGGGCGGCATGGCAATGCATGGCTGCTTGGTGAGTATAAATGCCACAGCACACGCATGCATGACAGATAGAGAGTACTGTTACTACCCCACTAATGATCCCCATCACCACCTCCCCAGGGGACAGTGCCTACCCTCTGAGCACCCTTAAGATGACGCCAATTTGGAACCCCATCACGCCTCCCGAGGTAAGATACAACACAGCCCATATTGCAACCCGGGGCATAGTGCAGCGCACATTCGGAGTGCTGAAGTCACGCTTTCGCTCCCTTGACCGTTCTGGCGGGCAGCTGTTATACGCTCCCCCAGTAGTGTGCAGGATCATAGTGGCAGCATGTGTCCTGCACAATGTTGCAACACGCCGGGGCCTGGCTGTGGACATGGTGGTGCCCCCACATCTCCAACCACATGCACGGCCGCTGCGCATGGGAGGGGAAAGGGCACGGGGTGAGGCAGCCCGTACGCAGCTGGTGGCTAATTAATTCACATAGAAATCACACCCCTGTGGGGTGCACACAGCCCTGGCACATACCATCTGACAATCAATGATGACTCAATCTGACAATTCTGATGAATTAAGGGACAGTCAACTGTCAGAACCATAGCAGCCTGAGATTGTCCACCTGGAAGTGTCACAATATGTGCATCCCTACCTACACAAACACCACCAATGCAGTGTCATCAAAAGACACACTTCTATGCAGCAAAAATGAATACCCACTTGCAAAATACAACATGAGAACAGTGCCATGTCACCCAACACCTCCCCGGCACCGCCACACAACACACCATGGCATGTCATGCTATGTGTGAGCAAACAAATTAATCCCCACAACATGACACAAGTGTCACTAACTACAGTGTCCCTAATGGAAACTGGCCACACATGAAATGCTCACAGTAATGCAGGACCAACAACACAATTACCAAATATTTACCAATAATACTAATCACCTACACAACCTCCAACCTACCATAAACATGACAGTACGGATTTAAAAAATTGGTAGTCTCACTACCTGATAATGCCAGCTCTTCGAACACTTCCAACTGTACAGTGTTAGCGCCACGCAAAAGTGTAGGTGCACTGCTTACAACATGGACTCCATTTCCAAAGTAGACCGCCTTGTGAAGACATGAGAAATGGACCTGCAAATTAGGAGGATGAGATGGGTGCAGAGGCACATATCAATTCACCATGCAGTGTGCAATACACCACCAATATGCACTAGGAATGTATACACAGTATTGACTACAGACTGCCCACACATCAAATGGGAGTCCAACGTCACTGTGTAAGTCAATGTCACTTGGGCACACCCTTTGCAAGCCCATGGAAACGGGAAGCAGGAGGAGTGTGTGTCACACAAACCCAAGCATCTAACCCAAATCCAGGACAAGCCTGCATGTGCCCAGCCACAATACAGCGTATGCCCACGGGAGCCACACAAGGCAACACACTGTCAAAAAATCAAAAATCAAAAATCAAAAATGGCCATGTATGGGCCAGGGGGGGCGGGGGAGGCCACCCAGGAGGTCCGAGGACAGGGTGCACACCAAAACCCACCTGTGTGGATCTTGCGAGAAGAAAAACACCTCCATGGGCTCATGGCCTGCACAGCTACCCTATTGTGGGAGAATCGCTGTTGTCGCTCTCCTCACCCTCTGCAGCTGCATCAGGAGGTGATGGCACTATGGGAGGCAGCCCACGCAAAGCCCTGGTCTGGTCCTCCATGGCAGCAAGCATGCAGGTGTGGAAGGTCTGGTTCTGGAGGATAATCGTGCGGAGGTCCCCATGCAACAACTCACGGGATGCCCGGACCTCCTCCCTAGTTGCCTGCATCTCAGCTGAGAGTGTACGTGTGAGCCGCTCCAGCTGCTGTTCTGTCTTCGTGTCAGTTGAAGCCTCAAGCTCAACAAGAGTCACCCTGAGCTGGGCTTCCCTGTGGCCCTGGGACTCAATAGAAATGGCTTCCCGCAGAGTCTCCAGTGCTGCCCGTCTGTCCCTGTTGGACGCCAACATGTCCTCCCTGTGTGACTGGCAAATGGAGTCTGTTGCCTGCTGTAGTTGTTCCATCAGCCTTTCTTGGGGGACAATGGAAGTGGCCACCCTATCCATGGCCTGAGCCATCATCTCAGATGATGCTGCCTGTTGGTTTGCCATACCGTATATGGATTGCTCCCATGCAGTATTGCCAGGTGGCGTACGGCCACTGCGTCGGCGGGCACCACACCTGTCTGGGGCAAGGCGAACTGCGCTTTGCTGTGCCGGCACTGCCTGAGGCTGCAGGACTGCATTCCCCCTCTGATCTGCTGGCCCAGGAACAGGATCAGATGTTGCGGAGTGTGACCCTGCATCCTTAACCACCAAAGGCGAACCTACCAACACTGACATCCCCATTGAGGGTTCTACCCCTGGTGCTGGTGGGTTGGACAGTACAGAATCCCTCCCAGAAACACTTACCTGCGACCGCACATAGGTCTCATCATCCGAATCGACACCTGAATAGAGCTCGGGGGAGGTGCACCCAGAGACACCCATTGAGATAATGGTCTGCAGCAAATGTGGGTTCTCACCCACCACCACACCACGTCCCTCACTGGTGCCCGGTCGGGCCTGAGACCCCTCCTGGGTCTGGACCATCTCCACAACCCCAGCAGTATCAAGTGCGTCATCCCCTGCAAAGACATGAAAGAAAAGAAATGGGAACAGGCATAAGCACCATGGCACAGAATTAGGGCAGAGAAGCAACAGAAACAGTACTTCATTGACACATGTCCCACAGGACTATAACCCTCCCATGCATGCACCGTCACTGCGTATGAAGGGGAGGCAAATGGCACACATTGATTACACCAATATGGAAGACCAACACATTTGCTGCATGCTGGCTAGCAGTACCATCACACATTGGCCTGTGATTGGCATGTCCAATACACATACATGACACATGCCATCACACAGATGGCATGTACCATAGCCATGTCACACATGTGACAATAGGACTGAGAAATGCCTAGTGAAAGTGGTGGAATGCAAACAATCAGCCTGAATGAACACAGAATAATACGCAACTATGTTGTGGCAAGATGACACTTCAAGGGCAACTGGCGTGACGTTGGGCTGAATGTCTACTGTTGCCAGAAGGGATACTGCAATACCCAAATCGTGGTGCGCAGAATGTATTGGATGAAGAACATGGGTGACCCAAACCACTCAGGCACACACACCCTCACCTGGCACTCAATCAGAAGCCCTCACACACACACCATGCACATGGATGACACACACATGCATGTGCTCTCACTGGACAATGCCTCGTAATCTGGCAGGTCTCCCACGCCTTGGATCTGTCCCTCCGTGATGTAGGTCCCAGCAACATACTCATGTGTAGTGAGTTCAATGTCCTCTGCTGGAGACCCACCTCCAGTCACTAGAGTTGCGGCATGACTTGAGGCCAGCTTTTCTTTGCCCTGCGCTTCAGCTCATTCCAGCGCTTGTAGCAATCATTAGCTGTGCGCCTCATGAATCCAAGGGCACTTATGATGTCCGCGATGGTCTGCCAGTGTGCCTGACGTTGTGCAGGTGTGGTCTTGCATCCTGCAGTAATCACCATTTCGCTATCATGTGCGGACACATACTCCACAAGTGCATCAAGTTCGGCCTGATTGAAGCTGGGCTACCTTGGTGGGCCGGACTGTGTAGCCGTATCTGGGGCATCAGCCTGTACTGGACGAGCACTCTTCCTCTTCCGCTTGGAAGGTGGTGGGGATCCTGAGTGTCCTACACCGCTTTGGACACTGGGGGCAGGAGCCCCGATGGACTGTGGACTAGGAGTGTGGGAATGAACACTCACCATGGAACTTGGTGCAGGCATTAGCTGAAGTGTGATGTAGTCAGGGGGAACGTCAGCAGGATGGACTGGGACCGACACTGTCCTGGCTGGAAGACTCAGAGCTGGGGTGGATGGAGCCGCAGCTGCCCCTGCAGCCTCCCCACCCTGCCTACTCAGGGCAGCAGATGACATAGCTGCCCCTGATCCACGTGGCATGGTGACACCAACGTGCACCGCCACACGTGGCCTAGACCTGCTGACCGGGAAGTCAGCCATGGAGTCACCCTGTGCCAGGTCTGGTGCCACAATTGGCTGGTCAACAAGGGCTAAGCAGGGATGGTGTCAGCCACGTTACCCTCAATCGCGGGGCATGGGTGTCCCTGACTGGTCACCCACACATGGGGGGCTAGGGGCACCCTGCAAGTTCGGCCACGTCCCCTACTGTATCCACCACGGCCACCTCTTGAGGCTCGCCCACCTTTGCCACCCTTACCGCGTGCTCGCCTCCCAACCATGTTACTGATGTTGTTGTGTGTATTGGAGTTGCAGTAAACTATTGTCCTGGGCAAGTGGGGGTCAAAGGAGTGCGGTACTAGATGGAATTCGTACCCTAATGCCCTAGCAAGGCTGTATGTGACCCCTGGGGGAAGATGACGGGTCACGCAATGCACAGGCACCCCAAAAAAGGAAGATAATGTGCAAGCAACCCCTCCTAGACCACGTGCGTGGAAAAATAAACCTGCACTATGCTGTGGCACCCAGAAACACAAAAATGAACGTATGCGTGTCACACGCAGCCTAGAATGACCTCTCAAGGGGTACGCAACACACGGGGCAAGCACAGATGTTAAATACGTGCGCGACTCACCGTCCGCCTGGAAAAATCGTGTGAAAAATACGTGCGTGTGTGCGTTGGCAACACCACCACCAAAAGAAGAATTGTACGCTGTCTGAGGAGACAGGACAACAGAAGAAGTGAACGCTGTTTGAGGAAACAGGCCCAGGAAAAAGACAAAAAGAGAAAAAGCTGTCAGAGGTAACAGGGAGTACGAACTTGGAACGCCGTGAAGTAAATCGCATGTGAACCGACAAGAAGTACAGATTTCCCCCACTCGCTCTCCACGAAAAGCACGTACAAGGAAATGGCATTCTACACGTACCTTTTAAACATGCCCACACGTCCAGCGTCACTTCCGCGTGTACGCGCTAAGGCCCCACACACTCTGACGTGCAGTCATTGGACGTGTAACATGCACCCGTGTACAGGGAAATGCCCGCATACGCACGTCACAGACGCGCTAGTGGCCTTTGGGCCAATGAATTTGTGTACATGTGCTGACGCGCTTACGCGCTAAGGCCCTTTCCTCGAATTACACGCAGACGTGCTGGATTTTCACGTGCCAAATCACTCCGTATCAAGCTGGCCATGCATAAGCACACGGAAGACCACGCTCCTGCCCAGAAGGCTGAATTACTGCCCCCCAGAGCCCCGAGCACTCTCCCACCTGACATCTGCTGCTGCCTGATTGCCTACTGCCCACATGCCCTGCCATTTGCTGCCTGCACATCAGCCAGGGGTACTGTTGCTGTGACCACCCCTGCTGGAACTGAAGACTCCCGACTGGGATTCGATCGCTCCACAGACCAGCCCCAGGACCCAGTTGCCCACCCACTCCTGCCTCTGGGGTTGTCATGTCGGGCACTGCAACATCTGGCACCAATGGCAACCCCCGGCCAGAGAAGCAGAGGGGCACCAGCTTCACTGCCACCGAAGTTGGTGTCCTGGTGGAGCAAGTCCTGGGGCAGTATGATGCCCTCTTCGGAAGTTTGCGCGCCGACAAGGAAGGACGGACTCGGATCTGGACGGACATTGTGACTGCCATCAACGCGGAGGGGGTGGCAGTCCAACTATTCCATCATGTCAAGAAGCGCTGGGAGGACTACAGGTCCAGGACCCTGAACAAGGCCCGGCGCCTCTTGAAGGCAGCGGATGCTAAGGGGCGCCGGGGCCACTTGTCGGACGATCAGATGAGGGTCCTGGAACGCATATCCCCAGCACTCCACGTCCAGGTCCTTGAGAGGCAGACCCGTCTGGAGTCGAGCGGTAAGTGTACATGCATCATGATTGTAAGCTGTGCGTGTGGTGATGTGCCAGTAGTGTGCAGGTTGCACATGTGTTTTTATGGGGCCAAGTATGGGGGGGTGTACAGGGCCGTGAGGCTAACACATGCGAGGGCTCTCATGTGTGAGACATGGATGGTGCTTGTGTGTGTAGGCTTGCATGCCAAATGCAGTTGTGTGGGCACACGTTTGGATGAATGTGTATGTAAGTAGGCATGTTTGTGATGTCACACATGGATGTTGGCTTCAGCTGCATGTATCAGCACTGTGCACATGTGCATGTGTGTGTATTTGACAAGGGTGCAACAGTGATGCAGCATAGATGCATGTGACAGTGGGATGTGGAAGCCTGATTGGCAGATGTGACATGGATGCCAATCTGAACACTGCAACAGTTGGCAGAGGTGTACACATGCATGCAAGTGTGTGGTGTATGTGCATGTGTAGTGCACTCCGTGTTTTGCATGTGATGTCTGGCTCACCTTTGCCTGCTCATGCTGTTGTATGTGTATGGATGGTGCTGGCTGTTGCGATATGGCTGTGGTATGGCTCATGTGTGCGAGTTGAAATGACATGTGTGTTGGCGATTGTGATGCCATGTCTGAGGTTTGCCAATGCCACTCATGTACAACTGTCATGTGTGTATGTGTCCATTATTCAGTGTCCTGATGCCTGTGTTTTATTTCTCCCTGTCTGCAGCGTCAACTGATGAAGAGGGCGGAGAAGGTGCTGTGGAGCAATGCAGCGAGGATCGCACCGCCAGCCGGAGACTCAAGGCCCGGCTCCCCTCACAGGTTCTCATCTCGTCGGGGAGTGAGGACTCCGGTGCCGCGTCCCAGGCCGCAGCTGCCGGGGGGAGGTCCAAGAGGCGGAGGTCGGAGTTGGACTCCTCGGCAGCAGAAGGGGCAGCTGGGACCCCACAGGGCCCAACGGGGGAAGATGGCACGGAGTCATCCAGGTTGGTGGGGGGTTTGGTGGAGGAGGAGGCCGTGCAAGCGACAGAGACGGGGTCTGGAGGTGGGGATTCCACTGGTGCTAGTGGTGCAGTGCAGGACCAGGGACAGGAGGCAGCACAGGCTGCCGCGGAGGTGCCTGTGTGCAATCCTGTCCCTGATCCTGTCACTGCATCATCTTGCAACAGCAGGGATGCCTACGTCCAGACCCGCTTTCAGGCAGGGGATGAGTTTACAACAACTGGCCTTCCTCTGCCTGCAGACGTGGCTATCCAGGTACGGGTTGAGCCTGTCCTGACTGGTGTGGCGTTGCGTCAACGGGCCATGCGAGGTGACCTGCAGTCTTTTCATGAGGAGACTGCACGTCATCTCGCATGGCTCATTGACCGCGTCGGCCTACTGGGATAGGTCACCCAGGCCGGATTCCTCCGTTTGCTGGAGCTTGTTCCGACCCCCTCCTCAACTGAACACCCTATGCGCCAGTCGTCCTCCAGGCCATCTTTACACCCATTTGTCACCTGGGTGCCCTGTGGAGCTGCCTCTGACGGTTCGGACAGGCTGGTGGAGGACACATCCCTGCCACAGTCGGGAGTCGGACATCCAGCAGGGGTGGCCACATCAACAACTGCACCCCAGCCGGTGGAGGATGTGCAGGCAGCAGGAGCCAGGGCACGGGCACAGGCACAGCAGCAGCAGCAACGAGGTGGGAGCCATGATGGCTCGGGGTCTTCGACATCGGAGGGGCAGGCATCGGCCGGAGGGCAGGAGGACCCAGGACGGGAAGTGTCTTCCATGTGGCAGCGGTTGGGCCATGCCATAGATGCGGAGCGGGCGGAAGAAGCACGGCTCACAATGATCAGGGCGGAGAACTCCATGCGGAGGGCCCTGAGGAGGGCCGAGTGCCTCGAGGCAATCCGCAGGGAGTTGGAGGAGAACATGTCGACGGCCCTGCGGACCCTCAGGGTCATGGAGGAGGACCGCCTCCGGGACATTGAGCAGGAGTTCGATTATGCCCTGGCCCGGAACATCCCGAAGTGAGCCGTCGGACTAGCCCGCTGCCCTTGTAAATAGTTATGTAGTTAGTGTTAGGTTTCCTTTGTTTTTTTTTTTGTTTTTTTTTTACCTTTTGGACAATGGACCACATTTTTGTATATATTTTTTTTTTAGGTAGTATTATTAGAAGGTTTCATTTGTTCTGTTGGGATCATGGACCCTGGATTGTTTATCTGTATATAGTTGACTGTTGGATTTTATCTTTTCTATTTGGAATTAACCCATGGAGCAATGGTTTTCGGTTTTGAGTTTCCATTAGATTTATTTTTTTGAACTGTCACTTTGGACACCTTTCCTTTGGATTATGATTTGTGGTTTTACATTATTTTACGGACATGCTGCTTTTTGTTTTTAATTCCCATTGACGTTTGTTTATTTTTGATTCCATTTATGTTGCTTTTAATACATTTTCTTCATCAAACTTCAATGTGTAGTATCATCTCATTGGTTTCATGCATATCATGATATGGGTTTTGACATTCACTGACACCCATTGTGTGTATGTGAGGGACATGTGTTCATTTACATACTTGCCATTGGGGTTGTATCATGTAATTGGCATTTCTAAGTGGGTGGATGCAATACTTGGGTGGGCGTTTGGCATGTGGAGGCAGCCCATAAGGGCCAGGGTTCTAGATTCTGATGACGTGATGGCTGGGGGACATGAGTCGGGGCCTGGTGGAGGGTGCCCCTGGATGCTGGGGGGTGGGGGTCCAGGGGGACATGAGTTGGACATGAGTGGGGGCCTGGTGGAGGGTGCCCCTGGATGCTGGGGGGTGGGGGTGCTGGGAGACATGAGTGGGGGCCTGGTGGAGGGTGCCCCTGGATGCTGGGGGGTGGGGGTGCAGGGGGACATGAGTTGGACATGAGTGGGGGCCTGGTGGAGTGTGCCCCTGCACAGCTGGGGGGTGGGGGTGATGGGAGGCATGAGTGGGGGCATGGTGGAGGGTGCCCTGCACTGCTGGGGGTGGGGTGCTGGGAGACATGAGTGGGGGCATGGTGGAGGGTGCCCTGCACTGCTGGGGGGTGGGGGTGCTGGGAGACATGAGTGAGGGCCTGGTGGAAGATGCCCCTGGATGCTGGGGTGTGGGGGTGCAGGGGGACATGAGTTGGACATGAGTGGGGCCTGGTGGAGGGTGCCCCTGCACTGCTGGGGGTGGGGGTGCTGGGAGACATGAGTGGGGGCATGGTGGAGGGTGCCCTGCACTGCTGGGGGGTGGGGGTGCTGGGAGACATGAGTGGGGGCATGGTGGCGGGTGCCCTGCACTGCTGGGGGTGGGGGTGCTGGGAGACATGAGTGGGGGCATGGTGGAGGGTGCCCTGCACTGCAGTGGGGTGGGAGTGCTGGGAGACATGAGTGGGGGCCTGGTGAAGGGTGCCCCTGGATGCTGGGGGGTAGGGGTGCAGGGGGACATGAGTTGGACATGAGTGGGGGCCTGGTGGAGGGTGCCCGGGGATGCTGGGGTGTGGGGGTGCATGGGGACATGAGTTGGACAAGAGTGGGGCCTGGTGGAGGGTGCCCCTGCACTGCTGGGGGTGGGGGTGCTGGGAGACATGAGTGGGGGCATGGTGGAGGGTGCCCTGCACTGCTGGGGGGTGGGGGTGCTGGGAGACATGAGTGGGGGCATGGTGGCGGGTGTCCTGCACTGCTGGGGGTGGGGGTGCTGGGAGACATGAGTGGGGGCCTGGTGGAGGGTGCCCCTGGATGCTGGGGGGTAGGGGTGCAGGGGGACATGAGTTGGACATGAGTGGGGGCCTGGTGGAGTGTGCCCCTGCACTGCTGGGGGGGGTGCTGGGAGACATGAGTGGGGGCATGGTGGAGGGTGCCCTGCACTGCTGGGGGGTGGGGGTGCTGGGAGGCATCAGTGGGGACATGGTGGAGGATGCCCTGTACTGCTGGGGGGTGGGAGTGCTGGGAGACATGAGTGGGGGCTTGGTGGAGGGTGCCCGTGGATTCTGGGGGGTGGGGGTGCAGGGGGACATGAGTTGGACATGAGTGGGGGCCTGGTGGAGGGTGCCCCTGCACTGTTGGGGGGTGGGGGTGCTGGGAGACATGAGTGGGGGCATGGTGGAGTGTGCCCCTGCACTGCTGGGGGGTGGGGGTGCTGGGAGACATGAGTGGGGGCATGGTGGAAGGTGCCCTGCACTGCTGGGGGGTGGGAGTGCTGGGAGACATGAGTGGGGGCATGGTGGAAGGTGCCCTTCACTGCTGGGGGGTGGGGGTGCAAGGAGACATGAGTGGGGGCATGGTGGAGGGTGCCCTGCACTGCTGGGGGGTGGGAGTGCTGGGAGACATGAGTGGGGGCTTGGTGGAGGGTGCCCCTGGATGCTGGGGGGTGGGGGTGCTGGGAGACAAGAGTGGGGGCATGGTGGAGTGTGCCCCTGCACTTCTGGGGGGTGGGGGTGCTGGGAGACATGAGTGGGGGCATGGTGGAGGGTGCCCTGCACTGCTGGGGGGTGAGGGTGCTGGGAGACATGAGTGGGGGCCTGGTAGAGGGTGCCCCTGGATGCTGGGGGTGCAGGGGGACATGAGTTGGACATGAGTGGGGGTCTGGTGGAGGGTGCCCCTGGATGCTGGGGGGTGGGGGCGAAGGGGGACATGAGTTGGACATGAGTGGGGGCCTGGTGGAGGGTGCCCCTGCACTGCTGGGGGGTGGGGGTGCTGGGAGACATGAGTTGTGGCATGGTGGAGGGTGCCCTGCACTGCTGGGGGGTGGGGGTGCTGGGAGACATGAGTGGGGGTATGGTGGAGGGTGCCCTGCACTGCTGGGGGGTGGGGGTGCTGGGAGACATGAATGGGGGCTTGGTGGAGGGTGCCCTGCACTGCTGGGGGTTGGGGGTGCAGGGAGACATGAGTGGGGGCATGGTGGAGGGTGCCCTGCACTGCAGGGGGGTGGGGGTGCTGGGAGACATGAGTGGGGGCCTGGTGGAGGGTGCCCCTGGATGCTGGGGGTTGGGGGTGCAGGGGGACATGAGTTGAACATGAGCAGGTGCCTGGTGGAGTGTGCCCCTGCACTGCTGGGGGGTGGGGGTGCTGGGAGACATGAGTGGGGGCATTGGTGGAGGGTGCCCTGCACTGCTGGGGGGTGGGGGTGGTGAGAGACATGAGTGGGGGCCTGGTGGAGGGTGCCCCTGGATGCTGGGGGGTGGGGGTGCAGGGAGACATGAGTTGGACATGAGTGGGGGCCAGGCGGAGTGTGCCCCTGCACTGCTGGCGGTGGGGGTGCTGGGAGGCATGAGTGGGGGCATGGTGGAGGGTGCCATGCACTGCTAGGGGGTGAAGGTGCTGGGAGACATGAGTGGGGGCCTGGTGGAGGGTGCCCCTGGATGCTGGGGGGTGGGGGTGCAGGGGGACATGAGTTGGACATGAGTGGGGGCCTGGTGGAGTGTGCCCCTGCACTGCTGGGGGGTGGGGGTGCTGGGAGACATGAGTGGGGGCATGGTGGAGGGTGCCCTGCACTGCGAGGGGGGGTGGGGGTGATGGGAGACATGAGTGGGGGCCTGGTGGGGGGTGTCCCTGGATGCTAGGGGGGTGCAGGGGGACATGAGTTGGACATGAGTGGGGGCCTGCTGGCAGGTGCCCCACAGTGCTGGAGGTTGAGGGTGCTGGGAGACATGCGTTGTTGATCAGTAGTGACGTGTGGCTGGGATGGGTGGCATGCCCATGGTGGATGGGCTGCCTGCGGGACATGAGCAGGGGTGCAGGGTAGTCCCCTGTGGTGTGGGCTGCCTGCAGGGGCCGTGGAGGGTGTAGAGGGAACACCTGGGAGGACCCACACGGCCAATTCACGTGTAGTACTCCCCGCGCACCCCTGAGATACACGTACCCTGCTGGATTTGCGTGTGATACCTCCCGCACACCCCTGGAATACACGTATCCAGGACGATCGCGTGTGGAACTTCCCGCGCACCCCTGAAAGACACGTACCCTGCTGAATTCGCGTGTGAAATTTCACGCGCACCCCTGAAATACACGTGCCCTGATGGAATCGCGTGTGAAACTTCCCGCGCACCCCTGAAATACACGTACCCTGCTGAATTTGCATGTGATACTTCCCGCGCACCCCTGGAATACACGTACCCAGGACAATCGCATGTGAAACTTCCCGTGCACCCCTGAAATACACGTACCCTGCTGAATTTGCGTGTGAAACTTCCCGCGCACCCCTGAAATACACGTGCCCTGCTGAATTCCCGTGTGAAACTTCCCGCGCACCCCTGGAATACACGTACCCAGGACAATCACGTGTGGAACTTCCCGCGCACCCCTGAAATACACGTACGCTGCTGAATTTGCATGTGAAACTTCCTGCGCACCCCTGAAATACACGTCCCCTGCATAATTTGCATGTGAAACTACCCGCGCACCCCTGGAACACACGTACCCAGGACAATCGCGTGTGGAACTTCCTGCGCACCCCTGAAATACACGTACCCAGTACAATCGCATGTGAAACTTCCCGCGAACCCCTGAAATACACATTCCCCGCTTGGCTTTGTTGTTTGGCAGCTCTGTGAACTGGTCCAGGGTTAGCACAGATATTTGCGATGAATTGGGGATTTTGATGGCTTTTCCTTGCGTGAGGGCGTTCTTGGGGCGTAACTGGTGCTGCTGCAGGGTCGCTGCGCCACTCTGCACCATGGCTGGTTTTGGAGGCTAAAATCCATGAATACGGTTGTGCGATGAAATGGATTTTATCGCACGCGGCTGGCGCAGTGTATCGCACGGGGACACAGTGTGCCAGCCGCATGCGCCACTTTTGTGTGAAATTCTATGAATTACCCTGATTATCTGCAGTGGACCTTGAATGATACTTTGTTCCTGGCTGTTGTAAAAATAGGGCCTGTTACAGATTTTTTCAGAGGGCAATTACATAACCTTGTGGTATTCTCTTATGGTGGTAAAGTGGTATTGCGTTATGATGGTAATGCCCTATGCGTGGTGTGACAAAACACTCCTCTAATACCTGTATTCTATTTAGGGTCAACTCTAAACACAGATTATCACGCCTCATACACATGAAATATTGACAGTGCTAACTGTCACTCCAGCCAATTATCTACGAGGCTGGACTACTGCCTTTGACAGATCTGTTCAACTGTAAGCATGCGCAGCTGAATATCACACTCACACTCTGTCTATCTACAGAACCCACGATACAGCAAATGACATAACCCAAGCAGCATAAAAAAATGTATCAAAACACATAGTGACTTTTATAGTGCGTTTATCTTGGCAAATGAACTTACCGATCATGAACAGCAACATTGAACGGTGATGCAATTAACAATGTAAAAATGCGGATAAAAGAATAAATAGTATGAAAGATAATTTTAGAATGAACACAGCTCAATGGCAAAATGAAATGTATTCGACCCACACCAACCTTGGGTCGTGAAATTTGGCAGGAGCCAAGCTTAGTAACAAAAATATGTAACTTCTCATAAAATCACTTGCTTTACATTGAATTTTCTAAATTAAAAGAGCCCCTTTTCTGGCTGCCTGAAAATACATCCATCCGTACGTACACCTCACTTCACAGGTATATTCATCTTTTACTCCAGTGAAGTTCTTGCACTGTTATCTGCGGAACCCCTCTGAATAGGATTATCAGCAAACAGGAGTATCGCAAACTCTGCAAAGCCCAGTCGCCCGCACAAAGGAAATACCTGTCAGCTCAGTCAGCTATTCTCCAGGAAGCCTCTGCAGCGCTCCCCGCCAGTCTGCCTGAAATCCTCTGTCAGTCTGCCCCACAACCCTGTGGATCTCTTCCTTTTAAAATCTATCCCTGTCACTCAACAAAACCTGCCTATTTTACTGATGTGCATCATCACCTGATTTGGTTTCTCTGGAAGCATAGCTTTGTGAATATATTTTTAACAATAATTTCCTCTGGGTACAATGAAGCTTTCCCCAGAGTGCATATTTACCTCGCAGTTTGTGCAATGAAATTACAGCCAGCAAACTTGTGCCTGTACATTTTAACTCCACTGTAGAAACACCTTACTTTTGACATGTCATCTGAACCTGGTTTGCACTGCTTTGTTAAAAATAAATTATCAATTAATGGGAACTGGTGTTAATTGGTAAGTTTGGGTTAATATGTACATAGTGAGGCCAGCTATATTCTGTTAGTAGTCTGTATTCTGTTTACTGCCTCCACTGAATATAATGTCATGGCTCACGCATTGCCCCTCATATATAGTATCCCTACATCTACAGTATCTCTACTACAGGCCTCTGAGTTCTATATGGGTACTCGATCTTAGCCGCTTGTAGTAATTGCAAAGTAGCAGGTTTGCTGGCAGTCCCCTTAGTCCCTGTTCTCCCTGCACTCCCTGTGGCCTCCATTGTCTGTGCTATTTTTTATTTTTTTTGTTGTGTGCTGGCCCATTGGCTCGTTGTCATTTCACAATTGGATATTTTCCCTAATTTTTTGTTTTAGGGGGATCAATTCGCAAACGGGAAAAATTCAAAACGCACATGAAGAAAATTGGAGAATTGATTACCCCTCTCTCTGCTAATATCACATAGATTGGTGAGGCTTTTTAAAAGGACATTTGTGTTGTAGAAATGAACACAAAATTACTTTCTTTCAATCCACATATACAAAAAGACTCCCCACCATGAGGGCACACACATTTATTTAGAAACGGACCATTTTTATTAATTGTTCACAATACCTAAAAAATTGTAACCTATACCACACAACCTTTGTGGTGTAAGTTAACAATTGCTACAAATTGCTATTGTAAACATACACATACATGAAAACAACAGCACCAAATTACATTGGGGTAGATATTGAATATCTTGGCAAATTCATTCTTGTAAAGAGACTATTATTATTCACAGTCTTATAGATAGTCAACATGTTTCGGCCTCGACATATATGAGACACTATCTCTAGTGTCCTTTTCTGGATGGTTTCAAGGGCCTTCCTCAGAACAAAGTATTTCTTGTGATCAGTGACTTAATTTAGTATACCCCTTTGATGACCAGCATTGATTGCAATATGATATGAGCATGAGAATGTCCACTTCAGACCCTGTGAATCGGAAATTATCCTTTCTTTTGATGTGAAGACCATTTATTTTGTTGCCTGCTAATTGTTTCTAGTTTATGACAACTGTCCGATTCCACTCAACACAGTCAGCTTTTTGGAAAAGAAGCTCTTCTTTTTAATTAAACTGCGATATTGTAAATATCCGTGTTTTTTCAGCTAAGGTAGCCTAGAGCTCATTTGAACTCTTGGTACACCCCTGAACTCAAAATATTGAGAAAAAAGAAATCTAAGCTTGAAACACTATGGAAAATGACACCATCTGCGGAAAACAAAACTAATCTTACGGAAATCTCCTTCCTAGACAAAAGGGAGATAATTTGTACCAAGAAAGAAGCCTACAATGTTAGAATAAACCAGGCAGGATCTTGTACTAACAAACTTTTCACTATTCTAAAGGAATTAGAAAATCCTAACCCACCCACAGATACTTGCACGAAAGACAAACCTTGGTGTACCAGTATCCAGAACGCCCACGCCAACAAAATCACAGGGCTCCAAACCAAAATTGAGGATAAACGACAGCCAGAGATCTATCCCCCTTCATCACTAAACTAATAAATCTGGCCTTCTCCTTTAATTCAGTACCCAGCAACCTGAAACAATCGTGGGTTCTCCCACTTCTAAAAAAACAATCATTAGACCTGGCCATACCCACTAATTACAGACCCATCACTACGGTTCCATTCTTGCTACAAATTCTTGACAGAGTAGCCTACCTGCAAATTCAGGATTACCTAGAGACTAACCAACTGCTAGGAATACATCAATCTGGCTATTGACCTCAACATGGAACAGAAACTGCCCTTGTTGACCTCAAAAGTCAGATTGATGATATCAAAGATAAAGGTAACGCTGCCATCCTACTCCTTCTAGACCTCTCAACGGCCTTCGACCTGGTCGACCATAAAATACTCTGCAACCACCTCTCATCTTCAGCTCTCTTCCGCTCCTCTGCTGTCATGTGGATGCAATCCTTCTTGGCTAATAGAACCATGAGGGTTTTTTCATCAGTGGCGGCAGCAGACCCCATCCCTATCACCTGAGGCGTCCCTCAAGGCACTTGCATTCCCCCCACTCTGTATAACATATTTACAAAGCCTCTCTTTGACAAACTGGACCATCTGGGTGTCACCTACACCAATTACGCAGATGACACCCAGATACTCCTCACCATCTCAGGTAACTATAGTACTGACGTCATCCAGATCAATGAAATCCTCTCCATCATTCAGGCATGGATGGCCACACACGGCCTCTGCCTGAATGATGAGAAGACTGAGCTTCTCCTTGTCGGCTCACCTAATAACTTGCTGAAACTCAGCCCTAATTACAATAACATCATCATCGATGGTAACACAATTCCCATTGTTAAAAATGTGAAAACCCTTATATCTAGATGCCAACACCAACCCTTCCAAACAAGGTAATATGACTGCCTCAGCCACTGCCTACACTGGCAAACTGATCAGGGCCTGTAGACCTTTATTGTCCACTAATAGCTGCCTCACGCTGGCCAGGGCTCTCATACAGTCCAAACTGGACTATTGCAATAGCCTATACCTAGGTGCTAACCAATCTATAATCAAAAAACTATATTTACTCCAAAATAACGCGCTACGAGCAGCATTAAACATCCCCAGGGGAGAGCACATCTCCACCACCAAGAAAATCCTGCAAATGGCTCTCCATACAACAAAAAATGTACCTAAAAACCTTATGTCTCACATACAAAGCCCAAAACCATCTAGCCCCACCCTATCTCACCAACAAATTCACCCTGAAATCAGCTACTAGAGTTACCAGATCCTCAAATACTGTATGCCTTACAGTGCCCAGATTCACCATAAAAAGAGCCGGAGGATATAGCTTCAGGGTCCTTGCCTCCCAACTCTGGAATACCTTACCACTTAACATCAAATCTATTGAATCCTTTCAGTCTTTCAGGAAACAGGTTATTGGATGGTTACTAGAGAAAAACTAACATTACCATCTTCTATCTCCTATGCCTGACGATAATGCCTATCCTCTATTTGATGCTCATGGTAAACTGTATAAAATTTATAAATGTATAACTGTAAATTGTATATATTGTATTTTGTAACCTGTCCCGAAGCGCCCTTTTACCTCTGGGTCTGGAGCGCTATATAAATAAATAAAAAAAACAAACAAGGGAAAGTGTCTCCTCATTGTGATTTTGAAAGACGAGGTACCAGAGTTCCTTCTTCGTACTGTCACTCCGATCGAATAACGTGAAAAAGAGGCCTCTGACTGTATTGAATGGAATGGACAGTTGGCATCAACTAGAAATAAGCACCAGGCACCAATATAAATTGTCTTCATATCGAAAGAAAGGTTAATTCCCAGTTCACAGTGTCTGAAGTAGACATTCTCACGCTCATATCATATTACAATCAATGCTGATCTTCAAAGGGGTATACAAGATTAAGTTACTGATCACAGGAAATACTTTGTCCTGAGGAAGGCCCTTGAATCCATACAAAAAAAGGACACTATAGATAGTCGACATGTCTGCCTCGACATATATGAGACACTATCTGTAAAACTGTGAATAATAATAGTCTCTTTAAAAGAATGAATTTGTCGATATCTAGCCCAATGTAATTCAGTGCTGTTGTTTTCATTTATGTGTATGTTTAAAATAGCAATTTTTAGCAATTGTTAACTTACAACACAAAGGTTATGTTGTATAGGTTACAATTGTTTAGGTATTGTGAACAATTAATAAAAATGGTATTTTTCTAAATAAATGTGTGTGTCCTCATGGAGGGGAGTCTTTTCGTATATGTGGATTGAAAGAAAGTAATTTTGTATTGATTTCTACAACACACATGTCCTTTTAAAAAGCCTCACCAATCTATGTGATATTAGCGGAGAGAGGGGTAATCAATTCTCCAATTTTCTTCATGTCCATAGGCCGTAGGGATAAGGGTGTTAGCACAAAACAGAAGCAAACACACACATCTACACAAACAACAACGCATTTAAAGGAAAACATACTATAGAAAAAGGAAAGAAAAGTGAAAGGAAGGAAAAATACATTGATACAATACAATCCTTTGCTAATTGTATTAGGGAGCCACACACACCGAGGCCCAGAGTACTGGAAAAGCGAAACAAAACATGACAAAGAGAAACACAAAAGAAAAATGAACGGGAGTTACGATACCAAACAATACAAAACCAAAAAGAAATGTAACAGAGCAAATAACTCCAAGCAATCATAAAAAACAGCAAAAAGCAAGAAAGAAAAAAATGAATACCATACTATTCTTACATTGGAGACAGATGACAACTTATTCAACTGTTTGTGCAAGTTCAAGAACCTTGGAAGATTACTCCGGCCACAACCAATAATGATACAGTCAGTAATGTTCTCCACACAACATCGTGTATTTGAGTCCTCTGAAGGAGTCTTAAATCTTGCGTTCTAACGCATCGTTGACTGACTCTTGCATGGCACAGGGACAGAACCTTATTCTGTAGTGCTTGTCTAGTTTCTGTCCTATCCAGCTTAACCACATTTGTAATAACCATATTGCTGTGGTCCATAATGTGTGTTCTTAAGTGTGGTTCTGAGATCTCCACTGCAAGTCCCTCCCAAAAGGAGGAGTAGCTAAATTATCTCTAGGAGATGCAGAAAACAACGTCAATTGCGGTATTAGTATAGCATCACAATGGGGGTCTGTGGAAGCTGACACTAACGTGACAACATAGGACGAATAGATTGAAACAGACTGTTATTAATGGTTTTTGTTACCATCCAATACCTAACTTCTAAACTC
Source organism: Ambystoma mexicanum (assembly GCF_040938575.1). NCBI lineage: Eukaryota > Metazoa > Chordata > Amphibia > Caudata > Ambystomatidae > Ambystoma > Ambystoma mexicanum. Next base: position 920,018,250 of record NC_090922.1, on the reverse strand, counting down.
AGTCGGGACGGTTTGACAACCGATATCAAGCAGCCTGTTGTAAACCTCAATAATATTCAATTCAGCTTGACACTCTTTGTTAATCCTTTCCGCTGGTAATGTAACCTTATGAAGAGAATCTGCTCAAAGGCAGGAATCCCTGCTGTTTTCTCATAGGTTAAGATAAAAAATAATCGTTTCTTCAATAACTTGCCAGCTCATAACACAAGTGTGTTCCTCATCCAGCCCTTTGAAATCTGGCTGGGACTGTCCCAAGACCTCCACAATCGAATCATCCAGATATTTCGTCAGGGACTGCAACACAGTAGCCACTGCTGAATATAGCTGGTTGAGATTTCCAAAGTGATTTTTGATGGAAGTTTCCTCTGACACCTCTGCATGGTAGTTCTGGCAAGCTATAGGATCTCTATCCAGCTCCAAGCGTATCATTGGAAGGGTAAATATAGAATTGTTGATCTCATCGGTATGTTCCTTCCTCTCAGCTACGAGCCGCCATCCTCTGCGGTCACTCCTTGCCAAGACCTCAGTCATACGGCCATTCCTTAAACCTGTATATGCAGACGGGAAATCAGACTCCTGGGAGACTTACTCCATTAATGAGGTTTTCATCCTCTCTTGAGAGGACTCCTTAGAATGCTCCTTATAGGCCATCTTGGGCTGGACAAGAGGTAAATCTGTTAATCCGGTGTCAGTATTGCCCAAATGCCCTGGTAATAGGCATAATGTGGGTCTGTCCAAGCAAAGCACCAACACTGGTGTAAGCAATCAGGAATCCCACCGTCCTCAACGCAGGTCCATACAGCACTACAGGTCAGTACAGCCCAATACAACACCCTGTAATCCATCCACAATATGCAACACTATGATCCCAACCACCTCCCTAAAACACCACATCCAGAAGAAAACATTGGCGAGAGAGAATTCCCCATGAAGCAAAAGGCACCAACCATCAGTCGACCATCGAAAGGCCATTCACGGAGCCTAACGCTGAAGTGCCCTTCCTCAGAGAGCCAGTTCACACGCCATCGATCTGTGATCAGAGGAAAGGATCTCTGAATGCGGACTGTCAAGCCACACTGCACAGCAACCAATTTTGACATAATGAGGCTCATCGTGTGCTGGTGAGCCCTTTGGAAGGGGGCTTCCCCCTGCTTGAACTGCTGTTTGCCCATTTTCTCAGGTGCCCTGGGCTCACTCGCCCCTGTACCATTCCCTCTTTGTCTTCACTCCTTTGTGGTACTGAGAAGGGAGGGGGATTCTTTTACCAAAGAATCTCTAAAGTGGTCCCATTTTGTTTTGCCTATCTAAACCAGAGACACAGACAGAGTGGCCGCTTTGGAGCCCTGCATCCTACCAGAGTCTGTAGAAATGCTAAATGAACCCAGATACATATACCTGAAATATGCAGGGTTTATCTCCAGGACAGCCAATCTAAATGTCCACTCCCAGTATTTTGCCAGATGTATTTAAGGGTAAAATTAATAGACAATTGCCAAGATCCCTGCAATAAAACAGGCAAAAACTATTATTAAAACAGCATAACAAACCCATAATTCCCAACCCATATTTGCATATACCCTAAAGAAATCAACCCTTTGTCCACTCATTGCAATAGAAATCCTTGGCTCCCTGAGTGGCTATGCATGCAAGGCACCAACCAACCTGAATCACATCCTCATATTAAACACCATGGATTTTTTAATAAGGACTCCATAACTTTTCTTTGTCATGTACATGGTATCTTTGAGAGGAGGCAGCCTGCTGGTCGGATGTTGTACCGTGTTGCACAACTGGTCCGAATCTTGGCACCAAATTGTAAACGTCAGGAAAAAATAGTCCTAATTTTGAGCAATGAATTGAGCAAAAGGGTTTATCACATTTGACTTGCAAGGCAAGTGGACAGCATCCTAGCATTAACCCATTCACAACCAACTAACCCACTCAGCCCTCAATAGTCACTCCTTAAATCGGTTACAGCCGATCTATTCCGAAGTGTCTAACATTTAGCAGGCCTTATGGCACGGTATTTCGTCCTTTAGAACAATAATGGTCATTGTCTTCAGCGATTAGTCTGCCCCCTATGTCTATGTGGATAGGGTGTCAAGTGGTGGATTATTTCCAGGTAAAAGTGGTGGCTCCTACAAAAGTCTGGTCACATTCTACTCAGTCGAGGAGCATAGATCCTTCAACCCCATGACAGTATACACGTATACGCTGCTGATGAATAGTCCATTGTTTGGTCTGGGTCAAACCATCGCGATCCACTAGCTCAAAGTCTGTGGCCTGGCCCCAGTAACCTAAGGTGGTAAAGGGTCCGTTCTCGGCACTTTGAGAGCTCCTAGACAGTCCAAAATATGGCAACTAGTAATACCTGGAGCTAATAAAGATAAGGGCACCATAACCAGAGCACTCTGTGATTTAAAGGAAAATAATAAACAGCATGGGCCTCATTCCGAGAGTAGAGGTAGTCATGGCGCTATTTGCGCCATGACTGCCTCCAATAACGGTACCGGCACCGGTTTCGTTCAATGGGGACTTACCGCTGTAGTCCGACCTTTGCGGGACCGGTAAATCCCCATTGAAAAAACCATTCCCCATTCCCATTTGAGCCCCCATAGGGCTCAATGGGAATGGGGAAGTAGCTAATAACGATACCGCAATTTGCGGTAACGTTATTAGCTCTGATGTCCCTTAGCGGATCCCATCCATAACGCGTGGTAAAACCAGGCATTGAAGGAGGGACCCACTAAGGGAACTCATAGTAGGGCAGTAAGGGATTACCGGCACCGGTCTCCTTAACGGTGCCCGGTATCCCTTACTGCCCTACTCGTAATGAGGCCCCATGAATGGGGTTCAGAGGGAAACATCATAAACACAAAACATCTTCTCTTATTATTCTTCAGGGACAACCCTGACACTGTCCCCTCATTTCCTCACACTCACCCACCCCAATGTGTACATTTATTTATTTAATTTTCAACTCATCCTGGGGACTGCATATGTCCACACTTCCCCTCATACTATCAAACAACCTAAGCCTACCTCCTCACATCACACATCCATCATCACTCCATTACCTCACATCTTTTCCCCACGGAACCTTACTCCAACTCCTTGCCCCAAAACATCATGTTGTCCTACCCACAGACAATCACGCTCTTACACCCAAATTCACCCCACCATAAAATGCACAACACCCAAGCTCACCAATTACCCCACAGCATACCACCACCCATCCTAACTCCCCCTCCGTCTCACCTCACCAATCCAAACTAGCTCCCAGCACCCTGAACACCCACTCGCCCCAACTCATCAAAACCACACTACACAGCCAGAGCCCCATCAACACCCTTCCAACACAACCAGGACCGCCCAAACTCACAATCCAGCCACTCACCAACACTCACCTTATTTTGGCCATCAACTCCTCTACTTCCACCCGAACAAGCTCACCCAGCTACCCAAACCTTGGTCCAGCAACCACCCACCCATCCATTGTAGGTCACTTTGTCCCAACCTCGAAGCTTGTCCCTGCACCCTCATGACTCCACCAACCCTAAATCACCCAAGAACTCTCTCACTACTTACCCATGTAAATCAGTACACATCATATGCCCACTCACCATAGCCCATTCCAAAACAAACATCCCTAGTTCATCTCAGCATGCCTCATCTACCCACCATCGCAAACCCCACCACTGCCAGTGTACCCCATTACCACCACCCAGCTTCCCCACACACCCATCCATCCATCCACATTAATGTACCCTGGCTATCTCAACCACACAGCTTAATCAGCCTATCCCATCAACCCCATGTTTACACATGCAACCCTCACCCAGGCATAACATAGCAACATTCACAATACAAGGTTGGCTCACCCCAGCACGCCCACCAAGCCACATGACCTCACACCAGCAGAAGTACCCTCTCCATCACACCTCAGAACCTCTATCCCACTGTCCATAAACCAACCCAGCCTAACTCACCCCAACTCCCCCAACTGGCACCCCACAACCAACCCTAACATACCCCAACACCCACACTTACTTAACCTCACTCCCCCAGTGTCTCCACTCATCTACCCACCCCAAAGCAAACTCATACACTCCTATTTACCATGTTCCACTCCAGTTCCCACAACTACCCATCATAGCTCAACCAAGAACAGCTACACTCACCTATCTCCCCTATTTCACCCCATCAGCTAATCTACCCACACAGGCTCACCCAAATACACTTTAGCCACACGCATTTAGCTCACTCCATCACCCATCCCTAGCTCACGCTATCATGTGCAACCCACGTTTAAAACGAAGCCTCAACTACCCATCCTAATCCAAACTCTAACCAGGGGGCACTGTCACCAGATCCTGAACATTTAAAAATGTGATTATAGTTGATAAATGATCACACAATTCATCACAGATTGAGGCTGCTGACAATCATAACAAATAACTGTTAATAACTGTGAATGAATGAACTTCTCCTTGCATGCCTTTTGGCATCATTCTTTCCAAAGACTTATGTGGGCAACTATCTATTTAAAAAAAAATAGAAAATATTTGTGCCTATGTACATGTTCCATTAGATCTAGACCAGATGGGACTGAACATAGTGGACAGTATTTTCTCAATTAGAGAGGTAGGCCCCTCTCTCTTTGCATGATTTACATTTACGACTCAAATGAAGTTCTGTGTAACACTCTTGAATGGTCAAAGGGCTTCAATAGTGGTCAAACATCATTGCTCCCTCTCTCTTCTCTGAAGTCTGTCTTGTTCCTTGTCCCAGGGTGCAGTGTAAGCTGAATTTAAAGTGGAAGTGATAACTCAATTCTTTACAAAAAACTTGTCTGGACCCCAATGTCTCAGCCAACTTTCATCCGGTGTCGCTACCAATGGCACCCCCTAAAATTCGGGTGGCCACAGCAGTCTCTCAATCAAAAAAACATACTGAACAAACTGGTCTATTACATCAGTTCAAAGTAGGTCTAGGCCCCTTTGTGGAATGCAAATAGCATTACTGGCAATTGTGGGTGATGTGCAAAGGTCACTTGATGTAGGTGGGGTTGTAGGTATGATTGTGTGAGATATCTTCACCTTCTTCAACGCCATAGATCAACACATTCTTCTACATCTACTTAATGAGCCAGTGTCATTGGATCCACCATGAAGTAGTTCAGATCCTTTTTGTTGGGGTGGCAATGATCTGCATCCATACTTTCATTCAATCCATCTTCTCGACCTTTAAGTTGAGGAATGCCTTAGGCCTCTTCACCGTTACATGTGTCATTTAATATTCTGTATTCAGCCATTATCTTCCTTAACAGAATTATTTGTATTTTAATTCATGATGCACGCCGATGATACACAACTTCTCATTCAATGAGATGAAGGTCAGAAAGCTACTTTTAAAAACATTCCGAAGAAGTCTACTCATTCTTGTTAATTAGATAAGCCTAAATTATCTATGTCTCAAGGCAGATAAAACCAAGATTATGTTTTTTGGGTGTCGAGGACACATGCTTTAATCTGTCATTTTAGCCTTCTGAGATGGGACACTGTCCCATGCCCACATCAGTTGTAAAGAAATTGGCAGTAAAGTTTGATTGCAATCTCTCCTTTGAACTGCATATTAATTATGTTGTCCTCTTTAGTTTTTTCTATTTAAAAGTTCTTTGTCATATTTTTTCTTTGTCAGCTTCAATCTCATTTGCATCTGACTTAATTAAATCTCACCTGGGTTATCCTAATACCTTGCTTCTCAGCTCGTTTGTGTTTGGTTTAAATTACGTTCCAATAATTCAAAATGCAGCTGCCCCTCTGATTTTTGGAATTTGCTAAATTGTGCATGGTTTTCCATTTCTAGATTGACTTCACTGGCTTTCCTTTTAAGAAGAGTGATGTTTAAGGAGATCTATGTGTAATGGGCGGTTAGAAAATGCAGAACCTACAGATTTCAGGGAAAAACATCACATTCTGCAGGTTCAGCCTTTTGTAACCGGCCCTCTCTGGTTACCTTTTGTCCCCTTCCCTGAACTACCCACCACTGTGCAGAACTTTCTGCCCCCCTCCACCCGCTCCCGCCCCCCCCATCCCACTTATCTTCTGTGGGCTCCGGTCTCTGGCCGCCTCCTTGATTCAACATTTGCAACAGTTTAAGGCCCTTTTATGAATTCTAAACTGCATATTCTGCTTGACTCCTCAATCTTATGCACTTTCTTTATGTCACAGGTCTAAATATCATAACTTACTGGTGACACCTTACTTTGTTTTGATCATAAAGATCTCTATGCTTTCTCTACACAGACAACTAGCCTGCGGAATGCTCTTCCTACCACATTGCATAATCCATCATTGTTCGATATATTTAGGAACCCAGCTTTTGGTCCAGGCATTAGGTCTATAAAGCGTTACTGCTGCATTTAAGTGTTATCACCAAACTCATGATGAGGCAGTAAGTGTTTTTGGCATGTAGTTTAATGAAAGTGAGGTCTGAGATGGATAACCTGCATTATTTTTTCATTAATAAAAATCAAAAAAGCTAGTGCTTTTACACACTATTTCACACCCAACTCATCCCAACTCACTCCAACAACCCCAACACATGTTACAGCAATCTGGACCACTGCTCTCACTTGCCAACACTCCACCTCCCCCCATAGGTCACACACACATGCTAGCTCACCCAAGCACCCCCCATTCACGTACAATCACCTCAGCCTCCCATAGCACTGTCAACTCAGCACTGTCACTAGCACACTACCACACCCCACCCAAATTCACAATCACAACAGCCAAATATGCACCAAACCATATGATGGCAGGGGTTACCAAATGTGGGGGCACATGCCCACAGTAGGCCTCTGCAAGAGCCAAAAGCGACAGCTTTGCTAGTGTTTGTCTGAATAGAGTATACTCCACAGCTGGGCTGAATATATTCATATACCGCTACACCCATCTCAGTAAAGAACCTTGGATGTACCATGAACGCCAATCGGACACTTTCACACCACATCAACTCTGTGTCTAAATTGTGCTATAGACACCTTTGCATTCTCCGATGCATCTTCCCTTACCTCTCCTACCCTCAGAGAGTCACTGCAATCACTATCGTCATCTCTCGTCTAGACTACACTAACTCCTTATACATGGGTGCCCCTGCTTCTCAACTCAGAAAAAACCAAAGAGTTCATAGCACAGCAGCTAGGCTCCTCGTGGCCCTCGGCCCCATAGAGCACATCACAACCACCATCTGTGACCTCCACTGGCTCCCTGGCGGGCGACAATCCACTTTCAAAGCTATGTACATCACATATCGTGCTCTGCACAAGACAGGTCTAGAGTACCTACAACAAAATCTCACCTTTTTCAAACCCACCCTTTTCAAACCCAACAGAAACCTGACAACAGGCACCGCATTGTTCTTTGTCACACCCTCCTCCCCCGTTCAAACCTACCAGATTAGCGGGGTCATCCTTCTTGGTGCAAGTTCCCACCACATGGAATGCGATTTCCCTCAGCAACCGCCGCCTAGAGACTCACCTTGCCTTCCGGAAGGCCCTCAAGACCTGGCTCTTCCCCCCAGTGTCCTGACAGATCCATCCGTCTCTTGTCAGAACTTAACCCCCCTGTCAACTAGGTGGGGGGGTCAGAACTTAACCCCCTGTCAGCAATGAGACCAATGCACTGAGCCACGCAGAGAAAGGACTCTGGCAGACGACAGGACAGGAACGCACAAAACATAAACCTTCCAGGAGACTCAGGACCTGATTCAGAGGTACGTGTTATCATGGAAACGTGCTGTGTCTGAATTGACAGACACTTTTCCATGAAGACATGTTCTGAAGTAGTACAGGAGTGGCAGCAATAAACAAAGGTTGCCACTCCTGCAAAGCCATGATTTATGGCATGGCAACAGCCTTGCCAAAAACGTCACATCTAAGGGGCTGGCAAGGACTGTATTCAGAGGCCAGAACACCCTTCCTGTACCAGCCAAAAGTGGTGTTCATTAACGATATCCTAGGAGGTTCTGTTAAACAACACAGCACACGTTTTCCCATTTTAAACATGGCATTTCTCAGACTACAGCACCACTTTTTTAGTTTAATGAAAGTTATTGAAAACTTACTTAAATTAGAAAAGTGGCAGTCTTTTGGGAAATGCTTGCAATGCCACTGGAGCACCTATTTCCCCCACAACGTGTGATTTAGGAAAGCACAACATTTCCCCTCCAATATTTCCACCCATCTCAGAATAAATGGAAACTGGAGGGGAGAATGTCGGTTTACCACACTATAAATAGCACAAGCTCTGAATCGGGCCCTCAGGAATGTGTCAAACTCCATGGAAATGGAAGATAGCCGGAGGCACGGCCACCCACCATCCCAAACCTGCAATCACACACCACTTGAAGACACATCGCCATCATCTCTCCCATTTGAATGCAGCTAAATCCCACAACAAAAATTTGGTCCAGCTGGACACATAATCAGTCTCCTGGACTTGCATACCCTCCTTATAACCTCACAGCACCCATCCACAAGTTGGCTCGATATGGGCCACTAGTAGGGACTTGGCAACCCCTACCTATCTCCGTATTGGCTACAATTCACACACGTGTTCTAAACTCCTCTGACAAATCTCCGATTCTACGGACTTCGTTCCCCGAGGGCGTTCACCCACAGTGCTTTGAGGCCATTCCAATGGGAATAGGCGCTATACAAATGCCATATTACATTACATATGTGGCTGTTGCTTTCTTTCAGAATTTTTGACATTCATCGATGGAATTGTGAAGTCTTACGCGGGCCCATGTCTTGATTGTTAAAGCTTTTGATTTCATTGTGAAACCGGCTGAAACGCATCTCACGTCAAACAGTATAAAGGCATTCATGTATGCATGTCTTGTTTTCTTCACTTGAGTCTAGAGAGTATTCAAACATAAGCTGCGTGATGATCTGTATGTTAAAGTATATTACACATTCTTTTCTGTTTACCTCATGTAAATGGTTGCTATAAAACCCATACTCGTAAAGGAGCCAGTGCATTCTCTGCAAATCACTCTGACATTAACAGATATACTCATGCATTCCAGAGAGATAAATGCATCCTTTTCAAGTGCTCATGTTTTTTTTTCTAGTTCAACAACATTGCGTAAAGTAGCTCAACTCGTTTTTATTCCTATTAATGTCCTACTCACAATTTGGCAGGTTTCATAATATAGTGTCAAGAAAATGTTCCCTATCATTCTGGAAAAATGCCACCCCCCCTTGTGCAATAGAAGGGACGGGCCATAGGTTATAACGATATTGCAAGTCACAGAGGAGGCCATTGGTCAAACATAGCTACATTTATAAGGTAGTATAACTCAGAGGTGACTTACAATATCCCTTTGTTATGTACAGTGGTGGGTATTTTATTCCTTATAGTGCATGGCCACACACAGCACCCCATCCCCCGTAACAGCGAGTTCCCTGTGTAATATAATATAAGAGACCTTTCAGTGGTTGATATATGTTCAACCAGTGTACAATTTGCTTGGATTAAAACACACTGATATGCAGCTTTTAATGTGTAGCAGTAAACCGTTTAGGTAGTTTAGCAAAATGCTTCTACAAACGTATTTTTCTTTAAAATAAGTATTAGCATGCACACAGATTCTTGCTCTGATGTGTTAAACCCCAGCACAAACAATAACCATACTACGACACCTGTTGCTTATCAATGGATGTCTGGAAAGTTTTACAGAAAGCTATTTTACAAGAAAGACATTTGAATACTTTTCATGGATTTCATAAAGTGGTGTAGGTGCAACTGGAATTATGCTCTTTGCTGGCTGAAGCAGCAGGCATGTTGACATCACAATTGAACTGAAATAAACACGGTGGTAATGATGTCATTTTCTTATTAATGTCGGTAGTGATGTCACAACTAATCTTTAATAAGCACACAAAGAAAATATCCCTGCTAAAAGACAGCAGAGAACATGCTCGTATTGTGTAATAGAATGTAACTGGATATGAAACACACAGGGGTGCAATACAAAGAAAAATAGTAAAGCCACATTTGGTGGTAACGGGTCTGCTGCCGTAAACTCAAAGAATCCACCACCTCCCACTTTTAACCAATGATACGGGGCCCTGATAAAGAAAGTAATATGAGATGAGACAGTGTTACAGGCAAGGGTTTTACTTCAAGAGACTTGGCGTACTTTAGCAAGATATTGAGGTTATGCAACTCAACAGGGTGGGCAGAACCTGTTGGTAGCAGTCCACTGCGCAAGGATCAAAGGGAAGTGAGGGTCCCTTTCCACGGGCAGCCGTTTAGTTATTGACAGGGTTTGTCTGCCATGGAGGGTTATATCACCACTAGCACCTGTTATGCGAATATACTGGTGCTAAGGGCTGTGAAAGAAGAAGAGCAACGTTATTGGCGCGATCCACTACATGACAGGGGTTTGATGAAATTTGTTTTCTCTGTTGATGACTGTGACATCATAAACATTGAAAAGGGTCTTGGCAAATCGTAGCAGTCAGATTGTTTTGTTAAATTGCTAGAATCTGTCGCTTTGGGGGAAACGTGCACCAATGGCACAACAAACATTTCTTAAAAGACTACAATTTTTCTCATTTGTAAGAATGTCCTCAAGTTTCATTAAATTAGAAAAGTGGTGCTACAGTCTGGGAAATGTTATTTTTGTAAAGTGAAAACATGAGCACTAACAGGTGGCATATTTTAACTCCTGTTTTTTAACATGTAAAAGCCTGGCTCTGCCTAGCAGTTCGGGCTGGGCTGCTACCTTCGGTGGCGGCAGCTGCTGACTGATTTGTACATGGCTGGTACCCTTTTGCAATGGCGCAGACGGGCTAAAAAACGGTGGTGTGGAAGGTTACCCAGAGCAATTGCCAGTGGTTTAGATTCATTAGAAACCTTCCACCCATCACTTTTGTGGTCAGTTTGTTTCTCCTTGTGAGAGAGGGTATGCCCAGACGTGGGTCCTTTGCTCGCTGTGCCACAGAGAACCAGGCTGCACCTCACTGAGGAGGTCCAACAAGGCCGAAACATATCTGGGGTTGCTTGGTTTTCTGTGCAGAGGGGACCTGGCCTAGCAGTTCGGACTGGGCTGCTACCTTCGGTGGCGGCAGCTGCTGACTGATTGGCACATGGCTGGTCCCCTTTTACAATGGCGCAGACAGGCTAAAAAACGGTGGTGTAGAAGGTTACCCAGAGCAATTGCCAGTGGTTTAGATTCATTCGAAACCTTCCAGCCATCACTTTTGTGGTCAGTTTGTTTCTCCTTGTGAGAGAGGGTATGCCCAGACATGGGTCCCTTGCTCGTTGCGCCACAGGGAACCAGGCTGCACCTCACTGAGGAGGTCCAACAAGGCCGAAACATGTCTGGGGTTGCTTGGTTTTCTGTGCAGAGGGGACCTGGCCTAGCAGTTCGGGCTGGGCTGCTACCTTCGGTGGCGGCAGCTGCTGACTGATTTGCACGTGGCTGGTTCCCTTTTGCAATGGCGCAGACGGGCTAAAAAACGGTGGTGTAGAAGGTTACCCAGAGCAATTGCCAGTGGTTAAGATTCATTCGAAACCTTCCACCCATCACTTTTGTGGTCAGTTTGTTTCTCCTTGTGAGAGAGGGTATGCCCAGACGTGGGTCCCTTGCTCGTTGCACCACAGGGAACCAGGCTGCACCTCACTGAGGAGGACCAACAAGGCCGAAACATGTTCGGGGATTGCTTGGTTTTCTGTGCAGAGGGGACCTGGCCTAGCAGTTCGGGCTGGGCTGCTACCTTCGGTGGCGGCAGCTGCTGACTGATTTGCACGTGGCTGGTTCCCTTTTGCAATGGCGCAGACGGGCTAAAAAACGGTGGTCTGGAAGGTTACCCAGAGCAATTGCCAGTGGTTTAGATTCATTCGAAACCTTCCACCCATCACTTTTGTGGTCAGTTTGTTTCTCCATGTGAGAGAGGGTATGCCCAGACGTGGGTCCCTTGCTCGCTGCGCCACAGGGAACCAGGCTGCACCTCACTGAGGAGGTCCAACAAGGCCAAAACATGTCTGGGGTTGCTTGGTTTACTGTGCAGAGGGCACCTGGCCTAGCAGTTTTGGCTGGGTTGCTACCTTCGGTGGCGGCAGCTGCTGACTGTTTTGCCCATGGCTGGTCCCCTTTTGCAATGGCGCAGACGGACTAAAAATCGGTGGTGTGGAAGGTTAACCAGAGCAATTGCCAGTGGTTTAGATTCATTTGAAACCTTCCACCCATCACTTTTGTGGTCAGTTTGTTTCTCCTTGTAAGAGAGGGTATGCCCAGACGTGGGTGCCTTGCTCACTGCGCCACAGGGAACCAGGCTGCACCTCACTGAGGAGGTCCAACAAGGACGAAACATGTCTGGGGTTGCTTGGTTTTCTGTGCAGAGGGGACCTGGCCTAGCCGTTCAGGCTGGGCTGCTACCTTCGGTGGCGGCAGCTGTTGACTGATTTGCACATGGCTGGTCCCCTTTTGCAATGGTGCAGACGGGCTAAAAAACGGTGGTGTGGAAGGTTACCCAGAGCAATTGCCAGTGGTTTAGATTCATTCGAAACCTTCCACCCATCACTTTTGTGGTCAGTTTGTTTCTCCTTGTAAGAGAGGGTAAGCCCAGGCGTGGGTCCTTTGCTCGCTGCGCCACAGAGAACCAGGCTGCACCTCACTGAGGAGGTCCAACAAGGCCGAAACATATCTGGGGTTGCTTGGTTTTCTGTGCAGAGGGGACCTGGCCTAGCAGTTCGGGCTGGGCTGCTACCTTCGGTGGCGGCAGCTGCTGACTGATTGGCACATGGCTGGTCCCCTTTTGCAATGGCGCAGACGGGCTAAAAAACGGTGGTGTGGAAGGTTACCCAGGCAATTGCCAGTGGTTTAGATTCATTCAAAACCTTCCACCCATCACTTTTGTGGTCAGTTTGTTTCTCCTTGTGAGAGAGGGTATGCCCAGACGTGGGTCCCTTGCTCGCTGCACCACAGGGAACCAGGCTGCACCTCACTGAGGAGGTGCAACAAGGCCGAAACATGCCTGGGGTTGCTTGGTTTTCTGTGCAGAGGGGACCTGGCCTAGCAGTTCGGGCTGGGCTGCTACCTTCGTTGATGGCAGCTGCTGACTGATTTGCACATGGCTGGTCCCCTTTTGCAATGGCGCAGACAGGCTAAAAAACGGTGGTGTGGAAGGTTACCCAGAGCAATTGCCAGTGGTTTAGATTCATTCGAAACCTTCCACCCATCACTTTTGTGGTCAGTTTGTTTCTCCTTGTGAGAGAGGGTATGCCCAGACGTGGGTCCCTTGCTCGCTGCGCCACAGGGAACCAGGCTGCACCTCACTGAGGAGGTCCAACAAGGCCGAAACATGTCTGGGGTTGCTTGGTTTTCTGTGCAGAGGGGACCTGGCCTAGCAGTTCGGGCTGGGCTGCTACCTTCGGTGGCGGCAGCTGCTGACTGATTTGCACATGGCTGGTTCCCTTTTGCAATGGCACAGACGGGCTAAAAAACGGTGGTGTGGAAGGTTACCCAGAGCAATTGCCAGTGGTTTAGATTCATTCAAAACCTTCCACCCATCACTTTTGTGGTCAGTTTGTTTCTCCTTGTGAGAGAGGATATGCCCAGACGTGGGTCCCTTGCTCGCTGCGCCACAGGGAACCAGGCTGCACCTCACTGAGGAGGTCCAACAAGGCCGAAACATGTCTGGGGTTGCTTGGTTTGCTGTGCAGAGGGCACCTGGCCTAGCAGTTTGGGTTGGGCTGCTACCTTCGGTGGCGGCAGCTGCTGACTGATTTGCACATGGCTGGTCCCCTTTTGCAATGGTGCAGACGGACTAAAAAACGGTGGTGTGGAAGGTTACCAAGAGCAATTGCCAGTGGTTTAGATTAATTCAAAACCTTCCACCCATCACTTTTGTGGTCAGTTTGTTTCTCCTTGTGAGAGAGGGTATGCCCAGACGTGGGTCCCTTGCTCACTGCGCCACAGGGAACCAGGCTGCACCTCACTGAGGAGGTCCAACAAGGCCGAAACATGTCTGGGGTTGCTTGGTTTTCTGTGCAGAGGGGACCTGGCCTAGCAGTTCAGGCTGGGCTGCTACCTTTGGTGGCGGCAGCTGCTGACTGATTTGCACATGGCTGGTCCCCTTTTGCATGGCGCAGACGGGCTAAAAAACGGTGGTGTGGAAGGTTACCCAGAGTAATTGCCAGTGGTTTAGATTCATTCGAAACCTTCCACCCATCACTTTTGTGGTCAGTCTGCCAGGAAAATAGCCTCGAAGTCCCTACCTTGCATTCCTGATGGTTACCAGGGCAGTCGTCAGGCCGTAAATCAGGCACACGCATAAGCCGAATCTTTCATGTCGATACATCACATTCTTTCTTTGTCAGAATATGGTCCATTTAGGAAAAGTGTTCCTCCTTCAAGTAAGAACACGTTTCTATTATTGCATGCACCTCAGAATGGGGCTCCCACACCCAAGCGATATGTGAATGCAGTTATGTTTGAAGGATTTGTGCAGATTCCAACAACTACTTCTACACTATGGCCCTGATTCATGGATTATTTGCGCCCACAAAAACGGGATTTGTGTGCCATTCTGCCCGCAAATCCCTGTTTAACAAATGGGAATTTGCGGGCAGAATGGCGCACAAATCCCTGTTTTTAGGCGCAAATAATTTCATGAATCACCCCTATGACTGTTCACACTGTCCGCTTTTAGCGGCTGTGTGTGTGTGTACACGAGCATGGCTTTTGTGCGTAAGCGCGCACATGCAGCGGAGGTTCATTTTGCTTTCTGGTCTTCTCTATCCAGAATCATAAACATAAACGTGGACCACTGATTTCCTCTGAGATGTACTTTCAGCGTCCTGAGTTTTGCCATTTCCCATTCTATTCATTTCTGGCTTGGATAGATTAGATGGCAATATGGGACTGGCCACTAGACTGCAGCGGATAGATTAGTAGTTTGACATACATGACAACCTTTAATGGAAAGGAAAAGAACATCTGTCCAGTGGGTGTGATTGCACACAAACCAAAGATGGAAATACAATGGAATCGTGATAAGGAACATGACGCCTGTACAGTTCTCTGCAGGCTGCCTTCAGATGGCACAAGGTGTTGCCTGTTTTGACAGATATCTTTAAAGTCGGAATAACGCGCATGAAAACTTTTTATATCAGGCTGAAAGAAACGCCAACTCTAGAAAATAGCTTCTAGAATGTCATAAGGACAACCAGAATGTAGCTGTTGCTGCTAACTATAAAAAAAACATTCATGAAAGCCTTTGCTGACCTATGCACCTCAAAAGCATGCACTGGGAGTACTCGAACGCATGCATATCAACCACATGTTGGAATGCAAATATTACTTTATGAATGAGGGAACTGAGTTATCCAGGGCAACATTTAGAAAAAGCTATCAAGATTTTGGCAGTACATATGGTGAAGGAGGATAGCTCAGGGGCAATGCGTTTTCCTTGCAAGCAAAACAACGCAGCTCAACACAGGTTCGAATACCGATCGTGTGCTTAAGAAACAATCTTCGGTTAGTGTGTTATAAAAGAGAAATTATGATCTAATTTCAGGGCCCCATACTTAGGGCTAAATTGAACGTTTGGTAGCACAGTAAAAACGTGTCAGTCAAGGGATTACTGCCACATTTACTGCACTACCAAATTCAATTTCAAAATTAACATCTCCTACAACCACCTGGTTTTCTGTAAAATGTCCTCCACACAAAACAATTACTGCATGCAGTAATTACAAATCATGCAGGCCCCTTAACACATGGCTATCTCATGGGGTAACATATTTCCTTTTTGTGGTAATACCAGACATAACACTGTCTAAATGCCTCTTTTATTTTTTACAGCAGCAAATAACATCAATTTAAAGACAAAATAAAAGTGCCCTAATTCCCTTTATTTCCACACAGGGCTCCACAAGTGACAGGTCTAACACATAAACGGTTGTGTGTTTCATCTTTAAGCCTTCTAGAGGTACACACCTGATATGTTGATGATTGTGCTAACAATGATCTTGCAAAGGGACTGGCCCGATATACCAAGTCTCAACTGGACTACAGATCCTACAATTGACACTAACCCATTCCAAACTGCCTTTCTCAGAGTACTACCTGGATGGGCTGCTACTTCTTTCCCTGTTCTTCAGCTGCACTGATCAGTGTCCCTCTTAATACAGAATACCATTTAGACCTAAAAGATTGCAATGTGTGGGGGAGAGCAAAATCTAATACATGCCTCTCTGAGCAAACCTGCAAATCAGGTGCACAGACAGGCACAGATTGTGACAAATTGGATTATGCCTCGCAGGAGTACAGGGGTGAGCAGGGACAAAAGGGCTCACTCAGCCCTCACACTTCTTCAAACCAAAACACAATGCAATCATAAAGGTAAAACAGGGACAGTTCAGAGATATACCTCCCTCACCTTTTGTGGTAATGCATGCAGGGTATTCTCCAAACAGGGGTGGGAAGGTGAAAAAGTAGTGACACAAGCAGCACAGTATCTTCACAGTCCAAAATAACCGGTATATCCAATCAAGGTTCTATAAAAATATAAAGACTTTAATAAAATACACAATTTGCAAGTACAACAAAGAAATTACTGTACCGAAACATACCCCAATGGACAGACAGAGAAACTGTGACTGGTCTGGCCCTCTTGGTTGCTGTGTGACCTTCGCAAAGTGCTCAAGGACAGGATACTCCACTTCAGGGTCTGCTGTTCTGGCATAGAAGATCTTTTGCAGATTAGTTGGTCGAAGTCCACATCAGTGGTCATTCCCGATAGTCCCAGGGAATGGTTAGGGAACAGATCTTCCTGTAGTCTTGGACGAGTCCTTCTTCAACTCCTGCAAAGTGCGTTGGGGGGGCAACTGTCCCAAAAGAAGTCCAGGTGAGAGCCCTCAGAACATCTCTTTCGCCTGCAAGGATCCTTGAGGAATTGAAAGTATTCTGTTGAAGGGATTTAAGAGAACAGGGATCGTTTTCGCACATCCGCATTGGGTGATTGTGTGCCATTTGGAGTATTTTTCTAGATGCTGACCTTCGAGCACTTTAATAATCTAGTGATGGCTGGGTACCATAAACCAGAATTGTGATTGCGGTCCTGTATATTCATCCTTTTACATTCTCCAGGCCGTTAATTAGTGCAAGATTCTAGGAGTCAAATTGGTCCCTGATGTTTTATGGAAAGACCTACTTTTGAGGTCCCAATTGAATTGAAGAACCCTAACATAACTAATATGTGATACCGGCATAAATGGAAATGAATGGTAGATTGTCTGCCTGGAAGTGCGCTTGAAGATCATTATATCGCAACATACTTCTGGAATCCCAGACTCTAGTTCTCCCTTTGATTGGAGTTTGTGGAGTTGCGTTGTTGAGTGTACCTTTGCCCATCTCCATGCTACAATTGACTTCTGGTACCACTGAGGAAGGTCCCCCATTCTTAGGATGACAGAATGAAGCATTTAGGGTTAGGTTGATGCAATCAGGTCATTACATGTATTTATATGTTTGATGTATTGAGGTCATTAAGTGTGGTCATTAGGGCCAGTTATAGTTGAGAACTGTTTTAGGTATGATTAGCTTGTATCTTGTATATATATGGTAGGTCTGTGTGTAATGTGTATGTCATTGTGATGTGGCTCAATTTATAATGTTGTCATATGTTTTTTTAATTGCTATTTATCATGAAATACAATAGGATTATTTTTTGTACTCACATTTGGTGTACTGCATCACCTATCCTCCCCCTCGAAGGTACTTGTGCTTATCACCACAAAGGTTGTTTTTCTACCTTTCTTTGTTTGATGAAGGGGTGCAAGCATCCATCTTTTAAGAACATAAGTCCACAAGTGATTGGTCTAAAGTGAGATTGTTTTAAGGGACCAATCCCTTCTCCTGGCGGGAGTGGACTTTGCCCTCTTGATCTTGCACCCAAAGTGCTTTGCTCCAGGGGAAGCGTAGTAGACAGGAAAGGGAAAGCAAGACAGAGAGAAACAAGATTGTGGAAGTCTTCTTCCATTGTCCAGAGCACCCCTGCCCATCCTACCCATGCCCCGTTACTTACTACTGACAACAAAGGCCTTTAGACATGCAGCACCTTTGATACCTGGGTCCAGGGCCGCAGCCTACTGTGCAGTGGTCTGGAGATACCATACCTCCGAAAAAGAGAATCAAAGAGACCCTGGCTCTTCTGGGTTTCTGTCCTGCCAGGTAGCAGTATCGGCCTATCTGACCCTAATATACATTCCCTTCCACAGAAGAGATGATTCACAGGAGCTGACATCTGCAATATCCGTTTGTTTGTGGTGACTACAATCACATGTATCTCCATGTACTATGCCTAAACTCAGGCAGGGCTTATTTTTAGAGATTACCCATCCACCAGCATGGGATACTCATGATCATTGTAGTTTGGGTACAGAGGGCATATCTTAAATTTCATCCCTGTGCTGCAGTGACTTTGCTTTCTCTGTGGTGGTTGGGTGGGCATCGTGTGACCTTTGAACCTGCGCTGTGCCACAGGTGCTGCAGTTCAGGCTAGTGATGCAGCAGGGCACAAGTGCACTATGCTTTTGGCATTCAGTTACAACAAAGGAAGATCTGGTTAGTAGATTACCCCTTTGGAGAAGGAATTCACCTGTATAATTTTAGGAACTAAAAATAAAAAAGCCAGTGCTTTGCACCGTTGCCAGGTGGCAATTCCTCAAACAAATAACAGTGTTTTCAGGAGGAGCCACATAAACTGTAAAGTTGTAATGTTTTTCAAAGTCTTTATTCCACCTCTGCCTGAGGAAATTGAGTAATTCTATGAAAGCTTGCAAATATGCAAAATAAATGACTTTGTTTTCATTGGGATTAACATTATATATATTATATGGCAAAAGGTCGTCACCCTAGTTAAGGTGAGTCAGACTCCCATAGAAACTCCTCAAAATTCTATTGTTAATAACTTTTGACCTAAGTAACAGAGTTGACTGAAATTTCAGAACTGATTAAAGACTTGGACCCCCCAGACTGCAATGTTTCTTAAAGATTTGTTAAAAAATTAAAAAGTTATTAAAAAGACAAACATTTTTTTTTCTCCAAAAGTGCAACCACTTTCCCATTCATTTCCCATTGACAAGAATTGTCAATTTTTGCCAAAGCGCACAGCCCAAACTGCTGGATGGATTTGGACCAGATCTGAAACAATTTGGGCATGGAGCGTTGACTCGCAATCTATGCATGGTTTGGGGTTATTCCATGCAGCATTTATTTAAATATTTGACGGAGAAAGGGGTGCCCTTTCTATAAAACAAATAGCTATATCTCAGATATTTACCCAACATCGTGTTTTTTTTAGAAATGAAACGACCGCCTTCTTGTTTTTCTCTCGATGTGAGAGATAACCGTGGCAATAGCCGAGGATAACAGGATATGAAAAGGAGTTAAAAAGCTATTTGCAGGTTAACATCATTGCAAATGACTTCAGTCTAGATGTGGGGAGGTTGCTGGAAGACACCAAGTGAAATGTGGGAGTTATAGGAGGTCCATGGGACTGAGTTTACAACTCAAAGCTTTCTGTAGCCACGGCAATAGCGTTGAATAGCGACATCTCAAAGCAAACAGCATCACAGAAATAGCGTGTGTTTTGGGGGGGAAAGGGTGAGGGACGGGGTGTTGAGGAGGCGATCAGGGGAGCTGGCACATGTGAGTGGGCACTTGGTTAAGGCCCAAGGGGCAGGAAAGCATTTCTTTTCAGCGGTTTTTCCAATATTCATGGCTATATAAGACTACAGATAACTGCGAGTATGAGTAGTTCCTTGCCCAGGGCTGTAGATTTTGGTGTGTCTGTGTGTGTTTTTATCTTTTAAAAGTTATTTTTATAGTTATAGTGATGTCAGGGTTCAGTAATCAAGGCCAGTGACATGATAGGTATTTGGGAGTCCTATCTATTTTGGCTGTGTGTTTTCAGACTTTCTTACATGTGAGAAGGTGGAGAAAAAAATATTTAAAAACAAAAATCTATACAAAAAGGAGCCACTCTACTCTAGCTTTAGATGCCCCATACAGTGTATTTTAGCCTGGGTGTTCTCATCCATGGTATTGTATCTTATATAATTGTACCCATTAAATGTATCCCCACCCACTCTACTGTCATGTATACTCTGCTTTCTTTATCTTCATCTACCTTACCTAACTACATGTGCAGTCTTTTACTGTATTGATCTTTTAACTTCTATTGTATAATAAAACTAGATGTGAGCCCCCTGCCCCTTTAACTAACAATTTGTAACCATGGCTATACAAAAAAGTGATTGAACTCTAACCGCAGTTATATGAAAAAAAGGTTTTGGGGTATTATTTTATTGTATGTGTGAATTTATATGTGATAAGTAGTCCTTAAAAGGATTTTCTTGGGGTACACTGGGTGTAGTATTTGAGCACATTTGAAGTTTTGAAGCAACTCCCCATTTCCTTCATCGATTAGGTACACTCCATCATGTCTGTAGAAATTGGCCATGTAGAACTGTAGGTTGTTGTTTGAAATCCATAATTGTTTGTGGTCTCTCATGAATGCTGAAACTACTTTATTAACATTTCTCTGTGATTTGTCAATGTTACCATTACATCTCGTGGTCCATCTTCATTTTTGCCTTTGAGTCAGATTGGGAAAGATAAAGACTGTGTGAGTAAAAGGTTCCATTAGTTTTTCTGAGTCTTATTTCATCATTCAAGTAAGGGACACATCTCATACATTCCCCAAATCATTCCTCCACAATAACTTAGTATGACTTCAGGCTTCCCTGTGTATTTAAGACTGGGCAATTTTGGAAAAACTTGAAACCAATTCATTTGCCGCAATTCAAACCATTTAATTGTAAAATCTATCAAACCAAGGTCCATGTTAATATTTAGTTCCTCACAAAAAGACAGTAACCAAAACAGTCAGCTTTCTTCGATTAGCCACACAGTTTCCAATAAATACAGGCACACTATGGGCTTCAGCAATGCAATTTCAGTCCACAGGTCATATTTGAAGTATGGGCTTGTTGTGCCTACTCTTTTTATGAGATTGTTTATGTTTGTATTTTGTAAAATAAGGCAATTAAAAAACATTGGCACTGAAAAAGTTTATATATATTTGTAGCAATAGTATCTCTTCTGTAACCATGTAGGGTGTGATCTCACACCATAATGCTGTTATATTTCAAACACTTTACTTTGCAGTCGTGCAGATTGGGTATAGGTAGGATAGCAAGAGGTTGGGTGGAGGTGGCTGGAACAGAGTACGCAATATAAATGGAAGAGAGTGACACATACACGTTTTTCTACAGCAGATACATGTGTGCAGATTGTTGGTCATGGGTTTGTACATTTTGATGTAAATTAGCCTTTGTATAGGGTTCCACTGTATTGTCGTAAAGGGACTGGATGAGGTGCTTAATCCAATTAAAGGTTGCAAAAGTTTAGGATGGTTAATTGGAAGCTTCCATCTGCAACAGCTTACAATAGGAAACACACTGAACTCTTTTAATGTCCTTATTATTTTGATGCTACTTGACACAGAAACACAGAAATACTGCCAGCTGTCAATGACAGTTTTCTTTGCACACTGATTCTTCCATGGAGTTCATGGAGTTAAGGAGAATATTTAGTATACACATCCACATCTTCATTACTTTCTTTCATTGCTGCTTCCTCTCAGTCCTGAGCAGGTTTCCTGTAAGGTTTGAGCAAGCGATTCGCAAATTCACCAAGAAAGTGACAATGTCCAATGCAACTTAGACATATGCGTAGTGTTTATGTTATTTATGTTGAAATATGTCAGCAGGATATAGTCGAAGATTTTGATGTATATGGAAATCAAACAGAACAGAACAAGTAACAAATGATTATGTGTCATCAGACTTGTGTTTTTTAAATAGAGGACAGAAAAAGTATGAAACAATGACTAAAAATGATATTTTTTTGTTGAACTTTTCTTTGATGAACGATTTGCCAAATAATGAGCTGCCTCCCATGTTGCTAGCTCGCTCAAAATAGGATCAATTTATACTATGATGACCCTTTTCTTTTCAGTTGTGATTGAACTGCTGGCATTATGCAATCGGCATATGGCTTTTGCACCCCATTTTATCAGAACCAAAGGGTCTATGCTCCCACTTCTCTTGTTACTTTATCAGGCTGGTGGAGTGTCTTTGGAATTGGTCCCAGCACATCCAGTAATTTATCTTGGTATGATTTACAAGATGCATCAAGCATTTTCTTGATGTGTTGAGTATACTTGCCCATGTAACTGAGCATTATTTTGTCTTTTGTAGGTGTTTGTGCAATTCCTTTTAGCAGATGTGGTCTGGGACACTCATTCCGTAGTTTGTTCCTGATATTTTTTGGCCAGTGGTGTTCTTAACCTCCTCATCAGGTACGCTGCTATTTTAGTTGGTGGCTTCCATTTTGATGATGATGATAAAGGATGAATGGGAGTGTCTGCGTCAAAGTTTTCTCCATTCTCCTTCTGGTTTTACTTGGTCTTTCTTTTCTTGAGAGCTCCTTTGCTTTATCTTCACTGGAAGATGACAGCATTTCCACGTCCTCTTTACTGGACTGCTCCAACCAGCTGTCGTTTTCGATGACAGAGCTGGGTGAGGATATTTTCTACCCTGTGCTTTCTTTTATCCTCAATCTCAGTGCTCCAATTTCAACTCCACGTGTTCTAATTTTACCAGCTCCTATTGTCTAAGTCATGAGATTAATGTGTGATCTATGCCGCCAATGTGTAACTGTAGGAGGTGTTGCAACAAAAGATTGGGACAAGTTAATATCTGAATAGCAGATGCATTGTCATCCTTTTTTTGTAAGTGGTAATTTTTGCCACCTTTTTTAGAAAAAGAAAAAGATAATGGGCCTCATTACGACCCTGCCGGTCTGGAAAGAACGGTGGCGGTACAACCGCTGCACCATTCTTTCCGGACTGGCTGATTCAGAATCCTGCAGGCAGGAGGTGCCACTCCTGCCAGGTCAGACCTGGCGGGATTAAAACCACCCGCCTGCAGGCAGACATAGAAACACCGGCTCTGTCATAGACGGAACCAGTGTTTCCATGGTCCCCATGGAGTCCTATGGGACTCCATGGGAATGGGGATTTACAGAATTCCGCCTCCAGAATTACCGGGTCAGTGGGGTTGTAATGCCCCGGTGATTTCGGCAATCACTGAGGCGGAATGGTAATACGGGTCCAGCGGCAGCCTGCCGGAATTTCCAGCACGGCTACCGCTGGACTCGTAATGAGGCCCACTGTGTACGTAGATGAAACACGTATGGCAGTTTGCTTGAAAACTCTTTGAATTTCTTAATAACAAACTAGGCTATGATTGCTGAAGTCACACTGTTCACATGCTGACTCTGTTGCTGATGTAAACATCTGTGGATCTTTTGGATAAGCAGATAGTAAGAGTCAGTAAATATTTACAGCTTCATTTGCATTAGAAACTCTGAGAGTGCAGTTGTTGTGTTATTTAGAGCTTGCTCTATGATAAACAATTGTTTACCCTCTTACAGATTTCTATTTGCAGATACAAGAAGATCTACATTTTTAAATCTTTAATTTTTCTATGCACATTACTTTTCAATAAAAAAGAAGAACATGTAAAGAAATCAATGGGGAATTAGTGTCTTTTCAGTCTAAGGGCCCGATACATAGAATTAAATTGTGCGGAAAAAGGGGCTCTTGCGTCGAAAACACGCAGAAGCGCCCGTTTGCCGATTCATGGAGCACAATGCGCAAGGCTTACCCGCGACTTGCGCAGAATCCCTGTGGATCCAACACGTCACTGCGACACCACGAAGACCATGCGCAAGATGCCCAGCGAAGGCGCATACCATCTTGCGCAGTCACCTAAAAAGGGGCGGAAAACGTGGAATGGGGAACAACAAGCGTAAATGTAGGCATTACGTGGGAAGTACCACAGTAAAATACTTGCAGCGCCCACACGTGCGCTAACAACACATATTCATGGAATCGAACAGGGTTCACCAGCACGCAGAAAAAGACACACTAATCCGGAAACACGACAGCCATGCAAAAACAGGCATAGGCAGCACTACACACTAAAAACAATGCATAAAAAGTACGCGCGAAACATCTAGGATGAATGTACCATTTTTCACAGCAGTGATCGTGGGACACCGCAGGAGGAGGTGGATAACCAAGCAAACATTTTCTTTACCTAGGACCAGCCTTTTTGGGATGCCTGATGACCAGACCTATGGCAGGTATTGGTTTCCACCTCATACCATATTGGACCTGGTCACGGAGTGGGACGATGACCTCACATCACCCACCCTGTGCTCGCAAGCACTGAGCCCCTTGGAAAAGGTGCTCAATGTATTGCATTTTCTAGCCACTGGGTCATTTCAGCAGACAACTGCCATAGTCGGGGGCATGTCACAGGCCACGCAGTCAAGCTGCCTACACCAGATGGTGGCAATCATGACTGCACACCCCTCAGTCCGCAGGCACATATACATGCCCAGAACACCTACAGAAAGGCAGGCTGTGGTCAAGGACCTTTGCAGGGTGGCACACTTCCCCAAAGTGCTTGGTGCCATCAATTTCACCCATGTGGCCCTACGTCCACCTAGGGCCACAGAGCACATCTATCGCAATCACAAACACTGGCATTCCATCAACGTGCAGGTTGTATGTGATGTCAAGGGAATCACTACCTCTGTGTATGCAAACTATCCAGGATCCACAATAGTTTCATATTCAGAATGTCACCCCTACACCGGGCATTGGAAGCTGAGAGGAATGGCAACAGATGGCTCATTGGTCACCTCCACAGGGGACAGTGCCTACCCTCTGAGCACCTACATGATGATGCCAATACGGAACACCACCACACCACCTCAGGTAAGATACAATACAGTCCATATTGCAACTAGGGCCTTAGTGGAGCGCATATACAGAGTTCTAAAGTTACGCTTCCGCTCCCTTGACCACTCTGGCGTTGAGCTACTATATGCACCACCAGTAGTGTGCAGGATCATTGTGGCAGCATGTGTCCTGCACAATGTTACAACACGGCATGGCATACCGGTGGACATGGTGGTGCCCCCACATCCCTAACCACATGCATAGTGGCTGGGCATGGGAGGGAAAGGGCATGTGGCGAGGCTGCCCGTACCCAGCTTGTGGCACATTTTTCACCTAAAATCCAACCCCTGCAAGTGCACACAGCACTGACACATTCCAGGTGACAATCGATGAAGACAAAGGGACAATCATCTGTCCCAACCTTAACACCCTGAGAATGTGTCCTTGGAAGTGCTACATTGTGTGCATCCCTTAGTACTAAAAGTACCTCAATCAGGTGTGCACAAAAGGAGCACATGGAAGATGGAGTATGCCATTAACACCATGGCAATGTGCATATCTAAATTCTGGTATGTCACCTAAACCATCCCACACTTCAAGTCACCTCGTTGATACACCATGCCATGGCATGCAATGTCCAAACTGAGAAATAAATGGCCAACAAAATACACTACTGTCACAAAGCGCTCAAAAATCTACGGAACAAGTTCAGAAATAACTCACTCTCACTCATCAATCTAATCATGTACACAGGAACATCAATTGGCCAGTACAACATACCAGAAACACAGGACCCAAGAGTGAATCCGTCTGACCGTGACCATATATAATTGCACATGTGCCTCAATGTGTCGTGACTTGCACATGGCACCCTTGTATATTAGTGTGGCACTGCTAACCAAAGGGGGCAGGGAAGCGCATACAGCAGGAAGGCTAACAATAATGGAGATAGTCAAGCCAATACATGAAGATAGAACATGAACAAAGGCTGGATCTCAATGTACAAATAAAAAGGGATGCTAACCATGCACTGGACAAACAATCATGAATCCCACTAGGGGTGTATACACAGGTCGAACTTGAGTCTGCCCACAAATAGAATGGAAGCCCAATACCTCTGTGTAAGTTACTTTTACACGCTGCACTCCTTGCAAGCCCATGGAAAGGGGAAGCAGGAGTGGCATATGTGTCTGGACCCAAAGGCACAAACAAGGAGGGTACCAACACGAAAGAAGCCTGCATGGGTCCAGCTGGAATCTACAGTGTATGCCCTCAGCTGCAACACAAAGCAACACACTGTCACATAAATTCACAATAGACAAAAACAAGTTTTAAAAATATGGCCATGGGGGCCTGGGGGAGGGTTTCCTTCCAGGAGGGAGGTGGTGCAGGGTGCATGTCAACACGCACATGTGTGGATGTTGAGAGAAAAAAAAACCCACCATGGTTTAATGGGCTGCACGGCTATCATGGATCGGGAGACCTGTCACTGCTGTCGCCACCCTCTGGTGTTGAATTAGAATGTGGTAGTGGTAAGGGAGGATGAACACGTATAGCCCTAGTCTGGTCCTCCATGGCAGTGGCAATGCAGGACTGATATGCTTGCATCTGCAACATGATGGCTCAGAGGGCTCGATGCAACACCTCACGGGATGCACACAGTTCCTCCGTGATGGTACAAGTCATCAGTTGCATCTGCTGTTCCGACCAACTAATGCTGGATGCCTCAAATGCAGCCAGTGTAGTCCTTAGGGACCTATACTGCAACCTCAGGGCTTCCCTGTGGGCCCAACCCTCTGCAGCCATGGATGCATGCAGAGCCCTCAGTTCTGCCCGTCGGCTCCTGTTGCTGGCCACCATGTTCAGCCTGTGTGAGCTGCATGTGGACCGCAATGCCTGCTGCTGGTGCTCCACCTGTCTTGCTGGGGGTATCATGAAATTGGCCACCCTCTCCATGCCCTGATCCAACACCTCATATGAAGCAGCCTGTTGTTATGCAACAGCATACATGGACTGCTACCACACAATATCACCAGCTAACACACTGCCACAGCGTTGGCGGACCGCATGCCTGCCTGGGTCAAGGGAACCTGGCCCTTGATGTGATGGTGCTGTCTGTTGCTGCAGGACTGCATCCCTCCCTCGATCAGCTGACCCAGGAACAGGAGTCAATACTGTGGAGCGTGACCCTGCAGCTGTAACCACCACAGATGGACGTACCAACACTGACTGGCCCTGTGAGGGGTTATCATCTCCTTCAGACATTTGAGATACAACAGCACCCACAGTCGATACACTCACCTGCGACACCACAGAGGTATCCATATCCGTTTCACCACCAGAGCCAAAGGATTCCTCTGAGGCAGACTCAGTCAGGGCCAGGATGACCTGTAGCACCAGTGGATCTTCATGGGCTACCACACATGTCCTCCACTGGTTGGTGGTGTCTCAGTATCCTCTTCCTCTACCATCTCCTCCTCTGCATTCAGTGCCTCATCACCTGCACATGGACAGAAAAACACATGACAAGCCATGTAAATAGCATAGCCCACACACATAGGCATCACAATGTCATCATGCAACACATCAACCTGCCATGTCACAAACTCCCGCACATATGCAGTGTCAATACAAGTGAAGGGTAGCATGAAAGAAGTCATGGACGTGTGTGGAAGGGCTAAATACAACATGTAGTGCAAGGTGCATAGCACCTGCTTCACACACGAGCACCTGACTGTCATAGATCATTCACCAACATCACTGATGCAAATACAAATATGCCACGTCGCATAACCATACCTGAACTGTAAAACTGCATGAGATGGAACTTGCTGACTACTGTCACAGAGATATGTACAAAGGATGTGACATGACATGTACAACACACACAAGTGTCACAAGCTGCTACGATGCAAGAGTGGTGGGATAGAGTGAAGCCAGTCACACCCATCCCATGAGGCCAAGTCACATTGACATCACGCGAGTGAATAGGCACGGTGAAGGTGAGACCTGGGGTTGGAAGTGGCAATGGGCAGTGCAGTACATGGGAATGGCATACTAATAAAATACAACTACATGATCAGCAAACAAAATGCAGCAGCCTGCTGGAAGTGTAAGTGCAGATATCAGGTGTCAATTGCTGGTAGAGGGTTGTAGGGATACAGTAAACAGCCACCGAGTGTGGGGGATGGCAGGGAGGCAGTGCATGGGTACAAGCGGTGGCTCAAAGGCCCATGTCGGAGATCAGAGTGTGAGCAGGTGGCTAGTGCATTCTCCCAGTCATCCAGGACTCGGATCTGCGTGAATTTTCCATTGCAGAAAAATCAGCGATGGAAAAGTTTGCATGTGAAATGTACGAAGCACAAAAGGTCCGTACATTTCCCATGCAAACATACATTAAAAACCCCTACACTTCAGACCCCCACCCAGACCCGCAACACACCCACAACTCACCCACACCTCAACACACCCCCACCCACACCCCCAACATACCCCCACCCTACTTACCATTGAAGACACGCTGGGTCCCTGCAGCACCAGTTCCCTTTCACTTCCGTGATCAGGAACCGGCGCTGCAGGGTACTTTTCCTTTTTCTTCTTTTTTTTTCAGGCAGCTGCAAGGGTTTCCCCCGCAACCCCCGCTCACAATACTGTAAAGTTAAGTGAGCGGGGTGTTGTGGGCGACACCCCTGCAGCCCCTGTTCTTTTTATTTTCTTCTCGGTTGTGCTGCGGGGGTAGCCCCCGCAACACCCTGCTCACTATACTGTATAGCATAGTGAGCAGGGTATTGTGGGGGACACCCCCACAGACTCTGGATTTTTTTTTATGTGGCGAGGGCTGGATGGGTGTCCCCCGCAACCCCGACTCACGCTTAAACACATACCACGAAAAGTTCAAACTTTTGGTTGTTAGAACATTTTGTGGTGTGTGTTTTATGTCTTTTGGTGTGATCGGACTTTTATAGTCGGTAATTTTGTGCAATACCCCAGGACTCCAGCAGGGGAGAGGAGGAGAAAAAGCATGACACATGAGGAAGCATCAGAAATGCCTCCAGACCCCGAGAAGGTTTACCTCCCGTTCCATTGATGCAGGGAGGCTGTACCAGAGGTAGGCCCCAGCCAAAGATAGAAATTAACCACCAACTAATTGCTATGAGAAGTTACTGACCCTGAGGGAGTAGGAAAGGGATGATCAAAGACCATGAGAAGGAAGCAAATTTGGAAGATGGAGTTGAAGGAACTGCGGCACCAGGACACATAAGGCCCTGTGCACAATGCCAGTGCCATCATTACAGTCCTAGGGAGATACAACACCTGGCCCCAAGACAAAAGGACAATTCCCACAGTCCAGGTCTGGATGAATTGCAGAGGGAAGAGAGTAGAGGCACAGAAATCTTGGTAGAGGCTGTTGCAGTACCCCACCATAGGTATCACCAGTCCTCTGGAGACAGTGAGCTGCTGGGGGAAGGAGCGGGAAGGAAGAAACCCCCTGAGGAGGTGCAGCTGGTAGGGTGACCTCTTAGAGACGTCAGAGAAGTGCGGAGGGAAGGCAAGTGTGGAGTGGAATATTATCACAGGCTATCCACCATCACAGGTAGGAGCAGGAAGAGGGCCAAGAGAGGCTGGACAGAGAGTGGCATGGAAGGAGTGAGCAGGTGTGGTGATGGGGTTCATCACGGTGGGCAGCACATTGTGCATATGCAGTCTGCAGGACAACAAGCATGTGTCAGTCCACCATGATATGGTTCACCGATGGCAGTCATGTCAATGCAGGCAGAACTGCCAGACAATCATTATACTTCATCCAAGCAACATACACATGTCCTGGTGCACACGCATCACCACTCACCAGACATTCCCTCATAAATTGTCAGGTCTCCCACGCCTTGGATCTGCTCCACATTAATCATATCACTAAGATCTCTTCATGTGGCGTGAGTTATTTGTCCTCTTGTGGTGGCCCACCTCCAGTCACCAGAGTAGAGGCCTAGTTGGCACCCAGCTTATCTTGGGCTCAGCATCGGAGGTCATTCCAAGGCTTCACTGCCTCAAAAGCTGTGTGCCTCTCAATGCCCAAGGCGCTCATACGTTCGACAACACACTGCCAGTGGGCCATACACTGGGCAGGTGTATATGTGCTCACTACCTGCTCAAGCATGTCATGTTCATGTCCCAGCACGTAGATCACGAGGTTCCGGAGTTCCTCATCACTAAAGATTCTCTTCCTCGATGTGTGGGTCTCCTGTGCCGTGCCTTGGGACTGAGCCTGTTTGCCTACTGCACGCTTTTCCTTCTTGCAAGGTCGTGCAGACCACGAGTGGCTGGGACCACTTGGGTCAGTAGGGGCTGGAGCACTGGTGGCCTGGGCTGTGGTATCACACATTGATGGCGTGACAGTAGGTGCCCTTACAGGTGGCTGTACCTGGGTGCTGGTGCCAGAACGCTTCACAGCATGTGCCTTCCCCTTTGATGCACGGATAGCATCTGGCCCTGCGTCTCCGTGGACCGGGGTCGGGAGCACCACCAGCCTGGCTGGGTGACCCAGAGGCTGGGTGGTGAGGTCTGCAGCTGCCCCTGCAGGTACCTGACCCTGATGGGTGTGTACAGCAGTTGACACTACTGCATCTGGACCCTGGGTACTGGTGCTAGCATGCTTCACAGCATGTCCCTTCCCCTTTGATGCATGGATAGCATCTGCCCCTGTGTCTCTGTGGACCAGGGTGGGGAGCACTACAGGCCTGGATGGGTTGATCCAGAGGCTGGTTGGTGAGGTCTGCAGCTTCCCCTGCAGCTACCTGACCCTGGTGGGTGTGTACAGCAGTTTACACTGCTGCATCTGGACCCTGGTTTCCAGTGCCAGGACGCTTCACAGCATGTCCCTTCCCCTTTGATGCACTGATAGAATCTGCCCAGCGTCTCTGTGGACCGGGGTTGGGAGCACCACCGGCCTGGCTTGGTGACCCAGAGGCTGGGTGGTGAGGTCTGCAGCTGCACCTGCAGCCACCTGACACTGGCGGGTGTGTACAGCAGTTGACACTGCTGCATCTGGACCCTGGGTGCCGGTTCCTGACGCTTCACAGCATATCCCTTCCCCTTTGATGCACGGATAGCATCTGACCCTGCCCCTCTGTGGACCGGGGTGGGGAACACAACAGGCCTGGCTGGGTGACCCGGAGCCTGGGTGGTGGTTGCTGTAGCTGCCCCTGCAGCTTCCTGACCCTGTTGGGTGGGGGGCATAGCTCTCCCTGCACAAGCTTGGACACCATGGACACCTTGGACACCTTGGACACCTCTCCCACCTCCACCACCTTGGCCACCTCAGCCACCTCTGCCACCTCTGCCACCTTTGCCTCCCTTCCCACTAGTTGCCCTCCAAGTCCTGGCACTGATGGATTAGTGCAATGGGAGGTGCAGCTATTGATTGTCCTCGGCAATTTGAGTGAGGGGCAGTGTACGTGATGTTATACATACCAGTGTGCCCCAGCAAGGCTCAATGTAACCCCTGGGGAAAAATAAACGGGCCGCGTAATTCCAGGCACTCCAAATATGAAAAATACGTGTACACGACCCCTCGTAGACCACATGTAAAGGAAAAACATAACGCAGTACGCTGTGGCACCCAGCAACACAAAAAATACGTACGTGAAGGACACATAAGCTACAGTGATATTAAATAAGCGGTTACGCAACAAACAGGGGCACCCACAGAATGGAAAATGCGTACGCAACTCACCATCAGCATCAAAAGTACAGGCCTGTGTGTTTGGAGGCAAGCCCCCACCAAAACAAGAGGCTATAACTTGCGCAAGCGTGTGATGGTCTCTTATGCACTACTTTATACCGATCCTGAACACCATGCCCAACGTGTCACGTAACTTACGTGCTTAGGGCCTTTCCTCTGATTTCATGCTTATGCGTTGTTTCCGCACGTGCACAGTCACTCTGTTTCCGGATGCTCATTTGAGTAACAAGGAACACCCACCCTCCTTTTACCAGCCAATTTACCTGCCTCCAAGTGCCCCGAGCTGCCTCCTATGAGCCATCTTTTGCTGCCTGCCCACTGTGTGTGCCTGCTGCCCATGTGCCCCGCAATTTTGTTGCCTGCTTTACAGCCATTTTCGGTGCTCCTGTCATCAGACCTGTGACCACGTCTGCTGATCCAGAAGACTCCGGATGTGCCAGACCACCGCTCCACAGCCCAGCACCAGGACCACCTTACCCACCCACACCTGCCTCAGTGGTTGCCATGCCTGAAGCAACATCATAGGAGGTAAGTGGAAACCCGATGGAAGCAAGGCAGAGGGCGGTCAGCTTGTCAGCCAGGGAAGTTGACATCCTGGTGGAGCAAGTCCTGGTGCATTATGATGCCCACTTCCACGGACCATCGCAAGTCGGCAAGGAAGGATGGAGGAAGATCTGGGTGGACATCAATGGTGCCATCTGCATGGAGGGAGTGGTACCCTGAGACCACATCCATGTCCACAAGCATTGGGAGGACTTTGAAGCTAGGACCCACAACAAGGCCCACCATTTCCTCAAGGCTGGCATGAACCAAGAGGGGCGCCGAGGCCGGTTGACCACTGACAACATGCGGATCCTGGAGCGGTTCTACCCAGCACTGCACATCCAGTTTGTGGAATTGCAGCTCCGTCTGGAGTCGACTGGTAAGTGTGCATGTGTTGTTGTCCTCCACATTGCATGTGCATGTTGATGTGTGGTTGGAGTGTGCACCTTGACCTTATGTCACGCATGCCTCTTGTACAAATGTCTGTGTGCATGTCCCATACCGTACTACATGTATGTCCATTCAAGCATGTGTGACATCAACAGTGTTTGTGTAGCAATGTGTGATGCGTGACAGCAAGTAACAACGTGCACAAGGTTGATCTAATGTGTGTGGACTTGGCCATGTGAGAGTTGTTACACATGGGTGCTTTTGGCAACATCATGGACATGCATGGTGCATATGTGTATGTTTCTGAAGAGTGAGTGTGTGACTGGCCAACACTCTGGGATGGATGTCACTTGAACATTAGATTATGTGATTGTCTCATGCTGCCAAATTTACCTCTAGTGCACTCTGACGTGATAGCTCCATGACCTGCTTCATGACTGTCAATTAATGTGTGTGAATGAGATGTGTATGTTCCATGATGCATGTGAGGTGAATGCACAATGTTGAGCTGCTGACAGTGTCTTGTCCAAGGATTTGATTGTCTGTAGAGAATGCCAGGCATGATTGTGCATGTGTGTTAATTGCACTGACCTGTGTGTTGTGGACGGTGATGATGGTTGTGACCTTTGACAGTGCCACTCATGTACATTTGCTTTGTGCCAAACCGACATATGTTCAGTTCCCTTATGTTTGTGTTCCATGTCTCCCTATCCACAGCGACAATGGAAGAAGAGGGCAGAGAAGGCACTGTGAAGCAAGGCAGCAGAGATGCCTCCACCAGGCACAGATGCAAGGCCCAGTCACACTCCCTGCTCATATCATCATCAGGGAGCAAGGAGACTTGTGCCGCATCTGAGACAATGGCCACAGCTGCTGAGGGTAGGCTCAAGAGGGTGAAGTTGGTTGTGGGCTCCTAATCAGTGAGAGGGACAGGTGAGATAGCACAGGAGCAATCCAATGTGGAAGACGATGGGGAGGCATCCAGGTTGCCTGAGGTGGAGGATGGGGAGAAGGCTGCATCAGCCCAGCCCACGGGGCCCTGTGGGGTGATGACGTAGGTGTGATTGGTGCAGTCCAGACTCAGGGGCAGGAGGCAGTACAGGTTGCCAGGGAGGGGCCTGTGACTGATCCTGCCCCTGGAACTTTGACTGCACCAGTGGGCACCTGCAGGCATGCCCCAGGTTAGGACCCTTCCACAGGTGGCAGATATTTCCACCCAAACGGAAACACCAATACCTGCGGACGTCGCCATTCGGGACCGTGTGGAACCAGTGTTAACTGGTTTCATGAGGTGGACAGGTACCATGTGTGATGATGTTCAGGCTTCCAATCGGGGGCTTGCACGTCATCACGAGGCGGCCTGCTGTCTCGTGAACTGGCTAGCACATTTCCTGGTCTCCAATTGGGTGCGTGGGCTGGCCACTTCTGTGGCCCCCTCCTCATCTTCCTTTTCTGTGCGCCAGTCGTCCGCCCTGCCGTCTATCAGCCCAGATGGCACCAGGGCCCCCTGTGTACCTGTCCCAAATCCAGCAGCCAGTCTGGTGGAGTCAACATCCCTGCCAGAGTCGGGAGTCGAGTTGGATCAGCCAAGGTGATCACCACACAGACCCAGCTGGCGACAGAAGCTGTGGCAGTGCAGGGAAAGCAGGCACGAAGGAGCAGGGCACGTGCACGATGGCCCCGGGGGTTGTCATCATCTCGGAGGCTGTCCTTAAGGAGCAGGCACTGGGCTAATGGGCAGCAGCAGGCTCGGAGTAGGAGGCTACATTACTCGGGTGTACCAGCTCAGGGAGGCAGGTATGGGTCATCAGGCAGGAGGCAATTGTGGACCTTACACAAAGGATGTCTAATGTGTTGGAGCGTTTGGGGCAGCAGATCGGGGCAGAGCAGCAACAGGCACGGGAGGCATGACTCAC
Organism: Ambystoma mexicanum; assembly: GCF_040938575.1. Taxonomy (NCBI): domain Eukaryota; kingdom Metazoa; phylum Chordata; class Amphibia; order Caudata; family Ambystomatidae; genus Ambystoma; species Ambystoma mexicanum. The sequence continues at coordinate 919,983,755 of NC_090922.1, read as the reverse complement.
TATGGCCAGGGCGGAGATTTCACTGCATTGGGCAGAGAGGCAGGCTTAGGTCCTCGAGGAGACTTGCAGGGAGTGGGAGAGGAGCATGTTGGTGTTCCTGCAAGCCCTCAAGGTGAGAGCGAAGGCCCACCTAGGGGAATTGGACGCAGTGTTCGATGATGCCCTGGTCGAGACATTGAGGGAGCATGGTAAGGAAGAGGACTAGCCCGCTGCCATTGTATATAGTAGGTATAGGTTTCATTTGTATTTTTTTTTTTTTTGGGTGTTTGGCCCGTGCTCCACTTTTTGTACATAATGTTTTGGGTGTGTCGGTTTGTGGATTACTTTTTTCTTTGTTTGGTGTGCATCTTGGACATTGGACCTCTTTCTTTTGTACACAGTTTGGATTTTTTGGGCTAATTTCATGCTCAGCATGCAGTAATAGATTTCTTTTATTTTCTTGCTTTTGGATGATCATTTCAGGACATGGACTTCATTTGTGACTTATCACACATTTTTCGTGACGTACTCTGGATTTTCATTTGGAAATGATTAAATTATTATTTTTATTTTTTCCATTGCTTATGGCATGTTAGTATTTTACAATATACAGTGTGCATGGCCAAAAGATGTTCATAATGAAAGGCCATGGCTAGTGAGGTCCATTTATATATTAGAATATATAGTGGGCACAGCCATAGATTATGGCCAATGGGCAGTATTGTGCTAACGCCCATGGCTAGATGCTGATTATTGTACATAATATACAGTGGACACAACTGGAAGCTGTAGCCACTGGTTAAGGCCACAATCTATGGTTGGTGGCCTGTTAGTGTTTTAAAACATACAGTGCACATGGGTGAAGACTGTAGCAGTGTACCTGTCTGAAGGCCATGATTAGTACCCATTCATGAGTTAACATATATTTGGTGGTGCAAACTAACCATGGCTGAATGCCATCCTTAATGCCAGTTACTATTGTAATGTAATTAGTGATATTATCAGTAATGTGATCTGTGATGTCATAATTGTGGTCATAGGCTGCGCAACAGGGGGGGGGGCAAAGATAAGGTGGTTGTAGCTGAATATATAGGAAAATGTACCACTCTTGAGTTTTTACAAATCTTTGGAGAAGTGTTAAACCAAAATCTAAATATGTCATGAAGCATTTTCTGCAAAAGAAAAAAGTAAAAGTAATAACTAAAAAAGGTTTTCATATCAAAAGAACATTGTAAATGTTTGTATTGAATAAACCTAAGAAATTACTTAAGGTGACTACACCATTGCATAGAAAATTAGGAACAGTTCATGTACTTACACGTGACACTTTTTGTGACATGTCTAACAGACAGTGGAAACACACTTCTAATATAGAAAGATTTTTTAATAAGCAGAGTTACATTGAAGGAAAGAATTTGCCTCTTGCTATTGATGAGAGTGGGCATAGCTATGACGTCCAAAACAGCGCAATTTAAAAAATAAAAGAAATGCCAAGGTCTGAAAATACAGATATTAAAAGTTTAGGTCAGTCTAGAATAAAATGTAAAAAGCAAAGTGAGGTATGGGAGTGCAATTTTTTTGTAGACTACTGATATGTTTTCTTGTAAAGTCTTAAAGAGAGTTTTGCAAGTTTTGCACAAAAATAATACTGTTCAAAGACATCAAGATGCTACTGAGAATAGATGACTGTGAAGTTTGTGAAAATATAGGACTTCTGGGTCACTCTCTAGCTTGTTTTCATAAAAGTAGACGCAACAGTCAGTTTCATCATATACGGATTTGACTGGACATCATTTTAAAATGAGATACCTTCCAGTTAAACTATATTAGTGCAAAACACCAAGTATGTCTATTGCACTTTTAATCAAACACTTTTGACTGGAACTGTAGAACATTTAGTTTCTGCACTGCAAATGATACTTATAATGAATTCAAAAGATTATGTGTATGTAGATGAAACACTTACAGGAAGTGGAAATGATGATCCTATCCTTTCAAAGGATCAGATTTTTCAACTGTATAAAAAAAAGTATTGCAATATTTGAGTTGTCTTCTACTGAAAGACCTGACATTGTTTGCAGATCTTGTCGACAGTCTCAAGTGCAACTAATGTAGATTGAGGAGAAAATTAAACGCAGTGTAGAAGATGTTTGGAAAAAACATTATCTGTAATTGTTTGTAGAAGAACAATTTGACACAATTGAGGAACTTTATGTTTGTAGACAATGTGTTCGGTTTTATAATCAAACAATCATTCCTGCAAGAACTATCATGAACGAAATGCTAGTGCCTGATATCCCTGTTGTGCTTCAAAAATTGAACGTGTTTGAAGTAATTGCATTGCAAGCTGATCATCCTTTTCAAGTTACTGTTAGATTGCAAACAAAGATGTCAAACCTGCCTAAAAAATCCTCAGTGCAAGGTGTGAGAGGCAAAGTTGTGAATTTACCTCTCAATTTGGAAGAAAACTTGAACATTCCACAAACTAAGTCTGATACTGCACATTCTTTTTCTGTTTTAGTAAATGGTGTTGCCACAAAAGGTAAAAACATTTGGCAATAGTCTATAGATATTGGAAAGGAAAAAAACACATTGGTGTTTCAATTGGAGCACAATGATTTATATAAAGGCAGTGTGACTGTACCAGACTTGTCTATGATTGATGTTGAGTTAACAAACAAAAGCAGTGAATGTCATTTCCAAAGTGTATCTGTTGCAGAAGGGAATAGTTTGTATGAACATTAGACTATTCATCCTGTACACTCACGTGACATCATGAATAACAGTTTAGAATTGTATCAAATGAAAGCAACGAAAGGTGCACCAATTAGTGTCTAGGAAAAGACGTTCGAATCTGGTTGTTTCACTATGCTTTTTGCTACTCCTAAAGGAGGCAGATTGGATGATTGAATGGTTCCAATTTCTTCTTCAGAATATCATTGTACAAGAATGTATTTTAAAAAATCCCGATTCCGCACCAATGTTTCACTTATTGTATGAAAGTGAATTTTCAGCATTATGTAATGCTGTTGCTCATGCACGTCATACTAGAACTAGAACTTTTCTTTCACCTCACATTTCTGCATGTGAGGTGAAAGAAAAAAATGAAGTTTTAGATGGTAAACCTACCGATATTCTTGCTAAAATGAGAGGAACCAAGGAATATTGGTATAGGAGACACTGGGCCTCATTACAACTCTTGTGGTAGCCATGCCCTTATTAAGGGCACGGTGCCGCCGGAGTTGCATTTTTTCTGGCACCCGCGAATGGGCAAGAACCGGGTCATGTCGAGCTTGGCGGACCCGGTAATTGCCCATTTGCGGGTGCCGGAATCAAGGGCCTGCCGATCCCATTTTGCCCCATAGGGCAGAATGGGGTTTGGGAGCATGGTTGCACCTGCACCGTTAATAATGGTGCCGGTGCAATCATGAGTTCTGCTCGCTAGTGCCGGTCTGCACGCCTGAACTCGTAATGTGGAGGAAAGGTAACAACGGCACTGGTAGCACTACCGGCGCTGTTGGTGCCTTTCTGCCTCATTCATAATGAGGCCCACTCTGAGGTTAGATGTATCATCAGAAACATGGGCTCTCCAACTTGGTATGTGACCTTAAGTTGTGCTGACTATGGGTGGTATGATCTTGCAGAGTGGAGTCATGAACAGAATCCACAGAAAGAAGAAATATTATACATGACATCAGGAAAATAGTGTTCCATGAACCCTGAAAGTGTATTGTGGTTCTTTCATCACAGATCTTTATCTATGGGACACTTTATATGTAATAAAGAAAATGGTCAACTAGGCACTGTAGAACATGTTTTTTGGAGGAAAGAGTGCCAGGCATATGGGGCTCCATATATACATATATATATATATATATATATATATATATATATATATATATATATATATATATATATATATATACATATATATATATATATATATATGGTGTTGTGGATTAAAGATGCTCCTCAATTTGGGAAAGAAAGTGATGGCTGTGTGATGGAGTTCATAGAAAAATATGTTGTCGAGTGAATAGTTTGATGGCATCGGTTTGACACCATGTTACTGGTAAGTCATCAAGAAATACATATTATTTCAAAAGTAATAAAGAATGTCAATTAAATAATGATTACAATGCTGTCATTGCTCAGCTTTGGAATGCAAATACTGGTGTACAGTATATTGCAGATGATACAACAGCTGTTGCTTATTATGTTACAGCATACATGGTAAAAGCTGAAAAGAGAAATGTAGTGGAAGTATGGGCAGATTTATCAGCAGATAAAAGTCTTAGTCAGAAACATCTATGCTTTGGTATGAAGATGATCTCAAATAGAGAGTGTGGTAGCTACGAAGCTGCAGATCTGCTAATTAGTTTTCCTCTGTATGGGCGGAGCATTAATGTACTTTGGTTAAGTCTTGGCCCAGCTAGTACTAGAAATCGGGTACTTAAGCCTTTGAGTGAAATTCAGCAGTTAGCTGAAACAGTAACTGACAGTACAGAGATTCTGAAAACCAACTTCATTGATACATATTATCCAAATCAATCTGTAGAGTTTGAGGATATTTCATTATATGAAGTAGCAGAATGCTACCCATATCGAATTATTGAAGCAAACAGTGACAGAGGATGGTTTAAAGTAAATGGATGTTCTGGTTGTCTAGTGACAAATGATAAGGCAGGTCGCATTAATCACATGCAACTGTCTTGCCAATATGCAGAGAAAAATGAATTATTTCATTTTTGTCTTTTGCAGTTGCTCTTCCCATGATGTGCAGAGAGTGATTTGCTTGGAAGTTTTGAAACTTTTGAAGAATCATTTTTCTGCAAATAATAAGTGCAATTAAATATCCAACATGTGAGCAGTACTTGGAGTTATTGGAGAATGAACTGCATCAGGAAGAACTTTTAGCAGTTGAATTGGCAAATGAGACTCCATAGGAAAGCCAATATTCTGCAGCAGGAAGTCAAGATGTACTTGGTGAGCTTATTATTAAAACTGATGTGCAGTTTGCCATGGAAGAAGTAGAAAGTGCAAAGCAATAAACTAAAGTTGCAGAGGCAAATTATGATGAAATAGTAAACTTGATATAGCGCAAACAGAGGATTATTATAACATCAAAGATAGGTTTACAGCATGACAAGCATGAAGGTTCTTGTGTCCAATACACACCTGTATTGTTGTATGTTAGTGGACAAGCAGTAACAGGTACATCTTTTTTAATTCATGCAATAAGAGCTATGATCCAAAATGTAACTGATTTTTCTTTTTCATGTATTGTAACTGCTCCAACAGGTTTAGCCATATTCAATGTAGGAGGAGTTACTTTACATCGACTGTTGATGCTATCAGTCAGTAGTGACAACAAACTAAAGTATTTACAATTTGTATCAAGTGCAGCGCAAGAAGTAAGAACGGTTCCTAGAAAACAAAATTCCTTGATTGTTAATGAAGTAAGCATGGTGTCTAACTTGATGCTAGCTTTCATTCACTTTTGAATGCAAGAGGTTTTGAAGACTGACTAAAAGGTTTGGTTTGTAGGTAAACATGTACTTGTTTTTGGAGACTTGTTACAAGTAACTCCCATGAAAGATCAACTCATTTTCAAAATGCTACGATCTAAGGACAGTCAAAAATTGACAAGACAAGGGAAAAAACGATTAGGGTAAAAGTGGGTAAAAATGAGGAACAATTAAAGGGTTAAAGCATCAAAATGTGTTGCAGTTACTTGGTAAACCGTTCACTAACAAGCACTAGTAGCAATGATTATGGGGTGATTATTCATGGCTATGCACTACTGCATGCTCTGATTGGTCACTTTAACATGCACGGATTTCATCAGCAAGGCATGATTGGACTGTTTGTTGATGCCTCTACTCTACAAACTTTACAGCTTATCCAGAACAAGACTGCAAGACTTGTCCTTGGCCTCAAGCCAAGGGATCGTATCTCTCCAGCTCTGAAATCTCTTTACTGGCTCCCCATAGCTGCAAGGATCAGCTTCAAGGCTGTAAAGACTGGAGTGGGGTATCTGTACTCCTGCTCCCTATATGGCAGAATAGAAGCACAGAGCACCCCAGCCAAGGTTCTCTATTCGGTAGCTGTGGACATGCAACCAAGGCTAATGCTCTCAGGTGGTGATGCGGGCTGGTTCTTAAGTACAGTGTAGTCCCCAAGCACCCACAAAGGAATGTCCACACACTATGCTAGTGATAACACAGTTCTTTATATAAATAAGGTTAACGTTATGTACACATTCACAATAACACACTTTGTGCTCTGGCAGTTCTAAAATTACAAATATATACAGTCTCAATGTGGTACCACAATTACTCTTGATTCCATTAAAACGCACACAATACTGACAGCCTCAAATGGCATACAACTCAATATAGCAAAGTTAACCAACAATAGACTTTGGAGGAAAACAAGTTGGTTAGACAATTGGCAGAATACTGACCCTGTTTACCTAGACACAGTTCTGGGTGAGGATCACCCCACCTGGGCAACCTGTAAATTAAAGTATATTGACAAGCCCAGTTTGTATATTGTCTATTAGGGTCTTACCTCCTTCTAAATATGTTCTACCACTCCAATGTACCTGGTTTAGCAGAGTTCGACGTAGGGTCATCGACGGATCCTTCTTGAGTGACTCCCTTTAAGGCAGGAACCATGGATTGTCAAGATCCCACGAAGAAAAGGGTGAACAATGGCAGCGAGGCAGCAGCTTCAGTCCAGGCGGTGCTCATCGACGATCGGTCGTTGACGTCCTGTGAAGATGAGGCATTTAGTGCACCTCAATGATGATAGTTAGTTGCCCCAAAGAATCAATGAAGAACTTTGGCGCAGCAAGGGCGTCGGGTCATCTGTGTCTTTGTGGTCTTCGGGTGGAGGGAAACCCATTGGCAGATTCTCCTCAGTCGTCGGTGGCCTTGACTTTCTCCGGCGGGACAAAGCGATCGTCGGTGATGAGCAAGGGAGTCCTTGATTCAAAGTCTTAGACAATGGAGCATTGCGGCGCCGGTCGACGATGATCGTCATCGACGGTGATGGACTTCAATGTGCGGGCGCTTCACTTTGTGATTCCACAGCTATCCCCGTCTCCGGTCGGCAGCTTCTTGAGGACTGACTTCCAGGTAGCCTTGGCGAAGGTTAGCAGGTGCATGATGATCCCTCATAGCTCGGGGAGAGGTCTCCTAGCCAGATCCTCTCTTGGATCAGTTTCTTGAAGGCACAACAGCTTTCAGATTGTGTTGAAGGGAAACAGCGGTTCACCTTCTTCTTCTGGCTTGGCTTTGAGAGTAAGCATCAAGTATCGACTTCAGCTTCTGAACGATTTCCATCAGTGAGAGGTCCCAGATATACTGTTTGGTATCTCATTCACTCTGCTGGGTCACACTCAGGCAACCAATCATTCAGAAGGGCATTCAGGCAGGCAGCCAATCAGGCTCACAATTCATTCAGGCCATTCTCCTCCCTCCAGACACAACAAGGAATGTGTATTGGGACAAGTTCCAGCCATTCAGTACTCCACACTGCATTCATACCAGTTTCGGGAACAGCTGTCTCAGTCTTTGTGTCACTTACCAGAAACCAGACAACCGTAACATGAAGTGCATATTGGTCACACACTCCATTCACCCAGGTCCCACCCCAAGGGCGTACCCACAACATACATTCATTGGGAAGGCTCTAGCCAGTCTGGCCTGGAATTCCCAATAATACCATATATGGAACTAGCCAGTCAGGTGAAAGGACAGAGTCAGGGCTTCCGAGGACTTTGGGAAAACAAGGAAACAGGCAATAGAAAGCAAGAGGCCACAGGGGCCATATTGTCTCCTATCAGGAATCAACTGACGTCAATGGCAGGGCCTGAATATCCCAAAATGGAGGGTACTCAGAGAACCTGTCAAATTCAGCATGGAGTTGCCACCAGCCCATACCCTGCTCTGTGGGCCACACACAGGTGCCCAAAAACATACACTAGGGGTACAGGGTTGTACCCCCACCCATGGGTGCCATGAGGGTATCCCAAGGGTCTGTACACCAACCCAAAAAGAGGACGAGCTGCACTGCCTGGAGTCCCACATGGACTCCTGTGCAGAAAATAAGACAGAACATACATGATAAAAGGACTACAGGACAAGGACATGTCGGTCATGTCCCTCCAATGCATTTCCAGCATCACAGTCGCCCCCCCCAGACTGAGGTTAGGGTGGTCTAATCTCCCATCAGATTGACACCCTCATCCAGGCGGTCAATATACCTTCTGGAAAGGCCATCCACATCATCATGACTCTTCCCTGGTCTATGCTCAATGGTGAAGTCTAGCCCTTGCAGGCTAATGGACCACCTGAGCAGTTTTGGGTTTTCACCCTTCATCCGCGTAAGCCATTTTAAGGACTTATGGTCTGTTTGGACCTTGTAGGTAGACCCCGTAAGGTAGGGCCTAAAACGCCTAAGGCTCCAAACTATACTGAAACATTCATTTTGAACAGTAGCCCACCTAAGTTCTCAGCCCTTGCGTTGTCTACTGATGAATATGATAGGATGTTCTCTCCCTTTGTCATCTAACTGGGACAAGACAGCTCCTATTCCGGTGTTGCAGGCATCAGTCTGAACGAAAAAGAGTTTGCTGTAGTCAGGCGCACACAACACAGGTGCCCTACACAGACTTTCCTTCAAGCCAGTAAAGGCCCTCTGACAGTCTTCTGTCCAATTAAACTCCCTTGGTTGTTTGGGCGAAGTCAGAGCTGTCATAGGGGCAGCTATGGTTCCATAGTCTGGCATAAAGTTGCGATAATACCCAGTGAGGCCCAAAAAGGGAGGGTTTGAGTAGTGGGAGTCTCACAGTCATGTACATCCTGTTCCTTACTGGGGAGAGGTTGGATTCGACCCCCTCCTACCTCATGACCAAGATACATGACTTTCCCCTGAGATATCTGTTACTTGGTAGCCTTGATAGTGAGGTTAGCCCTTTTCAAGGCATGCAACTCCTTGTCCAAGTGAGTCGAATGCCTTTCCCAGATGGAATTGTAGACAGCAATGTCGTCTAAGTAGGCCACACAAAAGGCCTCCAGCCCACTGAGCACATGGTTGACTAATCTTTAGAAGGTGGCAGGTGCATTTTTCAACCCAAAAGACATGACTCTAAACTGATAGAGCCCCTCAAGTGTTGAGAATGCAGTATGTTCCTTGGCATGGTCCATCAGAGCTATTTGCCAATAGCTTGAGGTTAGGTCAAAGTTGGTCTCAAATTTGGCAGCACCTATGGTGTCCACAAGTTCATCAGCCCTGGGAAATGGGTGCACGTCAGTTTTGGCGAAGACATTGACCCCTCTGTAGTCCACACAGAACCGCCAATCCTTGGTACCTACCTGGGAACTTGCCTTGGGGACAAGGAACACTGGACTGGATTAGGGACTGGCTGAGGGTTCGGTAACATCCAGATCCAACATCTTGGCAACCTCACCAGTGTCAATGTTGTGTCTGCACCACGGGGCGAGGCCTGGTTTCAGCGAGAACAGAGGAGCATACTGCTGGAGCAAAGTCCTGCAGGCCCTCTGCTGCTCTGGTGTCAAATCTGGAGAGAGATGCACTCCCTCCACTGAGCCATCCTGAGGGTTGCTATGTAGAAAATCAGGAAGGAGCTCACTCTCACCCTCTTCTTGCTTGAAAGCCAGCAAGAGGCATGAGATTTCTGCTCGCCTATGGAAAGACTTGAGCCTGTTGACGTGGAATACCTGAGGGGCTACCCAAGGGACTCCAATGTAAACCAGATATTTGACTTTGCCCATCTTGGAGATTATCCTGGAGGGTCCTTTTCACTTATCGTCCAAAGCTCTAGGGTTTGTAGGCTCTATAACAAGGATCTCCTCTCCCAGAGTTCAATCCACTTGTGATGCTTTAAGGTCATGCCAGTATTTGTTCAATTCCTGGTTTGCCTTAAGGTTCGCTGTCGCCTGGCCCATCATCTGTGTCAACCTTCATCTGAGGCCTAACACATAGTCCCCCAGCTGATTAAAGTTATAGGTCATGGTGAAATCAATGTATTCATTACCATTATTTAGCCACACCAAAACATTCTCCAAGGTGATGAAATCACCTCTCCAAATCATTAAGACGTGATTTGCTGTTTATGGACCATTTTGAAGAGTCATCTATATACTATTCTATTAACCCATACAAAAATCACATCATTAAATGGTTACGGTATATAGATGATGTCTTCATGATTTGGAGAGGTGAGATCATCACCTTGGAGAATTTTTTGGTGTGGCTAAATAACCGTAATGAATACATCGATTTCACCATGACCTATAACTTTAATCAGCTACCGTTCCTAGACCTACTCATTGGTAAAACTGAATTGGACCATTTAGTTACCACCTTGTATTGGAAACCGGCAGATAAAAACACTTTGTTAAAATAAAACAGTTTCCACCCTGTGGGACTACGAGATAATGTACCTGTGGGCCAATTCCTTAGGATTAGAAGAAACTGTTCTAATATGAGTGATTATGTTAATGAAGGAAAAGAGCTGAAACAATGATTAAAAGCACGCAGATATCAGACAAACATAATTCACTCTGCTTACAAACATGCACAAAATGCAAACAGAGATTGATGTCTCTATCCTGAAGAGAAAACTCAGGAAGATAAGATCACTTGCGTCAGTATGTTTAGTCCCATTAGTAATGGGCTTAGAAGAATTGTGAAGAAACACTGGCACATGTTGAAAACATCGTAATTCAATCCATAAACACCAAGATTTGCCTTTAAACAGCAAAGGAATTATAGGGATACGTTAGTACAGACATACCCGAAAAAAACAACAAATGGATAAACAAACCACACTTTGGGATCTTCCCCCAGTCACTTCAAATGTGGCCAGTGTTCAGTTTGCTCACTTAAAGAATTTAACATCTATTGAGTTGAATGGTACAATGTGGCAACTTCGGAATTTTCCAACTGTTCAACAGATTGGGTGATCTATGGGATTAAATGCCCTTGTATAGGAAAAACAATAAGACCCATTAAACAAAGAAAATGTGAGCATAGAACTTGTTTAAAAATAAGGCAGAGAAAAAAACACTAAATGGTTTATTACGTTCTTGACCCCTCTGTAGTCCACACAGAACCGCCAATCCTTGATACCTACCTGGGAAAATGCCTTGGGGACAAGGACCACTGGACTGGACCAGGGACTGGTTGAGGGTTCAATAACATCCAGATCCAACATCTTGGCAAGCTCACCAGTGTCAATGCTGTGTCTGCACCATGGGGCGAGGCCTGGTGTCATCGAGAACAGAGGAGCATACTGCTGGAGCAAAGTCCTGCAGGCCCTCTGCTGCTCTGGTGTCAAATCTGGAGAGAGATGCACTCCCTCCACTGAGCCATCCTGAGGGTTGCTATGTAGAAAATCAGGAAGGGGCTCACTCTCACCCTCTTCTTGCTTGAAAGCCAGCAAGAGGCATGAGACTTCTGCTCGCCTATGGAAAGACTTGAGCCTGTTGACGTGGAATACCCGAGGGGCTACCCAAGAGACTCCAATGTAAACCAGATATTTGACTTTGCCCATCTTGGAGATTATCCTGGAGGGTCCTTTTCACTTATCGTCCAAAGCTCTAGGCTTTGTAGGCTCTATCACAAGGATCTCCTGTCCCAGAGTCCAATCCACTTGTGATGCTTTAAGGTCATGCCAGTATTTGTTCAATTCCTGGTTTGCCTTAAGGTTCGCTGTCGCCTGGCCCATCATCTGTGTCAACCTTCATCTGAGGCCTAACCCATAGTCCCCCAGCTGATTAAAGTTATAGGTCATGGTGAAATCAATGTATTCATTATCGTTATTTAGCCACACCAAAACATTCTCCAAGGTGATGAAATCACCTCTCTAAATCATTAAGACGTGATTTGCTGTTTATGGACCATTTTGAAGAGTCATCTATATACTATTCTATTAACCCATATAAAAATGACATCATTAAATGGTTCCGGTATATAGATGAGGTCTTCATGATTTGGAGAGGTGAGATCATCACCTTGGAGAATTTTTTGGTGTGGCTAAATAACCATAATGAATACATCGATTTCACCATGACCTATAACTTTAATCAGCTACCGTTCCTAGACCTACTCATTGGTAAAACTGAATTGGGCCATTTAGTTACCACCTTGTATTGGAAACCGGCAGATAAAAACACTTTGTTAAAATAAAACAGTTTCCACCCTGTGGGACTACGAGATAATTTACCCGTGGGCCAATATTTTAGGATTAGAAGAAACTGTTCTAATATGAGTGATTATGTTAATGAAGGAAAAGAGCTGAAACAATGATTAAAAGCACGCAGATATCAGACAAACATAATTCACTCTGCTTACAAACATGCACAAAACGCAAACAGAGATTGATGTCTCTATCCTGAAGAGAAAACTCAGGAAGATAAGATCACTTGCGTCAGTATGTTTAGTCCCATTAGTAATGGGCTTAGAAGAATTGTGAAGAAACACCGGCACATGTTGAAAACATCGTAATTCAATCCATGAACACCAAGATTTGCCTTTAAACAGCAAAGGAATTATAGGGATACGTTAGTATATACATACCCGAAAAAACAACAAATGGATAAACAAACCACACTTTGGGATCTTCCCCCAGTCACTTCAAATGTGGCCAGTGTTCAGTTTGCTCACTTGAAGAATTTATCATCTATTGAGTTGAATGGTACAATGTGGCAACTTCGGAATTTTCCAACTGTTCAACAGATTGGGTGATCTATGGGATTAAATGCCCTTGTATAGGAAAAACAATAAGACCCATTAAACAAAGAATATGTGAGCATAGATCTTGTTTAAAAATAAGGCAGAGAAAAAAACACAAAATCGTTTATTACGTTCTTGACCCCTATGTAGTCAACACAGAACCGCCAATCCTTGATACCTACCTGGGAAAATGCCTTGGGGACAAGGACCACTGGACTGGACCAGGGACTGGCTGAGGGTTCAATAACATCCAGATCCAAAATCTTGGCAACCTCACCAGTGTACATGCTGTGTCTGCACCACGGGGCGAGGCCTGGTGTCAGCGAGAACAGAGGAGCATACTGCTGGAGCAAATTCCTACAGGCCCTCTGCTGCTCTGGTGTCAAATCTGGAGAGAGTGCACTCCCTCCACTGAGCCATCCTGAGGGTTGCTATGTAGAAAATCAGGAAGGGGCTCACTCTCACCCTCTTCTTGCTTGAAAGCCAGCAAGAGGCATGAGACCTCTGCTCGCCTATGGAAAGACTTGAGCCTGTTGACGTGGAATACCTGAGGGGCTACCCAAAGGACTCCAATGTCAACCAGATATTTGACTTCGCCCATCTTGGAGATTATCCTGGAGGGTCCAGTTCACTTATCGTCCAAAGCTCTAGGCTTGTTAGGCTCTATCACAAGGATCTCCTGTCCCAGAGTCCAATCCACTTGTGATGCTTTAAGTTCATGCCAGTATTGGTTCAATTCCTGGCTTGCCTTAAGGTTCGCTGTCGCCTGGCCCATCATCTGTGTAAACCTTCATCTGAGGCCTAAGACATAGTCCCCCAGCTGATTAAAGTTGTAGGTCATGGTGAAATCAATGTATTTATTATGGTTATTTAGCCACACCAAAACATTCTCCAAGGTGATGAAATCACCTGTCCAAATCATTAAGACGTGATTTGCTGTTTATGGACCATTTTGAAGAGTCATCTATATACTATTCTATTAACCCATATAAAAATGACATCATTAAATGGTTCCGGTATATAGATGAGGTCTTCATGATTTGCAGAGGTGAGATCATCACCTTGGAGAATTTTTTGGTGTGGCTAAATAACCATAATGAATACATCGATTTCACCATGACCTATAACTTTAATCAGCTACCGTTCCTAGACCTACTCATTGGTAAAACTGAATCGGGCCATTTAGTTACCACCTTGTATTGGAAACTGACAGATAAAAACACTTTGTTAAAATAAAACAGTTTCCACCCTGTGGGACTACGAGATAATTTACCCGTGGGCCAATTCCTTAGGATTAGAAGAAACTGTTCTAATATGAGTGATTATGTTAGTGAAGGAAAAGAGCTGAAACAATGATTAAAAGCACGCAGATATCAGACAAACATAATTCACTCTGCTTATAAACATGCACAAAACGCAAACAGAGATTGATGTCTCTATCCTGAAGAAAAAACTCAGGAAGATAAGATCACTTGCGTCAGTATGTTTAGTCCCATTAGTAATGGGCTTAGAAGAATTGCGAAGAAACACCGGTACATGTTGAAAACATCGTAATTCAATCCAAACACAAAGATTTGCCTTTAAACAGCAAAGGAATTATAGGGATACGTTAGTACATACATACCCGAAAAAACAAAAAATGGATAAACAAACCACACTTTGGGATCTTCCCCCAGTCACTTCAAATGTGGCCAGTGTTCAGTTTGCTCACTTGAAGAATTTAACATCTATTGAGTTGAATGGTACAATGTGGCAACTTCGGAATTTTCCAACTGTTCAACAGATTGGGTGATCTATGGGATTAAATGCCCTTGTATAGGAAAATAAAAAGATCCATTAAACAAATAATATGTGAGCATAGATCTTGTTTAAAAAATAAGGCAGAGAAAAAAACACAAAATCGTTTATTACGTTCTTGACCCCTATGTAGTCCACACAGAACCGCCAATCCTTGATACCTACCTGGGAAAATGCCTTGGGGACAAGGACCACTGGACTGGACCAGGGACTGGCTGAGGGTTCAATAACATCCAGATCCAACATCTTGGCAACCTCACCAGTGTACATGCTGTGTCTGCACCACGGGGCGAGGCCTGGTGTCAGCGAGAACAGAGGAGCATACTGCTGGAGCAAAGTCCTACAGGCCCTCTGCTGCTCTGGTGTCAAATCTGGAGAGAGTGCACTCCCTCCACTGAGCCATCCTGAGGGTTGCTATGTAGAAAATCAGGAAGGGGCTCACTCTCACCCTCTTCTTTCTTGAAAGCCAGCAAGAGGCATGAGACTTCTGCTCGCCTATGGAAAGACTTGAGCCTGTTGACGTGGAATACCCGAGGGGCTACCCAAGGGACTCCAATGTCAACCAGATATTTGACTTCGCCCATCTTGGAGATTATCCTGGAGGGTCCAGTTCACTTATCGTCCAAAGCTCTAGGCTTGGTAGGCTCTATCACAAGGATCTCCTGTCCCAGAGTCCAATCCACTTGTGATGCTTTAAGTTCATGCCAGTATTGGTTCAATTCCTGGCTTGCCTTAAGGTTCGCTGTCGCCTGGCCCATCATCTGTGTAAACCTTCATCTGAGGCCTAACACATAGTCCCCCAGCTGATTAAAGTTATAGGTCATGGTGAAATCAATGTATTTATTATGGTTATTTAGCCACACCAAAACATTCTCCAAGGTGATGAAATCACCTCTCCAAATCATTAGGACGTGATTTGCTGTTTATGGACCATTTTGAAGAGTCATCTATATACTATTCTATTAACCCATATAAAAATTACATCATTAAATGGTTCCGGTATATAGATGAGGTCTTCATGATTTGCAGAGGTGAGATCATCACCTTGGAGAATTTTTTGGTGTGGCTAAATAACCATAATGAATACATCGATTTCACCATGACCTATAACTTTAATCAGCTACCGTTCCTAGACCTACTCATTGGTAAAACTGAATCGGGCCATTTAGTTACCACCTTGTATTGGAAACTGACAGATAAAAACACTTTGTTAAAATAAAACAGTTTCCACCCTGTGGGACTACGAGATAATTTACCCATGGGCCAATTCCTTAGGATTAGAAGAAACTGTTCTAATATGAGTGATTATGTTAGTGAAGGAAAAGAGCTGAAACAATGATTAAAAGCACGCAGATATCAGACAAACATAATTCACTCTGCTTACAAACATGCACAAAACGCAAACAGAGATTGATGTCTCTATCCTGAAGAACAAACTCAGGAAGATAAGATCACTTGCATCAGTATGTTTAGTCCCATTAGTAATGGGCTTAGAAGAATTGTGAAGAAACACCGGCACATGTTGAAAACATCGTAATTCAATCCATAAACACCAAGATTTGCCTTTAAACAGCAAAGGAATTATAGGGATACGTTAGTACATACATACCCGAAAAAACAACAAATGGATAAACAAACCACACTTTGGGATCTTCCCCCAGTCACTTCAAATGTGGCCAGTGTTCAGTTTGCTCACTTGAAGAATTTAACATCTATTGAGTTGAATGGTAAAATGTGGCAACTTCGGAATTTTCCAACTGTTCAACAGATTGGGTGATCTATGGGATTAAATGCCCTTGTATAGGAAAAACAAAAAGATCCATTAAACAAAGAATATGTGAGCATAGATCTTGTTTAAAAAATAAGGCAGAGAAAAAAACACAAAATCGTTTATTACGTTCTTGACCCCTATGTAGTCCACACAGAACTGCCAATCCTTGATACCTACCTGGGAAAATGCCTTGGGGACAAGGACCACTGGACTGGACCAGGGACTGGCTGAGGGTTCAATAACATCCAGATCCAACATCTTGGCAACCTCACCAGTGTAAATGCTGTGTCTGCACCACGGGGCGAGGCCTGGTGTCAGCGAGAACAGAGGAGCATACTGCTGGAGCAAAGTCCTACAGGCCCTCTGCTGCTCTGGTGTCAAATCTGGAGAGAGTGCACTCCCTCCACTGAGCCATCCTGAGGGTTGCTATGTAGAAAATCAGGAAGGGGCTCACTCTCACCCTCTTCTTGCTTGAAAGCCAGCAAGAGGCATGAGACTTCTGCTCGCCTATGGAAAGACTTGAGCCTGTTGACGTGGAATACCCGAGGGGCTACCCAAGGGACTCCAATGTCAACCAGATATTTGACTTCGCCCATCTTGGAGATTATCCTGGAGGGTCCAGTTCACTTATCGTCCAAAGCTCTAGGCTTGGTAGGCTCTATCACAAGGATCTCCTGTCCCAGAGTCCAATCCAATTGTGATGCTTTAAGTTCATGCCAGTATTGGTTCAATTCCTGGCTTGCCTTAAGGTTCGCTGTCGCCTGGCCCATCATCTGTGTAAACTTTCATCTGAGGCCTAACACATAGTCCCCCAGCTGATTAAAGTTATAGGTCATGGTGAAATCAATGTATTCATTATGGTTATTTAGCCACACCAAAACATTCTCCAAGGTGATGAAATCACCTCTCCAAATCATTAAGACGTGATTTGCTGTTTATGGACCATTTTGAAGAGTCATCTATGTACTATTCTATTAACCCATATAAAAATGACATCATTAAATGGTTCCGGTATATAGATGACGTCTTCATGATTTGGAGAGGTGAGATCATCACCTTGGAGAATTTTTTGGTGTGGCTTAATAACCATAGTGAATACATCGATTTCACCATGACCTATTACTTTAATCAGCTACCGTTCCTAGACCTACTCATTGGTAAAACTGAATCGGGCCATTTAGTTACCACCTTGTATTGGAAACCGACAGATAAAAACACTGTCTTAAAATAAAACAGTTTCCATCCTGTGGGACTACGAGATAATTTACCTGTGGGCCCATTCCTTAGGATTAGACAAAACTGTTCTAATAGGAGTGATTATGTTAATGAAGGGAAAGAGCTGAAACAATGATTAAAAGCACGCGGATATCAGACAAACATAATTCACTCTGCTTACAAACATGCACAAAACGCGAGCAGAGATTGATGTCTCTATCCTGAAGAAAAATCTCAGGAAGATAAGATCACTTGTGTCAGTATGTTTAGTCCCGTTAGTAATGGGCTTAGAAGAAATGTGAAGAAACACTGGCACATGTTGAAAACATCATAATTCAATCTATAAACACCAAGATTTGCCTTTAAACAGCAAAGGAATTATAGGGATACGTTAGTACATACATACCCAAATAAACAAAAAATGGATAAACAAACCACACTTTGGGATTTTCCCCCAGTCACTTCAAATGTGGCCAGTGTTCAGTTTGCTCACTTAAAGAATTTAACATCTATTGAGTTGAATGGTACAATGTGGCAACTTCGGAATGTTTCAACTGTTCAACAGATTGGGTGATCTATGGGATTAAATGCCCTTGTATAGAAAAAACAAAAAGACCCATTAAACAAAGAATATGTGAGCATAGATCCTGTTTAAAAAATAAGGTAGAGAAAAAAACACTAAATGGATTATTACGTTCTTGCGTTTACGTCATAAGTGCGTTTCTCTGACTGCTGTGTTGCCGACATCGGGACCAGAAAAGATGCACATTCGGGTGTCCTCGCAGGTAAGTCTCCTGAGTAGGCAATCATTGGAGTAGGGACTTTTTTGCCTTATGGGGATTTTATGTTCTTGTGTCGCGAAATGCGTTAAATTAACAAGAGCTTTGGTATTTGTTCACAGGGGGCATTTCTGCACTCCATGCAATGCCGGGAAGAACAAGCCCTTCCGTGCACTGCTAGACTTTACTTCCCCCAATTAACTCAGTGAGAACCGAGAGCATTTTTTGCAAGTTAGTTGTCGTGGCAGGTCATTCTTTTAGTAGGAATGTTCTGCTTAATACAAACGTATTCAGAAGTGATGTCCAATTAATGAGAGTTATGAGATTAAAAAACATATGGAATTTGTTTGGTTCATTATCCAGAGAATACAACCTACAGAAAGAGGGGGCAATAGAGAAATGCTGTTGTCCCGGTGTGAACAACGCTGGATTTACACCCTTGATACAGTTAAACAGGGTTTAAATGTTTCCATTGAGTCGAATACTCTCCTATAATTATTCCCGCATTGGTGCACAATCTCTGCTGGTTTTGGCACCCATTTTGTATATTAAAATTCTTTGCAAAATTATTTTTGTCATTTGTGTTATATATGTATATTATCCAACACCACTCTCTTCACTAATGAAATAAATTGCATTTGTGAGCTCTGTTAGATCAGGAGCTTCATTTAATCAGTCTCACCTGTAAAATGTATGAAATATACATCCACTGTATGCGCACATAAATATTGAAATAATAATACATTTTGACATATTGATTTCGTCTTCATGGCTTCCATTTTCACATGTAAATGGATGACACCATGAGGATTAAAAAGTTTTAAAAGAATTCATACGTGACTATAACTTCTGAATCCCTCCAGGCTAATGCAGATACAATGATGTCACCATTGACGCTAATGTACCTCTAAAAACGAATGCGGTATACACATAATCTGTGACGATGCGGTTTTATCACGTGGTTTGAGCACTATGTCAGTCATGTGATCTGCACATTTAGAATAAAAAGCAGTCATAATTGCATTTCACTGACTGCCGTGTTCCCGACATCGGGACCAGAAAAGACTCACATCCAGGTGTCCTCGCAGGTAAGTCTCCTGAGTAGGCAATCATTGGAGTAGGAACTTTTTTGCCTTATGGGGATTCTACGTTCTTGTGTCGCGAAATGCGTTAAATTAACAAGAGCTTTGGTATTTGTTGGTAGGGGGCATTTCTGCACTGCATGCAATGCCGGGAAGAACAAGCCCTTCCATGCACTGCTAGACTTTACTTCCCCCAATTAACTCAGTGAGAACCGAGAGTATTTTTTGCAAGTAAGTCGTCGTGGCCGGTCATTCTTTTAGTAGGAATGTTCTGCTTAATACAAACGTATTCAGAAGGGATGTCCAATTAATGAGAGTCCTGATGCTTGTTTGTAGGAGGTTTCTTGTACTCCATGAAGAATGGGTATTGATTGCCCTGAGAGAACACACTTCACTTAACTGTTCCCTTTGGAATTGGGATTTTTGCTGCCGCAACACTAACATAAGTGTATATGGAATTTTTAACCATTTAGATTGTTGTGGTCATAGAGATCCACAATGGTATTGAGGAATTTGTCCCAAGTAACAACGCCAATTGACAGTAGTTGTATCACATTACATATGTTGCAGGATTAAGTCTTCTATGCAGTGATAACAGGACAGAGTGAGTCAATCATGACCATTTCTTACACGTCTTTTTTGCTGAGCCAATTAAGAAAAAGAACAGGATACTATCCTTGAAGAATATCTATTAGGTAACTGGGTGATGTAATAAAACCCATGGAGTTGTTGTAGTCTATTTAATCATACAGATATAATGGACACAGTTTCTTCTGCTTTATAATTGGTATTAAAAAAAGCTGAACAGAAGTCTGTTGAAAAAACTCTAAAAACCATGAAGAATGACGCGAGTGGAATGAGAAGGATATATAAATAATAGATGTATCCCTCCTTGTATAAAAGAAGAATAACTCCTGACTAAAGTACAGGAAAAAACCACTTATGCCAATAGATATGGCAGTTAAAAGAAATATGATCTGTCGGGTGATTGAAAACTGGGAGTAAATGTTCTTACGCCTTTAGTAAATGTAAGTTCGAGATTGGGGCTGCTAGTTTTATAGAATGGATGTATAAAAAATACTATCTGGAGTCTGTTGAACATTAGGCACAAGATTGGCTCAATATAGATGCAGATGCTTTAGAAATCTAGCATTATGATTTATACAGACAATGGACCATTGCAGTATGTAACTGTGTTTTTATCTTGTTATTTATAGAATACTGTTTGTGAACACCAACTAATGGGGTATACAAGAGTATACTATTAAGTTGAAGAAATTTTGTCCTGAAGAAGGCCCTTATACTTATATCAGAAAGGACACCAGAGATGGTGTCTAATGTACTTTGAGGCCGAAACGTATCGACGATCTGGAAAACCATAAATAACAAAAGTCGTTTTTTTAACATAAATAATCTGGTCATATTTCACATGCTTGTGATATTTACCCCTACGGCATTCGCTTGGTGTTTTTGTTTATGTGATTTACCTGACAAAATGTTTTTAGTAATTATGAACTATGACAAAAGATGAAATTATATTGTCTAGTTTCCCAATTTTGTACGTATCGTGAACAAAAAATAAACAAATCTTGTATGAGATATGTGTATGGTCCTACTACTTAATGTTTGGTCTATTGAGGTTGCTATGAGTAAACAAAACATATTTGTATAAATATGAATATGACTACTGTGTAAAAGCATCACCAATCTCGATGCTAACGGCTTAAAGAGGGGTAATCAATTTCTCATTTTTATGTATATGTCATTGTATTTTTTTCCCATTTTAGAATTGATCCCCTGTAATCAAAAAAGAGGGAAAATACCTGATTTAGGTAATACATATATATGTGGGCAATTATTGTAGGATACATTGAGTGTAGTCTGAGTACACAGTTATTGTAACACATTAATAACTTTCTATTTATCAACAATACATATAAATGTAAATATTCAAAGGTTTAATAATTAGGCAAACACAGTTTTTTAAGAACATGTTTATCTGGGGGAATGTGGTTGGATTTTTTTTATTTTACTTTCTACACATGATACATCGTTTTCATTAGCTCAATTATCTGTATTATTAATGTCAATTATGTATAGAATAACAAAATCCTTGCAATTCAAGGAACAAACATTAATTGCAGGGACATTATGGAGAGTGATACATTGTAAAAATAAACATACATTCAAGGAAAATCCTTTTGCTGCAGGCACGTTAACGTGAGAACCTAATGCAGCTAAAGCCACCTTACCTTTGGGCCCCCTATTACAAAGCCTATGAGCACAAAGAGGACATCAAAGATCACATCATTGATGAACTCACTAATTGCATGTTGTAGGAGACACTGATGACATAAAATATTCCATCAGTGGTGATTCCCAGGACTCTGAAGTTAACACATTCAAGTTGTCTGCGTATTTCGTATGCCTATGCCATCCTGATCTACGAAAGATTAAAGTGTGTTGATTATTTATGAATGCAACGCAGATTTTGTCAGTTTAATTATTAAAGTATGAGCACATGTCAAGAAGGCAGTGTAAGAACCGTTGGTCTATAGACAAATTCACAATATGTGTGCGGACTATATTTTCAGGAGAGTCAACTTTGGTTTCATCACCCCTGAAGAATGTTGAGCATTTATGAGCTTATAACAGAAACATGTTTGGTATAGGCATTAACACATTAACACATATGAGTATTGACATGTAAAGAATACACTGTTTCTCTGATTGGTACATTAGGGCAGACAGAGAAAGGGTCAGTGAGTGCAATATCATTTTTAGAATGCAGGTTCTTTTTATGGTTAGTAGTTTGGATACTTCTTACCTGCATATGGAATTTTGTATACTGTGTTTTATACTATTGTGGTCATATATATGTGATTTAAATGTGTCTGGGAATAACATTTATTTTTGTATATTGATGTTGTATTACTTGGCACCACCAAATGACAATTAGCCTTTTTTGTTTATGTTGTATAATTATCTGAACTACACTACCCATTTAGGTAACTACGAATTTAGTTTTGCATAAACAAATTCTAAGTAGAATTGCCCACAATGTCAATAGATCCTGCACCTATAAAGACAGTGTACTACAATGAAGCTGTGTTTCAATTCTCTACACAAATTATTCAATATCAAATGATGAAAAATTTGCCATTTAATTTATGAAACCTTAAACAGGAATCCAAAACACATACATTAAGTATGTGTTCAGTTTTACAAATAAATGTATGAAGACATGCCAACACTTTAACATAGTTTTGAGTATAAATCTTTTGAACTTCTAGTCATATTTCAAATAAAAGGTAGACAATAAAAATGTTTATTTGTGTACATGTATTAACAAAAGCTATGCTAAGAACCTAACAAATGACATTTCCATACTCTTGTGAAATCTGTGCGTGTCCTTTGTTTGGCAAAATACACAGATACGAAGTTAATAATGATAACTCAAAATCAACACATATTGACATTTTAAAAAAATGGGAATTGTTTATCTGTGCATTGTGGAATACTTTTTTAAATTAAATCAAAATTAATTAGCGGCATGGCTACTCCCTTACCGGGTACCGGGTTCAGGTTCCTTGAATGAGGAATTACCAGGCCATTCCGACCTTGGAGGGACCAGTAATTCCTCATTCAAGTAACCCATCCCCATTCCCATTTGAGCCCCCATAGGGCTCAATGCAAATGGGGAGCATGCTAAGAATGCGCCTGTTAATAATGAGCCTGTTGTTAGCATGCTGGGCCGCTCATTAGACCAGCTAAGGCCGCCTGGGTCCCACGAGTAAAACTCGTAATGAGGTGGTAAGGGGTTGACGGCTCCGGCACCTTTACCGGCGCCATTAATCCCTTACTGCCAGGGTTGGAATGACCCCCAATGTCTGTGTCCTAATTCTGACCACCTACACACATAACAAGTAAGACACAATGGGGCTGATTCATGGAATAATGTACGCCCCATAGGGCTCAATGGGAAGGCGGCAATAACGGTACCGTAAAGTACGGTACCGTTATTGACCCCAGAGACCCTTTGCGGGTCCCATCCTTAACGCCTGCTAAAAGCAGGCATTAAGGAAGGACTCGCAAAGGGAACTCATAGTAGGGCGATAAGGGTTTAACGGCACCGGTCTCGTTACTGTTGACCGTTAACCCTTACCGCCCTACTCAGAATGAGGCCCATTGTATTTTTTTTTTTTGTATCTACATCCTACTGGTTACTTGTTTACTTGTTTCTACACTCCCTAATACTCCCTAATACTCTACATATACATGGAACACCTTATGTAAACTAGTACTCATAGGGAACATTTGTACATATTGAAATATACACTGTTTTACACAGTGAAAAAGAAGTAGAAGATTGCAGAATGCTGTTTTCTCTTCTAATTTATGTAATCTTCAGAATATTATCTCTACATGTATTTCATTTTAAAATGCATCCTAGGACCTCGCCCCCTTCATTTCTAAGCTCATAAACGTGTCATTCTCAACTAATTCGGTAACCAACAATTTCAAACAGTCATGGGTCCTCCCGCTACAAAAAAAACAGACCTTGGACCCAACCATCCCCACAAACTACAGGCCTATCACAACCGTTCCCTTCCTGTTAAAAATCCTTGATAGAGTTGCCTACTTGCAAATTCAGCATTACCTAGAGTCTAACCAATTACTCGGATTGCGTCAGTCTGGCTTCCGGCCTCAACATGGATCAGAAACTGCCCTTGTTGATCTTAAAAGTCAGATTGACGAAATTAAAGATAAGGGCAAGGCTGCCATCCTACTCCTCTTAGATCTCTCTGCAGCCTTCGACTTGGTCGACCATAAAATACTCTGCCACCACCTGTCCTCCGCCGCCCACTTTTCCCCCTCTGCTGTCACGTGGATACAGTCCTTCCTGGCCAATAGAACCATGAGAGTCTTCTCTCCGGTGGCAGCAGCAGACCCTATCCCTATCACTTGTGGTGTCCCACAAGGCTCATGTGTTTCACCCACCCTATACAATATCTTTACAAAGCCCCTCTTTGATAAACTGGATCGCCTGGGTGTCACCTACACAAACTACACAGATGACAACCAGATACTCCTCACCATCTCTGGCAATTACAACACTGATGTAGCCAGGATCAATGAAATCTTCTCCGTCATTCAGGCATGGATGGCCACACACGGCCTCTGCCTGAATGACGAGAAGACTGAACTGCTCATTGTTGGCTCACCGAACAACTTACAAAAACTAAGTGCCAATTACTCCAACATCATACTTGATGGCAATTCCATCCCGGTCGCCAAAAAAGTGAAAACACTTGGCTCCTATCTTGATGCCAATATTAACCTCACTAAGCAAGTTAACTTGACCGTTTCTGCCACTGCCTATACTGGAAAACTAATCAGAGCCTGTAGACCTGTTCTTTCCCCTAACAGTTGCCTCATGCTAGCCAGAGCTCTTATACAATCTAAGTTAGACTACTGCAACAGCCTCTACTTAGGTGCCAACCAAGCGATAATTAGTAAACTCCAAGTCCTTCAAAATAATGCGCTACGGGCAGCGCTAAACATTCCCAGGCGTGAGCACATCTCTGCCACTAGAACCACATGCAAATGGCTCACCATCCAACATAAAATCGATCTAAAAACACTCTGCTTCACTTACAAAGCTCTCAACCATCTAGCCCCCCCCACCAAACGAACAAATTCACCATGAAATCTTCCATCAGAACCACGAGATCTTCCAATACCTTATGTTTCACAGTACCTAGATTTACCTCTAAAAGAGCCGGAGGCTCGAGCTTCACTGTCCTCGCCTCCCAACTCTGGAACACCCTGCCACTGAATATTAAGTCATCCAAATCCTTCCAGTCATTCAGGAAACTTGCGATCCAGTGGCTTCTGTCAAAAAGTCAACCTTGAAGTTAGACTTAGCTATAAACGGTACTTATTGCACATGCCTCATTTATGTCATTACTGGTTGTTATCACCTCCATTGCCTGTATATCTTGTATATAACTGTTGTTTACCATTTACTGAGCCTTGTAACTTGCACTAAGCGCTCTTTTACTCCCGGGTCCGGAGCGCTATAGAAATAAAATAAACAAACAAACAAACAATCTATCTTCTACTTTATATAAAACAAGTGTCAGCCTATTCTTCCATTTCAAACTTTTATTTTGTATGTTTATGTTCACAAAGAATATAAAATATATATTTTTTTTTAACTTTGCTTCTAACAACATTAAGTAAGCAGTCTTTAACCCCTTTTGCAATCTAGCTTGGTGTGTGACTATCAAGTCATTACAGATAAGCCAATATAATTCTGTGCGCTCCCATGTTGTGAAATGCCCGCAGTTAATGGATGCCCCCCATGAAAAATAATTGCACACGTCTCAAAAGTGTTCTTACTAATAGAGGCATGAATATTTACAAAATTAATTATTGACGCATTCATTTTCCTACCATCTATGCTGTATCTTTGAAACATACTTACTAAAAACTAGATTTTGCATTGTAGATTGTTAATTATAACCACAGTCACTGCATTGCATATGTTGGAAAGCTTCAGTTAGAAGATCAGAAAAATTCACACTTCTCTGATAAGGTATAGGAATATATAAAAATCTTACTTACATTGTGGACACATATGGTTCCACTTGTAACTAATTCCTACATATCTATCGGCACAGTTTCCTGGAGTAATAAATAGAAGGCAGCCCTTAAAAAATCTGAACTATCTTCCTGTGTATTTTGAGAACATTGTTGATTTCCACTTGCAAACAGCTACTACATTTCGGATTGACATTGTTAAATGTGTACTGTTTGTTTTTTTCATTTATGGATATTTTAAGAAATGAAAGATACACACATAGCTGCTTGTCTGCTGCAGAAGCTATCTCTTACATCAATGGTGCCATTTGAAGCAGCATACACAAAGCTGCATTAGAATAGCATTAAACTCCTGTTTCATTACTAAATGCACAATGGGAGTATGCCATAATTGAATGACTTTGCAACTTTAGTAGATTGTCTTGTTCTTTAGTCTTAAGAGAAATTATTTGACTTCAATGGAGTTTCACTGATTCCTTATATTTCCTGGCTAAGTACTTAGCAGGTACAGGTATAAGGTTCAGCTGAGGAGCATACAGTGCACATAACCTATTATATTCTTCAATGTAAGATATGTCAGCTGTCACATTTTTATCAATGTTTAGTAAAAATAAACATTCGATATTGTTCACATGTGACAGAGCTACATATGGCATTCCGTATGTGAACACTGTATGACCAATGACAATAAGTGCTGCTTCTAAAGTTAATCCTTGTGATTTATGAATAGTAATTGCATATGCAGAGCACAATAGAAATGGTGTTCTTTTCTCAAAGTTATCCTTAAAAAGCATAAAACTTACAGAGGTCTGAAAAATCAAATGCCTTCTATATGATCAAACTTAACTTCAACATGTTCAATATTTGTACTGTGAGGAAAAGTGTGCAATGCAATCACTCTTCCCATCACTCCATTGATTAGACCAAGTCCTACATTCAAGTTCCTCTTTAACATTACTCATGCATTGATGCACAGTTTTAAAACTGCTTCTAGTCCTGCTGTTTAAGAAATTGAATTCTCTAGTTTAACAAATCGAGATTTTGCTCTTTTATCCAATTCAAATGGCATAACATGATCATCTAAAACATCACACGATTTTATCTCCACAATATTTTGCTTCTCTGACAGCAGCATTGGAGAGTTGAACTTGTTACACTCTTCAAGTGTACACATCAAAGCAACACAAGAAATCTCTCTTTCCTGAAGAGTCAACATGACATCAGACACAGTGCAATCTGCATGAAACATGTTGGAAATCAGTCTTCCCTGTAAGACCCTTTCCCGTTCTCCTCAAGAACACCTATACATATCTTATTAAGCATCTCTACATGCTCTGTCAGCAAATTGCCTCATATTAATGGTAAGTTCCTGGAATTCAAATTAATTCCAAATGTTACAATTACCAATTCTCCTATAGGAGGCCGGGCGGATAGTTCAGTGGCAATGCTCTCTCCTTGGAAGCAAAACGACGTGGGGCAACACAGGTTCGATTCCTGTGTCTGTGCTTAGAAACCTCTGGGTATTAAGCACGTCATAAATGACCAATTACAATTATAATTATTGTTTTCTGAATATGCTGAGATTGCAGAATCTTGAAAACTTGTTGACATTTCACAGGAGTTAATTGTAGCAAACCTCCAAAAACAAGTACGTTTAGCTTTAAACAAAACGTCATAGTCAGTCTTCAAAACATCTTGCATTCGCAAGTGAATGAAAGCTAGCATCAATTTAGACACCATGCTTACTTCATCTACAATCAAGGTGTTCAATTTTCTCAGAATTTTACCTACTTCTTAGGCTGCCCTTGATACAAGTTTTCAACACTCTACTTTGTTGTCATGCCCCATTGGTAGCATCAACAGGTGATGTACAGTAACATGTCCTACATTGAATGCTGCTAAACCTGTTGGAGCAATTACAAAACATGACAAAGAGCAATCACTTACATTTTGGATCATAGTTCATATTGCATGAATTAAAAAAGATGTCCTGTTCCTGCTTGTCCACTAACATACATCAACAGAGGTTTGTATTGGACACAAGAACATTCTTTCTTGTCATGCAGTAAACCATGTAAGAACCTATTTTTGATTTTATAATAAACTTCTTTTTGCTCTATATTAAGTTTACTAACTATTTAATCATAATTTGCATCTGCAACTACTACGTCTGCATGCCTCTTCAGCCCGCTTCTTCGTCTCAACCCTTCTATGATTGTGGGACTTGTAGTTTGTTCCATTGTAATGATGTTTTTCAACTTCTATAGTTTGGCAAAGAACCATGAACAGGGTGGGGAATGTTGAATAGATGGTTATCACAGTCTTCCTGGTCTTTACCTCCCTCAATGTGGTGCTCCTGCAATACACCACCCCCAGGGTCGGGATCAGGAGGCGTCTACCTTTCCCTGGCCACATGAGGAGGGTCCCAGACCAGGTTTTTGGGGAGAATCCTCTCAGATTCTTCACACAACTCAGTTCTAGATACAAGAGAAACAGATGTACATTTTGTTTTGATCTGCCCCTTTTATAACAAATCCAGAAAGCAATTGTTTCAGACCAATGCTTTTCCACCAGAAATATGTGTCCTACGCCTGAAGCCATGTCACTCTGCAAAAGACAAATGATCTTACTGATGTGGCAATAGTTGCATTTTCTACATATGGATACAAAAGAAATGTGTGGATATGTGTGTGTGTCTGTTCAAAATGTTCAGCATAATTCCCACCTGGCTACAAACCAGAAATGTGGCATGTGGGTAGGCTCCATGGTGTAGACAATGGCTCTTATTACGACCCTGGCGGAGAGGGTTTACGCCAGCGTAAATCATGGCGTACCCTTCCGCCTTACTACGAGATTCCGTAGCGCCATGGAGCCTTTTTCGCCTGCTTTTTCCGGGCGGAAAAATCCATGGCGCTACGGGACCTTGTTGTTAATTACGCCACCGTAATTTACGGTGGCGTAATTAACGCCTTCCCCACTCCCATTATACCCTATGGGGCAAAAATGGGAATGGGGAAGGGCAAAATGGGGATTGGGGATTTACCGCCCCACCAAGATCGGAATGGGGCGGTAAATCCGCCAACCCCCATGGCGGTGTTGGCAGCTTTGCGCCATGGTCCATGGTGCAAATTGCACCATGGATCTCCGCCAGGGTCGTAATGAGGGCCAATGTAAAAAGAATAAAATATAAATATACATTTGTCTAATCGTTTGGGGGGGACATTTCTGGATTTGTGTGTGTCTGTTAGAAATGTGCAGCATACTGCCCATCATGATACAAACCTGAAATTTGGCATATGTGTAGATTCCCTGGTGTAGACAATGTAAAATGTATAAGATGTACATTTTTCTAATTTTTTTAAGCGTTTTATTTTAAGCGGTCTGCAATGCTTGAATATATGTCTGTGTGTCTGTTTGAAATGTTCAGCATACTTCCAAAAATGCTACAAATCTGACATTTGGCATGTGGGTAGGTTGCATGGTGTTGACAATGTAAAAGTATAGAATATGAATATACCTGTGTCTTATTTTTTTGAGGGGGCATTTGTGGATCTATGTGTGTGTGTGACTGTTCGAAATGTTCAGCATACTTCCCAACCTGCTACAAACTTGAAATCTGGCAAGTGGGTAGTTCCATGGTGCAGACAATGTAAAAAGTCTCAAGTACCAATTTCTGCAAAGGAGCTCATGTGCTATAGTGGCATAACATGATTGAAAGGCGTACAAGCCAAAGTAAGGTTTTAAGGCCTTTCAATCACATCATGACACATATTCAATATTGTATATGTTGGAGAAGAAGGGTGGAACGAAACTTGTGTTTCTGCCACCCCCTTCCTCTCCATCATACAAATGTTCCAGCATCTGGGCCGCCATGGTTGTTCATGCTAGCGCAAATGCTGGATATCCCTATGGTGCCTGGCTGCTTTATACACAAGCATAAAGCAGCTGGACCCTATAAGGATTCATTGTACATTCATCCTGCCATGAGAGCATGGCAGGGAGCATATAACATTGAAATTAAAACCACCCTGACATTACTGCATGTTGGGCAGGGTTCCCAATTGAAATTAAACCCTCCCTGATGCACAAGCATGTCGGGGAGGGTTTATGTTTTTATTTGTGAGCACTGCTTGCCAAGCGAGCATGTCAAGCGGCACTCAAAAACAAAAGTAAACAATTGCTGATATGACAGCCTGCCAGGCAGCATTTACTCACTTTGCACTTCGGAATTGCAATGTGAAGGACAAATGGCAGCATACACTTGTGTATGCCACCTTTTGCTCTTTACATCTGCACGCCGCAGTGCAAATGACTAAAATTTGGCAGCGGGAGCCACTTACATTACAGTGTAAATGTAATGGCTCCCTGCTGTTAAATTACTAATTTACAGGCAATGAGCACCATAATGTTTATTTTGACTGGCTAATGACTGTGTCATGGTGAAATGTATAAATGACTACCAAAACGTACCTGTTGTCCGAACAGGTTCTGTGGACAGACATGACAACACGCTCATCAATTGTTGAAAATCAATGATCCTGTATGTCACCGTTCCAATTTGCTTATTACTTGATATCCTTTGCACTCTGAAGTAAACTTCACTGAGAATGGGTGTGTGTGGCTGGCTGACATACCCAGCAGCAAACATTGGAGTGAGGTGAGAGTAAGCGTGCTGATGCATATGGGAACCTATTGTGCTCTCTCCCCACCTGTTGTCTCACCATGGGGTGGTGCAGTTTCTTGCAGTACATTGCAGTGAAAGTGTCCCAGAAACAGTGCATTCTATGGTTGAGGACTGGTCTTTCAACAACAACATGATGTTTTGCCTATTTCAGGCAACCGTCTCATGTGTGAAGCTGCTGAAATCCAGGGAAATGGGTGGGGTGTCCAAATGTTATGTATCCAGTAATATCCGGAGGGTCCTAACCGGTAACTATGCAATATTTGGTGCATATTGGTGAATCAGTGTCCAATTGTATAAGGAACAACGTTTCGCCAAGCCACAAACCCACTAACAAATTTAGAGTTATGCTGAAATCTGGGGACAGGGGTGGGGTGTCCAAATATCATGCAGCCAGTAATGTCCACTGGGTAATAATGGGTAACTATGCAAAATGTGGTGCATATTGGTGAAACAGTGTCGAATTGTATCAGGAACAACACTTCGCCAAGCCACAAACCCACAAACACATTTTCACTTTTGCTGAAATTGCGGGAATGGGGTGGGGTGTCCAAATGTCATGTAGCCAGTATAGTCTGGGGAGTCCTAACAAGTAACCAGGCAACATTTGATGTATACTGGTGAAATGGTGTGCAATTGTATAAAACACAATGCTTCGCCAAGCCACAAACCCAGCGACAATCCCACAAATATTCACTTTTTACAGGGCCTGCGGTAGTGGCCCTGTAGTTATGGTAAAGTTGCTCAAGCCATAGGAAAGGCACATTTTGGGCGGCTTATAACTTTGCCCCTCCTGGATGAATCCTCACAAAACTTTGCAAAAAATGTATATGGTCCTGTCAGATTGATTCTGCGAAGTGTGGTGAGATTCTGCGCAGGGGAGCAAAGTTAAAGGGGGGGCCCAAAATGTGTGGTTTTTCCATAGACGCAATAGGAAAAAAATTATACTCACGCCTACAGCTCAAACCACTGGATGGATGTTCACAAAATTTGAGGCAGGAGTGGTGGCTTGGTTCCAAAAGTGTGCTTTGTAAATTTGGTATAAATCCGTCCAGTAGTTTTTTTTTTTAAACAGCCCAAAAGTAGGTAAAACACTTTGATATCTGGGTTCGGTATGCGGACTAACTTCCCTGTTTGGTCCGCAGACGGGCCTCCGATTGGCCTGGAAGACAGCGTAATGTCCACGGACATCGGTCATGCCCACTGATTAGATGGTGATAAGAGTGAGGTGTGTCAGCTTTTTGGAAATGCTTGCCATGTTGGATTCGTGAACAGCGGTCTTAGTTCACATACATTGCAGTAAAAACATATTAAAAAAACACAACATTGCACTTGCCAAACTAATGAAACACTCTCTGGAGTGGTGAGTGGTGATGAGGATGGGATGGGATATGGCCTTAAAAAGCCAAAAAACAGGAGTTTTTGTTCTCTGATATCCGCAAACATTCGGGGGCAGTCCTGAGATGTTCGCAAACATCTGAGATGTTCTGGAACATACATGCCTATTTCGGCATTACAGGGTTGGTGAAAAGCAGTTTTTGTATGGTTTATAACTTTGGTGCCACTCAATTTAACTGCATGAACATTTGGAATTTCATTGTAGACCTGATTCTTAATGGTGAGAGTAATGGCAGAGTGTGGTGCTGTTTTGTCAAGAGGGAAGAAAATTAGAGGGAGTGTTCCAAAATATTGTAAAGGCTTATACATGTGGAGGCATTTGATGAATTTGCACAAACATTTGCAAAATGATTTCATATCTAGATATGGATGTTTTTGCAAAGTGTGGTGGTATTTTATCAAGAAGGGGCAAAATTAAAGGGGGTCTCCACATTTTTATATGGCTTATAACTTTGTTACCGTTTGACGAATGTGGACAAACATTTTCAGAAAGATTATAGACCCAAACTTGAATGTTTGTGGAAGTCTGAATGTATTTTCTCAAGTTGGGCTTAAGTTATATGACTATTGTATGTACGTACATTTTGACACTTTTGAAAAAATAAAACATGGGCGGATTTGCAGCAGATCCTTGTAAGGAGCATTGGCAAGCTCCTGAAAGCATGATTTTGCAAATGTGTCCATGTTTTATTTTTTGAAAAGTCTCATAATGTACTAGCAAAAATTAGTGATATACCTTTGGCGTATCTGGCTACAAGCCATGACCCCGAGGAACCAGTAATGGGGTTAAAGTGGGCATGGCTACCAGGGACCAGATATGCGGTAAAGTTTTTCGAAATTGGGATAGGTTTTAAAGGGAAAATAAAATGTGCTTGTGGGTACAGATTAAAGTGCTGGATGGGATTGCAGCAAACATGCACAAGGAGGGTCAGGAAGAACTAGAAAGCATGGCTTTGCAAATATGTGCTGTGTTTTTTTTCAATTGTAAAATGGGCTTACACAACAAAGTGATATAACATTGGTGTCTGGACAATGGGCCTGGCCATCAGCAAGGAGAAATGTGTACTGCAATTTGCTTATTGGGGCATGCAGAATGGCCGAAGTGGTAGGTTTGAATGGAAAGAAACATTCTGCTTGTGGTTACAGCCTGAAGTGGTGGACTAGATTACAACAAACTTGTGGGAGGAACATTAGCAAGGACGTGAAAGCATTTTTTTGGAAATATGTCTTGTGTTTTATTTTTCAAAAGTGTAAGTATGTAATTAGAAAAACTAGTGATATACATTTGGTGTCTGGGTTCTGGGCTTGTCCCTCGGCAATTGCAAATGTATGCTCTGATTTGCTCATTGGAGAATGTGACATGGCCGAAGCCTATGCTCCATAGATTTGGAGACTGGCCATGGTTGCAAGCCATGAGCACTGATCATTGGTTACATTATTAAGGTATAGTGGACACTGAGCTAGGATGCCGGGTAGGTGCAGTGACTAATAGGGGTGGTTTGGCTCAGCTGGGGTCATAGTGGAGCATTATACCGTATGCAATTGAATGAACAACAGACATAAGTATGTGTTGCAAAAAAATATGTCTCTTAAAAGAGGTTTATAGTTCTTTCATGTATATATGAAAAGAGGAATTATTAATAACTTATATATAGTAATGTAACACCATGAAACATTTTCACTTATAAAAACCTATTAAATTGATGGAAACTTTGTTAAATGGATGTTATAGTTCAGATGAATCCCACCCTTCGTACTCCTCTGATCCAGTAGTTACCCAATCACATCCCACCTTGGCATACCTTGGCATTTCACTCCTGGGTTCTCATGAGCATTTGTCCAAACCATACTGCCCTTCTATTTATGCACTTCTGAAAAATGCATATGGGCATTTATAGGAGCACTGTGTACAATTGTTTTATATAAGTAAGGGAAATGCAGATGAAAAAGATTTGGAAAGATTGTTAATTGGCAGTTGGTGTGTGGACGCATAATATGGTCATAGGGTTATATGTACAGATTTTGGAAGTGATTGGTGGATGGATGTGTGACTGTTTGAAAGCAGATATTGAGGGAGTGTTACAAATATAAAATTAAAAAGGGTAGAAGGGCTGCACTGTGCGATGGTGTGCATGTACCGTCGGGTGTTTTAATGATCCATGGAGAGAAAAAGGGACTGTGGAGACTGTGGTTAGTTATAAAGGTCCATCGATTATGGTCCTTATTGTATGCTAGAGAGAGTATTTGGGACAGAAAATTGTTTCTGTCATGTTATATCTTTCTCTAATATACAATTGTACATTAGCACTTTGGGTGGGGGAGACAGCCAATGTGGGGGCTTGGAATGCAGGCTTGAACCGCCGGTACCGGCTCTCACCTGCCACCATCTTCCTCCCCACCCATCCCATTTTATATCGTTATTTTCACACCCCACCTACTTACCTTATTTCAGCGGCGGCAGGTAACACCGCAGCATTCGCTACTTCTCTTCACCTCCCACAGGCCACCATGTAAAGAGAAGAGGGGCTTCAGACGGAACCCTGCCTCCCCTTTCCGTGGTGGCCATCTTGGAAAAGAATGTTCCTTCCTACAGTGGGACACTGCACGCGTCCCGTTGTAGAAAGGGACATTCTTTTTTTTAGCACCCCGGGTTACCGCTTTGGCAACACGGGGTGCTAATGGCCTTCATCCCTCGTTGCCGGGGCTGGAACAAGGATAACGGTTCCGGAGTCCTCATTATCTGCCCTCACTTAGCTTGGGCCGCATTATTGCCATTAGCATAACACAAAATGCTAATGGAAATGTTGGAAAATCTTATTGAGTGTATCTACTTTATTTAAAAATGTAAAGTAGATGGAGTCTATAAGATAATTTTTTTGTTCTATTTTTTAACTGTGAAAGGTGGTTTCTAAAGAAACTTTTTCTTAATGTTTTTTTTGCAGCAGAGGTGAGAAAGTAAGGTGGGGAGGTAAATGAGGAAAGAGGCACCAAGCACTAATATGGAGGGGCAGGTGGACAGGGCAAGCTGTTGTGCGTGTTACATCTAAGGTATGGGGCAGTGTTTCTCATGCTTCTTGATTACAGTTTCAAAAGCACTTTGAAATTGCTCCGTCTTTTGATGTCATGGGTGTCAGTCTTAGCAGAACATGGTGGTGGTGTGAGTTATGGTTGCTTAGCTTACCATAACTGGTACATTTCTGGGGTTTTCCGGTTTTACTTGTAACCATAACGTCCCTTTAACAATGTTTTTTCATTGAATTTCATAGGTTTTTATTAGTGCAACTTAACCATAACATCTCTTTAACAACGTTTTCTCAGTGATATAAACATAGATAGATTGAGTATGGGTTCTCTTATTTGGTTTTGTTCTAAATGTATTTTTTTAGTAACTGTTTTATTAATATTAATATTTTAAATGGTTCTAATGTTTTTCCTGAAGGATTACATTATTACCTTTGAAATTGCATGCATGCATATTATGTACATTGTATTAACTGGTATGTCCAATTGAAATACTTGTATGGCTAAATAACCTAAATAAAGTTTCCTGACAATGACGATGATAAGAATATGTATAGCCAGTCTGTTAGCACAGTGGTTGGTTCTCATGATAACACATTGCCCATGCTTCAGATTATGATTCCACCTTAACTCTTGCAGTGCATCGGTGGTGCATCATAACCTTTGGAATGAGAGCTTGCAGTTTATCTGAGAATCCTGACATTATCTTATCCTTCCCCACCCTACTGAATGGAATAAAGTGAGTGGGCCTCATTACGAGTTTGAGTTCCCTGAATCTTTTTTAGGGTCCCTTTAGTACACAAGATGTTCTACGCTATGACCTCCCATGTCAGAGTCTAAAATAGTATGGATTGAGTGAAGCTTGCAAGTCAGTATCATTCATGTCAGTGGAATCTGTTCTCTGGGGTGCAATGAGGGCATACTCCAGGTGAGACTCTTGGAGGACAAGGTCGATCAACCAATGCTAATGTAAATATAACTGAACAGCTACTGAGGAGGACAATGCATTTGAGGGTGCTGAAGGTTCCAACAAATTGATTCCAATAAATCTTGAAATATGGATTTCAACTTTTTTTTGATGTTCATTTCATTAAATTTTTCCCCAACACACAGGGGCGAAGAAAGCAATCTATATGTGTAAAAGAAAGAGTCCCGACTGACTGACTGGCTGACTGTCTGACTCATCAACACCCAGCTCAAACCATTTAATCCACAAATGTGACATTTGGAAGGTACATTGTTTTCATGGAATAGGCACCCACTAAGGAAGGATTTCTGGAAATTCTATCCCTAAGGGGGTGAAAAGAGGTGTGCAAACTTTTGACTGACTCAATAACGCCCAGCTCAAACCATTTAACGTAGGAACATGCCATTTGGAAGGTACACTGTTTTCATGACTTAGGCATCCACTAAGGAAAGATTTTGGGAAATTCCATCCCTAAGGGGGTGAAACAGGTGCAGGGGGGTGCATTTTCTATGAGGATACCTTTATCTCAAAAACCGAAGATGTTACAGATGTGAAAATTGGTATTTTGATTCTTTTTCAAAAATAGAGAAACAAGTGTTTTATCATTTTCTGAAAAGACAGTTAAGGGAGGTGGATTATTTTTTAAGGAAACCCACATCTCACAAACCGAAGATGTTAGAAAAGTAAACATTTCAAATCTTCATTATAAAATAAGTTTTGGAACTGCTTCCACAAATTGGTAACCGAGTGTATCCCGTATTTGAGAGCAAAATTGTCATCCCTTCTGACCTAGGCACCGTCGTTAAATCCATAGCAGACATCACATCCAAAATGTACCCTGACATAAAAAATCTAATGGAGAAATCTACAGAATGGTTATGTGAGCATGCCATTTTAACGCCAAAGGACAGTATGGTTGCTGTAATCAATAAGATACTTATTAATTCTTTTGGAGGTGTCCAAATGGAGTACAATCTCTCCAAAGAAATGTGATTGAGGCTACAATGCTAACGGTTCTAGCCAGGGCTAGTCCATGTTCATACCACAAATACCTCTTATACCTTCAGAATATCCATTGGAATTCAAAATACTTCAGTTCCCCTTAAAGGTTTGTTTTGTCATGACCATCAACAAATCTCAGGGGCAGACTTTAAAGTTAGCAGGTATTGACTTAAGGGAAGACTGCTTCTCGCATGGGCAGTTTTATGTGGCCTGTTCCAGAGTGAGCTCAGCTAGCTCTATGGTAATCCAATCACCTGAAGGGAGAACCATTAATGTACCAAGTCCCAAAATCCACCTGACCGAAGCTGTGGGCAACAGCTAGTAATATGCATTTACATCAACACTGTTTCAACAAACCCTCTTCATCAATCCTGCCTCCCACCCCACCCCAGGATGCAGAAACTTCCCCCAAAACTATGCATTTTATGGAAAAAACACCACAACATTATTAATTAATTCCTAAATCAGAAATCAGGTCAATGTTATCGTTCTACCCTGCTGAGCAACAATAAACCATCCACCCATGAAGCCAGGAGAATGGTGGATCATGCAGGCAACACGCTAACCTTGCCCACATTCAGCATCAACTCCACAATTCTGACAACCTATTGGGAACCTGTCTTCCACCAGACTGTTCTCAGAAAAGAGGACCATGAAGTGATGTTTTCCATTAAATGTATCTCTTTGATTTTAGCGATCCACTCCCTCTTCAACTGTATGTACTCTATCTTCCATTGCATTGCTAGGCAGGCTCTTGCAGCTACCAACATATGCAGTAGGAACCTCCGTCCCTCATCGTCTGCCTCCAAGTCAAAAAGAACACACATAGGGCCGATCTTCTATCAACTCCATCCGGCCCCTTTATTCACACCAGAATCTCCATCCAGTACATCTGGACCCTTCCACAGGACCACCACATGTGCCAGTTTGTCACAGTTTGTCCACATTTGTGCCAACATAATAGACATGACTGGGTCATACTGCCATCTATGCAACAACTTCACCCTGTGCAATTTGTTTTGGCAGGTGATCAAAGTCTTATAGGCTCGTCTACACATCTTCTGTCACAACAATTCTTCAACCTTCCTACCCAGAGCTCTTTCACATCTGTCTCTAAGGCAGTCAATATTACTACCCTTCGCCACTATCAACACAACATATAGTCTAGAAATGAATCCCTTAGTGTCCACCTGTGCATCCAATATTTTCTCCACTGGTGCAAACTCCCTCTGTACCTCCAGCCTACATGTTTCTGCCATCAGAACCCCCTTCAACTGTAAATAAGAAAACACTTACAGCTTCCCAATATAAGGGAGACTTCCAACTCCTGGATGGAAATATACCACCCATTAACCCACATTTGATCCCACCCTTTCTAATCCTGCCTCATACCATTCCTGGTATTTAGCTGGGTCAGGAATATTGTTTTGAAGCGAAGGGGCGCATAAACAACTCACTGGCAAAGCCATGTAGTGACACCTTCCATTCCAGGTCCCTTACTCCAGATGCCCCACATCAACTGCAAGATATATTGCTCCGTGAGCCTCTTTGGAACCTTCCTCTTAGGACCCTACAGCCACACACCCACTGTCACAGGATGCATGAGATAATTTTCCAAATATACCCATTGCTTACCCTGGTCCACCCACAGAATACTTTCAACTGTGCCACCCAATAATACAAGATAAAGTCCGGAATCCCTATTCCCCCTAGATCCATGGGAAGCTCTAAGGTGTCACAGGCAATGTACGATTTCCGCATCTCCCAGAGAAAGTGAAAAATGCAGCCTTTTGACTCTCTTAACAATTAGTAAGGCACCTTAACAGGCTACATTTGGAACAAATATAGGACACTTGGAAAAATATTCCTGCCGGCATTCTTGCAATAGCCATTGAAACTTCCTCTGGGGTGAAAGGATCGTCCAGCCCTGAGTCTCCCCTGTTCACCCTGGGGAGTGAGACACATTTAAGATAGTGCTCCAACCCTTCTTCTTCCACAAACTTTTCTATCGCATATAACCCCTCAGAGAAAGTGGAAAAACGTTTGGCTACCACCTCTGGTGAATAACTACATTTTCCATTGGCATCAACAATTCCCTCAATCCATGTCTCTGCTCTTTGCCCCCGAAGCCTAGCTGCGAACATTGAGTCCACTTTGTCCCCTTCTCATAATATTTCTGCCTCAGATAATGCAGCTTCCTAACTACCTTTGCGATCTTCAGCGTTCACAGCTCTTGTCTTTTTACCTTCACCTCTAACAAGAAGTCCTCGTCTGACACCGCCAATCCTGCTGCCTCTCTTCCAGTGAACTAATCTCTCCCTGCAGTTTATTCACCATCATCGTCCTCTCCCTTTTCTTGTTTGACCCTTCACTTATAAACAATCCCCTCCAGGTTGTTTTTGCCACTTCCCACACCGTACAAGTATCCACCTCACCCGTATATTTAGTTGGAAGTATTCCTTGATCACAATATGCATTTCTTCCATTAACACTATATCCTTCCATAGGGGGTCATTACATTTCCAGAGTGAATCCTGTGCATGCAGCCCATCTAGGAACAAGCCCACCCTGACCATATTATGGTCTGACCAACCGATGGGAACCAAATAACTGGCATCAACTCTACCTACCATCCCTCTGCAAATTCACATATAATCAATCGGGGTGTCTGTACCATGAGGCGGCAAGAAAAAGGATGCAACCCTCTTCACATGTCTACCCACTCCCACCAATGGTGCCTGTCACCACTAAAGCACACCCATCAACCCTCCTCCACACAATGGGATCTCCCAATCTCAACCTCTTGTGGAAAAATATGCTCCACCCCCTTTTTCAAATACCTGGATGCCCAAAAGCCCTGTCTGATCTGCGCACTAGGTATACAGCACTCTTCACCTCTCAAAAGCATAGTTACCTGCAACATGAGGATATCCAAACCAGTGCACCAAAATTCCCTAGCTACCAGATCCTGCTTAGTGGGAGAGTTCAGACCATTGACGTTTAATGTACCCACTGTTACTTAACCCATCCGCCCCCTCCTGTTCCCTATTTCAGCCATAACAGTGATAAACTACCATCTCCCAACATATCACTCCAATAACATTCGCCTACAACAACTTGGGCTACCCAAACCATCTACATCCACCTACCCCAATAGTCCCACTCACCCTTTCTTCACCTCCCTGTTCCCACTAACACCAACTCGAAACTATCCCCTTCCAGCTCAGATATGCCCATCCATGTATGGACCGCCAAAGGTAACTCCTCCCTGCCCCCACCCTACACTCTACAATATCTACTACACATAACCCTATTCACTGCAACTACCCTTCTCTCCACTGATCCCATCGCTGTGCACGATGTTGATGTCCACCTCTTTCCCACCTTCATCAATGAACAGAGAATTTACAAATGCTTTCAACTTCTTTGTGATATCCCCGGCCATCTCACCTTTCTACTCTTTCAGGACAAATATCCTAGGCTTGTTCCTCCTTTCCCTATTCTCAAGATTGTCCATTTTCAGTTTGACTTCCTTCTCTTTAGACTCCAAGTTCAGTAGTCTGGCATTGTACTTCATCTCTAGTTGAGTTGTTTATTCTCATTGCCCTCTATCTTTCCTTCTAGTGCGTCCACTCTCTCCCGCAGATCTGATATCAAGGCTTTAATATCCCTGCGTAATGCCTTAATCTCCTGCAATATGTTGAGCATAGCTCGCTTGGTAGCCAGAGTTTGCACACCCCTCCACTCAATTTCTTGTGTGTCCTGTTTCTTCCGCTGCTCTATTATGTCAATCACTGTTCTCTCCAATTGCCTCCTCACCTGCAGGGTCGGGTCTCTCCAAGGACCCTCTTCTGCCTCCAATTCGACCTCTGGGCACCACGCCCGAGTAGGGGAGCACCCCTGGGGTCTGTGCCTCAACGAGCTGCAACAGCCATTTTAGGGAAGAACAAGACCACCAC
The DNA here is from genome assembly GCF_040938575.1 of Ambystoma mexicanum. Classification (NCBI taxonomy): domain Eukaryota; kingdom Metazoa; phylum Chordata; class Amphibia; order Caudata; family Ambystomatidae; genus Ambystoma; species Ambystoma mexicanum. The sequence goes on along the minus strand of NC_090922.1, from coordinate 919,942,730 downwards.
CCCAGATGCCTTGGCAGACTGGTCAATACGCTTCAGACACAGGGGCCTCTACAAAAGCCCCCTGTGTCCCAAATGAGCAGCAAAAGTGTGTGGCACCAAACTGCAGGCCACCTCTCCAGTTAGGTAGACTGTTCCCCTCTCTCACAACTTTCCAGCAGGATCTCCTGGTAACCCCCCAAAGGGGGGCTGTGTGTACCATCTGCGGGCCCTCATTAGCTCCTGAGCGCATACAAGGCACCTCTAATGCATGTCCAGTCCACCTTCCAAACCTCAACCGAGTGCTGTGTCTCTTTTGTCCCAGAAGCCAGGACACGTGCAGACATGAAATCTGCCACTGCAAAAAGGAAAGGACAAGAAAACACACCTTCTCTGCATAGGCGCGAGACAATGGATGCTCCTCCCCATCGGCATATGACTCACCCCACGCTCCTACAATTTAGAAAAGAACTCAAGACCCACCTCTTCAAAGAATCTCTCCTCCTCAATACATAGGCCATCATGTCGCCTCTTGCACCACCTGACTCACTAGATGCCACCCTCTTCTCCCCGCACCCAGTACAGCTGTATCCCCCTGTATCCTACCACTGCAGTATATCTGCTCTGTTATTACATCTGAAAAGAGCTCTGTTATGCATCTGTAAAGTTGTACACCCTTCTAAAGTGCACTGTTATGTATCTGTAGTGGTGTATACCTCTGTAAAGCGCTCTGTTGCTTCTCGAAGCTATGTCTGCCCTGAAGAAGAAGAAGAAAAAGAAGAAGAAGAAGAAGAAGAAGAAGAAGAAGAAGAAGAAGAAGAAGAAGAAGAAGAAGAAGAAGAAAAGATGGGACACTGAGTTTTCCCTGCATGCCAGCGTCCACGGAGCCTACTTCTTCCACAGCACAGCCGCAGCTCCAACAGCATTGTAGCCCGGCTCCTCCAAAATCCCCAAGGGGACGTCTTACCTCTCGTTAGATTGCATGGTGCACACCGCTGCTTACAGCCCTCTTGAGGCCTGGAGGGTGAGCTGCACCGCAGGGCCCCTTCTTGAACGCTGCACCAGGTGGTGCAGAGTCTCTGACAGGACTCAAATGTATCTTCAGCTGCACTCAACCCACCTCACCGGGTCCTGCCCACTGACACAGTCTCCAGTGGGTTCCCAGGGTCTAGAGATCTGTCTGGTATCGGATGCCTCTCTGGGGGTCAATACGCTCAAATCTGCGACCAGGGTTGCAGTGTGGAAAATCAAGCATCACAAACTTTATGGCTCGGGCTCCTCTTTACATGGCCATCTTGGCCCACGGCCCCTAGCAGTCTGTGGGTTTAAACTTTTGATGTAATTGATATGTATGTAGTGGAGAGTCAAATCACATCAGGTACCAGATACACTGGAGCTGATAATCACTTGCGATCTGCAAGTCACATTTATGTTTTTTGCTAACTGTAATGTGGCATATTCTGTCATAAGTACCTGGCTTTTGAGTAACTCAGCATATTATGTCAATACCAAATACATTCTGGTACTTCCTGGGTATATGATGCAATAGTGCATGGAATGAGTATCCGGAGACATGATACCATTATATCAGCCAAAACTGTTGGCTGTGTCAATCCTTGCTCATATGTGAGAGTGCTTTCCTCTAGAGGTTCAGGTTCTGTTAATTACACAACTGCTGAGCCTCCCAACCTGGATTGGGTCTGCCTTTCCCTTACTGCACTCTCCCCCTTTGGATATCCTTCTAATTAATACCTTAGTATTCTATCTATTTAATGGTATCCAGTGGTGTCTCCCTTCCATAGCAAATGTATTATTTTGTATGATGTATGCATGGGATTTATAAAGTGAGAACTTAGCTGGGAAGCAACAGTTCATAGGAGAAACACCAAGGGGCTTTCAGCTAGTATGAGGGGTTAGCAGAAATGGCTAGTATGGGTACAGAGAGAAGGATAGGGGAGTTCCACATGCAGCGAATTAGAGTTGAGTGAAATGATCAGCAATTGGAGAGATGCTCTTCGGAGAGTAGGTTTTTCAGGTCCTACTTGCATTGGTAACTTGCTCCAGAGACACAGTCTTTGGCAGGAAAATGCTGGTTTCCTATTTTTTACCCTCTTGCAGTGTTTTGTTTCCTAGGTTGCCGGTGTTGTGGCTTCTGGTGATGTATTTACTTGCTCAGACGCGCATTTTCTCAGCCAGGCAGAGTTTGCTTTGATTGTGACTGCTTTGCAGTTGATGCAGGTTTGAAGAGGTATCCGTGCAGTTTCTTGAGGATGGGGGCAATGTGGTTGCATTTTCTCAGTGCTATGATGTGGTGCACTACACGACCTTGGTACGGTTTCCTAGGAAAATAAATTCTGTCTTTGCGGGCTGAAAGAAGTAGGAGTGGAATGCAGGTGGACACATGTGTCCTGTCCTAACTACTAGCTGAGTCAAGGCGTGATAGTGGAATGCCAGGAATGAAACGTAGGCTGTGTGCTGTTCTGGCTTCTATTTGTGTTGTTGGTCTCAGACAGGATGGGATTGTAAATCTAGTGTGTGTCTCTTACCTTGCCTTGTACCTGGATTCTGATACCTGAATACTCACGTTTTCCATACTGCAGACCGTGCTTGGCCTCTTTCTTTATCCAGAAGCTGCTTGCTACAAAACTGATCTGCCAGCCGCAATTAGAGATATCGATTCTGACCTGAAGGTACAGCTGTTGGATGTTTCCGTATCCCCTTATCTTCATATTTACATGACACTACAATGACCTGATGTAATTTGGCAATCTACTATGAATAAAGAATAATCACCTGCTTCAATTACCTGCATACCTGATTATAACATAACGGTATTATTCAACAGCATGACTTCCCAGCTACTCTCAGTTTGCACTGTATAAACTCCATTGCATATCTGCACACGTGCAAATGGTTAAGATGTCGCTTAGTTTCCATCTAAAATGGCAGATGACCTGCATTTTTAACTAGCCATCTGTCAACAAAATTTGTATTCTCAAATATTTTATGTAAAACACATCTACATTTCATTGATGGTTGAACTGGAGTTCATTACGGCTCAATTGCCGAATACTTACAGTTTTACGGCCGCTCAGTGCTTCTATCAAATTATGCCGGCGACGTGAAATCGCAGAGCACTGCAGATTGATTGTAAGACCGCAGGATCATGGGGCTCCAAGGAATCATGTCATTTGTCAATTTCTACGTAAAAACATCAAAATGGCACTCGCGAGCCTAATTTAGGGTGCCATTTCATCATGACTTGGCAGTTGAACACATCGTGCTTCTGTTTGGTCTACTGGCGCACACAGGTCCGTGGTGAAGAACTGTAATTAATCAGGCAAAAGAGAATGTGTTGCCATTAGATGTGTGTATCTCTTCATTGCTAGTGTTTCTGATAAAAGTAAGACTCCCTGGCAGGGGTCAAGTCCTAAAAATTAAAGTGGGTGGACTCATCAACAAATGCAATGGCATGTGACGTCGCCAGAAATGAGCAAACCAAGGTGAAATATGCTCTTTTCATTAAATGGGCTCTGCATAAACACCCAAATTGAACAGGACGAATTGGATTTGCCTTTCATAAAGTCAACACACATACAAAACCAAGAGGGGATATTTTCTTCTAATAGTGTTTTTGAAAACGTTAAAAAGTGTGCATGTTTTAAACTCCAAGAACCAATACAAATGTTTTCCCTGGAACATGCAGTACCGAAATGGGACATTTCACCTTTAGTTTGCTATTTTCTTATCACGTTGTATAGTGCAGTGGTGAAGTGTCTGGCCTGCACATCTGACGACTGTGTTTCGATCCCAGGAGGTCGTCTTTAGTTCATGAATACAAAGAAGGCATTCAATGTTTCTCATTTTAGCTGGGCGGGACTGAGACCACCCTCTAAAAAAAGGGGGGACTCCTCCACCCGCGTGTACCCTCGACTTGAGCCCTGCTCTCCGGACCAGAACATTGCTAAAATGCTGTGCAAAGATAAGTCCCGCCACTTGCATGAGAGTTAAGTCCCGCCACTTGCATGAGAGTTGACTAATCGTTCAGAGGAAATCATTTATATTTAATGAGATTTTGTGCAAATACAGGTTTTTAATGGAGTGTTAGTCCAGTTTCCAAATTTGAAAGAAAAATCCAAATTTGATGTGCAATGCATTATCTTTTCAACTGGCATATTAGTAACAGTGCTGGCTGTTCCTTGTACATAAAACCATAAAATGCATGCAATGAAGCTTGAGACTGCCACCTCTGCTATATATTTTATATATATTATAGGGCAGCTGTCGGCACCCTACAGATAAGGTCAGTCGTTCTCCCATAGGAAACCCAAAAAAATTATTAACTGATAATCATCTTTTACTCTTGCAACTGATTTGGTTGGAATTCTGAAGACAATTTGGGACACACAGGCCCCCAGACTGCAAAGTTTGGGAAAGATTTGCTAAAAAAATAAAAAAAGGTCATTAAGCAAACAAAAAACAAACAAAGTTGCAGCATACTTCCCATTAATTTTTCCATAGACAAAAACATTTCAATTTTTGCCAGACCGTACAGCCCAAACCGCTGGACAGATTTGGACAAGATCCAAAACAACTTGGACACAAAGAGTTGACTCAAGGCCTTTTTGTGGTTTGGGGATATTGCATGCAGTTTTTTTTAAAATATTTGTTGGAGAAAGGGGTTATATCTCCCATGGTGCATTGCAGGATCATGGTTTTCAGAAATGAAAAAGCCGCCATCTGTTTCCACGATGCAATAGATAGCCGTGGCTATAGCTGAGGGTATCGGAAAAATGCACCACAGAAAACTGACATCCTGGAATCCAGTGAAATACTGTATAGATGCAGAAGCAGATTCTAAATACTGTATAGATGCAGACGCGGATTCCAGGATGTCAGTTATAACAATAATTTCATAAATAACCATTGGCCCTGAGTGGGTAGGAACAGGAAAGAGCATATTACAGTAAAAGTGGGAAGAAATTGGTCTCCAGTGAAATTATGAGAGGGCATGCACACAGCTACCCAATACAGAACTGAAGGACCAGATTGAAGACATCACAGTTTGGTCAGAGGGTAGGATTAATTCTGCTTCACCTTTCTGCATCTCTAGAGTGCATACATGGAGATGCTATGGCTCATCCTGGTCCATACAAAGCAAGATTTGATGTGATCTTTGCTCTATGTACTGAAGAAGGTCTGAAGAACAGAAGAGATACATTGTTATAGTTCATATCTAAGACTGAAACAGGTGTTGACATAAAGAACTGCTCAAAATGACAATGAACAGCTAGTGACACTTGTATCAAGAATAGGGTCCGAACACTGTGTAAAATTATATGTATGTGATATGGTGTAACAAACAAAATATAGTTACACTTCGAAGTAGACAACCATTTGTATGTTTGGCTTAAAGAGAAAGTATGAATGAGTCATGGAGATAATTGGGAGTGTGAGTATAAATTTGTAATGGTATTTGTAATTTTATGATATTGGGATATTGTATATATTAGATTGATAAATGATGTACACATTTACACATATATTTTTGTATTGGATAAATAAATAAAACTGTACTTGATGTAGTTGTGTTAGAGATTCTGTCATTCTCTATCTACTGGTTCACTTTATGACATATGGACAATCAAAAAAGACACAACAAAAAGGACTATGCTAAAAATAAAAATATTTAAACAAAGAAAATAACTATCTAGAATAATGAATTGACAAACACAACAAATGACAAGACAAAAGAAGCAGATAAATGGACGAAGTAGGATCAAAAAGTATGGGAAAAGAGTTTGCGCAAACCCTTCTTATACTTCACAGAAAACCTGTTCAGTAGTCAGAAGAAAAAGCAATGAGGAAAAGTAAAGGAGTTGTCTTTAGGTGCGGTGAATAGACACAGATATGCCCAACAGCCCTTCAGGTGTCATGGATTGTATTTGAGTCAATACAAAAGTGTGTCACCTGTGACCACAGGCATGGTTTCAGCCAATAGACATCAGGATGGGTAGATGCGGCTCTGAGTCATGTGTCCCTGCATTACCCCAGCATTCAATTTGATTGGTCAATGGCGTACTCGCAGGTACGCCATTGTGCCTGGTTCTAGCCATGCTCACGATATTGTACATGCAGCTATATGTCATGTGTAGCCACATAAGCATGGCGTGCAGTCCGATTGCCCAATGGAGTATCTGTGGGTAGCCCGTAGCTGCATCAATGAACCATGCCGCTTGATTGGGCCTTCTTGTTGACATGGCTAAATAGTGCATGCAATCCGGTTGGTTGGTACCAGAGGCCCAAATCTGCATAGCTGTGTCAATGAATGACGCCGCCTGATTGGACCTTCCCATTGACGTGGCTACGAGTCATGTGTAGGCACGTAAATGCAGCACACAATCTGATTGGTTGATGGTTTAGGCACAAAATTACGTCATGGCACACGGGCATAGCCGCATGTATGAAAGTCGCACTCTGATTGGCTTGTTGGTGTAGCCACGGCTATTCATCACACCCAAAGATACCTTTTTTCTCATTGTTTTTTGTCTCTCGGTGGGTGAACTTGCTTGTGTGCCTTCTGGAACTTGTAAAGAGTGGTATCCTCATTTATTTTTTCCATTCCTTTTTTACACTCTTGTTCCTATACCTAAGTCCTTTGTCCAGTCATTTGTAGTTTGTGTATTTTTTATTTTAATTTGTCACCTTTTCTTTTTTTATTCCATTCTAAGTTACGTTTTTGTTTCCCGCACATTTAAGTATGTCCTGGGACCAGTAGTAATGAAGAGGTGGTGTGGGTGTGTACTGCCTTACCTCAACGGAAGAAGCAGTGTTGCCCAGAAAACTGTTGCTGATAGCTCAACTCAGCATTCCACTTGTCAAACTTATCAAATGATCTCTGGGGAGGTGAGGGGTGATGAGGATGGGGTGGGATATGGCTGCAAGAAGTAAAATAAAACATGTGTTTTTTGTTGCGAAAGTCCGTGAAAAGTCCTGATGTTCGCGACCAGTCCTGTGAAAGTTTGCAAACACCTTGGCATTACAGGGTTGGTGAAATGCAGTTCTTGGATGGCTTATAACTTTGGCACCACTTAATGGAACTACATGAAAATCTGTATGTATATTCCTGGTCTGATTCCGAGTGAGTATGCAATGTTTGGTGGGATTCTGTCATGAGGGGGCAAAATTAGAGGGGGGTCCCAAAATAATGTAAAGGCTTATAAATGAGGTGCCATTTGACGAAACCTCACTTAATTTGGGAAACTGATAATACATTTAGATATCAATGTTTTTCCGAAGTTTGGTAGGATTTTGTGAAGATGGGGCAAAATTAGAGGGGGGTTCCAAAATAATGTAAAGGCTTATAAATGAGCCTTTACATTATTTTGGAAATAATAAATTTGACGAATCTGCACTTCATTTGGCAAACTGGTAATAGATGAAGATATACATGTTTTTGCAAAGTTTGGTGGGATTCTGTCGAGAGGGAGCAGAATTAGAGTGGGGGGTCCCAAAATATTGTAAAGGCTTATAAATGTGGTGCCATTTGACAAATCAACACAAAGGTTTGCAAAATGATTATAGATCTAGATTTAGATGTTTTCGTAAAGTCTGAATAGATTTTGTCAAGTGGGGGCTAGGTTATATGACGATTGTATGTGCATACATTTGATACTTTTGAAAAAATAAAACATGGGTGGATTTCCAGCAAACTTGTGTAAGGAGCATTGGCAAGGACCTACAAGCATGGTTTTGCAAATGTGCCAGTGTTTTATTATTTGACAAGTGTCATAATGTAGCTACAAAAAATAGCGGTATACCTTTAGTGACTGAGGGGTAGCCTGTGGCCATGGGCAGTGGCCAGATTGTCGGGGTCATGGAATATGATCATGATCCGGACAATCTGGCTACTGGCTACTGGCCATGACCACAAGGGACAAAACATAGGATTAAAGTGGCCATGTCCACCTGGGACTGGCTTTGTGGTACAGTTATTCGAAATTAGGATAGATTTGAAAGGGAAGAAACATGTGGTCGTGGTAATATGGTCATAGGGTTCTCTTTTTGTCTTCTACAGGCTGCTATGGAAAGCGAAGAGGGGCCCCGTATTGAACCCTCACCTTCCCTTTCCATGGTGGCCATCCTGGAAAAGGATTTTCCTTCATACACCGGGATGCGGCAGGCGTCCCGGTGTTGGAAGAAAAATCCTATTTTTTAGCACCCAGGGTTCCCGCTTTGGGAACCTAGGGTGCTAACGGCCTTCATCCCCCATTTCAGGGGCTGCAATGGGGGGATAATGGTCCAGAGACCTCGTTATCCACCCTCGCTTCGCTTGGGCTGATAACTTGGGCTCCTGGGCCGGTATCCACCGTTCCAGTCCCTGGAACAGAGGATGAACACCACAATATTCCAATTAGCATAACACAAAATGCAAATGGAAATGTTGGAAAATCTTATTTAGTCTATGTACTTTACTGAGAAATATAAAGTAGATGGAGTCTACACATTTTTTTTTAGTTCTTTTTTTTAACTGTGAAAGGTGGTTCCTAAAGGAATATGTCGTTTGTTGTTTTTGGAAGTATTTTTTTTTTTGGCAGGAGAGCTGAGAACGAAAGGTGGGGAGGGAAATGAGGGAAAGAGGCACCAAACACTGATATGTAGGGGCAGGTGGACAGGGGAAAATGTTGTGCGTGTGTTTTTTCTAAGGTAGGGGGCAGTGTTTCTCATGTTCCTTGATTACAACAGTGGCGGTGTCTCTTGAGGAGGAGGGATGGCTTTAGCTGATTCTATTTTAAGATAAATAGCAGTTTTGCTAAAAGTATGTACTATCTACTAGATTGTTAATGGATGAGTAGGAATAGGTGTTGGAGCTGTGCAAGGGAAGTTTTGAAGTTGAAAGTTCCTAGATCAGTAGAAAATGCAGTTCTGAACTGTCTGCGAAGCACAGATCTTATCGTGAAGTGTGTCTGGGTTCTCGGACATGTTATCATGCTGCGCGCCAGCATATGGTCATGTGGCACTCTCCGGAAAGGTCTTCAATGAAGTCAGATGTTCGTAGACATTATTGGTAAGTTGCACTAATAAAAACCTATGAAATTCAGTGATGTCATCTTTGATGTCCTGGGTGTTAGTCTTAGCAGTGCATGGTGGCTTACCATACTGGCGAATTTCAGGGGGTTTTCGGTTTTACTTGAAACCATAATGTCCCTTTAACAAAGTTTTTTTTTCACTGAATTTCATAGGTTTTTAGTAGCGCAACTTAACCATAACGTCCCTTTAACAACGTTTTTTCATTGAATATAAATATATATATATATATATATATATATTTAGTGGCAATTTCCCTCGCCTTTAAAAAAAAGAAAAACTCTAAAAGTTCACAAAACAATGCAAAGTAAAATAAGCTCCTTGTTGTACCCTTTGTTACATGTCTGAACCCTAATGCTTTTCCCTTCCCAGTTCCACCCTCCTACATCCCTCACCCCAAAAAACTACCCTTTTCAGGGCCATGTTTTCAGTTATAAAAGTAGAGAATAAAAGACACAGGGCCTCATTACACGGAAGGCGGTAAGGGTTAACGGTCACCGGTAATGGTACTGGTGACCGTTAACCCTTACCGCCTTACTACGAGGTCCCTTTGCGGGTTGGTACTTTAACGCCTGCTTTTTAGCAGGAGCTCAAATGGGAATGGGGAGTAAACGTTTTCAGCCCCTGGCAATGGGGAAATTCAGGGTCCTCCAGGGTTGTAATGGCCCTGTATTTCCCCATTGACAGGGGCCGGAAAAATGCTCAAGTTTGGCAGCAGCCTCCCAGTTTTACCGGCAAGGCTACCGCCAAACATTTAATGAAGCCCAATGTGACATTGTGTATTTTGGCAGGTTTGTGTAGCCACAGGTATGGATGCCTGCGTATAGCCAGAGCTATTAGTATACACATTACTGTGCAATAATCATATTATTTTGTGGATGTTATTCCACACAACTTTACATGTCTTTCTCATTCCATGTCCTCACCTCTACCCTTGTGTCATTTCATTTCATTTCAACGCTGAAAACTTTACACTATGTGCTTTTCAGTGGGTTACCGCCAACCTCGTAATGAGGCCCATGTGTATGAAACACTTACAGGAAGTGGAAATTATGATCATATGCTTTCCATTTATCTAACTTTTCAAAAGTTCCAAAGAGGTATTGCAATGTTTGAGTTGTCTTCAAGCGAAAAACCTGGCATTGTTTGTGTGTCTTTTCGACACACTTTCTATTAAGCACAAGGCCAAATAGTGTACATTGTTGAGAAAGTTACAGATACTCTACAAAATGTTTGGAAAGACTTGTATCTATATTTGTTTGTAGAACAGCGATTCGACACAAGTTAGGCACTATATCTTTGTAGACACTGCATTGGGTTTTACAAAAGAAAATGCATTCCTTCTAGAAGTGTCTTCAATGAAATGGTAGTGCCTAATATATCTGTTGTGCTTCAAAAAACGAAGTTACTGCATGGTAAACTGTTCATCCTTTTCAAGCTATTGTTAGGCTGCAAACAAAGATGACAAAACTGCCTAAGGAATCATTAGTGCAAGGTGTGAGAGGCACAGTTGTGTATTTGCCTCTCACTTTTTCAAGATAATGTCAACACTCTAGGAGTGAAACATGACATTGCAGATTGTTTTTTTAGTAAACGACATTGACCGCAAAAGATAAGCAAGTTTGGCAACAGCTTATAGACATCAGAAATGTGAAAGATGCTTTAAGGTTTCTACTGAAGCACAATGATTTGTATAAAGGTAGTCTGAGTGTCACAGATTTGTGTATTCTTGATGTTTAATCCACAAGCAAGACCAGTGAAGGTCACTTCCAACGTCGATCTGTTGCAGAAGTGTATAGTTTGTATGAACATTGCATCCTCAACACTAGCGTGAAGTCATGGGCAACAGTTTACAATTATACAAGATGAAAGAAACAAAAGGTGCACCAATCAGTGTCTGGGAAATATTATTTAAATGTTTTTTGTTTCCCCATGCTTTTTTCAACTGTAAATGATGGCATATTGCATGATCGAAAGGTTCCAATTTCTTCTTCAGAATATCGTTGCACACAAATGTATCCTGAAGATTCCCGATTCCGCACTAATATTGAATACATTTTTCACTTGCTGTATGAAAGTGAACTTTCAACATTATGTTATGCTGTTCCTCATACACTTCAGACAGGAACAAGCTTTCAGAATGTTTATGCAGGTGAGATGCTGCAACAGGTAAAAGAACAAAATAATGTTTTTGAAGGAACAATTCCCAAACTCCTTACCATAATTAGAGGAACTAAGGAATATTAGTATACATGATCAGAAATGTGGGCCCTCCAACTTGGTTTGTGACTTTAAGCTGCACTGACTATGGTTGGGAAGATCCTGTAGATTGGATTTGTGAAAGCAATGCACAGAAAGAAGACATAGAACACACAACACCGGAAGAATTGTGTTCCATGGACCCTGTAAGTGTATTGCGATTCTTCCATCACCAATTTCTATCCATGTTACACTTTATATGTATTAATGAAAATGGGCCACTAGGCTCTGTGGAACATTTCTTTTGTTAAAAAGAGTACCTGGCACATGGGTCTCTACATATAGATATGCTGTTGTGGATTTAAGATGCTCCTCCATTTGGTAAAGAAAGTGAGGGCTGTGTGATGGAGTTTATACAAAAACCTGTTACTTGTTCCATCCCTACTCAGCATTTTAATGCTGATTTACGTACCAAGTTGGAAAGGTTTCAAAAGCACTTGTGTGGAAAGTACTGTCAGAGAGAACAAACATAAAAGTAAAGACAAGTACTAAACTCAGTGCAGATCGGGCTTTCCTAGGACTGTTACACCAGTTGGTTGAGTAAATAGTCGAATGTCATCTGTTCAACACCATGTTACTAGTAAGTCCCCCAGGAATAAGTACCATTTAAAAAGAGAAAAGGAAGGCCAATACATTAATGATTACAATGCTGTCATTTCTCAGCTTTGCAATACAAATACTGATGTATAGTAAATTGCTGATGATACAACAGTTGTTGCTTATTATGTTACAGCATACATGTCAAAAGCTGAAAAGGGAAATGCAGCTGATGTATGGGCAGACTTATCAGTGGAAAAAAGTCTTAGTCAGAAACATCTAAGCTTTGGTCTGAGGATGCTCTCGCATAGAGAGTGTGGAAGCTACAAAGCTGCAGATCAGATAACTAGTTTGCTTCTGTATGGACGTAACATTAATGACTATGGTTAAGTTTTGGCCCAGTTACTACAAGAAATCAGATACTGGGGCCTTTGAGTGAAATAAAACAGCTGAAAGAGTCCCTCATAGTACAGAGATTCTCAGAAACAACTTAATTGATACCTATTATCCAAATAGGTCTGCAGCTTTGGAGGTTCATTGGCTGCATGAAGTAGCAGAACACTACTCATATCGAAACATTGAAGTGAAAAATGACAGATGACTGTTTAGAATACCTGGATGTACTGGTAGCCTAGTCAGACATGAAAAGCCAAGTATCATTAACCACATGAAATTGTCTTGCCAAACTGCAGAGAAAAAATAATTATTTTATTTTTGCCTTTTGCAGTAGTTCCTCCCTTGGTGTGCAGAGAGTGATTTGCTTAGACGTTGTGAAACTTTTGAACAGTTGTTTATTGCAAAAAAATGCTTAATTAGATGTCCAAAATGTGAACAGTACTTAGAGTTACTGAAAAAGTAACTATGTCAAGAATAACATTTGGCAGCTGATTTGGCAAAAGAGACTATTGACAGCTGTCAAGATTCTGCAGAAGGAAGTCAAAATGTTTTAGGCGAATCAATTATTCAAACTGATGTTGTGCTCACCATGTAAGAAGTAAAAAGTGCAATGCAACAGACTAAAGTTGGAGATGCAAATTATGAGACATTAGTAAGTAAACTTAATGTAGAGCAGAGGAAGTCTTTTGTAAAAGGTTTTTACATGTTTTACAACATGACAGGCATGAATGTTCTTGTGTCCAATAGAGACCTCTTTTTAATTCATGCATTGAAAGCAATGTTACAAAACGTAACAGATTGTTCTCTGTCATGTATTGTAACTGCTCCAACTGGTTTAGCAGCATTCAACATAGGGGCTGTTACTTTACATCGATTGTTGATGCTACCAGTGGAGCATGACAATAAACATGAGTATCAAAAACTGCACAAGAAGTTGGGAAAGTTCTAACAACATTAAATACCTTGATTATAGATTAAGTAAACATGTTGCTAACTTGATGTTGCTTTCATTCACATGCAAATGCAAGAGGTCTTGAAGACTGACTAGAATGTTTGGTTTGGAGGTAAACATGTCCTTGTGTTCAGAGATTTGTTATAATTAACTCCTGTGAAATGTCAACCAGTCTATCTAAGGATAGGTAAACAACTATAGGCAGCATTGGTAATTTCAACCATTGGAATTGTTTTGAATTCCAGGAACCTATCATTACAATGAAGCATCTGCAGATGTAGAGGATGCAGAAATTCTTAAAACGATTCATATAGGTATCCTTTAGGCGAATATGAAAACAGACTTAAAAGGGAGACTGATTTGTTACATGTTTCATGCAGATTGAACTGCACTTGGCATCATGTTGACTCTTCAATAAAAACACATGTCTTGTCTTGTATTGCTTTGATGTGTACACGAGAAGCAAGGCATTAGGCCTCATTACGGGCCCGGTGGTAACACTGAGATAAAATCATGCAATGTGCTTGATGGCTATCTTATGCCACTAGAGTTAAATAAAAGAGCAAAAGCACGATTATTTCAATAAGACAGTTACATTTCTAAGACAGCAGGTCTAAAATAGGTTTTAAAACTGTGCATCAATGCACAAGTTATGTTAAAGAGGAACGTGAATGTAGAAATTGGTCTAGTCAATGGAACAATGGGCCGCACCGCCCACTCTTTGTGGGGCGGTTTGGCCCTAGTATATAAGTCTACTCTCATACATCTGATCCTTTGTTTGATGGTGACCTAAAGCTCTTGTGGTTTAAGCAGTGGCAGGCTGAGCCAAAGTGAGGGGGTTGCTACCACCAGACTGACCATGTGATTTTGCGCCAGGCCACTATCTTGTTTCATAGGGCTATTGTGGATGCTAAGAGCAGGTTCTACTCTAGTAGATCAGAGTCTGCTCTTAATTAGCCCAGAGAATTATTTGAGCTTGTAAGCTCTCTATCCTCCCGTGCCACACTACAAGCAGGGGTTACTCCGTTTCAGGATTTGTTGCATTGTCTGTCAAGCTTTTTCTGTGACAGAATTGTGTCTATTCGTAAAACAATTGCATCCTCGGTTTAGTGGCAGGTGTAAACGACCCAATTGTGCCGAAATGTGCCCCATCAAGTATGTGATCCTCATTCCTTTCCTTTTCACCAGAGGACATTACAAGGGCTACCCGTAAGCTCAAATCTGCTTCTGCATTGGATTTTATTCCATTAGCTGTTTGCAAGGGCATTATGCCAACTATTGCCCCATGAATGGCTCAGTCTATTAACCGCTCCTGTCAGGTCAGGGTCCATTCCACCATATTTGAAACATGCACTGGTGATCCCCCTCACTGGATCCTTCTTGTCCTTCTTATCTCTGTCCAATTTCTTTGTTACATATGTTTATGAAGTTATTGGAATCTCTTATCTCCCCTCTTCTTTCATTTCTCAAATCTTCCAGTTTCTTTGATCCTTTTCAGTCCAGTTTCCACTCTAGCTCGGGCACAGAGAGCGTGTTGGTGTCTGTTCTAGATGACCTTGTGCATCTCGCTGATCAGGGTGGAGTGGGAGCACTGATACTAATAGATCTAAAACAAGGGGGTTTCTGGGAGTCTCTCTACCTGCACGAAAACAGCCCATTGACCTGTTCTTGAGTGGATGGCCCCCGAGAGAGTCTCAAACAAGTCTTTGGCTCACTGTCCCTTTCACAGAGAAGAAATATCGCTGCATATCAATCTTTGTCCTGCCCAGGGGCAGTCCAGCACCTAAATGCTAGGCAATTCTCCTCTGAACAAGAGTACCAATAGCAACCCCAGACATGTGTTTCGGCCTAGTTGGGACTCATCAGTGAGGTGGAGCTGTGCCTCTCTAAGATCAGTGAGCAAGGGGTCCACCTCTGGATTCTCCTGGTAACTTAGGGTGAAACTCAAAGTTTCTTAATATGCAAAACAAGGGGGGTTCTGGGAGTCCCCCTACCAGCACAAACATGGCCCATTGACCTGTTCTTGGATGGATGCCACCTGGAGAGTCTCAACCAAGCCTTTAGCTCACTGTCCCTATCACAAAGGAGAAATATAGCTGCATATCGGTCTTTGTCCGGCCCAGGGGCAGACCAGCACCGAAATGCTAGGCAATCCTCCTCTGAACAAGAGCACCAACAGCAACCCCAGACACGTGTTTCAGCCTAGTCGGGCCTCATCAGTGAGGTGTAGCTGTGCCTTTCTAAGAACAGTGAGCATGGGCCCACGTCTGGATTCCTCATGTAACTAAGGGTGAAACCCAAAGTGACTTAATATGAAAACAAGGGGGATTCTGGGAGTCCCTCTACTGTCACGAACATGGTCCATTGACCTGTTTCTTGGGTGTATGGCCCCCGGGAGAGTCTCAACCAAGTCTTTAGCTCAGTGTCCCTTTCACAGAGGAGTAATAACCCTGCATATCAATATTTGTCCTGCCCTGGGGTAGTCCAGCACCGAAATGCTAGGTAATTCTTCTCTGAACAAGAGTACCAACAGCAACCCAGACACGTGTTTCAGCCTAGTCGGGCCTCATCTGTGAGGTGGAGCTGTGCCTTTCTATGAACAGTGAGCAAGGGGTCCACGTCTGGATTCCTCATGTAATTTAGGGTGAAACCCAAGTGACTTAATATGCAAAACAAGGGGGGTTCTGGGAGTCACTCTACCGGCACGAACACTGCCCATTGACCTGTTCTTGGGTGGATGGCCCCCAACAGAGTCTCACCCAAGTGTGTAGTTCACTCTCGCTTTCACAGAGGAAACATATTGCTGCATATCAGTCTTTGTCCTGCACAGGGGCAGTCCGGCACTGAAATGCTGGGCAACTCTACTCTGAACAAGATTACCAACAGCAACCCCAGACATGTGTTTCAGCCTATTCTGGCCTCATCAGCGAGGTGGAGCTGTGCCTCTCTAAGAACAGTAAGCAAGGTGTCCATGTCTGGGGCACATATGATACATTTTGCTTATTTTAAAGGTCTTAGGTCTAGTCACCCTAGGTTTCCCAGGGTCATCCAGACTTGGACCCCTTGCACATTGTGCTCAGAGAGGCACAGGTCCACCTCACTGATAATGCCCAACAAGACTGAAACACATGCATGGCGTTGCTGTTGGTACTCTTGTTCAGAAGGGAATTGCCATTGCATTTCGGTGTTGGACTGCCCATTGTCCATTTTACACCCTGGCTGGAGCAGAGAGAGTGTGTTGGTCTCTGTTGTGGATGACTTTGTACATCTCTCTGATAAGGGTTGAGTGGGAGCACTGATACTATCAGATCTAAACCAAGGGGAGTTTTGGGTGTCCCTCTACTGGCACGAACATGGCCCATTGACCTCTTCTTGGGTGGATGGCCACGTGGAGAGTCTCAACCAAGTCTCTAGCTCAGTGTCCCTTTCACAGAGGAGAAATAACACTGCATATCAATCTTTGTCCTGCCCAGGGGTAGTCCAGCACCAAAATGCTAGGTAATTCTCCTCTGAACAAGAGCACCAACAGCAACCCCAGACACGTGTTTCAGCCTACTCGGGTGGAGCTGTGCCTTTCTAAGAACAGTGAGCAAGGGATCCACATCTGGATTCCTCATGTAACTTAGGATGAAACCCAAAGTTACTTAATATGCAAAACAAGGGGGGTTCTGGGAGACCCTCTAGTGGCACAAACACGGCCCATTGACCTGTTCTTGGGTGGATGGCCCCCGGGAGAGTCCCAACCAAGTCTTTAGTTCACTGTCCCTTTCACAGAGGAGAAATATCTCTGCATCTCAATCTTTGTCCTGCCCAGGGGCAGCCAAGCACCAAAATGCTAGGCAATTCTCCTCTGAACAAGAGTACCAACATCAACCCCAGACATGTGTTTCGGCCTAGTTAGGCCTCATCAGTGAGGTGGAGCTGTGCCTCTCTAAGAACAGTGAGCAAGGGGTCCACCTCTGGATTCCCCTGGTAACGTAGGGTGAAACCCAAAGTTACTTAACATGCAAAACAAGGGGGATTCTGGGAGTCCCTCTACCAGCACAAACATGGCCCATTGATCTGTTCTTCGATGGATGCCCCCTGGAAAGTCTCAACCAAACCTTTAGCTCACTGTCCCTTTCACAAAGGAGAAATATTGCTGCATATCGGTCTTTGTCTGACCCAGGGCAGACCAGCACCGAAATGCTAGGCAATCCTCCTCTGAACAAGAGCACCAACAAGAACCCCAGACATGTGTTTCTGCATAGTCGGGCCTCATCAGTGAGGTGGAGCTGTGCCTCCCTAAGAACAGTGAGCAAGGGGTCCACGTCTGGAATCCCCGGGTAACTTAGGGTGAAACCCAAAGTTACTTAATATGCAAAACAAGGGGGTTCTGGGAGTCCCTCACTGGCACGAACATGGCCCATTGACCTGTTTCTTGGTTGGATGGACCCCGGGAGAGTCTCAACCAAGTCTTTAGCTCAGTGTCCCATTCACAGAGGAGAAATAATGCTGCATATCAATCTTTGTCCTGCCCAAGGATAGTCCAGCACCGAAATGCTAGGTAATTCTCCGCTGAACAAGAGTACCAACAGCAACCCCAGACACGTGTTTCAGCCTAGTCAGGTCTCATCAGTGAGGTGGAGCTGTGCCTTTCAAGGAACAGTAACCAAGGGGTCCACGTCTGGATTCCTCATGTAACTTAGGGTGAAATCCAAAGTGACTTCATATGCAAAACAAGGGGGGTTCTGGGAGTCCCTCTACCAGCACAAACACGGCCCATTGACCTGTTCTTGAGTGGATGGCCCCCGGCAGAGTCTCACCCATGTTTGTAGTTCACTGTCCCTTTCAGAGAGGAGAAATATTGTTGCATATCAGACTTCGTCCTGCCCAGGGGTAGTCTGGAACTGAAATGCTGGGCAATTCTCCTCTGAACAAGAGTACCAACATCAACCCCAGACATGTATTTCGGTCTAGTTGGGCCTCATCAGGGAGGTGGAGCTGTGCCTATCTAAGAACAGCAAGCAAGGGTTCCATGTCTGGGGCGCCTATGATACATTTTGATTATTTTAAGAGTCTTAGGTCTAGTCACCCTAGGTTTCCCTGGGTCATCCAGACGTGGACCCCTTGCACACTGTGCTCAGAGAGGCACAGCTCCACCTCACTGATAATGCCCAACAAGGCTGAAACACATGCATGGGGTTGTTGGTGGTACTCTTGTTCAGAATGGAATTGCCATTGCATTTCGGTGCTGGGCTGCCCATTGTACATTTTAAACCCTGGCTGGGGCAGAGAGAGCATGTTAACCTCTGTTGTGGATGACTTTGTACATCTCTCTGATCAGGGTTGAGTGGGAGCACTCATACTATCAGATCTAAACCAAGGGGGGTTCTGGGTGTCCCTCTACCGGCACGAACATGGCCCATGGACCTGTATTTGTGTGGATG
The DNA here is from genome assembly GCF_040938575.1 of Ambystoma mexicanum. NCBI lineage: Eukaryota > Metazoa > Chordata > Amphibia > Caudata > Ambystomatidae > Ambystoma > Ambystoma mexicanum. Next base: position 919,924,094 of record NC_090922.1, on the reverse strand, counting down.
GCCCCGGGAGGGTATCAACCAGGTCTTTAGCTCACTGTCCCTTTCACAGAGAAAAAAGATAGCTGCATATCAATCTTTGTCCTGCCCGGGGGCAGTCCAGCACCTAAATGCTAGGCAATCCTCCTCTGGACAAGAGCACCAGCAGCGACCCCAGACATGTGTTTCGGCCTAGTTGGGCCTCATCAGTGAGGTGGAGCTGTGCCTCTCTAAGATCAGTGAGCAAGGGGTCCACGTCTGTATTCCTCATGTAACTTAAGGTGAAACCCAAAGTGACTTAATATGCAAAACAAGGGGGTTCTGGGAGTCCCTCTAGTGTCACGAACACGGTCCATTGACCTGTTTCTTGGGTGAATGGCCCCCGGGAGAGTCTCAACCAAGTTTTTAGCTCAGTGTCCCTTTCACAGAGGAGAAATAACGCTGCATATCAATCTTTGCACTGCCCAACGGTAGTCCAGCACAAAATGCTAGGTAATTCTCCTCTGAACAAGAGTACCAACAGCAACGCAGACACATGTTTCAGCCTATTCGGGCCTCCTCAGTGAGGTGGAGCTGTGCCTTTCTATGAACAGTGAGCAAGGGGTCCACGTCTGGATTCCTCTTGTAACTTAGGGTGAAACCCAAAGTGACTTAATATGCAAAACAAGGGGGGTTCTGGGAGTCCCTCTACCGGCACAAACACTGCCCATTGTCCTGTTCTTGGGTGGATGGCCCTCAGCAGAGTCTCACCCAAGTGTGTAGTTCACTGTCCCTTTCAATGAGGAGAAATATTGTTGCATATCAGTCTTTGTCCTGCCCAGGGGCAGTCCGGCACTAAAATGCTGGGCAATTCTCCTCTGAACAAGATTACCAACAGCAACCCCAGACATGTGTTTCAGCCTATTCTCGCCTCATCAGCGAGGTAGGGCTGTGCCTCTCTAAAACAGTAAGCAAGGTGCCCATGTCATAGGGCACCTATGCTACATTTTGCTTATTTTAAAAGTCTTAGGTATAGTAACCCTAGGTTTCCCAGGGTCATCCAGACGTGGACCCCTTGCACACTGTGCTCAGAGAGGGACAGGTTCACCTAACTGATAATGCCCAACAAGGCTGAAACACATGCATGGGGTTGCTGTTGGTACTCTTGTTCAGAAGGGAATTGCCATTGCATTTCGGTGTTGGACTGCCCATTTTCCATTTTACACCCTGGCTGGGGCAGAGAGAGTGTGTTGGTCTCTGTTGTTGATGACTTTGTACATCTCTCTGATAAGGGTTGAGTCGGAGCACTGATACTATCATATCTAAACCAAGGGGGGTTTTGGGTGTCCCTCTACTGGCACAAACAAGGCCCATTGACCTGTTCTTGGGTGGATGGCCACCGGGAGAGTCTCAACCAAGTCTCTAGCTCAGTGTCCCTTTCACAGAGGAGAAATAACGCTGCATATCAATCTTTGTCCTGTCCAGAGGTAGTCCAGCACCAAAATGCTAGGTAATTCTCCTCTGAACAAGAGTAACAACAGCAACCCCAGACACGTGTTTCGGCCTAGTTGGGCCTCATCAGTGAGATGGAGCTGTGCCTTTCTAAGAACAGTAAGCAAGGGGTCCACGTCTGGATTCCTCAGGTAACTTAGGGTGAAACCCTAACTTACTTAATATGCAAAACAAGGGGTGTTCTGGGAGTCCCTCTACCAGAATGAACACGGCCCATTGACCTGTTCTTTAGTGGATTGCCCCCGGCAGAGTCTCAACCAAGTTTGTAGTTCACTGTCCCTTTCAGAGAGGAGAAATATTGCTGCATATCAGTCTTCGTCCTGCCCAGGGGCAGACTGGCACTGAAATGCTGGGCAATTCTCCTCTGAACAAGAGTACCAACAGCAACCCAAGACATTTATTTCAGCCTAGTCAGGCCTCATCAGCCAGGTGGAGCTGTGCCTCTCTAAGAACAGTAAGCAAGGGGTCCATGTCTGGGGCGCCTATGATACATTTTGATTATTTTAAGAGTCTTAGGTCTAGTCACCCTAGGTTTCCCTGGGTCATTCAGACGTGGACCCCTTGCACACTGTGCTCAGAGAGGCACAGCTCCACCTCACTGATAATGACCTGTTCTTGAGTGGATGGCTCCCGGCAGAGTCTCAAACAAGTTTTTAGTTCAATGTACCTTTCAAGAGGAGAAATATTGCTGCATATCAATCTTCGTCCTGCCCAGGGGCAGTCCAGCACAGAAATGCTAGGTAATTCTCCTCTGAGCAAGTGTTCCAACCGCAAACCCACACATGTGTTTCAGCGTAGTTGGGCCTCATCAGTGAGGTGTAGCTGTGCCTCTCTAAGAACAGTGAGCAAGGAGGCCATGTCTGGGGTGCCTATGATACATTTTGATTATTTGAAGAGTCTTAGGTCTAGTCACCCTAGGTTTCTCAGGGTCATCCAGACGTGAACCCCTTGCACACTGTGCAAAGAGAGGCACAGCTCCACCTCACTGATAATGCCCAACAAGGCTGAATCTCATGCATAGGGTTGCTGTTATTACTCTTGTTCAGAAGGGAATTGTCATTGCATTTCAGTGCTGGACTGCCCATTGTCCATTTACACCCTGGGTGGGGCAGATAGAGTGTGTTGGTCTCTGTTGTGGATGACTTTGTACATCTCTCTGATCAGGGTTGAGTGGGAGCACTGATACAGATTATTTTGCGGCTTGATCTATCTCTGCCCAATCCGGCGTCTCAGCTGCAGCGTTGCTTCGAGGACGTGGGTTGTTGGATGGGCTTCAACTGGATTAGACTGAATGGTGACAAGACTGAGGTCCTGGTGTTGGGCCCCCCATCTTTTTCTTCATCATGGACCTATTCCTTCTTGCCTTCCTCTATTGGGTCTTTTCCAACACCGGTCTCTGTGGGGAAGGATTTGAGATTTAAGATTTCCTACTCGTTTTCACTTGAGGCTCAGGTGACATCTGTATGCCAATCTGGACACTATAAAACTAGATCCCTGTGTAGGTTACTGGCCTTTTTGACTTTGCAGTTTCATGCTCCAGTGGTTGCTGCACTAGTGGTTAGTGTGCTTGATTATTGATATTTGCTGTTTCTGGCTGAGCCACTCTACTTAGTGCACTGCCTCCAAGTGTTGCAAAATGCTACAGCGAGATTGGTGGTTCATACCCCCTACCATATGCATATTTATCCTGTTTTATGGCAACTACACTGGCTTTTTGTCGAAGAGGGTCCAATTTAAATCTATGTGAATTGTGCACCAGGCCTTCTATGGCAATGGGGCTGAGTGTTTGCAGTGCAAATTCTACCCATATGTTCCTAATTGCCCTCTCTGTTCCCAGGAGTCCTGAACTATTTTAGCTCTACATGTATGGCTTAGTCGGGTTGGAAGACGGGCCTTCTTCGTCACTGCAGAAAGGTTTAGGAACTTCCTCCCATTCCATATTCTGGCAAAGGCGGATCATCTTTCTTTCTGTCAGTCTCTGAAGACCTTCCTTTTTGCCTGATCACGCTCTACTAATGGTTTGGCCTGCTGACTGTATCGCTGATTAATGCCAAGATGCCCTTGGGTGTGCATGCGCTCTATAAATTCATTTAAGATAAGAGAAGATAAGATAAGATTGGTTGCATTTCACACTTCTCCACACAGTATAAATATTGTGCACATTCTTGTAAAGTTTGATCGTGTAGAGGAACCTCATTTGATTTCTCAGACCTCTGCACACTTCATGCTTTTAAAGGATAGCTTTGTGAAAAGAGCTCAATTTCCATTGCGCTCTGCATATGCAATTACTATTCATGAATCGCAAGGGTTGACTTTAGAAGCAGCACTGATGATTGACATTGGACATACAGTGCTCAAAGAAGGAATGTCACATGTAGCCATGTAAAAAAATATTGAAGGTTTATTTTCAATCAACTTTGATGAAATAAAGTGAGAACTGACATGTCCTGCATTGAAGAATATAACAGAGTATGTGTACTGTATGCTCCTCACCTTCACCTTATACCTCTTCATGCTAAGCATTTAGCTAGAAAATATAATAAGCAACCATTGAAGCTACATTCAAAGAAAGTGGTTCCTCTTAAGTCTGCAAAACAAGAAAACGAAGCAGTGTTGGAAAGTCAAACAAATATAACATTCTCCCGCTGTAGATTTAGTAATCAATCAGGGGTTGAATGCTATTCAAATGCAGCTTTGTGCATGTTGTTTCAAATGTCACCACAGATGCATGAAATAGCTTCAACTGTAGAGAAACAGCTATGTGTATCACTTTCAATTCTTAAAGTATCTGTAGATGAAAGAGCGCACAACACACATTTGTCAATGTCAATCCTAAGTATAGTAGCTGTTGCAAGTGGAAGACAACATTTTTCTAGTAATACACAGGAAGATAGTCACAAATTTTGTAATTACTATTTTAGAGTTGCTAGTCCATAAAACAGTTTAGATAGATATGTAGGAATGTCCACTATGAGGTTGGCATCATGGAAGGAGACACAGACATTATTAAAAAAAATGTCAGGATGGACAAGGTGGGATTTCCCTACATAAATAAACAAACTAACAAACGTCAGTGTCAGTAAATTCAAAGTAAAAGCTGCCTGTGTCTAAATCCTATACATACCCTCACAGCTAATACAAAACAATGTGTAGGGACATTAACAATAACTCAAATAGTGTTCGAAGCATAAAGTTCGGATCTACTTCCAGCACTTACTTATTCATCAGCTTTCTCCCCCAAATGTTAATAAGTTCACCACAAAGTTCAGTTTTTCCTCCTCTGAGCATAAAATGAAATACAGTTCTATAAAGCTCAGGATGCCCTTCCACAAGTACCACACAGGTCCAAGAGAGCACAGTTCTAGGACACCAAAGCTTAGTGTCTCTTCCCAAGCTTAATGTTAATATCAAAAGAAAGCATTGTGAAGCTTTACTTTGTTAAACTCAACGTGCATAACTCTGGGTTCCCTTCCCCAAGTCTGAGGTTTATCAATAGTTATTTTACTGCTTTCTCTTCAGCAAGCTTCCTTGTTGACATAAAGAAGTTCTCAGGGCAAGGTGCGATTTAAGACCATACAGCCCACCTATTACAGGTCACACAACCAGGAACTTAACATTTGCTTCTCCTTCAACTTTTGTTTTACCATTAGCAGTTCTCTGGTCTTGGTGCATTGTTAGACCACACGGTCCACCCATTACAGGTCAAGCAACCAGGAACTGTCAGGTTTCTTTCAAAGTTCAAGATTGGATTAAACAAACAGTTTCTTAAAGTGCAGCTTCACAACTTAACCACCTTTGTTTCTTTCCTTCAATTTGATATAGGTGTTGCTTTCATGCAGTTCAATATCTCTTTGCTTCTGTATTCCAATAAAGCTTACTTATTCCATTCAAGGTAGTATTCATTAATGGTGGCTTTTGTTCAGTTCATTCAGTCTGATATTCACCATAAGTTATTTTCACTTATTTCATTCAATTAGACATTCATTAGAAGCAACGTAGTGGATTTCATTCCATGTGTTAAGTTATTTTCAGTTGATTCATTCAGTTCGGTATTCAATATAAGTAACATTGTTTGTTTCAATCAATGCATTAGGTTACGTTTCCCTATTTCATTCAGTTTGGCGTTTATTATAAGTAACATGGTTTATTTCATTAAATGCGCTAAGTTACTTATTTCCTTTCATTCAGTTTGGCATTCAATATAAGTAACATAGTTTGCTTCATTTAATTGACCGCTACTGCTTGTCCGATCTCCTTCAAGCACCCCAGGTTATTTAAGTGTCCCAAACACTTACCCAGTATCAGTGACTCCTTTTCTACTCTTTCGTCTACTGAGGAAGAGTCAAATAGCCGGGCGCGCTGCTTCGCACTCACCAGCTGTTATGCATGGCTAAGTCTTTGCCTTTCTGCAGTGCCTGCTGCTCGCCTACCACGCTTTGGGACCTCCGATCAGCATTCACCATACAACGGGCTTCCCAGGCCTTCTTATGGCATATTGGTGTCTCCACTGTTATTCCTGCATGTCTTCCATGCTGGTCCTTCTGCTATCCAGGTTTCCTCAGTATGTCTGCTGATGACTCCACAATTTATGCACCTGTTCTTATCTAAAAGGTTGCAGGTACGTGTCAAGGGATTGTCTTGCCTGACTGGCCTGAACATAACTAAGCAAATCAATGGGATATGCCTGACCTTCAGGTGTCATCTTGATCCAAGTACTTGAATAGGCAATGGAGGTAATCTTCAAAGCTCCTTGTCGTTTCTTCCTCATCTCAGTACTGTGCTGCCTCTCAAAGGGGGAGTGAAGTGGAACACGTTTATAATAATCCATAAAGGTTGGTGGAAGATCATGTTGAATATCCAGAGTATAAGGGGGATACCATGTCTCGCCCAAAGGTACCTCACTCCCAATCACCAAGGGTCCTCCACCCAGGTGATCCTCCCTCGCTTGTCCACCACCAGGGTCAGGATACTCCACCTGCATAGAGGATCCAAGGGGAGTAGGAGTGAGAATACCCTCGAGTTTCTCACACCACAATGTAACACAGAGCAAATTACTCCAGATGTTACAGAAATGTTTTTATACCATCCGTTCCTGATCAGAAAAGTGTGATTTTGTCTGATCTCATAACAAACGTTTTTCATGATATGCAATGCAGTGACTGCTGTTGTAATTTATAGTCAACATTGCAAAATCTAGTTTTTAATGAGTACCTTTTAATAACAATTCATAGACATAGTATAGATTGTAGCAAAGCTAGCAAACTGGTTAAGAATTTTGTAAATAGTCAGGTTTCTATTTACAACAAAATGTTTAAAACACGCACAATTATTTTTCATGAGGGAGCATCCATTCACTGCGGACATTTTACAACATAGTTGCTTGCAGACGTAGATTGGCTTGTCTGCAATTACTCTGTAGTCACACACCAAGCTAGATTTCCAAATGGTTTAAATAATTGTATTTATTTATTTCATTTATAAAGCTCACAAACTACCCAGAGGCATCGAGGTGCTGTTACAGAGACCAGTTACTTGCCTACGACAGACGCATTAGGCGGCAGTACAGATACATGTGCAGAGAAAAACAGGAACAGTCTAGTTAATCAGCCGGGTTTTGAGGGCTCTTCGAAATACCCAGAAAGACTGTTCTGCTCTCAGGGTGGGTGTGGGGGAATTCCAGTGTTTGGCTGCGATATATGGGAAACTTGAACCTCCAGCTTCAGCACGCCTGACTAGGTTGGAGGAAGAGATAAGCATATGGTGTCCTGGTTGTTCTGGATGATTGAACTTTAGAGATTTTCTGAGTGAGGTAGGGAGGAGCAGTGTTGGATAAGCACTTATGGGTAATAGACAAGGTTTTGAAAATTATAGTTCATGAATGGGCAACCAGTGTACTGCTCTCCTGGCTGCAGCGATGTGTTCTTTTTTGGGAATGTTAAGTGCTACTCTAAGAGCATTCTTTTGTATGACTTGCAATGTCAGAGTGTTTTTGGACAAGCTGCCAGCGAAAAGGACATTACAATAGTCAAGCCTAGAACCAATGACTGCTGGAGCAATGGTTAGGCAACTAACTGTGGAAAGGAAAGGTCTGGAAGAATCTAGCAGTTTGGTCATGTAGGCTGCCGAGGAGGCAATAGCGTTCACTTGACGGGACAATGAGAAGGTGGCGTTAAGGTAAACCCATAGGGTCTTCACTGAGATTAGGACAGGGACCAGGATTTCATCAATATAGAAGGCTGAGTATTGGTCATTGAGATTTGTTAGTACCACAGGCGGTTCTACCAGAAGTATTTTTGTTGTGTCCCCATTTATGAGTAGGTGGTTTGCCACCATGCATGCCTGAATAGTGGAGTATGCGGCACTGAGTGTATTGCCATTTCTGAAAAATCGCCAGTTAGCAAGAGGAGAATTTGTGTGTCATCAGCATAGTTGGTGTAGGCTATGCAGATCGAGTCAAAGATGTCAAAAAGGGGCTTAGTGAAGATGTTATAATGAGTAGGAGATATGCCAGAGCCTTGGGCTACACCACATGGGATAGGCAATGAAAGGCATGGGCATTCTTCGCAAACACTCTCATGACTCTTCCTTCTAGAAAGGAGGCAATCCTAGTTGCAGCTTCCAGGGAGAAATGAGTTGAGGTAATAAGGTGGTGACAAGGGATTGTGTGATCGACCAGGTCAACAGCAGCAAACAGATCCAGAAGGAGGAGGAGGTGGAGAGGCTTTCACTTATTGCTAATCTCATCCAGCAGTGTTTTTAGGTCCAGCAATGTACCATGGCCTGGGCGGAGTCGGGACTGGCACATTCTGTGGATGTGGTTGGTTTCTAGAAAGTGCTGAGTTTACAGATAGGGGGCAATATCTAGGATTTCCAGTAGAAGGTGCACAGTAGTAATAGGCCTGTAGTTGTTCCAAATTATGGGTCCTGGGAGGTTTTCTTTAGAAGGGGAAGTACCCAGGCTTTCTTGATGCTGGTGGGCACTATTCCTGCCGAAAAGAAGGCGTTCATGAAGGAAGTGATGAAAGGTGCTAGAGCTTCTGAGCAATCCTTAATGATGGTAGGCGGACATGCATCCCCTTTGCACCTAGAGGGTTTTAGACTTTTGAGGATGGCTTGGACTTCTGACTCAGTCATCTCTTTGAAGTGAAATTGAGGGATCAGGAGGTTCAAGAAGTCTGGTGTGGTGACAGTGGCTGAGGCATAGAGGGTATGTGCCGGCTAGCTTGATTTATAAGGATTTTTTATTAAACGTGTCAATTTTGTTGACCATCGCTAATTGAATATTTGTACATCAGGCATCGTCCTTGGTAAGGGAAGGATGGGGGGGCGGACAGGGTTCTCTCTTTGGTATCCAGCTTAGCATTGGCAATTATGTAGTTAAAGGAGCTGGATTTTGCCGAGACTATCGTTTGCTTAAAGAGTTTAGATATCTTAGTGAATTCCCTTTTCGAAGTGTCAGATGTTTCTTTTTGCCATGTTGATTCTGCAAGGCATTTCTTGTTATGTAGTTCTAAGAGGTCTGGGGTGAACCAGGAGTTCGAGTGTCTGATAGGTTTGGCTTTACGAGGAACTAAGGGGGCAATGATGTCTACTGTTGTAGTTAGGGTTGAGGCATATAAGTCTGCTAGAATATTAAGATCATTTGAGAGGGGAGGTTTAAGGTTTGGTGTGTCCAGCAGTGGCAAGGTACGTTCTTTTGTGAGCTTACATGAGCTGCACTTGAGCGCAGGTGCTAGTGGTAGGGCAATAAGCTTGGGTTTCCTAGGGTGGGGGATGGAGAAGTTGATAATATGATGGTCAGAGCAAGGACACGGGGCATTGGGTCTGATCGAGATCAGGGAGTTAAGGTCTGCAATCCAGTCCAATGTGCAGCCCTTTGTATGAGTTGGGTTATTGATGTAATGCCTGAAACCTAATGTTTCAAGGGCACTGGATAGTGAGTAGGCCTGAGGTATTCAGGGCCATTGAGGCTCAGGTTTAGGTCTCCCAGGAGGATGATTTTGGAGGAAGTGTTTATATCATCTCCCAATATATGGAAGAGATCACTTCAAAGCTTAGAGTAGAGCCAGGAAGCCGGTAGATGAGGTGGATTGAGATGGTGCAGGTTGGTGAGGTGGACAGCTTAAGGGAGAGAATGTCTACATTCCCTTCGAAGGAGGTGTTAACCTGCCTTATGGGAAGGGTGTCTTTGGTCGCAAGGGTGACCCCACCTCCTCTGGTTTTAGGCCAGTCTTTCCAGTAAATTGTGTATCCAGGGGGGATGGCTAGGGAAGGAGCTGTACCTGATTCTTCATGAAGCCAGGTTTCTGAGATGGCCAGGGCACCCAGATTACAGGGAGTGAGGAGGTCATTAATGTCGCGGGCGAGTGCAGTGCAGATGAGGATCGATCATTGATTAAGGCATAGGTCATATAAGGATCATTACTAAGGGAATAGAGCCTGGCTCTTTGTGACTGGTCAGGTTGGTGGAGGCTGGGGATACCAGGATTAGAGGGGTTGACAGGCACATTATTGCAAGAGCTAACATTCATAAGCATCTTGTCAGTAGAGGAAACAGCATAAATGGGGCTGATTGCATTTTCAGAGCAGCTAGCAATAGCAGGCATATTATAGTCAGAGCTAACCTTCATAGGCGTTTTACAGAGGGGAATATAGATGAGGCTGTGAGCATTTTGAGAACATCACATTTATCGGCAGGCATCTTATTATGCATGCTGGCATTCAAAGGCATAGTGACAGTGCAGGGGTCAGCAGAAATGGGGCTGTTCGCTATTTCTGAGCAGTGAGCAATAGCAGGCATAGTATAGCATGAGCTAACTATGGTAGGCACGGTGCTGGAGACAGCATCAGTGAGGCTGAGAGCATGTTCAACAAGGCTATCATTAGCACATACATTATTGCGAGGGCTGGCATTCAAAGGCATGGAGGCAGTACAGGAAACAGCATAAATGCGTGTATGAACATTTACATTTACATGGCAGCTAGCATTGGAAGGCATAACATTGCCCAGGCTAATGTTGAGGGAGGCAGTAAGAGGGGGGCAGTGTGTACTGTTTGCAACACAAACATTTAGGAGCACCTTTTTAGCAACACTTGTATTTAACTTGGCAGTGTCAATGCAAGATACAGCATGTGTAAGGCTGGGTGTATTTGTGGTAAGACTTGCATTCAGGCTGGCAGTGACAAATGCAGAGAGAGTTTCATTATATAAAGCACCATTCTTGAAAGGCGCTTGAGGTACAATGTGGTGTAGGTCTATGTTGTTGGAGGGCTCCGGACTCATGCAGCATGTACAAGTTATGGTACAGGTGACACCAGTGGCATGCGACAAGGCCCTAGGTATGTTGGCAGCATCAGGTTTGGGTGATCATTTTGGGGCAGGTGTATAGCTGCCGTTATAGGTGGATACTGGTAAGTGGAGGGCGACTCATGGGTGGGTGGCTGGGGAGTGCTGAATGCGCACTCTGACAAAATGGTTTATTGAATTAGTTAGGCAGAAGCAAGCAGGTCGCTGAGCTGCCCAGGTGCATGACCGCAAGTTGCAATTGTGGCTTTCCAGAGGTAATGGGGTATACGTTGGACTGAGTGCTCACCTGGCTGAAGGGATATGCTTGGACTGTGGGGTACCTCAAGGCTCATCTCTGTCCCGCTGATTTTTTATCTATACTTCCGTCCAGTGTTTTACATATTTTAGAAGCATGGCCTACAATTGCATTCCTATGCCGATGATACAGAGATCTACATCGAGATAAAGAATACGGACGAAGCGTTTGAGAAAATTAATCTGTGTATGAATTAGCTTAATGGTTGTATGGCAGATAATCAATTACAGCTGAATGCAGCTAAGGACGAGGTGATATTGTTCAGCCCAAAAGGGAAAATGTTATTGGAAAGACAGATGTTCTCCCACTGATCTTGGGGGAACAACTGCAATATGCTAACAAAATTAGAAATGTTGGCTGCATATGGCATGAGAACCTTGGCAGTGAAGCCGAGGTGGGGCTAAGGTCAAGGCAGTCTTCTATGCACTCCGGGTGTTGAGGAATGTGCTTCCTTTTATCCCGGCCGAAGATCAGGAAGTAGTGGTGGGAGCCATTACCAACCCCTACCTGGACTACTGTAACAGACCGCTGGCAGGAGTCCCAGCCAAACCGATTGCCATATTGCAGAGAGCTCAAAATGATGCAATCAGGCTGATTGGACACTTTGGGAAAAGTGAACAAGTATCTGCCTTACGGAGATCCCTACATTGGCTCAAGGTAGAGGACAGTGGTGTGTCTGATCTATAAGTGTCTGAATGGACTTGCCACTGACTATCTAGTGGATAAGATCATCCGATACTCTCCTGGCAGAAATCTCTGCTCTGGAGATCAACTCCTGATTTATGTACCAAGGTGCAATCATGTCTCCAGGGGAGACAGAAGATTTGGAGTGTTTGGCCCGAAACTATGGAACCAACTACTGTTAGAGATTAGGTCCTGCAAATCTAAAATATTGTTCAGAAAGCGTCTGAAAACTTTCCTTTTTAAATAGTCTGTCTTCTTTACAGAATACTTAATGAATTCATACTCTGAAATGTCACTTAATAGTTGACATCTGCACTGTTATATAGTTTGATCTGTTTGTGCAGATCTATGCGCATTAGAAATATGTAAAATCAAAATCAAAATTAAGGGTACCGTCTAGGATGTCTTGGCGTTGTGGTGAGTTGAGTATGTTTGTGGCACCATTCTTTTAGGCGCATGGTCCTCTGAGCCAAAGGGGGCAAGTAAAGCATGCCCGTGAGCTTGCGGACCACCGACATCGGTGTCCGACCATGAGGGGATGCGAATAGGCGCCCCATAGATGATGCTGATGTTGAAGAAAGCTTACTTAATGTTGCTAGAACCAACGTTTTAGAATGTGTTGTATATTCTTTGTGAATATAGAAATGCAAAATAATGTTTTTAAATGGGACAATAGGTAATAAGTGTTTTATCTAAACTAAAGGATAGATATTTACCAGGTTGCAATATAAAATCACTATGAAATAAATGTGTATATTAGATTGTCAATATTACATAAATAAAACAAAACAGCATTCTGAAATGTTCTACTTCTGTTCTATTGTGTAAAGCAATGTATATTATAATATGTTCAAGTGTTCCCTATAAGTAAGTACTGTGTTATATGTGTGGTGTCATGTACATTCATTTGAGTGCTAAGGAGTGTCGATGTTGATTGATGTTTGCATCTGAAACAAGTAAACAGTAGGAGGTAGAACAAAACAAAGGGCCTCATTACGACCCTGGCGCTAAGTGAAAAACGATGGCGGTAAATGGTTACCGCCATCGTTTTCCACCAGGTCCGATCATGACCCGTGACCGTTAACTACGATGCCATTAGCGGCATCGTAGTTAACGCTGCCGCTAACTGCGCTAAGGGTGCGCGCACGCCCACACCGTACTTAGCGCCATGGCGGAAAGGTACGCAAATGCCGACCCAAGCGGACATGCACCTAACGCCATCACCCAGCCCGTTAAGTACCTTACCGCCATGGTCCAAATAATGCCATCGCGAACCAACCGTAAAGGGCCATGTTAAGTGAATGCAGCTGACACAGGTGCACAGAAATAGCACAGGTGAAGGCAATACAGACTCAGGGAAGTATAAAAAGAGCACACCCCACCCCTTCCCACACCCAGTCACACTCCACAATGATACCAATACGACTAGCAATGTTGGGGCTGGAGGACCTGATAGCAATGCATGTGCTACAACAGCAACAACAACAACAGGCAGCACAGAGGAGACGCAGGAGGAGAAGGAGGGCAAGGCAGGCCCAGTAAGCCCCACCAGCACAGCCAGTGCCACCAAGCAGGCAGCCCCCAATCCCACGCATCAGAGCCAATCCATTCAACCTCACTGCTGAGCAGATCCACACCCTGTACCGTTTGGACCGGGACACCATCACCGCCATCGTAGACATGACACACAACGACATCGTCAGCATGATAGAAAGTCCAACCGCCATCCCCCCCCTACTGAAGGTAGTGTCTGTACTCCACTTCCTGGCCACAGGCACCTACCAGCACACAGTGGGGCACCTGCATGGCATTTCACAACCATTATTCTCACGAACACTCATCCAAGTGCTCGATGCCCTCCTCAAGCACACAGACGACCACATCTCATTACCACGGACTGCCCAGGAGATTGCAAACACCAAAGTGGGTTTCCATGCACTAGCCGGCATACCCGGTTGCATTGGTGCCATCGACTGCACCCATGTGGAATTGGTGGTTCCACGTGCCATGGAGGTACCGTACCGCAACCGGAAACAGTTCCACTCAATCAACGTGCAAATGGTCTGTGACTCCAACAAGATCATCACACATTGTTGTGCCCGATTCCCCTGATCAAACCATGATTCTATGGTCCTGAGGAACTCCACAATACCACGCTACATGGAGCGACATGCAGGGCCAAGATCCTGGCTACTTGGTGAGTCCAATGTCATGGAAGTGGGCAGGTGAATGACGTACCCATGCATACTCCACCTGGCAGAAAGGGGGGGGGATGATGCATACTCCACCTGGCAGAAAGGGGGGGGGATGATGCATACTCCACCTGGCTGTGAGTAACACAGAGAACGGAGACAGAGGATGGGCACTCACAATGCACACAACCCCTCTGCATACATTGGGTGATGGCATGCAAAACAGGCCATGGGAGCCATGAGCATATACTGGTTGCATTGTGTGAATCAATTAGTGCATGTAGAAGTGAGCCAAAGTAACAGTTGGATGCGAGCCATGGTGGAACATCATGTTCCTGATCAGACAACATGACTGACACATACATTCTCGCCTACATACAGGTGATGTAGGCTATCCCCTGAAGAGGTGGCTCCTTACACCAGTCCGGAACCCGCAGAACCAGCACGAGGAGGACTTCAGTCGTGCACATACACGTACTCGTGTGGTCATAGAGCAGACATTCGGCCTATTGAAGGCACGGTTCCGAAGCCTCAGCAGGTCTGGTGGGGCACTCCTGTATGGCCATGAGAAGGTGGCAAAGATCGTCATGGCATGTGTCATGCTACACAATATGTGCGTCAGACGGAATGTGCCCCTGCCCCCTGACGCAGAACTGCAACCACCTGACGATGAGGATGAGGAGGGTGCAGATGGGGCGGCACCCCATGGAGGAGGCGATGCACAGGAGGGGCGTGCAATGCGCCAAAGTATCATCGACCACTGCTTCTAGCACACACGGCTGGTGTTTATCACATGGAGACTGCACTTGGGGCACTGTGTGTCACTGGGACATGCACACTGTGGACTGTACACCAATAAAGCACACATACGCAATGAAAATGTCCACACATTACTTTTTTTGAAAGAAAAAAGTGTATTGAAACTATGAAATGTCGTGTCACACCCCCTCCCACCTCCCCCCTGCACACCCCAACACACCCCCTCCCACCTCCCCCTGCACACCCCAACACACCCCCTCCCACCTCCCCCCTGCACACCCCAACACACACCCTCCCACCTCCCCCCTGCACACCCCAACACACCCCATGTAGGTGTCAACAGATGCCTGTGACAGTGGCCACAGGCTGTTACAAGCCCCCTCTCCCGGCCCCCGGGGCACCCCTGGCTGTGGAGCGCAGGTTACGTCCGGAACATCGCACGGGGCTGCTCTGTGCAGAACTGGCAGTGGAGGATGTTCCTGGCTGCCCCTGTGCATGCACGTCCTGTAGGGTGTGGGTGAGCTCAGTGAGCGCACGACGCAAGCCGGCAAGTTCAGCACAGATGTCCCTGGACATGGCCTGCATGGCATCCCTCAGGGTGGCAGTGCTCTGCGCTACTTCGGCCCTTAGGGTCTCCGTGGCCTGTTCAATGGTAGACCTAGCCCCCACACATTCCGCGGCATGCTCATTCAGCATCGTGGACAGTTGATGCTGCCGTTCTGTGATGTCCTCGAGGGACTGCTGGCCCTGCTGGGCCATGGCCAGTGCTGGTGAAGTGATGGAGGGGCTGCTCCCCTCCTGTGGAGTGTGGACAGGGCATGGGGTGGAAGGCCACTCCTCTACCTCTGTGTGCCCCTGTGTGTGATCCTCATGGGGGCTGGCGTCTGAGAAACAGGGGGAATGTAGTAGGTCAGTGGGGCTTCTGACCTCGTGCTCCATGTCTGAGTCTGAACATGCAGCTGTTGCAGCTGTCTCACCGATGTTGCTGCTGGCCGCTGACCCCATGCCTTCTGTGGCAGGCAATGTCGGTGGAGGTGGAGCAGCTGCTGCTGGCCTGCTGCCTACAGGGGTGCTTGCCGGTGGGACGTCCGGTATGCTTGCAGTGGGACCTGCTTGTTGTGGGGTCTGCCTCACTGCAGCTGAGGTTGAGGGTGCAGGGACGTTATTGATGGCCTTCTTGGCTCTCTTCGGCGCAGGGGTGTCCTGGTCCTCTGGGTGTGAATCTGTGCCTGTGGTGGAGCAAAGGAGGGAGGGCGTTATTGATGGGTCTGCGGACTTTGGAATGACAATGATTGACATTATTCTGGTCAGTAGATGAGGCAGATTTCAGGCAGTGCCATGCAGGTTGTCTCCTTTTAGTGGGGAATGTGGATGCAGGTATGCGGGTGCCAGCAGTGTATACAGGGTGGTGCTCGCATGTGGCTATGGGCAGTGTTGATATGTGTTGCATTTACACTCTAGGGCAACCTTGTGCTACACATGATTGGACTGCAGTGACTATGGCATGTCTTGTTTGAGGCACCTACCTTCATCGCCTGATGTCGGAGCTCCCCTTTCCATCCCTCCGACGCCTTCAATGGATTCCATGCCAATCGTGGTTGCACAGATCTCCTCCCACGGTTGGAGTTTTAGGGGGGATTCCGACCCTCCACCGGTACCCAGGGCAAGGTTGCGGTTTGCAGAGATGACGGCTCTGACCCGTATGCGTAGGTCATCCCAGCGCTTCCTGCACTGCTGTGGGGTGCGGGGTACGGTCCCCACCGCGCTGACGCGCTCAGCCACCAGGGCCCAGATGGCCTTTTTTTTCCCTATCGCTGTCCTGGTCATTTCCGGGGAGAAAACGACACCTGCGTTGTCTTGCAGGGTCTCCGCAAGCATGCAGAGTTCCTCCCGGCTGAATCTCTCCTGGCGCTGGCGGTCACATGCCTTTTTCACAGCTTTAGGCATTTTCGGGTACTTGGATGGGTGGGTGATTGGTTGGGACAGGTGTCAGGGTTGGGTCTGGTGTTGTTCGGTAGGATGGCAATGGATTGTGTTTTTAAAGATGGCCGATGGGCTGTTTCCCGTTCCGGCACGATGCCGCTATTTCCGGTTCTGCTTTTTACGGCCACCGCAAATTACGGTGGCCGCTACTTATGGTGGCCGCTACTTACGGTGGCGGAAGTGCACCTTGCTCGCTTTAGGATGCCGGTAGGGGCCTTTTCCGCCATGGCGTTAATTGCATTACCGCCATGGCGTAATGCTTGTGCGCGATGGGTCGTAATGTGGCGCTCTTTACGCCATCGGCCCACGGCGTAAACGCTCATTACGCCATGGCGGTAATGACGGACGATTACCGCCTGGGTCGTAATGAGGCCCAAAGAGTTTTAAAAAGAAATGAGATCTAACCACCAACTAGAATTTGATGGCAAGATTTAGGTATATTGTCTTTTACTTCTTATATGTGTAGGTGGCCAAAATAAGGGCGCACACAAACTTAACATGAAGTATTATAATTAAATGTAAAAGGAAAGCAGATTACTATAAGTACTATTTGGTGGAGTCTCTGAAATACTTATATATCAAGCTTGGTAATTTCTACACAAGTTTGATAATGTGTTCTGTGATTACACTGTGGATTTTTCTAACACATTTTTTTAAAAGAAATATCAATAGATTTTTATAGAGTAGATTAAACTAAATTGTTACTAACTTTTAATGTGGGTAGGTGGCCAAAAACAGACACATACAGATTTGAAAAGAAGTATTTTAATGACAATTTAGAGATAATTAGAATATTTGAAAGCAAACTTTGGGTTAATCGGAACAATTGTGGATTTCACACTGCACACACGTTCTGTGCCAATAGAAGTATTGAATCACAAAACATTTTTTTTTCAAAATTGAAAGGTGAAGTGTAGATCATGAAATGTCATTATTAACTTTGTATATGTGCAGGTGGGCAAAACAAGGACACACACAGATTTTACAAGAAGTATGTAAATGACATTTCTAAGATACTTATAGGCCGATTCATGGAATAATTAGCGCGGCGCAAGTGGGCAAAAACGTGCGATTCGCAGTGGAATAGCGAAAATCGCAGTGCAAGTGCGAAAATCGCACGAAAAGCAGCGCATGTCGATTCATGGAAGGGCGTGCGCGAGAAAACCAGCGGATGTGCGATAAAAAAGTGCGCGGCGCACGTTGGCGCACAGGCCATCTAACAGCGTGCGCCAGGTCACAGCGAAAATCGCACAGGCCACAGCAAAAATCGCACATAGCGCGGCGCACGCAACAAAAGTAGGCGGAACACGGGCGTAACACTCGGAATGGGGAACAACTTGCCAAAACGTGGGCGTCACGGGGGAAGTACAGGGCACAAGTGCGCGGAACGCCCACACGCTCGCCTACAACACGTATTCATGGAATAGAATAGGGCAAAAAAGCACACGCTCAAACCAGCGCACAGGCACAAACACGACCGCCACAAGAAAGCAGGCGGTAGCGTCCCTGCGGCTGTAAGAAATGTGCGCCAAAAGGTGCGCCAACAAATAGCACCTATATACTGCCATGATGAATGTCCCATACTGTGGCCCTCCAGGAAAAATGACGTGCAAAGGGGTACCCACAAACACGGACACCCGCTGACAAAAAATACGTGTGCGTGTATACCGGGGTGCGCGGGAAGTCTCACACGCGATTTCAGCAGGGTACGTGCATCACAGGGGTTTGCGTGAAGTCATTCACGCGATCGGGCCTGGGGGAGCGGGCTACGTGTATTTCAGGGGTGCGCGTGAAGTTTCTCACACGATCGGGCCTGGGTGAGCGTGCTACGTGTATTTCAGGGGTTCGCGTGAACTTTCACAAGCGATCGGGCCTGGGGGAGCGGGCTACGTGTATTTCAGGGGTGCGCGGGAAGTTCCACACGCGAATAGCCTGTGCGCGTGTATTTCATGGGTGCGCGGGAAGTTTTCCACGCGAATAGCCTGGGCGCGTGTATTTCAGGGGTGCGCGGGAAGTTCCACACGCGAATAGCCTGTGCGCGTGTATTTCAGGGGTGCGCGGGAAGTTTTACACGCGATTTCTGCACGGTACGTGTATTTCAGGGGTGCCGGGGAGTCCCACATGTGATTTGACAGTGTGGGTCCTCCCAGGTGTACCCTGTACACCCTCCATGGCCCCTGCAGGCAGCCCACACCACAGGGGACTACCCTGCATCCCTGGTCATGTCCCGCAGGCAGCCCACCCAACATGGGCATGCCCCCCAGCAAAGGCACATGTCTCCTTGAACTAATGAACACCAACTCATGTCCCCTTGCACCCCCACCCCCCAGCACTGTGGGGCACCTGCCAGCAGGCCCCCACCCATGTCCAACTCATGTCCCCCACCACCCCCACCCCCCAGCACTGTGGGGCACCTGCCAGCAGGCCCCCACCCATGTCCAACTCATGTCCCCCACCACCCCCACCCCCCAGCACTGTGGGGCACCTGCCAGCAGGCCCCCACCCATGTCCAACTCATGTCTCCCACCACCCCCACCCACCAGCAGTGCAGGGGCAGCCTCCACCAGGCCCCCACTCATGTCACCCACCACCCCCACCCCCCAGCCACCAGGGTCACCCTCCACCAGGCCCCCACCCATGTCTCCCACCACCCCCACCCCCCAGCCACCAGGGTCACCCTCCACCAGGCCCCCACTCATGTCTCCCACCACCCCCCACCCCCCAGCAGTGCAGGGGCACCCTCCACCAGGCCCCCACTCATGTCACCCACCACCCCCACCCCTAAGCCACCAGGGTCACCCTCCACCAGGCCCCCACCCATGTCTCCCACCACCCCCCACCCCCAGCAGTGCAGGGTCACCCTCCACCAGGCCCCCACTCATGTCCCCCACCACCCCCACCCCCCAGCACTGTGGGGCACCTGCCAGCAGGCCCCCACCCATGTCCAACTCATGTCTCCCACCACCCCCACCCACCAGCAGTGCAGGGGCAGCCTCCACCAGGCCCCCACTCATGTCACCCACCACCCCCACCCCCCAGCCACCAGGGTCACCCTCCACCAGGCCCCCACTCATGTCACCCACCACCCCCACCCCCCAGCCACCAGGGTCACCCTCCACCAGGCCCCCACTCATGTCTCCCACCACTACCAACTGTGCAGTGTTGGCGCCATGTAGAGTTGTAGGTGCACTGCTGCCAACATGGACCCCATCTCCAGACTAGAGGTCCTTGTGTAGACATGAGGAAGGGACCTGCAAATTGGGAGGTAGACACAGAAGAAGAGTTACACATCAATGCAACATGCAGTGTACAACACAACAGCAATATGCACTAGGAATGTATACACAGTATTGACTACAGACTGCCCACACAGCTCATAGGAGTCCAACGTCACTGTGTAATTCACTGTCACTTGGGCACACCCTTTGCAAGCCCATGGAAACGGGAAGCCGGAGGGGTGTGTGTGACTCAAACCCAAGCATCTGAACCAAATACATTACAAGCCTGCATGTGCCCAGCCACAATGCAGCGTATGCCCACAGGAACCACGGAAGCCAACAAATCGTCCCAAAAAAATTGGGAATAAAAGAAATCAAAATAAAAATAAAAATAAGAAACAATCAAAAATGGCCATTGATGGGCCCGGGGGGGTTGGGGAGGCCACCCAGGAGGTCCGAGGACAGGATGCACACCAGAACCCACCTGCGTGGATCCTGGGAAGATAAAACACCTCCATGGGCTCATGGCCCACACGGCTACCCTATTGTGGGAGTATCACTGCTGTCGCTATTATCACCCTGTGCAGCTGCATCCGGAGGTGGTTGCACTATGGGAGGCAGCCCACGCAAGGCCCTAGTCTGCTCCTCCATGGCTGCAAGCATGCGGGTGTGGTAGGTCTGGTTCTGGAGGATGAGTGTGCGGAGGTCCCCATGCAACAACTCACAGGATGCTCGGACCTCCGCCCTCGTTGCCTGCATCTCAGCTGAGAGCGTACGGGTGAGATGCTCCAGCTGCTGTTCTGTCCTTTGGTGTGTTGAAGCCTCAAGCTCAACAAGAGTCGTCCTGAGGTGAAGGAGCTCCTGCCTCAGGGCTTCCCTGTGGCCCTGGGACTCAATGGAGATGGCCTCCTGCAGAGTCGCCAGTGCCGCCCGCCTGTCCCTGTTGGACCCCAACATGTCCTCCCTGTGTGACTGGCAGATGGAGTCGGTTGCCTGCTCTAGTCGCTCCATCAGCCTTTCTGGGGGGACAATGGAAGTGGCCACCCTATCCATGGCCTGAGCCATCATCTCGGATGATGCAGCCTGTTGGGTTGCCATACCGTAAATGGATTGCTCCCATGCGGTATTGCCGGGTGGCGTACGGCCACCACGTCGGCGGGCACCACACCTGTCTGGGGCAAGGCGAACTGCGCCTTGCTGTGCCGGCACTGCCTGAGGCTGCAGGACTGCATTCCCCCTCTGATCTGCTGGCCCAGGAACAGGATCAGATGTCGCGGAGTGTGACCCTGCATCCGTAACCACCGAAGGCGTAGCTGCCAACACTGACATCCCCATGGAGGGTTCTGACCCTGGTGCAGGTGGGTGAGACAGAACAGAATCCCTCCCTGGAACACTCACCTGCGACGGCACGTAGGTCTCATCCGAATCAACACCTGAGTACAGCTCGGGGGAGGTGCAGCCAGAGACACCCCTTGAGAGCACGACCTGCAGCACTTGTGGGTTCTCCCCCACCACCACACCACGTCCCTCACTGGTGGTTGGTCGGCCCTCGGACCCCTCCTGGGTCTGCACCATCTCCACAACCCCAGCAGTATCAGGTGCGTCTTCCCCTGCAAAGACATGAAAACAAAGAAATGGAAACAGGCATTAGCACCATGGCACACAATGAGGGCTGAGAAGCAAGAGAACCAGTACTTGATTGACACATGTCCCACATGACTAAAACCCTCCCATGCATGCACCCTCACTGCGTATGAAGTGCAGGCAAATGGCACACACTGATGACACCAAGATGGAAGATGAACACATTTTCTGCATGCTGCCTGGCAGTGGCATCACACATTGGCCTGTGATTGCCAGGTGAAACACACATGCCATCACACAGATGGCATGTACCATTGCTATTGAGTGAAGATGGAGAGGAGGGCAGCACCTATTCATTCAGTCCAGTTCCCGCATGTAATCGCTTTTCTAATTCTAACAGGTCAGATTATTCACCTGGAGCTGCCAGTCTGAAATGGTCCAATTGCACAGGGACATGTGTGTACAAATGATATCCAGGTAACAAAGTCACTCCACTTTACCATACCCATGTCAGACATGTGACTAGTGGACAGCGACATGCCTAGTGAAAGTGGTGGAATGCAAACAAACTGACTGAATGAACAGTGAAAAATAAGCAAATATGTTGTGGCAAGGTGACACTTCAAGGGCAACTGGCGTGCAGTTGGGCTAGATGTCTACTGTTGGCAGAAGGGATACTGCTATGGCCAAATGCAGCTGCGCAGGAAGGATTGCATGAAGCACATGGCTGACCCATACGACTCAGGCGCACACACTCTCACCTGGCACACAAACAGAAGCCCTCACACACACACCATGCACATGGATGACACACACATGCATGTGCACTCACCGGACAATGCCTCGTAATCAGCCAGATCTCCCACGCCTTGGATCTGTTCCTCCGTGACGTAGGTCCCAGCGACTGACTCATGTGGAGTGAGTTCCATGTCTACTACTGGAGACCCACCTCCAGTCACTAGAGTTGCGGCATGACTTGAGGCCAGCTTACTCTTTGCCCTGCGCTTTAGGTCATTCCAGCGCTTATAGCAATCATTGGCTGTGCGCCTCACGATTCCAAGGGCACTTACGATGTCCGCAACGGTCTGCCAGTGTGCCTGGCGTGTGCAGGTGTGGTCTTGGATCCTGCAACAATGACCATCTCGTTGTCATGTCCGGACACATACTCGACAAGTGCATTCAGTTCGTCATCCGTGAAGCTGGGCTTCCTGGATGGGCCGGACTGTGTAGCCGTGTCTGGGGCATCAGCCAGTGCCGGACGAGCACTCTTCTTCTTCCGCTTGGAAGGTGGTGGTGATCCTGAGTGTCCTGCGCCGCTCTGGACACTAGGGGCAGGAGCCCTGGTGGACTCTGTATCAGGAGTGTGGGATTGCACACTCAGCATGGGAGTTGGTGCAGGCATTGGCTCTAGTGTGATGGTGTCAGGGGGAATGTCAGCAGCATGGACTAGGACCGACACTGTCCTGGCTGGGTGTGTGAGGGCTGGGGTGGATGGAGCCACAGCTGCCCCTGCAGCCTCTCCGCCCTGCCTCCTTGGTGCAGCAGATGACCTTGCTGGCCCAGATGCACGTGGCATGGTGACATCAACGTGCACCAGCGCACGTGTCATAGGCCTGCTGACCTGGAAGTCAGCCATGGAGTCAGCCAGATCTGGTGCCACAATGGGCTGGTCTAACAAGGGCTGAGCATGGATGGTGTCAGCCACATCAGCCTCAACGGGAGGGGGGGATTATGGGTGCCCTTGACTGGTCCTCCACACATGGGGGGACAGGCTCACCCTGCAAGTAACGACCACGTCCCCTACCGGATCCACCACGGCCACCACTTGTGGCTCTTCCACCTTTGCCACCCTTACGGAATCCTCGCCTCCCAGCCATGGCACTGATGTAAATGTGCGTATGGGAGTGGCTGGAAACTATTGTCCTGGGCAATAGAGGGTGAAAGGGGTTGGGTACCAGATGGTAATTGTACCCTAGTGCTCTTGCAAGGCTGATTGTAACCCCTGGGGAAAGATGACGGGTCACGCTACGCACAGGAGCCCCAAAAAAGGGAGATGACGTGCACGCAACCCCTCCTAGACCACGTGTGCAGAAAGAAAAACCTGCACTACGCTGTGGCACCCAGTAACACAAGAATGAACGTATGCGTGTCACACGCAGCCTAGAATGACCTCTGAAGGGGTAGGCTACACACGGGGCAAGCACAGATGTTAGATACGTGCGTGACTCACCGTCTGCCTGGTAAATGAGCGTGTAAAAGGAGCACGTTTGGTTGGCAACACCCCCACCAAAAGAAGATTTGTACGCTGTCTGAGGAGACAGGACAACAGTAGAAGGGAACACTGTTTGAGGGAACAGGCCCAGGTAAACCAGTAAAAGCGAAAGAAGAGAAAAAGCTGTCAGAGGTAACAGGGAATACGAACTTGAAACGCCGTGAAGTAAATCGCGTGTGAAACGACAAGAAGTACAGAATTCACCCACTCGCTCTCCACGAAAAGCACGTACAAGGAAGTGGTGTTCTACGCGTACCTTTTATAAAGGCCCACACGTCCAGCGTCACTTACGCGGCGTGTACGCGCTAGGGCCATTTCCACCAATTACACGCTTTGTCACTTCTGCGTGTAGGGACATTTCCTCCAATTACACGCTTTGTCACTTCTGCGTGTAGGGCCATTTCCACCAATTACACGCTTTGTCACTTCTGCGTGTAGGGCCATTTCCACCAATCACACGCGATGAGACTCTGACGTGCAGTCTTTCCACGTGTGCTCTGTCATCACGTGCTGTGTGGGAAACACCCGTGCGGGTCACGTCACAGACGCGCTTACGCGCTGAGGGCCTTTGGTCCAATAGAATCGCGTATGCGTGCTGACGCGCTTACGCGCTAAGGGCCTTTCCTCGATTTTCACGCTGACGTGCAGGATTTTCACGTGCCAAATCACTCCGTACCAAGCTGGCCACGCGTAAGCACACGGAAGACCACGCTCCTGCCCAGAAGGCCGAACTACTGCCCCCCAGAGCCCCGAGCACGCTCCCACCTACCATCTGCTGCTGCCTGACTGCCTGCTGCCCACGTGCACTGCCATTTGCTGCCTGCACATCAGCCAGGGGTGCTGTTGCTGTGACCACCCCTGCTGGAACCGAAGACTCCCGACTGGAATTCCATCGCTCCACAGCCCAGCCCCAGGACCCAGTTGCCCACCCACTCCTGCCTCTGGGGTTGTCATGTCGGGGCAAACACCATCTGTGACCACTGACAACCCCCGGCCAGAGAGGCAGAGGGGCACCAGCTTCAGTGCCACCGAAGTTGGTGTCCTGGTGGAGCAAGTCCTGGGGCAGTATGATGCCCTCTTCGGAAGTTCCCGCGCCGACAAGGAAGGACGGACTCGGATCTGGACTGACATCGTGACTGCCATCAACGCGGAGGGGGTGGCAGTCCGGGACTTACAACATGTCAGGAAGCGCTGGGAGGACTTCAGGTCCAGGACCCTGAACAAGGCCCGGCGCCTCTTGAAGGCAGCGGATGCCAAGGGGCGCCGGGGCCACTTGTCGGAAGAACAGATGGGGGTCCTGGAACGCATATCCCCAGGGCTCCACGTCCAGGTCCTGGAGAAGCAGACCCGTCTGGAGTCGAGCGGTGAGTGTACATGCATCCTGATTGTGAGCAGTGCGTGTGGTGATTATTCGGTATTGTGCAGGTTGCACATCTGTTTGTATGGGGTCGAGTATGGGTGGGGGTGTACATGGCCGTGGGGCTGACACATGCGAGGGCTGTAATGTGTGAGACATGGATGGTGCTTGTGTGTGTAGGCTTGCATGGCAAATGCAGTTGTGCGTGCACACATGTTTGTATGTATGTGTATGTAAGTAGACATGTCCGTGATGTCACGCATGTATGTTGTTTTGGGCTGCATGTATGAGCACTGTGTACATGTGCATGTGTGTGTATTTGACAAGGGTGCAACAGTGATGCAACATGGATGCATGTGACTGCGGTATGTGTAAGCCTGATTGGCAGATGTGACATGGATGCCCGTCTGAACAGTGCGACACTTGGCAGAGGTGTACACATGCATGCAAGTGTGGTGGTGTGTGTACATGTGTGGTGCATTTCCTGTGTTGCATGTGATGTCTGGGTCACCTTTGGCTGCTCATGCTGTTGTATGTGTATGGATGGTGGTGGCAGTTGCGATATGGCTGTGGTATGGCTCATGTGTGCGAGTTGCAATGACATGTGTGTTGGGGATTGTGATGACATGTCTGAGGTTTGCCAATGCCACTCATGTGCAACTGTCATGTGTGTATGTTTCCATTGTACAGTGCCCTGATGCCTGTGTTTTGTTTCTCCCTGTCTGCAGCGTCAACTGATGAAGAGGGCGGAGAAGGTGCTGTGGAGCACAGGGGCGGGGATCCGACCGCCAGCCGGAGACGCAAGGCCCGGCTCCCCTCCCGTGTTGTCATCTCGTCGGGGAGTGAGGAGTCTGGTGCCGCGTCCCAGGCCGCAGCTGCCGGGGGGAGGTCCAAGAGGCGGAGGTTGGAGTTGGACTCCTCGGCAGCAGAAGGGGCAGCTGGGACCCCACAGGGCCCAACAGGGGAAGATGGCACGGAGTCATCCAGGTTGGTGGGGGGTCTGGTGGAGGAGGAGGCCGTGCAAGCACCAGAGACGGGGTCTGGAGGTGGGGATCCCACTGGTGCTAGTGGTGCAGTCCAGGACCAGGGACAGGAGGCAGCACAGGCCGCCGCGGAGGTGCCTGTGTGCAATCCTGTCCCCAATCTTGTCCCTGCATCATCTTGCACCAGCAGGGATGCCTACGTCCAGACCCGTTTCCAGGCAGGGGATGAGCTGACGTCAACTGGCCTTCCTCTGCCTGCGGACGTGGCTATCCAGGTCCGGGTTGAGCCTGTCCTGGCTGGTGTGGCATTGCGTCAACGGGCCATGCGAGGTGACCTGCAGTCTTTTCATGGAGAGACTGCACGTCATCTCGAATGGCTCGTTGACCACGTCAGCCTGCTGGGACAGGTCACCCAGACCGGATTCCTCCGTCTGATGGGGCTTGTTCCGACCCCCTCCTCAACTGGACCCCCTACGCGCCAGTCGTCCTCTGTGCCATCTTCCCGCCCATCAGTCACCTGGGTGCCCTGTGGAGCTGCCTCTGACAGTGCGGCCAGGCTGGTGGAGGAGGCATCCCTGCCACAGTCGGGAGTCGGACGTCCAGCAGGGGTGGCCACATCAACAACTGCACCCCAGCCGGCGGAGGATGTGCAGGCAGCAGGAGGCAGTGCACGGGCAGAGGCAGAGCAGCAGCAGCAACATGGTGGGAGCCATGAAGGCTCGGGGCCTTCGACATCGGAGGGGCAGGCATCGGCCGGAGGGCAGGAGGACCCAGGACAGAGAGTGTCTTCCGTGTGGCAGCGGTTGGGCCACGCCATCGGTGCAGAGCGGCGGCGGGCGGAAGAGGCGCGGCTCACAATGGTCAGGGCGGAGAACTCCATGTGGAGGGCCCTGAGGCGGGCCGAGTGCCTCGAGGCAATCCGCAGGGGGTTGGAGGAGGACACGGCGTCGTCCCTGCGGACCCTCGGGGCCATGGAACTGGACCGCCTCCGGGACATCGAACAGGAGTTCGATGATGCCCTGGCCCGGAACACCACGGAGTGAGCCGCTGGACTTGCCCGCCGCCTTTGTATATAGTTCTTTAGTTTTAGGTTTCCTTTGTTTTTTCTTATGATTTGGAGTCGACGGACACTGCTCCACTTTTTGTATATAGTTGATATTTAGGTAGGTTTTTTAGGAGGTTTCCTTAGTTCAGTTGTGATGATGGACCCTTGTTATTTTTGTACATAGTTCTTTGTTGCATGGAGAGTTTTTACATTTCACTTTGGACAACATTTTTTGGATTTGATTTTCTACTTTTGTGTTTTTATGCGGACATGCAGCTTATTTTTTCACATTTACATTGTAGTTATTTTTCTTTCTTTACCATTCGTATTTTTGTCCAATACATTTTTTTTTCCATTGTTCACTGTGTGGTTTCATCTCATTGGTTTCATGCAAGTCATGTTGCGTGTTTTCCCATTCAATTTGAAAATATGTGTGTGACGGACATGGGTTCATTTGCTTCATGAACATTGGGGGTGTAACATGTGTTTTCATTTCCATGTGTGTGAATGGGTTACTTGGTAGGGCTTTTTGGCTGTGGAGGCTGACCATTACGCACATGATTGGGGATTGTGAGGACCTGGTGGGGGCTGCACATGGTGGCAGGGGGGTGGGGGTGGTGGGAGACATGAGTGGGGGCCTGGTGGAGGGTGCCCCTGCACTGCTGGGGGGTGGGGGTGGTGGGAGACATGGGTGGGTGCCTGGTGGAGGGTGCCCCTGCACTGCTGGGGGGTGGGGGTGCAGGGGGACATGAGTGGGGGCCTGGTGGAGGGTGCCCCTGCACTGCTGGGGGGTGCAGGGGGACATGAGTGGGGGCCTGGTGGAGGGTGCCCCTGCACTGCTGGGGGGTGGGGGTGGTGGGAGACATGGGTGGGTGCCTGGTGGAGGGTGCCCCTGCACTGCTGGGGGGTGGGGGTGGTGGGAGACATGAGTGGGGGCCTGGTGGAGGGTGACCCTGCACTGCTGGGGGGTGGGGGTGGTGGGAGACATGAGTGGGGGCCTGGTGGAGGGTGCCCCTGCACTGCTGGGGGGTGGGGGTGGTGGGAGACATGAGTGGGGGCCTGGTGGGGGCTGCCCATGGTGGCAGGGGGGTGGGGTGGTGGGAGACATGGGTGGGTGCCTGGTGGAGGGTGACCCTGCACTGCTGTGGGGTGGGGGTGGTGGGAGACATGAGTGGGGGCCTGGTGAAGGGTGCCCCTGCACTGCTGGGGGGTGGGGGTGGTGGGAGACATGGGTGGGTGCCTGGTGGAGGGTGCCCCTGCACTGCTGGGGGGTGGGGGTGCAGGGGGACATGAGTGGGGGCCTGGTGGAGGTTGACCCTGCACTGCTGGGGGGTGGGGGTGGTGGGAGACATGAGTGGGGGCCTGGTGGGGGCTGCCCATGGTGGCAGGGGGGTGGGGGTGGTGGGAGACATGAGTGGGGGCCTGGTGGAGGGTGCCCCTGCACTGCTGGGGGGTGGGGGTGGTGGGAGACATGGGTGGGTGCCTGGTGGAGGGTGCCCATGCACTGCTGGGGGGTGGGGGTACAGGGGGACATGAGTGGGGGCCTGGTGGAGGGTGCCCCTGCACTGCTGGGGGGTGGGGGTGGGGGTGGTGGGAGACATGAGTGGGGGCCTGGTGGGGGCTGCCCATGGTGGCAGGGGGGTGGGGGTGGTGGGAGACATGGGTGGGTGCCTGGTGGAGGGTGACCCTGCACTGCTGGGGGGTGGGGGTGGTGGGAGACATGGGTGGGTGCCTGGTGGAGGGTGCCCCTGCACTGCTGGGGGGTGGGGGTGGTGGGAGACATGAGTGGGGGCCTGGTGGAGGGTGACCCTGCACTGCTGGGGGGTGGGGGTGGTGGGAGACATGAGTGGGGGCCTGGTGGAGGGTGCCCCTGCACTGCTGGGGGGTGGGGGTGGTGGGAGACATGAGTGGGGGCCTGGTGGGGGCTGCCCATGGTGGCAGGGGGGTGGGGTGGTGGGAGACATGGGTGGGTGCCTGGTGGAGGGTGACCCTGCACTGCTGGGGGGTGGGGGTGGTGGGAGACATGAGTGGGGGCCTGGTGAAGGGTGCCCCTGCACTGCTGGGGGGTGGGGGTGGTGGGAGACATGGGTGGGTGCCTGGTGGAGGGTGCCCCTGCACTGCTGGGGGGTGGGGGTGCAGGGGGACATGAGTGGGGGCCTGGTGGAGGTTGACCCTGCACTGCTGGGGGGTGGGGGTGGTGGGAGACATGAGTGGGGGCCTGGTGGGGGCTGCCCATGGTGGCAGGGGGGTGGGGGTGGTGGGAGACATGAGTGGGGGCCTGGTGGAGGGTGCCCCTGCACTGCTGGGGGGTGGGGGTGGTGGGAGACATGGGTGGGTGCCTGGTGGAGGGTGCCCATGCACTGCTGGGGGGTGGGGGTACAGGGGGACATGAGTGGGGGCCTGGTGGAGGGTGCCCCTGCACTGCTGGGGGGTGGGGGTGGGGGTGGTGGGAGACATGAGTGGGGGCCTGGTGGGGGCTGCCCATGGTGGCAGGGGGGTGGGGGTGGTGGGAGACATGGGTGGGTGCCTGGTGGAGGGTGACCCTGCACTGCTGGGGGGTGGGGGTGGTGGGAGACATGGGTGGGTGCCTGGTGGAGGGTGCCCCTGCACTGCTGGGGGGTGGGGGTGCAGGGGGACATGAGTGGGGGCCTGGTGGAGGGTGCCCCTGCACTGCTGGGGGGTGGGGGTGGTGGGAGACATGAGTGGGGGCCTGGTGGGGGCTGCCCATGGTGGCAGGGGGGTGGGGGTGGTGGGAGACATGGGTGGGTGCCTGGTGGAGGGTGACCCTGCACTGCTGGGGGGTGGGGGTGGTGGGAGACATGGGTGGGTGCCTGGTGGAGGGTGACCCTGCACTGCTGGGGGTGGTGGGAGACATGAGTGGGGGCCTGGTGGAGGGTGCCCCTGCACTGCTGGGGGGTGGGGGTGCAGGGGGACATGAGTGGGGGCCTGGTGGAGGTTGACCCTGCACTGCTGGGGGGTGGGGGTGCAGGGGGACATGAGTGGGGGCCTGGTGGAGGTTGACCCTGCACTGCTGGGGGGTGGGGATGGTGGGAGACATGAGTGGGGGCCTGGTGGGGGCTGCCCATGGTGGCAGGGGGGTGGGGGTGGTGGGAGACATGAGTGGGGGCCTGGTGGAGGGTGCCCCTGCACTGCTGGGGGGTGGGGGTGGTGGGAGACATGGGTGGGTGCCTGGTGGAGGGTGCCCCTGCACTGCTGGGGGTGGGGGTGGTGGGAGACATGAGTGGGGGCCTGGTGGAGGGTGACCCTGCACTGCTGGAGGGTGGGGGTGGTGGGAGACATGAGTGGGGGCCTGGTGGAGGGTGCCCCTGCACTGCTGGGGGGTGGGGGTGGTTGGAGACATGGGTGGGTGCCTGGTGGAGGGTGCCCCTGCACTGCTGGGGGGTGGGGGTGCAGGGGGACATGAGTGGGGGTCTAGTGGAGGTTGACCCTGCACTGCTGGGGGGTGGGGGTGGTGGGAGACATGAGTGGGGGCCTGGTGGAGGTTGACCCTGCACTGCTGGGGGTGGGGATGGTGGGAGACATGAGTGGGGGCCTGGTGGAGGGTGCCCCTGCACTGCTGGGGGGTGGGGGTGGTGGGAGACATGGGTGGGGGCCTGGTGGAGGGTGCCCCTGCACTGCTGGGGGGTGGGGGTGGTGGGAGACATGGGTGGGTGCCTGGTGGAGGGTGCCCCTGCACTGCTGGGGGGTGGGGGTGCAGGGGGACATGAGTGGGGGCCTGGTGGAGGGTGCCCCTGCACTGCTGGGGGGTGGGGGTGGTGGGAGACATGGGTGGGTGCCTGGTGGAGGGTGCCCCTGCACTGCTGGGGGGTGGGGGTGCAGGGGGACATGAGTGGGGGCCTGGTGGAGGGTGACCCTGCACTGCTGGGGGGTGGGGGTGGTGGGAGACATGGGTGGGTGCCTGGTGGAGGGTGCCCCTGCACTGCTGGGGGGTGGGGGTGGTGGGAGACATGGGTGGGTGCCTGGTGGAGGGTGCCCATGCACTGCTGGGGGGTGGGGGTGCAGGGGGACATGAGTGGGGGCCTGGTGGAGGTTGACCCTGCACTGCTGGGGGTGGGGGTGGTGGGAGACATGAGTGGGGGCCTGGTGGGGGCTGCCCATGGTGGCAGGGGGGTGGGGGTGGTGGGAGACATGAGTGGGGGCCTGGTGGAGGGTGCCCCTGCACTGCTGGGGGGTGGGGGTGGTGGGAGACATGGGTGGGTGCCTGGTGGAGGGTGCCCCTGCACTGCTGGGGGGTGGGGGTGCAGGGGGACATGAGTGGGGGCCTGGTGGAGGGAGCCCCTGCACTGCTGGGGGGTGGGGGTGGTGGGAGACATGAGTGGGGGCCTGGTGGGGGCTGCCCATGGTGGCAGGGGGGTGGGGGTGGTGGGAGACATGGGTGGGTGCCTGGTGGAGGGTGCCCCTGCACTGCTGGGGGGTGGGGGTGCAGGGGGACAAGAGTGGGGGCCTGGTGGAGGGTGCCCCTGCACTGCTGGGGGGTGGGGGTGGTGGGAGACATGAGTGGGGGCCTGGTGGAGGGTGCCCCTACACTGCTGGGGGGTGGGGGTGGTGGGAGACATGGGTGGGTGCCTGGTGGAGGGTGACCCTGCACTGCTGGGGGGTGGGGGTGGTGGGAGACATGAGTGGGGGCCTGGTGGAGGGTGCCCCTGCACTGCTGGGGGGTGGGGGTGCAGGGGGACATGAGTGGGGGCCTGGTGGAGATTGACCCTGCACTGCTGGGGGGTGGGGGTGCAGGGGGACATGAGTGGGGGCCTGGTGGAGGTTGACCCTGCACTGCTGGGGGGTGGG
Source organism: Ambystoma mexicanum (assembly GCF_040938575.1). Lineage (NCBI taxonomy): Eukaryota > Metazoa > Chordata > Amphibia > Caudata > Ambystomatidae > Ambystoma > Ambystoma mexicanum. Next base: position 919,892,142 of record NC_090922.1, on the reverse strand, counting down.
GGTGGTGGGAGACATGAGTGGGGGCCTGGTGGGGGCTGCCCATGGTGGCAGGGGGGTGGGGGTGGTGGGAGACATGAGTGGGGGCCTGGTGGAGGGTGCCCCTGCACTGCTGGGGGATGGGGGTGGTGGGAGACATGGGTGGGTGCCTGGTGGAGGGTGCCCCTGCACTGCTGGGGGGTGGGGGTGGTGGGAGACATGAGTGGGGGCCTGGTGGAGGGTGACCCTGCACTGCTGGGGGGTGGGGGTGGTGGGAGACATGAGTGGGGGCCTGGTGGAGGGTGCCCCTGCACTGCTGGGGGTGGGGGTGGTGGGAGACATGAGTGGGGGCCTGGTGGAGGGTGCCCCTGCACTGCTGGGGGGTGGGGGTGGTGGGAGACATGAGTGGGGGCCTGGTGGGGGCTGCCCATGGTGGCAGGGGGGTGGGGGTGGTGGGAGACATGAGTGGGGGCCTGGTGGAGGGTGCCCCTGCACTGCTGGGAGGTGGGGGTGGTGGGAGACATGGGTGGGTGCCTGGTGGAGGGTGACCCTGCACTGCTGGGGGGTGGGGGTGGTGGGAGACATGAGTGGGGGCCTGGTGGAGGGTGCCCCTGCACTGCTGGGGGTGGGGGTGCAGGGGGACATGAGTGGGGGCCTGGTGGAGGTTGACCCTGCACTGCTGGGGGGTGGGGGTGCAGGGGGACATGAGTGGGGGCCTGGTGGAGGTTGACCCTGCACTGCTGGGGGGTGGGGGTGGTGGGAGACATGAGTGGGGGCCTGGTGGGGGCTGCCCATGGTGGCAGGGGGGTGGGGGTGGTGGGAGACATGAGTGGGGGCCTGGTGGAGGGTGCCCCTGCACTGCTGGGGGGTGGGGGTGGTGGGAGACATGGGTGGGTGCCTGGTGGAGGGTGCCCCTGCACTGCTGGGGGGTGGGGGTGGTGGGAGACATGAGTGGGGGCCTGGTGGAGGGTGCCCCTGCACTGCTGGGGGGTGGGGGTGGTGGGAGACATGAGTGGGGGCCTGGTGGGGGCTGCCCATGGTGGCAGGGGGGTGGGGGTGGTGGGAGACATGAGTGGGGGCCTGGTGGAGGGTGCCCCTGCACTGCTGGGGGGTGGGGGTGGTGGGAGACATGGGTGGGTGCCTGGTGGAGGGTGACCCTGCACTGCTGGGGGGTGGGGGTGGTGGGAGACATGAGTGGGGGCCTGGTGGAGGGTGCCCCTGCACTGCTGGGGGGTGGGGGTGCAGGGGGACATGAGTGGGGGCCTGGTGGAGGTTGACCCTGCACTGCTGGGGTGTGGGGGTGGTGGGAGACATGAGTGGGGGCCTGGTGGGGGCTGCCCATGGTGGCAGGGGGGTGGGGGTGGTGGGAGACATGAGTGGGGGCCTGGTGGAGGGTGCCCCTGCACTGCTGGGGGGTGGGGGTGGTGGGAGACATGGGTGGGTGCCTGGTGGAGGGTGCCCCTGCACTGCTGGGGGGTGGGGGTGCAGGGGGACATGAGTGGGGGCCTGGTGGAGGTTGACCCTGCACTGCTGGGGGGTGGGGGTGGTGGGAGACATGAGTGGGGGCCTGGTGGGGGCTGCCCATGGTGGCAGGTGGGTGGGGGTGCAGGGGGACATGAGCAGGTGTGCAGGGTAGTCCCCTGTTTTGTGGGCTGCCTGCAGGGGCCGTGGAGGGTGTACAGGGAACACCTGTGAGGACCCACCCAGCCTAATTGCGTGTGATTATTCCCGCACACCCCTGTAATACACGTACCTGGCCAAATCGCATGTGAGAATTCCCGCGCACCCCTGTAATACACGTACCCAGCCGAATCGCGTGTAGAACTTCCCGTGTACCCCTGTAATACACGTACCCAGCCAAATCGCGTGTGATAATTCCCACGCACCCCTGTAATACACGTACCCTGGCCAATCGCGTGTAGAACTTCCCACGCACCCCTGTAATACATGTACCAAGCCAAATCGCGTCTGATCATTACCACGCACCCCTGTAATACACGTACCAAGCCAAATCGCGTGTGATAATTCCCGCGCACCCCTGTAATACACGTACCTGGCCAAATCGCATGTGAGAATTCCCGCGCACCCCTGTAATACACGTACCCAGCCGAATCGCGTGTAGAACTTCCCGTGTACCCCTGTAATACACGTACCCAGCCAAATCGCTTCTGATAATTCCCGCGCACCCCTGTAATACACGTACCTGGCCAAATCGCATGTGAGAATTCCCGCGCACCCCTGTAATACACGTACCCAGCCGAATCGCGTGTAGAACTTCCCGTGTACCCCTGTAATACACGTACCCAGCCAAATGGCGTATGATAATTCCCACGTACCCCTGTAATACACGTACCCAGCCGAATCGCGTGTATAACTTCAGGCGTACCCCTGATATGCACGTTACCCGCTTTGCGTTCCTTGTTTGGCAGCCCTGTGGACTGGTCCAGGGTTAGCGCTGCCCTTTGCGATGATTTAGCGATGTTGATGGCTTTTCCTTGCGCGAGGGCGTTCTTGGGGGCGTTACTGGCGTTGCTGCAGGGTCGCTGCGATACTCTGCGCCACGGCTGGTTTGGGAGCCTATAATCCATGAATATGCTGTGCGCGGAAATCGGTTTTAGCGCACGTGCCTGGCGCAGACAATCGCACGCGGACACTCTGCGCCAGCCGCTTGCGACACTTTTCTGCGAAATTCTATGAATTACCCTGTTAGTGTAGTGTCGCTTGTAGTATGTACTCATGTAATTACATATAGAGAATGTTTCTTGTCTACCTATTATTTCAAATAATGGTATGACTAGACGTTAAAAAGATTTACACTCAAAATATGTGTACAATGTTGGCATGTCTGTAAATATTTTTGTAAAACTGATCACATAGTTAGGTAATATGTATCGGTTCCCTGGCTATGGTTGCATAAACTGCTCTTTAAATTTCATGTGTTTTAAAATGAAAGAATGTTTGTACAAAAATGAAACATACGCTTTGTATATGTATAGGTATTTCTTTTTATGATACTCTCATTATGTATTTTTTGTGTACATAGAATGTATAGAAGTTGCTTTGCAGGTGAACAAACCTTTTAAATAAATTGCTGCACATCTATTAATAATTTGCTGATCCAAAACCAAGTTCGTAGCTACCTGAATGCTAAGTATAGCTGCTGTACTTTATTAAGGTGATTCACACTCAGGGAAGGCCAGTCAGCCAATGAGGTGGCAGGAACCATGGGAAAGAGTTAACATTCCCTGCCTGCTGTCCCAGCCACCTGAGGTCCTTCACCAGGTGGCACCATTTATGATTTTATGTTTTAATCCAGGAGGGAATAGAGAGCCTCTCACTATTGCCTACGTACCCTACACTCCCCCAAAATCCCCCGATCAACTCTCCCGTACCCTCATCCATCCCCACTTACCCACAGGATTGGAGATCTAAGCACCAGTCCCAGCGCTCCTACAGTCTCCCGGTCGCCGCTATTGACATGGAAAATGGACTTAGCCGCTTTTACAAATGGCGGCAGCCATTTCCCCTCCCCCTCGGGAGGTTGGCTACGGAAGCAGTGCGAATCTCTCGGGGTGAAATAAAAGCCATTCACACCCTGGGATGTGAATGGCTTTCACCCTCTTGGAAAGGGGCTGGAATGGCTGGTACCGGTCCACAGACCAAACCAAGGCCCTTGCTGTGCTTAGGTGTATCTTAGTGAGGTGTGGCGGGCTATTGCCAGTCATGTCAAATCCCTGCCACCGGGGTGAAAGCTGCTGTCATTTATAGAAGAATGTTTTAGCAATACTTACTGTACATAATACTGATGTTTTTTTAGGAAATATTATACAATTAAGTCATTATTTTTAATAGTATTGTTTTACATTATTAGTGTGTTATAAATAGAAAACAGTTTAGATGAAAAGATAAATGAATGCATACAATTTAGTTTAGAGAGGTTTTTTTTTCTCTCCAATGATACATTTATTTCCACTACTTAATGATTAATAATCACAACCTTAATATGTTGACTACTCAGAATATGTTCAGTAATCATACAATACTATTATGGAGGGGGGAAAAAAACTTCAGTAATCTTCTTTGTATTTGTATTATGAAATATATTGCATTGTCTTTCACAGAAGTTATGGTGACCGAGCAGAAAAAGAAACACCCATTAAAGAAATGAGGTAAGTAATTTTGAATGTTGATAGTATGCTATAAAAAAACCTGAAACTCAAGGAAAAAACTTTAGTTGCAGAGATATGAAGGTGAGCAATACATTAAAAAAAAAAACTTTAGTTGCAGAGATGTAAAGGTGAAAACATAATGCTACAAAACCCCTGAAATTCAGCGAATGCAACCTTAACTTTGCGCCCCCTGTTTCGCAGCCTATGACCACAACAATGACATCACAGAGGTCTTCTGCTGTGCTCTCTGTATATTATACAACACTGACCCACTGTATATTCTATCACATTAATGGCCCACTAGCCAAGGCCTTTGTCCATGGCCAGTGGCCACTGTATATTTCAAAACATTAACGTGCCAACTGTATATTATACAACACTAACCAGCCATTAGCCATGGCCTTCGTCCATGTCCACTGTATATTTTAAAATGCTAATAGGCCACTTGCCATGGCCTTCAGACAAGGCCAGTGGCCATGGCCAACAAGCTAGTTTGCCAAATGGTTTAAAGAATGCTTATTAATGTTGCTAAAACCAAAGTTTGAGAATATGTTGTATATTCTTTGAGAATATAAACATGCAAAATGGATGTTTAAAATGGGAGAATAGGCAAAAAGTGTTTTATGAAAACTAAAGGACAGATAGTACAGAGTTTTAAAGGTAGCGCCGGAAGCAGCTGCCTTACTGTTCTCATTGTTTTCTGTCTGTGCAGTGCAGCTTGATGCTGCAGAGCCACATGCACATACGTGCTCTCCTCTAACTGCCGTGTCTGCTGCTTCGGAGCCTCAGAACCCTCAGAGCCCTCTGAGCCCTAAAGCCTGAAGGTCTGAAACCATGAGTCTTGAGCCTCAAGACGGGTCCCATGTGCTGTGAGCGGGGAGCCTCTAACAGCAACCTATTAACAAATTTGGTGTTGACCGACTGAGTGTGTGAGTTCCTGGCCTCCTGTGGCTCCAGTGTTATGTGGCACAGCAGTGGGTGAGTGAGTAATCTGCTCATCCTGCTACCCAGAAATTAATATTAAGTCTGGAACTTAAATCTGATCCCGATAGGATGTTTCAGTCTTGCAGTTATTCAGTTTTTGTAGATTTGCTGCTTTAGAGCAGTTTCTAAGTTGCTTAAGACTGCAGACTCATCTGCCACTCTCCTTCTCTTTACTATCAGAGCACTGTGAGTGTAGCTGTGATTCTGGCTTTTTTTTTCTATAGCTGCGTGCCCTCCTTGGCTATTCTCTAATTTATTGCTTCCTTGCAGCTTCTTCGCAGTTTCATTGCAGCTTTTTCATAGCTGCACACATAAGGATTTCATGTCTGCATTATAGCAAAAGTGTTTGTGGCTCTGCAGCTTGGAGTATAGACAGGGTCTGGCGACTACTGGCTTTGCCCGGCTCCTACAAGTTTTGTAAAGTTTAAAATTGGGTGGAACTGGTAGCTGCTGGCCGTTTCAGCCATGGTTAAGCCCCAGGAATTCAAAGGAGTGCTTGACCTTGACTATTAGCGGCTTCATCCAACTGACGTTCAATTCAAATTTCAAACTCTAAAGATTGCGGTACTCGTGGTACCCATTTTCTCACCCCTGACTCAGTGAAGAAGGCGACAGAGGAGGCTAACACAAAATATTTGGCGGATTATACAATGTCCAACTTATACAATGTATGAAGTGGGTGTCTGAGAGATGATTTGAGAGCTCCAGAAGTTGAGATCCTGACTTGGTCAAATTGTGTAGAGGCTGAGCGGCTCTCCTCTCAATTAAGTGGGAGTCCCAATTTGATTAACAATTGCCCCTGCCTTTTTGTGAACAACGAGTCGATCTTAACGTCTGCTTCTAGTCCTTCTATGCCGGAACAGAACTCAAGAGCATTATTTGCTGATAATCTCGAATACATTTTATAGACTATGTCAATGAAATGGAAAATCATAGCTTTCCTTTAAAAAAAAGATCTTACAGTTTGGGTGATGTGGCAGCAGCAGAGTCTAATATGTTAAGGCCACCCGTGGCCGATTTCCATGATTTTTTGCCTCTACGAGCAACACAGTCAGACATGATATAGTGCAAGTCTCTTTTTATGCTCATAGCAGCTCTCCCATTCATATGTTTTCTTTGAATGTCACTCCAACAAATAACAGGCCCTCTGCCTTAGTGTTGACAGCACACTCTCACATGGATAAGGCAAATATGGATCAGCCACATCATGTTAATTCCTCTCTTCCATGTGAAAATGATTCTGCTGAACCAATACTTTTAACACTGAACTACATTTTGAACTCCTTAGTCAATGTCTTTGAGCTCTTAAAATGAGAAGTTAAGACCAATCTTACTTGAATTAACAAAAGAACTTGGCTGCTGTGACTCCTCTATAGTTGTCATTAGAAGTGTATTAAACATGACTCTTATGGATGCCCTAAATGACTTATAATTATCAATTTGCCATCTTAACAGAGTATTGCGATGAATTTTCCAATATTAACCATCAACTGGATTTGATGAAAGGAGACATTACTGAATTAAAGCCTCTCAATCAACTAAACGAATAAAGCCCCAGAAGTATGCATTGTCCAATAAGAGGCTGATGCTTCAAATGCCAATTTGGATGATACCCCTGTTTCCCAATCAGGCCTGGAAGAATTCATAAGACTGGCTCTGATCTCTAATGACCTTAGACCTAGTGAGGACCCCTGTGAAATACCCTCGGATATGAGGACTCTTTCATCTACATCTTTCGATTCTGTTGTTCTCACTCAGAATCGATCAAGAATAATGAACAACCTAAAAAGAAAAATAAGAGAAAGACAAAGAAATCAAAAAGGATTGAGGAAGCTTTTAAATTGGATTCCCAAATCTCAGAAGTGAAAACAAAAAATCAAAAGTCACAGAAAGCAAAAAAAAAGCTGGCAAGAGGAAATGATTTGGTGCATTAAATAAAATCTGTGATGACACTCCGGTGGTACAAAAATCATGAAAAATTAAGATTAAGACCTTTAGCCAACAGTCTAATATAAGCAATGGCCTACCAACTGAATGTGACTAGGAGCTGACTCTGGATACTATTACACAAAGAGCGGTCACTCTAGTGGTTTAGGTTCCTTCATTGAAATCCTGTGTGGGAATTCAAACAGAGGATGTACTCATTCAACTTATCCGGTGGGAGCCCAACTTTTATTGAGGAAAATAAGAATGTGGCCACTACCGGATTGACCTCAAATCCTCTTTCTGTGAATTCAGCCTTTGTAGATTTAACTCTGTCAACCTAACCATCTGTTGATGTTTTAGATGCTGAAGGGTATCAGAGCATGCAACTGCCACTGCTCAGACGATTACGGAGAGCCTCTCAGGATCAGTGATAGATCATAAGAGTATACCTCAAATGGATCAAGTGGTTGAGCCCAGGCCTAAGATCACTGAACATTTTTGCCATACCGAAGGTTTGGCTTTGGCAACTAAACATTGGTGATGGTCAAAGATTGTTGACTAGAAGTGCTATTTGTGTCCATTATGAGGGACATACCTGATCTATTAGTATTTTCTACACATGATATTGAGTACATTCGATTTCCATTTGATGTATCAACACATGTAATAGAAGTTGGATAAAAAACATGGCTAGGTGTGAATGCGATGTTGAATGCTTAAACTATATTTAGAAAATTGTGGATCGAGGTTTTCCGCATCCCTGCTGGATTATCAACCAGTAAGGCCTATTAATGGGATCAATGTAAGTAGATCATGTGTAGAATTTAATGGCAGGGATGAGAGCGAATATAACAGACTGAGGAATGATAGTCCCTGTTACCGGACATTCTGACACAAGCGTTTGAGAAGTTAAATGTTAGTGAAGATTCGCTTTAGTGAAAAAACAGGTGAATTTTGTAATCTGAAACACGCAGGGCTCTAGTTCTTTTAGGAACAAAGCCATGAGTGAGTATATCTTCAATAATCATGATTTGATCCTATTTCAAGAAACCTGGTTACAGGATAGTTTTAGAATCGATGGATTTAAGATAATAGAGCAACTAGCCACTCGTCCTAATGGCGGTCGGCCCTCGGGAGGCTGCACGTAATTCATGCATGATTGATTTAGATCTCATTAGTTCACATGTCCATGGGATTTTGGCTGTGAGAGCCTCGTTCAGAGTGGGTTGCGCCATCTAGCCAATTGTGAATTGTGATTTTCAATCTCTATTGGAACCCTGCGTGTTCTAGCTTATGCTTGTTTTTGGATTCGCCTGGATTCACCTGTGAGTAAGCCCTGTTAGAAAGGGCTGGGTTGTTCTGTGGCTGTTTCCTTGCTGTCTCCTTGCTGAAAATTGGGTTCACTACGGTTCTTTGAAGAAAAACAAGAAATGTCTTCTAAGTGTGAGAGTCCCCGCCCACACTACCACCAATTCCATAACTACAACAGCGTCCATGCCTATGTGTGAGCACCTGTGAGTAAGCCCTGTTAAAAAGGGCTGTTTCGTGGCTGTTCAGTGCTAGGAAGGTAGGCACGTGTTTCATTGAATCAAATCTTATTTGAGCGCTACCTATCTTTGTGACAAGCTTTTAACTACATTTAAATGTATTATAGTATTTATTTAAAATTAATTCTTAAGTTTTTAATCTGTATGCAGAAAACTGCTGGCATCAAGTTGTATACGCTAAAATCCAGTATGCCGTCTAAGCTTGAAACACTAAAGCTCACAGAGCGCCTGAAACACACTCCATGCAAAAACAAACAACCTTTGCATTCAACAAAAGATACAATTCCTAAAACAAAGGACAGGGTGTATTCTGTGTCTGCTGATATACACTCATTCTATTCTACTGATTCTACTAAAAACAACATGGTCATCGAAATTGTTACCGTAGAATCAACTCAAGTCATTGCAGGGGCGACAAAGATGCCTTGTGAGTCCTCCTCAATTGACGTGAGTGATCGTACTGTGTCATGTTTAACTGTTTTGACAAACAAAGGAGGGTGTTTGACTCCACCTGCTAAATTGAACTTTATGGAACTCCTTCTTATGATCCGTCCAATATGTTCAAGGACGTTCAACTGTCCGTATCGGAATTTCATCCGCCTATATTTGCTGACTGTTCGAACAGCAACACGCTTGTTCGAAGCTGTCGGCAGCAGAAGGTTTTTACTTTTACAAATTATTAGCAGTGAATTCAACCTGCCTTAAATCACAACACAAACTACCGAACATCTCGCGGTTAATTATTGGAATTAGTGAATGTCCCATGACTCTGTCGGGTCAACAGCCTGATTTGTGCCATAATGAGGAGACTAGCGAGAATGTGCAAGAATTATCACAGCCTATACAGCTCTTGGAGTATCTGATTATGTTTTCTACTGTAAAACCAAGCTTCTCCCCTCTCTCAATTGTATTTTCAGATCGTACTCCTCCAAAACAAATTGACATTAATAGTTCTCACCCAAAATCTTCTCTAAGTAATCCTTTACTTTTTCTGACACTAACGTCTATGAATTTAGCTTTGACCACAATGTCCAAATTATATGATTCCATAGATCAAACACAGGTCGCTCAATTGACTCTCTTAGATCACATTCTAGCACAACAAAAAGAGACTAATCATATACAATCAAATTTAAAGTTTTCAAATCTTACTAATTCACATTTGCAATCTCTGAATATCGTTCCTGACAATGTCAATAAAATCTGTGTAAATGTGGCCACTCAGACCACTGTTCAATCGCTAATTATAGTGCCGGAAGTACAAGACAAGTTGCATGAAAATCAAACATCTGTGAATGAGTCTGTATTAATAATTGATACTGTAAGGGTTCCGCTGGAAAATTTTAAATCAACAATAACACCAAGCACATCTAATGCAAAACCAACAGTTGACTTTGATATATTTTCCAAAGTCACTACAGCTCCATTGATTAAGTTAAAACCTCTGTCCCAGCTGAAAAAAACTAAAAACATCAAACGGTTCACACCTCTATTAGCTCTGGGTATAAACAATTTTTAATAAATCTCACTAGACCCAAAAAACAAAAATTAAATGCAAGTGAGACGATTACCAACAAATATAGGCAACTTTCATGAAAGACTTGCGAAACGAAAGAACTGTTGCATTCAGTTTCAAGGGAAATTCCTTCATATGTGCTGTTGGATGACTTAATAGGTGTACTTAATTCTCAAAATAAAAATGTCTCAGAATTGAATGACATGAAATCTACATTAGAAAATAAAACTGTCTGGCCACCAAGGGGCGCACGGATGATCGCCTACCCCGTGTGAGCTCTGTCGCAGATGGTCCGCGAAGTGACTTGAGCCCCCACGTCACGACCCCGCCCACGGCGACAAACCCGTGAATAAGGCGTCGGAACACTTCCCCACGGAGCAGGAAAAAACCTGACCGAAATCGGGGCTGGGAAGCCCAGGAAAACCCCATCTGAAGTTTTCACCTCGTCGGAAGCTGGAAAACGAAACTAAGTCGACCCGACACGGCCGCGCTGGAAGGCTGGGTTGCCTAGAGGAGAACACTCGACTTCTGGACTGCCCGTCGATGTGTCTCCCCCAGACTGCAGTCCTTAGGGTTGGAGTGCCCCCGCTGACTCCCCAGGAGGTGACAATGAGCAGCCGGGACCACAGTGGGAGCTCCAGGGCCCCAGGCGCAAGAGGGTGAAGGGATTGAGGAAATATAGACGCGCCAACAACACCCCTGACAAGGAGTAAGGGTGTAAAAATGTGTACGACCCGGCCAAAATGTAACCACCGGTGAAGAATGAGACACTGGCCCCTGCAGAGCTCCGAAAAGGTAATATCTGTCGTTGGGGTGCCACCGCTGGCGGGGCACTCCTCTGGACTAAGCGACGATGTGAACTCTCGCGGGAGGCCCCGGGAACGCACGTAACGTTAAACCTTTATATGCTTGTTGCCATTACTGTTGAAATGTTGAAGTTTTACAATGTTTTTGGGGGGGGATTGAAAAGGGGGCTCACCCTTAAGTTGTGATGGTATATTCGACCGGCACCATGAAGCAACGGTCCCCACTGATGGTCCGCCAACGGGCCGCACAATGTCATCTGGCCCGTACCAGACGCCGTCAACAGCTGCCCAGGCAGCACCCCCAGTTCCCAAGCTCAATGGAGCTCCACCAGATACGGCGGAACAGGGGGGGAGAGGTGAAGGGTCAGAGACACTTGGGAAATGTATACGCATCATTGGGCGCACTCCAGAATGTCACCGTTCAGATGTCACTGAGAATCGGCAAACCTATCTGGCCGCAACAGATGCGCGATCCTCGAACCCAAATCATCGATGGCATCACTTGAGAAGTCTAAGGGCAAGGGTCTCCTGAGAGTTGGGACTGTCAATGCGAAGGGACTGAACTCTCCTACTAAGAGATCACTGGTCCACAGAGAATTCCGTAGATCTAACATAGACATTCTTCTCATTCAAGAGACGAAATTTGCAAGGGGAGAGGAGCGAAGAATCCTGGGAAGACACGGGGGTATGGAATACTGGGGCTCCGGCCCACTCAGAAAGGCAGTTGTCGGAATCCTCATCAAGAAGGGAGTTGGGTTTGAATTGGAAAAGACTTGGTCGGATGTGAGTGGTCGAGCCCTTCTAATAGTGGGGAGAATTGCACGAGTCCAGGTCACAATTGCTACAATATACTCACCCAACAGCGGACAGGCCGCATTCCTCAGAAAGACGATCCCCAAAATTGTGCTAGAGACCGCGGGTCACCTCATCCTAGGTGGTGACTTCAACCAATGGGTAGACCCCGCCGTGGACTGGAGACCAGGCACGCCGGGCCTGAGGACCCAACACAAAGGGAACCGTACTGAATTTGCCGCCATGATGGATCTATACGACCTACGTGACGTGTGGAGGACTCTACACCCGGACGAAAGTGGCTTCACCTTTTATTCGCATCCCCATGGCACACTCACACGGATAGATTACATATTTCTTTCTCCTGCCCTTTCAGAATCCACAAGCTACTCTGGAATCGTCCCAATAACATGGTCTGATCATGATATGGTCTTAGCGGATGTCGATTGGACCGACCTACCAGTCGCTGGGGGATCTTGGCGCTGCAATGAGTCCCTTTGGACTGATGCAGTGTTCAAAAACGAAATGGAGACCGAGATCGAAGAATATTTTAAGGTAAACAACAATGGGGAGGTCTCCAAACAAGTGATTTGGGAAGCTGGGAAGGCCACCTGGAGGGGAGCACTGATGCGCGAGGGCTCCTCTAAAAAGAGGGAACGTAAGATCATAGAAAATAACTGCGTAATGAGATACACCAGCGGGAAGCGGAAGTAAGAGATAATGCAGGGGTAGACCCCACCAAACTAGACACAGCCCACCGTAAAAGAAAAGAACTACAACTGTTAGAACATGGCCAGGTGGTGAGAAAACTACAATTCCTCAAGCAAACATATTACGAGAAAGGGGACAAGGCCGGTGCACTACTAGCTGCCAGGCTAAGAGAACGGAGGGAAGAACGTAAGGTGAGAGAGATAACAGAGCCCACTACTCCCCCGGCCGACCCCCCCCGCTCAATATCCGAGTGCTTCGCCAACTTCTACCAAAACTTATACACCTCTGAGCTGATCTCTACCCAATCTGACATATCCTCCTATCTGTCCTCAATCAACATGCCTACAGTAACACTCGCGGAAGCCGAGCTCCTCGATACTCCAATACTCGAGCATGAGGTACGAGATGCAATCAAACGATTAACGCTAGGGAAATCCCCGGGGGAGGACGGTTTAACGGCAGGCTTTTACAAAACCTTTAGCGACCAACTCTCTCCCTTCCTCACGGAACTTTTTAATGAGATAGTGGACACTGGGGCTGCCCCGGAATCTTTCAAGAAAGCCCTCATAACAGTCATCCCTAAGGAAGGCAGGGACCCCAAATTATGCGGATCATACCGCCCCATCTCCCTCCTCAATCTCGACGCCAAGATCTATGCTCGAGTATTGGCCGCAAGACTGGAAACCTTAATGCCTAAATTGATCCACCCTGACCAGGTTGGGTTTATTCTTGGGAGGCAAGGTGCCAACACCATGCGTAAAACTCTGCACCTCATTCACGCAGCACACAATCTACCAGAGGACCCGGTCCTCTTATCCATTGATGCAGAAAAGGCCTTTGACAGGGTGGAGTGGGATTTCCTGGGAGCAGTCCTCAAGAAAGTAGGGATAGGCCCCAAATTCTGCGATGGGATACTGTCATGATCTCTGCTTCCAAAAGGTCAGGGTTTTCCCAACTCCCTTGGAAGCAGATCCATAACCCAGGTTCCGAGTGCCAACCAGTCCCAATTGGGACCTTTTGGACCCAGTCCTGGCGCCAGTGGCACCAGGCTCATAAATATGCCCAGTCCCAGCGCTGGAAGCGCCGGGCTCATAATGCTTGGGTGGACTTACCTTCAGCAGACCATGCTGCTTACTTGCCTGCCAGTTGAGCCTCTGATCCTCTTCTGTTTGGAACTACTTTTCCTGTTGGGTGGGGCTGGAGCCACTCCCTAGATTCAGAACACTGGAACTCTTCTGGAAGGCAGGAACTCTTTTCTTACCAGGAACTCTTTTCTTACTTAGGCATGGCTGTGGAAGGAGACACCTAAGCACTACAGGAGGCTATTTAAACCACACCCGGTGGATGAATCTTGCTTTGCGTTATTCTGCAACCTCTGCAGCAGAACGCTCATCGTGTCTTCTGCATCCGGTCCTGGGCCTAAGGAAAAAGGCTTACCATCCTGAATCCAGTCTTCAGCAACACCTATAAAGACAAGAAAGAACAGGTTAGCATTCCGGCATCTGAAAGGCAAAGGCTTACCATCCTGAATCCAGTCTTCAGCAACACCTATAAAGACAAGAAAGAACAGGTTAGCATTCCGGCATCTGAAAGGCAAAGGCTTACCTACTCTTCGTACGCTCCGGAGGCCTTCGGCGCTGCATCCCGCATCTGAAAGACAAAACAAGGTGCGTTTAAAGACATTGGGGAACTTTAATACTCACGTGCCATTACTCCTTTCCACATCTAATCCAGTGGGTATTCCGGCACCCTGCAGCCGCTCCGAACTCGTACCTGCAAAATAAAAAGACAGTTAGAGCGCATAGTGAAGCAGGCAACAAGCGCTTACTTACCTGCTTCCAGGTGCTTCTATTCATCACACGGGCTCCATCTTCAACTCACTTCAGCCCGTCATCCGCCATCGCCGGAACCCTGCAAAACAAGAGACATCATTACTAAAGACTTTAAAGACATTTGAATGACTCGAAACTTACCGTTCGTGCAGTAAACGACGGACAGCAGTCCTCTGAAGTCAAGAGGCCTGCGCTACCTATCCAGTGAAGAAACTGGTTACAGCACCCTGCCCCGAGGCAGATGGAGAGCTCGGCATTCACTTACCTAAGACATCTTACTCTACACGTCAGGCATACAGTGCACAGAGGTCCAGCCCAAAGAGCCAACCGGGTGCTACACATCACCTTTGAAGATACGGTAGTCGCCCAGTCAAGACCGGCGCCTCTGCGAGAATCAGGTGAGCGTTACAGAACGCAAAGCCTACCGCAAAACTCTCGCCCAGGCGCTATGGAAACCTCGGATACTGACCCCCTAGCCCGGTTACTTGGGGAACTAAGGGCAGAAGTGCATGCAGCTCGTCAGGAAACGAATGCTCTAAGAAGGGAACTAATTATTTCCAAGGAGAGAACAGACAATCTTGCTAGACAAGTGCTACAGTCACAAGCCGGACAGACCCCGTTACCCGCATCAGGGGCAAATCTTCCTTCAACATCCTCTATGAATCCAGTGCAGATCAACCTACCTGGGAATGTACCTCTGGCTCCGCCCGAACGATTTTCTGGTGACCCAAAGAGGTTTGCAGTATTTATCAATCAGTGCCGGTTATACTTCTTATGCCGGCCAGCAGCCTTTCCAACTGATCAAGCAAAAGTAGCTTTTGTACTTTCGTACCTTAGTGGCAATGCGGCAGACTGGTCGATCCCTCTAGTTAATCAAGATGATCCGGTTCTCCATGATTTTCAAGCCTTTCAGCTTAGTATGGAAAAACTGTTCGCAAGACATTCACAGGGGCAGGCCTTGGACAATGAGCTTCTTTCGTTGCGACAGGGTAATCAAGACCTTTTGGCTTATATTGCATCTTTCAATAGACTAATAGTGGAAACTCAATGGCCTGAGGACAAAAGGATTACGCTGTTTTATAGAGGTCTACGTGGAGAGCTCAAAGACGTTTTAGCCCAAGTAGTGAATCCCCCACAAGACTGTTCGGATTATATAGACTTGGTCGTTCAAATAGATCACAGGCTGCAGAACAGGAAGGCCGATCGTTCCAAGTTTGATGCTCGAGTATTTTCCAAACCGCCAACTCCTTCCAAAGGAGTAGACTCCGGGGAACCCATGCAAATAGGGGATCTGAAAGGTCCTCTAACACAAAGGGAGCGGGAAAGGAGGAAACAGTTGCAATTATGCCTATATTGCGGAAACTCAGGGCACTTTCTTCGAGACTGTCCGGTGAAACCTGCCAAGAAGGCAGTAGGAGCTGCAGTTACCAAAGTTACAAACTCTGAGCAGGGAAACAACCTCGCCCGACAAGAATAGAGGTCCTCTTGCCGAGCGTGAAAACCAGTTCCGTGACCTCGCATTTCGTGATACCTATGGTCCTCATTAGCCCTGATAATCCGGATCGATTACATGCAATTGAAGCTTACGTTGACAGCGGTGCCATCGGCAATTATGTGGATCATGAAATGGTTTTGAGGATGAATCTAACTCTTTGTCCCAAGGCTGTAAAGGACGTCATTACTACGGTGGATGGTACGGAGATAGCCTCCGGGCCAGTAACGCATACCACTCAAGAGGTGACGCTAGTAAATCAAGATGGACACCATGAGAAGATCGTGTTCGATGTGATCAAGGCCCCTCAGTTTCAGATTATTCTAGGAATACCTTGGTTAGAGAAACACAATCCTCTGATCGATTGGCGAGCAAGAACGGTCCAGTTTCCAGAATGTGTCTCTACTTGTCACCCTCCACCTGGTGTTGCACTGGCCGCAATTTCTTCAGAGACTCCCCAGTTACCTCCCGAATACCTAGAATACCAAGATGTTTTCCGGAAGGATCAGGCTAACTCTCTACCTCCTCATAGGTCTTATGACTGCCAGATAGACCTGATACCTGGATCTACTCCTCCTTGTAGTAGAATTTATGCCCTCACCGAGCCTGAGAACCTTCACCTTCGACAATACCTGGATCAATACCTGGCAAATGGGTTTATTCGTCCTTCCAAGTCCCCTGCTTCTTCAGCTTTGTTCTTCGTTCCAAAAAAGGAAGGAGACCTTAGAACTTGTATCGATTATCGCTCCCTGAACCAGATCACCGTTAAGAATAGATATCCGTTACCTTTGATCCCTGAATTCCTGGACCCAGTCAGAAAAGCATGCATATATACAAAGCTGGATCTTAGAGGAGCTTACCACTTGGTACGAGTAAAAGAGGGCGATGAATGGAAGACGGCCTTCCGCACCAAGTATGGGCTATTTGAATATCAGGTCATGCCCTTCGGACTTTGCAATGCCCCGGCCGCCTTTCAATATTTTATGAACGATGTCCTCAGAGAGCTCATAGATGTATGTGTTGTTGTTTACATTGACGACATCCTCGTTTATTCTTCATCGGAATCTGAACATCGGAAACACGTGAAAATGGTCCTCGAAAGATTGCGTCAACACAAACTTTTCGCTAAATTGGAAAAATGTGTTTTCAACGTAACTGAAGTTGAATTCTTGGGATTCATATTATCACCTGGCGGAGTGCGTATGGATTCAAAGAAGGCCGATGCAGTTCTCAAATGGCCATCACCATCCTCCGTAAAAGGTGTGCAAAGCATGTTAGGCTTCGCTAACTTTTACCGCAGGTTTATCCCCGAATTCTCTCGAATAGTCCAGCCCATCACTGCCTTGTTAAAGAAAAACAAACATTTTGAATGGTCTACCGAGGCGGAACAAGCTTTCCAGGATTTGAAGACTAAATTTATCTCTGCACCAATCTTAAAACACCCTCGCCCCGAACTCCCCTACATCGTGGAAACTGATGCTTCAAGCCTTGCCATGGGGGCAGTTCTATCACAAAAGGACCCGGTAACCAATCAGTTGCATCCCGTGGCATTTTGGTCCCGCAAATTCTCGCCTCCTGAAATCAATTACACGATTACTGACAAGGAACTTCTGGCTATCAAGTCTGCCTTTAAGGCTTGGCGGCATTATCTGCTGGGGGCCCGACACACCGTTACTGTGATTACGGATCACCGAAACCTGCAATATTTGAAGACCGCAAAAGCCCAATCCTCTAGACAACTCTGTTGGGCATTATTCTTTGCCGAGTTTGACTTCATAATTACCTATCGACCTGGTACAAAGAACGGTAAAGCCGATGCCCTTTCTCGGATGGGAGTGGAAGAACACTTGGTCAACCCTAAACCTGTACCAATCATTCCCGAACAAAGAATTCTGGGTGTAATCGCCACAGAATCCATAGAGGAAGTTAAGGATAAAGCCAGGCAACTTGTAACTCCAGCAGACATACAGAATTGGCATCTTCAGGGAAAGGACTTTGCAGTAAAGGACAACTTATTGTATTTCCAAGAACGATTATACCTACCCAGCACAGATTTACAGAAAAAAGTAATCTCTTGTTATCACGACTCTTTAATGGAAGGTCATCCCGGTATAGCCAAGACCTCAGAAAAGATCAAGCGCTACTTCTGGTGGCCGTCTTGGAAAAAAGATATCAGAGACTTTATAATGTCCTGTGGAGTATGCGCCCAAAACAAGAGTCAAAAGGAAAGACCAGCAGGCCTCTTACGCCCTATTGACATCCCACCTCGCCCTTGGCATACGCTTTCTATGGACTTCATCACCGATCTACCTCCATGCTCCGGATACAATACGATTCTAGTAATCGTGGACTTATTCTCCAAGATGGCGCATTTCATTCCGCTCAAAGGCTTGCCAACAGCAGCAACTCTGGCCCGAGAATTTCTCGAAAACATCGTCCGACTGCACGGTTTTCCTTCGGTTCTAATTTCGGATCGAGGTAGTCAATTTATTTCTCATTTTTGGCGAAGTTGCTGTCGGTCGGCTCAAATTGATGTGAGACTATCGACCAGTCACCACCCTCAGACCGACGGACAAACCGAGAGGACCAATCAAACTCTGGAACAGTATTTACGCTGCATGCTGCAACAAACTGAAAAAACTTGGAAAGATATCCTTTGGATAGCCGAGTATGCCTACAATAACTCTGTCCATTCGGGAACTGGGAAAACCCCGTTTTTTCTTTTGTACGGCAGTCACCCTCGAACCTCGGAGTTGGATCCCCTCCAAGATCTTGAAACACCAGCAGTAGACTACCTGCATTCTACAATCACCCAAGCCTTTAAGGAAGCTGTTTCTCACCTTCAAAGGGCTAAAGAACAATACAAGAAAGGAGCAGATCAACATCGGAAGGAAGCCCCTCACTATCAAGTAGGGGATCAAGTCTGGTTATCCACCAAATATCTGTCTCTAAAAGGGCCACGCACATTCAACCCAAGATACCTTGGTCCCTATTCCATCACTACCATAGTAAACCCAGTAGCGGTCAAGTTGGACTTGCCCCCGCACATGAAGATACATCCGGTCTTCCACGTCTCTCTATTAAAACCCGTGCAACCTCAAACCCGACTAACCAAATCTCCAAAACCTATCCTAGTGGATGGAGAACTCGAGTTTGAAGTCAAAAGCATTCTGGACTCCAAGATCTCCAAATCTAAACTATTCTACCTAATTGACTGGAAAGGCTACGGCCCCCAAGAGAGATCCTGGGAACCTGCTGAATATGTCCACGCTCCTCGCCTAATCAAAAGATTACACCGAACATTTCCTGACAAGCCAAAACCCCCGGAGAAGCCCGGTTTGGGAGGGGCCTTGAGGGGGGGTACTGTCATGATCTCTGCTTCCAAAAGGTCAGGGTTTTCCCAACTCCCTTGGAAGCAGATCCATAACCCAGGTTCCGAGTGACAACCAGTCCCAATTGGGACCTTTTGGACCCAGTCCTGGCGCCAGTGGCACCAGGCTCATAAATATGCCCAGTCCCAGCGCTGGAAGCGCCGGGCTCATAATGCTTGGGTGGACTTACCTTCAGCAGACCATGCTGCTTACTTGCCTGCCAGTTGAGCCTCTGATCCTCTTCTGTTTGGAACTACTTTTCCTGTTGGGTGGGGCTGGAGCCACTCCCTAGATTCAGAACACTGGAACTCTTCTGGAAGGCAGGAACTCTTTTCTTACCAGGAACTCTTTTCTTACTTAGGCGTGGCTGTGGAAGGAGACACCTAAGCACTACAGGAGGCTATTTAAACCACACCCGGTGGATGAATCTTGCTTTGCGTTATTCTGCAACCTCTGCAGCAGAACGCTCATCGTGTCTTCTGCATCCGGTCCTGGGCCTAAGGAAAAAGGCTTACCATCCTGAATCCAGTCTTCAGCAACACCTATAAAGACAAGAAAGAACAGGTTAGCATTCCGGCATCTGAAAGGCAAAGGCTTACCATCCTGAATCCAGTCTTCAGCAACACCTATAAAGACAAGAAAGAACAGGTTAGCATTCCGGCATCTGAAAGGCAAAGGCTTACCTACTCTTCGTATGCTCCGGAGGCCTTCGGCGCTGCATCCCGCATCTGAAAGACAAAACAAGGTGCGTTTAAAGACATTGGGGAACTTTAATACTCACGTGCCATTACTCCTTTCCACATCTAATCCAGTGGGTATTCCGGCACCCTGCAGCCGCTCCGAACTCGTACCTGCAAAATAAAAAGACAGTTAGAGCGCATAGTGAAGCAGGCAACAAGCGCTTACTTACGTGCTTCCAGGTGCTTCTATTCATCACACGGGCTCCATCTTCAACTCACTTCAGCCCGTCATCCGCCATCGCCGGAACCCTGCAAAACAAGAGACATCATTACTAAAGACTTTAAAGACATTTGAATGACTCGAAACTTACCGTTCGTGCAGTAAACGACGGACAGCAGTCCTCTGAAGTCAAGAGGCCTGCGCTACCTATCCAGTGAAGAAACTGGTTACAGCACCCTGCCCCGAGGCAGATGGAGAGCTCGGCATTCACTTACCTAAGACATCTTACTCTACACGTCAGGCATACAGTGCACAGAGGTCCAGCCCAAAGAGCCAACCGGGTGCTACACATCACCTTTGAAGATACGGTAGTCGCCCAGTCAAGACCGGCGCCTCTGCGAGAATCAGGTGAGCGTTACAGATACGTGCAATATATACCTCCCCCAAAGCATCGATATTCGTGAATGGGGAGTATTCCAGGTGGTTTGCGCTACAGCGAGGAACTAGACAGGGATGCCCCCTATCCGCGATCTTGTTTGCACTATCCCTTGAACCCCTGGCCCAAAAACTTAGAGAAGATCCCCTAATAGAGGGTATACGGTTGGGACAAACGGAATATAAGGCAGCGTTGTATGCAGATGATATCCTTCTACACGTGACCAAACCCAATAACTCTATTTCCCATGCCCTAAAACTAATAGAAGAATATGGCCAATACCCCGGCTTTAAAGTAAACAAATCAAAGTCCACTCTCTTCCCCCTCCAAGGCACCTCTGATGAGAACAATGCCAAGTTCCTATCACTCGGGCTTAATCTGGAGCATACAAAACTGCAATACCTGGGTATTCAGATTACTAGCTCCTTAAGCGACTTAAATGAGGCCAACTTCCCCCTCCTCCGACGATTCGAGGCAGATCTTGAGAAGTGGAGTAAATTGACGATTTCCTGGCTGGGGCGTATCAACGCCGTCAAGATGGTGTGCCTCCCCCGCTTCCTTTACCCTTTCCAGATGCTCCCAATTGAGAAGCCCAAAAAATTCTTCACAGAGGCCCGTAAGATCATGATACGATTCATTTGGCAGGGGAAAAGACCAAGGATCGCATATGACACACTTATACTCCCCAAAGACAAAGGAGGAGTAGGCCTTCCCGATCTAACTACTTACTACAAAGCCGTCCAGTTACGTGTCTTGATTCCACACCTTAGAGACCACAAACACCTGCAATGGGTACAGATGGACAATCACTACATGTCCCCTGCCACGGTAGCGGAATGGCTATGGTCACCTTACCAGAGGGTCCAGAGGAGAATCAAACACCATCCCATACTGACCACCATATGGAGCATATGGCGCACTGGGAAAGAGATGCGAGAAGTCACAACCTGGCCATCCCCGCTCAGTCACTTGTGGTCTCCTGGCATAAACGACCATATTCCGAATCTAGAGCGGTTTCAGTCATGGTACGAGGCGGGCCTGGAGAGGGTGGGGCAACTCCAAAGAAAGGACTCATTCATAACGCTACCGGACCTAACCACAGCATTGGGGATAGGTAACTTATCGACATTCCACTTTCTCCAATTGAAGGGGGTGCTAACGAAACCTGAGTGGAGAAAGAAACTGAAGAGAGACCTTACCGCCTTCGAGAAACTACTAGACTCCAGAACGGAAATGAAAGGTCTTATATCTGTGATGTATCAGACGCTAATAGCGGCGGGGGGTGGATCTACAGACCCCCTCAGAGCCAGGTGGGGAAAAGACTTTGGTGAAGAGATACTCCCCGACCAATGGGACTTAATGTGCAGAGCTGCACCCAAAGCCTCCTTGTCCAAGCAATACAAGCACGTTTCCGCAATACCTCTTATAGCTCCAGTGATGGTGCTTCTGAGTATGATGAATACACTGACCCTCCGAGCAATAGCGGGAGTACCCGACCAAATCGGGGGAGAGGATCAAGAGGCAACAATCGTAGAGGTGACAATCAACGACAGTCTTTTTTAGGAAGGGGAGAAAATCAAAGACAATGGGCACCAGAGCGGATGCAAACACGCAGCAACAGGGGCTGGTAGTAAATCTCTCAGATGTTATTTTGTCCAAAAAAGAGGAGGAGGTACTTAACAAAGGACTTAACTTTGTGATATCTAAACATCACAATCCTTTTGAATTCAGGGTAGAATTCAACCAATTTATGCGCAAAGTACATCTGAGAGATTTTTTTAAAGATACCCCGTTTGAGAAAGGTGAAAACCTCAGTGGCCTTAGGAATCCCTCTACTTTTTGTGCTCCTTTCAATTCACATACACCAGAATCCAAATCTTCGAAAATAAAGTAATGGAGGAAATTAAGAGCTTAGAATCTCAAGGAATACCGCATCATTCCAACTTGAGCAAAACAGAACAACATATTTTGAAAAACTTGGGGTCGAATGAGAAAATCATCATTCGCCAAGCGGACAAAGGCGGTGCAATAGTGGTCCTCAATAGGAATGACTATATTGAAGAGTGTTTAAACCTTCTCTCAGATACCAATCACTACCAAAAGCTAGATAAAGACCCCAGCAATGACCTTATTACAAAAATTAAAGAAATAGTTACCAAAGCGGTTGAATTAGCCATGATTAGCAAACAGGAGGGTGAGTACTTGATTAGAGAGAATGGGAGAATACCTGTATTTTACATTCTCCCTAAAATCCACAAAAATCTGGATAAACCCCCAGGCAGACCTATCGTCTCGGGCGTTAATTCTCTCCTAGAACCCCTCTCGAAATTTGCGGATTTCTATTTGAGACCTTTTATTCCTAACATGAAAAGCTATGTGAAAGACACAACGGATGCCATTAATAGAATTGAGGGTAATGTTTTTGACCCTAATGTGAATTTGCTTATGTGTTTGGATATACAAGCATTATATACCAATATACCTCAATTAGCAACGTTAGAGGTAATAGAAGAGACTCTACTGAATAGAGAAGATCAAAATCCAGTCTCGAGCTCTTTCATAAAATGGTGCACGGAAATGGCTCTTACAAATAATTTCTTTCAGTTTATGGGCCAGTTCTACAAACAAATAGAAGGTACTGCCATGGGGGTGGCAATGGCACCTAACGTGGCGAATTTGTACGTCAACATGTTTGAGGAAACAGTGGTGTATACTAACCGTAATCCATTCCAAGAGAACATCCTTTGTTGGCTACGCTACATAGATGACGTTTTTGTCATTTGGAAAGGGAGTGAGGAGGAATCACAACGCTTCATGCAATGGCTGAACCAACAGAACAGATATTTAAAATTCACCTGTAATATCAGTAATGAACAGATACATTACCTTGATATCTGTGTCTATCATGACCAAGGGGTTCTATTGGTGAAACCTTATACTAAGGAAACTGATAGAAATGCCTTACTGCACTATACTAGCCACCATGCTCAACACGTGAAGAATAATCTGCCCTTTGGGCAATTTCTCCGGTTGAAGAAAAACAGCAGCACCAATGCTTGCTATGAACATGGGGCCAATGATCTCATTGATAAATTGGTCCATAGAGGATATCCCACTTCTCTAGTTAAAAAAGCTGCTAAGAGAGCATTTAATAACAATCGAGAAGCTCTTTTAGATAATCAAATACGTAGAGATGGAGAAACGAAAGAGACACCGCTGGTTTTTGTGAACACATTCAGCAATCTCTCGTATAAGATCAAGGGCATTATAAATAGAAATTGGAAGAAAATCATGACTAAAGAAATTGGGAATCCCATTGTAGCTTTCAAAAAGAGCACTACTGTACGCAATTTAGTTATGAGAAATGATGTTAAAAACAAGAAGAGAGTATGCCAACAGACGAACCTATGGGGTCTCCCTCCTGTATCAGGACACCATCCATGTGGTAATTGCACAATGTGTATACAAACTAAAAAAACTACGACTGTTGATTTGGGCTTTGGGAAAATGTGAAAAATTGCAGAACATACAAATTGTGAAACAAGTAATGTTATTTACTTAATTAAATGTCCCTGTCAACTCATATACATAGGAAAAACAAATAGAAAATGTAAAACAAGGATGATCGAACACAGAAGTTGCATTAGAAACAGCATTGAACAAGCACCAATGGTGAAACACTTTATGGAAAAGAAACACACTAGTAACGAATTTGAATGGGTGATTCTGAAACAAATTAAAGGGGAGACACAAGAATTGATTAACAAAAAGTTACTACAATTGGAACAAAAACTGATTTTCCTGTCTAGAAGCCATACCCACGGTCTGAATGAAGGGGTAGAGTGGCACAATGCCTAGACAACTTCACTTTGATTCGATCATCGATGTTATGAATAGGATTTTGGAGAAATGTAACCATACTATTGCCAGAATACCCAATTAATTTCCAACCGACTACATATGGTTTTTGGATTTGCCATGTGGGAGTAAAGTAAGGATGTATCACCCAACTATGTTGCAAATATATACACACGGTGACATTAGATAGTGGCTTGTGTATGAAGTATGGACATAGGATTCTACAATACACCCGTTTGTCTATGAAAGTGATGTAGAATATATGAATAAGTTGTACAATATGCAGAGTTACTATGTGAAATCTTCCCGTGAAACACTGTGAATATGTGAGTATATGCCACGTCAGAACAAACTGACAGTTTCACAGACTGCATTTACAACGTAATAGAATGATTGCCCTATTGCTACAATATGGATCGGATAGTGAAGAAATGGCAGGGTCTGTCAATACTTGAATGCCCGCATGTCAGTTGTGCTCAGTATCCGACATAGGTAGACACTAGATGCTCCCTGCACTACATTACCCATAAGAAATGAGTAGTTCGGGCATACGAACGTGGGATGACGTGATGACGTCATCTTTTACGTGGCGTATGTGCCGACGGGATGACGGCACTTTATTTCCTGCGTAAATGAACTCGGGTTATAAACATTAAAAACAGAGCGATTCAGAGACACATCGTACAATAGGATGACCTTGATATTGACTGAGTGAGTAACTGTATAACGTTATATATCTTCCTCGTGATTGAAAGATTAGCGGTCTACATGAGATATTCGTTATTTTTCAGCTACTAAAGTAAAGAAGATATCCCATTTAGTGAGGGTCCGGATGGGAAGGTACTACGAGTCTTTGAGCAAGACGCATTGGAGATAGAAATCGTCCTTCCCCTAATTCAGACACATAAGTAAGTGGTGGTTTTTGATGAGGTTGTTGAGTATATTTTACTTTGTATGAAGTATGCGGACACATTTCTGAGGGCTTCTTAGTTCCCATATTTATATCTTTCAGGGATAAGATAGTTTGTTGGAAAAGTTAAAAATACTTTGAAAAGTTGGAATCGAACAAGATATTATGGAACAAAGATGTGGTCATGAGTCCATAACAATAGGGCAAGATTCATGGCCCTAGAATATAAGAGATGATAACATATCATATTAAGTCATTATGAATCTAATGTCGACATATATTGTATACTAGGTCAGAAGAGAGAGGAGATAAGGCATCAAGTTCTGAAAAATTGGAATTTTGCCAGCAAATTAACCATTCACGGTTAGAAAGGACTCCAGTATGGCGAACCCTCGAGTCAGAGAGGTATGTAATTAAAAAACATATGTCTCACCCTCATGGGGATAAGGGTTACACAGCTAGCTTATGTATAGGACTAGAACTGTGATATAAGAGAGTAATAGAGTGCCTCTTTTATTTTAACAGGGTACATCGTCTTTTCAAAGAAGACGGTAATTTGATAATATGGTTGCACCTTGAACAGAATCGACACAAGACACTACTTGCCCCTGAAGAATGTCCTACATTGTTGTGTGAATGGGACAGAAACTTGTACGAGTTGGGAATCTGATAAATCAAAATGTGCAATAATCAGAATGACATCATGAGTCAAGGAAACTTAGTGTGACTAAACCACATGGGTTTGACTAGACACTGAATTGAATCTTAAACTTGATTTAAGCTGTCTTCACTTGTGTGGGTTTCAGACCAGATTATTTTATGTGATGCGATATGATCATTTTTAATGATGTTTTTTAATGAACTTTGGTTCAACTAATAAAAATTGTATTTTTTTGAGGATCATAGTAATTTCTGACTATTAGACAGGATACCCATGTGTGGTTGGCACATTTTGGTAACTTCTTTTTGTAGATAACAGATATTGCTCCACGGAGTAAGAAGTTTGCATATCCCCACCTGTGGCTTAGAGCCGTGTTGAGAATAATCCAATCAATACAAGCTCCATGCCATAAAGCTCTTAGATAGGTGGCATTATGATCCACTTAAACTCTCTAAAATGTTCCAGTCGTTGAGCCCTAGATTCTGGAGGAACTGTGGATCAACTGCTGACTACTGGCACATGTGGTGGAGCTGCCCGCATATCACAGTGTATTGGACCGAGGTCCTGGGATGGATTAAGGAGATTGATGGAATCCAAAGGGAGCTCGACCCACTCCTTGTGTTGTTCGGCCTTGAGAGAGACGATGAAGACTGGCTGAGAGGTCTGGCCCCCCAGCTGCTGTTGGCGGCGAGAGCCCTGATAGCGATCGAATGGAAGTCTCCTCTAACCCCAGGGAAAAACGAATGGATTAAACTGGCCACGAGCATTTACGTGATGGAAACAATCACAGCCTCCCTGCACAATAAATCAGCTAAATGTGAAACCCTATGGACGGACTTTAAGAATAAACACATCACACCTATCACAGACTCCCAGTCAGAAGAACCCTCAGAAGCCTAACTTAACGATGTCAAATTCCAAAGAACACTGCGAAGGATCAGAGACTCATTCCCAGTAGCCACGGTGATGTCAGATGTTGCACTATGCCAAATATGTGCTCCCAATGTTTATGTTAAATGATTATACTTACGATGTACATTATTCCAAGTGGGGAATGGGGTGGGAGCGGGTTGGGGTGAACAGTGTAAGAGACATACCCAGGCAAATGGAACTGTCACGAAACTAAGCCATTCTAATATTGTTTGTTATTTTGCATTGTTTCTCTGACATGTACCTCTGGACGATGTACAATTTTCTTTGAATACTGTTTGCCCTTCTTTTGTCTTCTGTTTTTGTAAAACCAATAAAGGAAAATTAAAAAAAAAAAAAAAAAGAAAATAAAACTGGGCCAAAGCAGCATGAAAACCAATTGCAGGAAGAAACTGTAAATATCATTGAGCTGAGATTAAAAGACATCGAAAAAGCAATTCAGCTGTGTCTTCCAACATCTTTTAAAGCTCGCTCCCAAGGTCAATTAGTCGCTCCTGAAGAGTCAACTAACATTCAGCAACCAAACTCTCAATTAGGATCGAAAGTAAATAATGATTTTTTTGACTAAACTGGTTCAACGCCCCAATTCCTTGAACAAAATTCACATTCATACTATGATTATTGGATGTCGATCTGATAGACATGAAAAATATGATCTGAATCGATCCTCGATATTGAACATGCTCATAGAAGTACCTGCATTGGAAGACATCACGACCAGTGACATAGAGCGGGTAGAATTTCTACATGAAACCAATCTAACTAGTGCAAGGTTATGGATCCACTCGAGTGCCATATTGAATCTAATCTGGCAGGCAAGACCTATGATTTTTGACCTTGGGCTTTCACTGAAATATGAATCATTTGAGCAATAAAATACAGTTACACCAACCCAAGGAATCTCTTCTAATGATAATCCCATCAGAAGTATATCAAAATCTATTCCCTCATGAAAGGTTGCTGATTTTAATGGGATACAAATCCAGTCAATATAATACTCGATCACAGACATGATGTTCCTCTGATCATTGACCACTACCACCAATCCACAACTTTACCCTGAAATTGTTATCTTGGAGTACTCGTGGCCACTCACATATTTTTAATACCCAAACTAATAATCTTAATGATTTTTATATTATAATTCTGCAGGGGACTGTTACGCTCACCTGGACCCCACAGGGGTGTCGATCGGACCCGGACAGCTGCGGTCTCCGTCAACGTGGTCTTGTCTGCTGGACCCGAAGAAGTATTTTCCTGCAAGTGGAGACAGGGATTAGCCACCTGTGGGTTTTACTGATGGCCTCCCAACTGTTCTCGCTCTCCCCCACTAATCACCTCCGATATCCCCTTAGTAACCTCACCTTATGTTTGTAAAAGATGAGCTCTCCATCCTGCGTGTCTTGCAGGGGCGTGTAGATACCAGTTACTTCACTTGTTTGAAGGCGTTGGGAGAGTTCCGGTAAGCATTGACTCTGAAGTCCCAGGCTGGATTGGTAAGTATCAAGTTCAAAGAGTTCAATGTGCCCGATGTTCACTCTTGTCCCCTTCCTTCCTTAACTTGCAACTGAGTTCGTGAGAAGAATGTCTCGTAGCTGCTGCTGGCGTTCAGGTAAGAGTCTGTGTTACCCAATGCTGTCTGGTAACTATTGCATGCGTTAACGTTTTGTTTTTCTCCCTCTTTACCGATGCGGCATATGAAGATATGGAGAATAATACCGCCGGTGGTAAATCAGGTAAGTCTATGGTGGTAAGAGGTATTTGTTGATTCCCTTGGCTCACCTTGTTGTTCTTGTGCCCCTAGGTGCCGGAGTACGGCGAAGAAATGATGGAGACTGTGCCGGATCGAAAGATGCTGTGAGAACTGGTGAGTATGGTGCCGTGCTGGAGCTGGCGAAGCGACGCGTGCAGGACTGATGTACTTTCCAGGTCGGGAGATGAAATGGATCTGGAATCAGGTGAGGAATTTGAAATAAGATTGTTTTCTAACCTTGTCCTTTTCTTCCTCTTTATTCTAGGAGCTCCGGATTCGAGGCGGGCGTGACAGAAAACTGGATGCTGGCTGCAGGCACGGTGAGAGTCACGCTGCTGGATGCAGAATAACACAAAGCATGTGCTGCTGTTCGGGCGTGGTTTAAATAGCCTCCAAAGTAGTCCCAGGAAAGAAGTTCCCCAGGACAACACCCAAGTAAAAAATAGTCCCTGTAGTAAAATAGTCCCATCCAGGCCTCACGTTGGCTTGGATTTATTTGCAGCATGGTCTGCATGAGGAAAGTAATGTCTATGAGCCTGGCGCCTATGGCGCCAGGACTGATTTTTATTATGAGCCTGGTGCCTACGGCGCCAGGACTGAACCCAGACAGCCCCTAGCTGGGGCTGCTGGGGTTTTTGTAAATGTCTGGATGCCTGCTCCCGGGGCTGATGGGCTTGATCCGGATGCCTGGGGGAAGGCATCATGACAGCACTACCCCCCAAGGCCCCTCCTAAAGTTGTTCTTCCCCTTGTCCCTGGTTTGTCTGGGAAGTTCCGATGGAATTTCTTCACAAACCGAGGTGCATGAACGTGGTCACTAGGCTCCCATGACCTTTTCTGTGGTCCGTAACCTTTCCAGTCGATTAAATAAAAAAGTCATGATTTAACCAACTTAGAGTCCAGGATATTCTTTACCTCAAATTCAGGTTTTCCATCTATTAGGATGGGGTCAGGTGCTTTGGCAAGTCTTGTCCCGGGTTGAACTGGTTTCAGAAGTGAAACATGAAAGACAGGATGGATCCGCACATTAGACGGTAATTCCAACTTGACGGCCACCGGGTTGATAATGGCCTTAATAGTGTAAGGTCCCAAATACCTAGGATTAAAAGTCTGAGTTCCTTTTAGAGGTATGTGTTTTGTAGCCAGCCAAACTTGATCCCCAATCTGATATCGTGGAGCATCGCTTCTATGTTGTTCAGCATTTTTCTTATATTTCTCTTTCGCTTGTTTCAAATGTTCTGTTGCCTCCTTAAAGGCTTGTGTAATAGTAGAGTGTAAATGACTAACTGCAGGCGTTTCTAAGTGCTGAGGCGAATCGAGTTCTGAGGTTCGAGGGTGATGTCCGTATATGGTATAGAAGGGGCTTTGTCCGGTTCCAGAATGTACTGAGTTATTGTATGCATATTCGGAAATCCATAAAATATCCTTCCAATTGTTTTCGGTCAAATGCAGAATGCAACGTAGGTACTGT
Organism: Ambystoma mexicanum; assembly: GCF_040938575.1. Classification (NCBI taxonomy): domain Eukaryota; kingdom Metazoa; phylum Chordata; class Amphibia; order Caudata; family Ambystomatidae; genus Ambystoma; species Ambystoma mexicanum. Next base: position 919,862,102 of record NC_090922.1, on the reverse strand, counting down.
TCAAGGGTCTGGTTGGTCCTCTCCGTCTTACCATCGGTCTGGGGATGGTGACTGGTTGATAACCTCGATTTGCGCCAATTGACAACATTTCTTCCAAAATTGTGAAATTGACTGCCTCGGTCAGAGACCAATACGGAAGGAAATCCGTGTATTGGAACAATGTTTTCGAGGAACTCCTTGGCCAAAATTGAAGCGGAAGGTAATCCTTTTAAAGGAATAAAGTGGGCCATCTTGGAAAAAAGATCCACAATAACTAGGATGGTGTTTAATCCATTACATGGAGATAGATCTGTAATAAAGTCTAAAGACAAATTGTGCCATGGTGTAGGTGGAATATCCAAAGGTTGTAAAAGGCCAGCGGGTTTTTTCTTCTGGCTTTTGTTTTGGACGCAAATGCCACAAGACATCACAAATGACTTTACGTCTTTTCGCCAAGTGGGCCACCAGAACTGTCTCTTAATTTTCGCTTCAGTTTTTGCGATACCTGGGTGCCCTTTCATCAGGGTATCATGGTAATTGGAGATGACTAGTTCTTGTATTTGCTTGTGTGGTAGAAATAGTCGTCCTTGATAGTAAGGTAGGTCATTGACGACTGAGTAGTCCGGGCCTTTCTTTACCCAGTCCTGCAGGGTTGCTGGATCGAAGAGTTGTTGGATTTTTGAATGAATATCTTCTAGTGTCTGTAGAGTAGTTTTGCCAAGAATTATTTGCTCGGGAATTATTGGCACTGGTTCTGGGTTTGCATATGCTTCTCCCATCCCTATTCGGGATAAGGCATCTGCTTTGCCATTTTTGCGGCCTGGTCGATAAGTGATCACGAAATCGAATTCGGCAAAGAACAATGCCCATCGAAGTTGTCGCGATGATTGGGCTTTGGCTGTTTTTAAATACTGCAAGTTCCGGTGATCAGTGATTACGGTAATGGTATACCTGGCACCAAGAAGGTAGTGCCGGCAAGCCTTAAAGGCGGATTTGATAGCTAATAGCTCTTTATCGGTAATCGCATAGTTTAACTCAGGTGCTGAGAACTTTCTGGACCAAGACGCTACTGGGTGAAGTTGACCGGTTTCAGGATCCTTCTGGGACAGGACAGCTCCGATGGCTAAACTGGATGCATCAGTTTCTACTATGTATGGAATCTCAGGGCGTGGATGTTTTAAGACAGGTGCTGATGTGAATTTCGCTTTCAGCTCTTGGAAGGCCTTTTCAGCCTCTTCGGTCCACAAGAAGCGTTTGTTTTTTCGCAAAAGTGCTGTGATGGGGTGTACAACATGGGAGAAGTCCGGAATTAATCTGCGGTAGAAATGAGCAAATCCGAGCATGCTTTGTACCCCTTTGACTGAACTGGGTGATAGCCACTTGAGAATTGTGTCCACCTTTCGAGAGTCCATTCGGACTCCCTTTGGAGTCAGGATAAATCTAAGAAATTCAACTTCCGTAGCATGAAAAACACATTTTTCCAATTTTGCATATAACTTGTGCTGGCATAGTTTCTCAAGGACTGCACGCACGTGCTTAACATGGTCTGATTCTGAGGAGGAGTGCACTAGAATATCATCTATGTATACGACGACACAGACGTCAATGAGTTCATGAAGGACATCGTTCATAGAATACTGGAAGGCTGCTGGTGCATTGCACAACCCGAAGGGCATCACCTGATATTCGAATAATCCGTACTTGGTACGAAAGGCAGTCTTCCATTCGTCGCCTTTCTTGACACGTACCAGATGATATGCCCCTCGGAGATCTAACTTAGTGTAGATACAAGCATCCTTTACTTGGTCTAGTAATTCGGGGATCAGAGGCAAAGGGTATCGTTTTTTTACCGTAATCTGATTTAATGCGCGGTAATCTATGCACATTCTAAGGTCACCTTCTTTTATTGGCACAAAGAATAAAGCTGAGGATGCAGGAGACTTGGAAGGACGAATAAAGCCATTAGCAAGGTATTGGTCCAAGTATTGCCGTAGGTGAAGATTTTCAGGTTCCGTGAGGGCGTAGATTCTACTGCATGGGGGTTGTGCACCGGGTAGGAGTTCGATTTGACAATCGTATGATCTGTGAGGAGGTAAAGTATTGGTCTGTTCTCTTTGAAAAACATCCTGAAATTCTTGGTATTCCTGTGGTAACTGCACGATTGGGTTAACGACTGTAGCCAGGCCTTTGTTCAAAGTTTTCTCCGGGTAACAGGTGTGTGCACAATCCGGGAAGGTTATTCTCTTCTCTCGCCATTCTATACAAGGATTATGTGTTTCCAACAATGGCATCCCCAGTATTATCTGGAACTGTGGGGCTTTGATTAGATCAAACACAATAGTCTCTCGATGCCCATCTTGACTCAACAGTGTCATCTCTGTAGTGGAATGAGTTACAGGCCCCGAGGCAATCTCAGTTCCATCAACTGTGGTGATGACATCCGATGTGGTCTTTTTGCAAAGAGGTAGATTTATCCTTGACACCAATTTGTGGTCCATATAGTTTACTACGGCCCCGCTATCTATGTATGCCCTTACTGCGTGCATACGTGATGGCTGCCTGGGATCAAGTAGGACCATTGGGATGATCAGATGCGAGGTGTAAGGGCCTCAATACACGGAAGGCGGTAATGGTTAACGGCCACCGTTAATGGTAACGGTGACCGTAAACCATTACCGCCTTACTACGAGGTCCCTTAGCGGGTTGGTGCTTTAACGCCTGCTTTTTGCAGGCGTTAAAAACCAACCCGCTAAGGGACCTCGGAGCTATTTACGGCACCGCAAAATTGCAGTGCTAGCGCCTTCCCCATTCCCATAGAGCCCTATGGGGCAGAAATGGGAATGGGGAAGGGCAATGGCGGAAGGGGGATTTACCGCCCCACCAACCTTGGAATGGGGCGGTAAATCCCCTTTCCGCCAAGGCGGTGCCGGTATTTTACCGGCATGAGCCATGGCGCTAATAGCGCCATGGCTCACCGCCTTCCGTGTAATGAGGCCCTAAGTGTCCTTCTTTAAGCTCGGCAAGCGGACCTCTACGCTTGTCGGGCGTGGTCATTTCCCGAATCAGGCTCTATGTGGCTTTTATCAGCAACTCCTACCACCTTCTTGGGTGGTTTTGTAGGGCAATCCCGTAGAAAATGTTCTGAGGTTCCACAGTACAGACACAACTGCATCTGTTCCTTTGGGGGCAACGTTGGGTTTAACCAATACCCGATTCTCGAACTTAGATCGACCCGTCTTTTGGTTCTGAAGTCGGTAGTCTAGCAGAACCACTAAGTCTATAAATTCTGTGCAATCCTGAGGTGGGTTCACAACTTGAGCCAAGACATCTTTGAGTTCTCCCCGAAGTCCATGATGAAACAATGTAATTAATTTTTCCTCCGGCCACCCGGTTTCCACCACCAACCTATTGAAGGTTGCAATATAGGTTAGCAGATCCTGGTTACCCTGTCGTAAGGATAAAAGTTTGTTGTCCAGGGCTTGACCCTGTGAGTGTCTGGCGAATAGGTTGCAATATAGGTTAGCAGATCCTGGTTACCCTGTCATAAGGATACAAGTTTGTTGTCGAGGGCTTGACCCTGTGAGTGTCTGGCGAATAGTTTTTCCATGCTCCTTTGAAAACCCTAAAAATCCCGGAGAAGGGGATCATCCTGGTTGATTAACAGAATGGACCAATCCGCTGCGCTGCCACTAAGATATGACAATACAAAGGCTACTTTGGCTTGGTCATTTGGAAAGGCTCCCGGTCTGCATAAAAAGTGCAAGCGGCATTGGTTGATAAACACGGCGAACCTTTTGGGGTCCCCAGAAAAGCGTTCGGGTGGAGCTAACGGAATATTTTCTGGTAAAACCACTTGCACAGGATTGCTTGATGAAACGGGGGTTGGGTTTCCCCCATATCCAGGTAGGGGCGTTTGCCCAGCTTGGTTTTGCAGTAGTTGCCTAGCTAGATCATCAGTGCGCTCCTTTGAGACAATCAGTTCTCTCCTGAGGGCATTAGTATCTTGGTGAGCGGCATGTACTTCCGCCCTAAGTTCCCCCAATAATTGGGCCAGTTGGTCGGTTTACGAGGTTTCCATAACACCCGGGTGGGTATTTTTAGAAAGGCTTTGTGTTCTGTTACGCTCACCTGGACCCCACAGGGGTGTCGATCGGACCCGGACAGCTGCGGTCTCCGTCAACGTGATGCGTAGTGCAGAGATGACTGCCTGGACTGGCCCGCCTAGTCTTGTCTGCTGGACCCGAAGAAGTATTTTCCTGCAAGTGGAGACAGGGATTAGCCACCTGTGGGTTTTAGTGATAGCCTCCCAACTGTTCTCGCTCTCCCCCACTAATCACTTCCGATATCCCCTTAGTAACCTCACCTTATGTTTGTAAAAGATGAGCTCTCCATCCTGCGTGTCTTGCAGGGGCGCGTAGATACCAGTTACTTTACTGGTTTGATGGCGTTGGGAGAGTCCCGGTAAGCATTGACTCTGAAGTCCCAGGTGGGATTGGTAAGTATCAAGTTCAAAGAGTTCAATGCGCCTGATGTTCACTTTTGTCCCCTTCCTTCCTTAAATTGCAACTGAGTTTGTGAGAAGAATGTCTCGTAGCTGCTGCTGGCATTCAGGTAAGAGTCTGTGTTACCCAATGGTGTCCGGTAACTATTGCATGCATTAACGTTTGTTTTTCTCCCTCTTTAAAGATGCGCATATGAAGATATGGAGAATAAAACTGCCGGTGGTAAATCAGGTAAGTCTATGGTGGTAAGAGTTATTTGTTGATTCCCTTGGCTCACCTTGTTGTTCTTGTGCCCCTAGGTGCCGGAGTACGGCGAAAAAATGATGGAGACTGTGCCGGATCGAAAGATGCTGTGAGAACTGGTGAGTATGGCGCCGTGCTGGAGCTGGCAAAGAGACGCGTGCAGAACTGATGTACTTTCCAGGTCGGGAGATGAAATGGATCCGGAATCAGGTGAGGAATTTGAAATAAGTTAATTTTCTAACCTTGTCCTTTTCTTCCTCTTTATTCTAGGAGCTCCGGATTCGAGGCGGGCGTGGCAGAAGAATGGATGCTGGCTGCAGGCACGCGGGCGTGGCAGAAGACTGGATGCTGGCTGCAGGCACGGTGAGAGTCACGCTGCTGGATGCAGAATAACAGGAAGCATGTGCTGCTGTTCGGGCGTGGTTTAAATAGCCTCCAAAGTAGTCCCAGGAAAGAAGTTCCCCAGGACCACACGCGAGTAAAAAATAGTCCCTGTAGTAAAACAGTCCCATCCAGGCCTCAGGTTGGCTTGGATTTATTTGCAGCTTGGTCTGCATGAGGTAAGCAATGTCTATGAGCCTGGCGCCTATGGCGCCAGGACTGATTTTTATTATGAGCCTGGTGCCTACGGCGCCAGGACTGAACCCAGACAGCCGCTAACTGGGGCTGCTGGGGTGTTTGTAAATGTCTGGATGCCTGCTCCCGGGGCTGATGTGCTTGATCCGGATGACCCGGGGTAGGCATCATGACAGAGACGTGGCTCTCCCAGACTCCTATCTGGGATGATCACATTATTATAATAAATCTTGCTGTAACTAGAACTAACGGAAGACCAATGGCAGGACTTCATGTGGCCACCAAAAATTCCAAAGGTCTAGTTCTGAAAGAATGGGTATATCCCAATAATTATATGCAGCTGGTGAGAATAGAATTACATCAATACTCTGTTGCAATAATATAATTGTATTGGAATCATCTAAGCCTTGCAGATGAAGTTTTTTTTTTTCTTTGATATGGTCTCTATATTGGATCTCCTTGCTACTTATTAAACCATCACATCTATTATTATTGCTGGTGACTTAAATGTAAACAGCTTTTTTGATACTAATTGGCATCACACGCCTAGAGCACATAGATGTATGAGTTTAATGCGCAATCGACAAATGGCCATGCTTGATGGATCTGTTGAGGGAGATTATCCGGCCAAATTCACTTGGCATCGTGAACAACAACAAACCACAATTGATTATGTCTATACAGATTGTAAACTATTTTCCCAGATTAATAGTTTCATGGTTATTAACCAAAGCAGAAGTGACCATGATCAACTTGTGGCCTCATTGTCGTGGTACACTCAAGGAACAGAAAACAGATACCAATACTATAATGGGCAGCTTGAAGTAAGCAATGGTTGTAATCAATTTATTTGTAATCCTAAACGATTACGAGAACTGCAGATATCATTAAAACACTGTAGCGAACATAATGAGCACAATCTGCTTTGTCCTAATGACTATACTTCGAATATGTTCATATTTCAGGAGACCTTCACTCAAATGAAGAAGCCTATATTCAGACATAAGCACAATTATGACTTTCAGGTAAAAGAAAGGAAATCAAAGTTGCTGAAAGACATACGTAAAGTGTTATTTAATAATCAAGATGTTCTTCAAAAAATAAAGACACTTAAGTCCCAATATAAAAACTGGGTAGTGTCTAAAAGATCTATATTATATCAACATGACAGTGAATTAATTCTTCACGCAATTGCCTCTAGAGGTTTAGGTACAATATGGCATTTGCTTAACACCATAACATTAACATCTCAAGCTTCTTTACAGATAAATGCTGTGTCTGAAGATAGTTGGGTTAAGCACTTCACACAACTCTACTCAAGAGAATCTACAAGCACTCGACATATTCAAATGCTTCCATTATTATTTCCCCTGCTTGCATTTGATATCGATGATATTAAAATATTAATTGCAAAATCGTCTCATTCTAGGGCCACTGGACAAGACAGGTTGTACAAAAGTCACTTTAAAGCCAAGCCTGACCACTGAGCAGATGTTTTATTCCCAATTTTTCAAGAAGTCATGTCAACCCAATGCATTCCAGCTAGTTTGAGGAAATCGGTGATAGTGTCCATTTCTATACCTGATATGGGAACTTCGATTAACCTTCTAACTGTCGCAGCAATTCAGCAGCAAATCAACAAATCAAATGAGCCAATATTTATGGCTTTTGTCAATTTTAAGTCGGCTTTTGACTCTGTAAACAGAGCTTTCCTATTTCATAAGTTGGAAAAAGCGGGCGCTGTCCGGATAATTTGCTGAATTTAATTAAACAACTTCACACACAAACATCAATATGTGTACGAAGCCGAGCAGGGAAGGCCGGAAGGAAAGGCCTCCCACGCTCTTATCAGCTCTGCTGCGAGCTCACCGACACACGGATCAGCAGGGAGCTGATCCGATCGAATTCGGATTCTCAGAGTGCTTCATCCACTCATCCCCGTTCGCCGCGTGTTCCACGGCCCTGCAACTTCCTAAGATGGCGCCCATGGTTGCCATGGACGCCAACACAACAACGGAGCCAGCTGCTAGCACCGCCGCGGGCCCGAGCGCCCATTCGCTGCCTTCCTCTGCCTGCCCCTCCCCTCCTGCTTTAAATGGAGGGGGAGAGGGCCGAGAGGCGAAGCCGAGCAGGGAAGGCCGGAAGGAAAGGCCTCCCACGCTCTTATCAGCTCTGCTGCGAGCTCACCGACACACGGATCAGCAGGGAGCTGATCCGATCGAATTCGGATTCTCAGAGTGCTTCATCCACTCATCCCCGTTCGCCGCGTGTTCCACGGCCCTGCAACTTCCTAAGATGGCGCCCATGGTTGCCATGGACGCCAACACAACAACGGAGCCAGCTGCTAGCACCGCCGCGGGCCCGAGCGCCCATTCGCTGCCTTCCTCTGCCTGCCCCTCCCCTCCTGCTTTAAATGGAGGGGGAGAGGGCCGAGAGGCGAAGCCGAGCAGGGAAGGCCGGAAGGAAAGGCCTCCCACGCTCTTATCAGCTCTGCTGCGAGCTCACCGACACACGGATCAGCAGGGAGCTGATCCGATCGAATTCGGATTCTCAGAGTGCTTCATCCACTCATCCCCGTTCGCCGCGTGTTCCACGGCCCTGCAACTTCCTAAGATGGCGCCCTTGGTTGCCATGGACGCCAACACAACAACGGAGCCAGCTGCTAGCACCGCCGCGGGCCCGAGCGCCCATTCGCTGCCTTCCTCTGCCTGCCCCTCCCCTCCTGCTTTAAATGGAGGGGGAGAGGGCCGAGAGGCGAAGCCGAGCAGGGAAGGCCGGAAGGAAAGGCCTCCCACGCTCTTATCAGCTCTGCTGCGAGCTCACCGACACACGGATCAGCAGGGAGCTGATCCGATCGAATTCGGATTCTCAGAGTGCTTCATCCACTCATCCCCGTTCGCCGCGTGTTCCACGGCCCTGCAACTTCCTAAGATGGCGCCCATGGTTGCCATGGACGCCAACACAACAACGGAGCCAGCTGCTAGCACCGCCGCGGGCCCGAGCGCCCATTCGCTGCCTTCCTCTGCCTGCCCCTCCCCTCCTGCTTTAAATGGAGGGGGAGAGGCCCGAGAGGCCAAGCCGAGCAGGGAAGGCCGGAAGGAAAGGCCTCCCACGCTCTTATCAGCTCTTTGCTGCTCGTCTGCTGACTGCCCGGAATCCAAGCGGCATCTCGGAGGTAAGAATCAGAGCTACGAGTCAACTAGCTCATACCCATGCCCTCATACCAGATGCCTCAGATTGCGCACCCGCACGCTGCAAGCCACCTTCAAGTACAATCCCCTCCCCACGAACATCCGCAATGCACGGCTATGTTCACGCATCTTGCCGCCCCCACAACATGTGTCCTCGAATAGACTCTTCCGCAAAAAGCCTACTGCTTCTATGGATATTGACAACATAGCAGTGATGACGTACGTAACTACACCCACATGGGTGCCACCCCCATACAAAATGTGTTACCACCTGTGCCCACCACCACTGAAAATGAGCCCCCCAGTGTAAAACCTGTGGTTTGCAATTCTTTTACCACCATTTTGAATGCTACTGTGCCAAATGTATTACCACCTGTGCCCACCACCACTGAAATTGAGCCCCCCAGTGTAAAACCTGTGGTTTGCAATTCTTTTACCACCATTTTGAATACTACTGTGCCAAATGTATTACCACCTGTGCCCACCACCACTGAAATTGAGCCCCCCAGTGTAAAACCTGTGGTTTGCAATTCATCTACCACCATTTTGAATGCTACTGTGCCAAATGTATTACCACCTGTGCCCACCCCCCCCCAGCCACTACCGGACCACATCTTAAATGCGCCTTGATTAACGCTAGGTCCATCAACGCCCACGCTTTAGACATCCATGACCTTCTAACCACCCATGACCTCGATCTACTCATGATCTCTGAAACATGGCTACACGATGCCTCTGGCCCAGCACTCGCCCTCGCACTACCACCTGGATACTCCATCACTAGACAAGATCGCCTCTCCAAAGGTGGAGGTGTAGCAATTATTGCCAAAGACTGCCTCTCTATCAGGAAGGTAGAGAAATCCTTACTCAACAGTGACTACCTCCAAGTCAAAATCAACCTATCCCCCCAATGTACCATTACTGTCCACATTGTCTACCGCCCCCCAGGCTCAACAGGTGACTTCCAAGCCTCCCTCATCCACCTCCTCTCTGACAACCTCAAAAAACAATAAAAAGCCATCCTCCTTGGGGATGTTAACCTAGGTCTCCTGGACAGGAAGGACCCAGCAGCCAAATCCCTGGACTCAGCCCTCAAGGCTCTGGGGTACAATAACACCATCTTTAGCCCAACCCACACCCAGGGCAGAACTCTCGACTGGATTGCGCAACACAACTGCCCTCTCATTATCACTGGCAACTTTCCCACCCCATGGTCAGACCAATACATCATCACCTTCAACATCCTCACTACCCGCTCCACCACCCCCCCACCCCAACCACTGCCACCCTGTCTTGCCAGAAGCTCCCGCCAACTCACTAAGGAAAAGCTACTGCCTTTCCTCCAAGGCCCAGCCTTCAGACCCCCTTTCTCCACAGACCCAGAAACACTCGCAACAGCCTACGAAGTTGCCATCAAAGCAGCCATTAATTCCATTGCCCCCCTTAAACCCCGTAAGCCCAAACCCACCAGCCACTCTAACTCCTGGTTCACCCTGGACCTCCTCGCACTCCGCATTGAAAAAAAGGCCGCTCTCACTCAGTGGCAATTGTCTCACTCCGACAAAGACAAGACGACTTTTAAATCTTGCTCCACTAGATATAAAAAAGCAATCACCCTAGCTAAGGCCAAATCCTTTGAATCCAGAATCACTGAAGCACAATCCAGCACTAAAGAAATCTTTGCCATCTTCAGGGAGCTTGAAACACCCACGCCCGCCCCCCAGAACTTCACCAAAGACAAGGCCTGGTGTGATGCTATACAAACAGCCATGAAAAATAAATTGAACCTGCTCCAAAACAAAATACTAGCCACTAAGCAAGCCCTACCCAACACACACACCCCTGCCCCACCACCAGCCCCGGACCCCCCCAACCCTTCTCATTCAAGCCCATTCTAGAAAAAGACATCACCAACATAATGAGGAACATCAAACCCTCCAACTGCAAAGGTGATGCATGCCCAGCCACCATTATCGAAGACTGCTCTGAAGCGCTAGCTCCCTTCCTTACAGCCTTTGTAAACGCCTCCTTTACTACTGGGAAAGTCCCTGCCTCCCTCAAGGAAGCCTGGGTCTGCCCTCTCTTAAAAAAGCCAACTCTCGACCCCACATCCCCCAACAACTATAGACCTATCACCACTGTCCCTTTCCTCCTCAAAATACTGGACAAAGCAGCCTACCTGCAGGTTCAACACTTCATTGAGGAGAACAAACTCCTAGGACTCCGCCAATCAGGCTTCCGCCCCAGACACGGGACTGAAACCGCCCTACTTGACCTGAAAAACCAAATGGACGATGCCAGAGACATGGCCAAACCAGCACTTCTCTTACTTCTTGACCTATCCGCGGCCTTCGACCTCGTGGATCATGACGTCCTATGCCACCACCTCTCCTCTACTGCCAAATTCTCCCCTGAAGCCACAGCATGGATCACTTCCTTCCTACAAGACAGAACCATGCAAGTATACTCGGACTCAGCATCCGCATCTCCAACTACCATTCTCTGCAGTGTGCCCCAAGGCTCCTGCCTCTCACCCACCCTCTACAACATCTTCACACGACCACTCTTTCTCATCCTCGACGCCATGGGCATTTCATATACTAACTACGCCGACGACACACAGATCCTCCTAACCCTCACTGGTAACTATGACACTGACTCCATGACCCTCAACAACCTCTACAACACCATCCAAGCCTGGATGGCAGACAATGGACTATGCCTCAACTCCGACAAGACTGAACTCCTTTTGGTAGGCTCACCCGACACACTGAAAAATCTAGACTCCCAATTCAGCCACTTCACCATAGACTCTATCAAAATACCTGTCTCAGAATCAGTCAAAACCCTTGGAGTCTACTTGGACTCCAACCTATCCATGGATAAACAAGTCAACGCTATAGCCTCTGCAGCTGCATACCATGCCAAACTTATCAACGCAGTCAGGCCCTTTCTCTCCAAAGAGAACTGCACTAACATAGCCAGAGCCATCACTGGATCCAGGCTTGACTATTGCAATGTACTCTTTCTAGGCACCTCCAACAGAAACCTAGAGAGGTTGCAAATCATTCAGAATAGTGCTCTCCGGGCAGCCCAAGGCATTGCCAAAAGGGAACACATCTCGGAGGCCAGAAAGCTAGCACACTGGCTCGCAATAAAAGAACGAATCATTTTCAAGACACTGACACTGACCCACAAGTGCATTCACCTCACTGCCCCTGACTACCTCTCCCAGAGGATCCACCCCGTCTCTTCTATGAGGCCAACCAGATCACCATATACTAACATGCTCTCTGTGCCATTAGTAAAAAAAGTCAGAGCGGGCGGATCCAGCTTCCCATATCTCGCACCCACGCACTGGAACGCCCTACCTCCCACAATCAGAGGCGAGTCCTCCCTCAGCACCTTCCGCAAAACCTTGAAAACAATCTTATTCACATAAGATTTGTTGCACTAGTCGAATACATCTCATATATTCCTAATGCATAAACTGTACTGTAATGACATACTGTACCAACCAAAATGTCAGCTCTATGCTTTGTCGAACTCATACTGTACCTATGAATGACTATATGCCTGTAACCAAGATTTTTGCAAGTAACAGCGCCTCAATGCCTGTGGGTTACTTGCGCGCTATATAAATATAAATAAATAAATAAATAAATAAATAAATAAATAAATCTGATGGTAAGCTTTCCACAAAAATACAAACCGAATGTGGTTTGAAAGAAGGAAGTGTGCTTGCATCTGTTATATTAATTTTTGAATTAATTTTTTAAATATATTAATTTTTGAAAATGTATTCTTAATCTGTTATTTTACACATAGCACGCCAGGGCGTCCAATTGTCTTTGTAGATCCACCTGGGTCTGGTCTAAAAGACTCAAGTCGTCTGCGTAACGTAGACAACTAATCGGTATTCCAGCTATACGAGGTGGAAAGCATCTGATGTTTTTAAAGGCATTACTGATGTCCGATATAAGTAAATTGAACAACGCTGGAGCTAGGGCACATCTTTGCTTCAATCGATTAAATTGTACAAATGGGTTCTGTCAAGTTTCCACTGTCTAACCTCACCCCTGAGGAAGTGCATCTTCAGAGCATCTCTAGTATCGTGAGAGCATCCCCAGTTTTTTAACTTTGCCCAGAGGAGTTGCCTATCTACAGTGTCAAAAGCCTCTGCTAGGTAGATTGACGCGGGGTATAGTTCAGTCCCGTTCTTCCTCTGAGTGCTGGACTTTAGAATATTGATCAGAAAAAGATTCAACGTCGTCCCTATTCCTTTTTCGAACCCTGCTTGCCATTGGTTGTAAGGGTGTGACGACTTACTCCAGGACGTGACGGAGTCCAGAATCGATGAACCAAAAATATTGGTGATTATGTCGAGCAAATCGATTGACCTATAGTCGTTATTGTTGGCCCTTTCGCCTTTCTTGAAAACCAGCACAATTATAGAAGTGGTGCAAGACTATGGGAGTCTTTTTGCCCTCTTGATTTCCCTAAACAATTTGTATATCCTGTCTGCCCATTTCTCTGGTTCTTTCTTCAACATTAGGTTTGTAATGCCATCGCGGCCAGAGGCCCTAGAATTGCTGGCCTTCTGAATAAGGTTCAAAATCTCGCTCTTCTCTGTTGAGAAAGTCCAGACTGTTGCTGGGTTATTCCTTCGATGATTTCACAATTGTCCGGCCTTTGCAAACAATGATCTAAAGTGTTCCACCCATGTCTCTAATGGTATCGGATTTCAGATCAAAGATGCCTGTGGAGCATTTAGACCATTCAAAATCCTCCAAATGTCTGATGTGTTTTTCGTGGTCACTAACTTCAGCATCCTGTTGTAACATTATAAACGTGTGACCTTCTAGCCAGTTGTGAAAAATTTGTTTCAATCGCCTTGATCTCACCTTTGACTCTTGTGTAGATTCAAAGAAGTTTGCTCTAACTGCTTCTTCAGGTCCTTTTTCCTCTTTGCCAACTCAGCATCAAATTTGTAGTGGGCAGAAAATTCACATTTTTGACTGCTTATTCTGACTTTGTTGAAGGCAGTAAGATAAGGACTAGCCATGAAGAAAAAATGGCTAGCGAGTCCCGGCTGAATCCTCAGTCTATTTCTGCCAGAGCTGACAGCTAGTTTTGTCAGTGTTTTAACAGCTGACTCAGTAATCAATCCATATATGGTTATTGTTACAATGTTATGATCAATGAGGTCAGTATCTAGCACAGTCAAATTAGGTAGGTGCCCATGTAAGTTGTCCAAAGCAACTATATAGTCTAGAACTTTTTTGTCATGGCCCCTAATCCACGTTGGTTTTGCGGGCACATCCCCAGTAGTGTGTCCATTTGCCAGGAAGATGTTTGTCAGGGCTAAGTCATTCCTACATTGCTGACCTCTCGATACTTGTGGAGTGGCTGATGGAGTATGCTCTTCAATCAATTTTGAATTGGTATCGAAACTGTGGATGTTGTGATCACTGCATAATATGCTATCCAAATTTGACCAACTACCCATAGCCTTGTCCACAAGATCAAGAATGAACTAGCAAAGCCCCCTCCCTTGGCTGAGGCAATGTTCCAGTAAAGGTTTATTATCATCACCTTCTTGGCATGCTCTTTTTGACAGGGTCCCATGCTTATTATAATAGCCTGTATAAGAGGATATGGTCGGCTTTCCAAGATCACTTTAAAACCTCGGCTATATTTTAATGCCATTATGAGGCCTGCCGTTGGTCTGCCAGTAGGACCCTTCTCTGCCTGGTTTAAGTAGATAGTAAAGCCGTCCAGGAGGAGGGATTTCCGGAGCCACGTCTCTTGTAGGCAGACAATATCAAAATAGTCAAACTTTACGGCCCCCTTTCCAAAAAGGTGTGCAAAGCCTCTGTTGTTTCAGCTGCAAAGCAACATCGGGTAGAGGTCCGGTCTGTTGGACAGTACCACCTTTAACATAGGGGGTTATGCCGCAAACATCCGGAAGCCAGGGCCTCTGCTAGCCAATCCCAGCGTACTTTGCCTCATTAATGCCGCTGAACACCAGCTTGGTCTCTTTTCTCTTCCACTGTGCAGTTATTTCTGACTACAATGCAGATAGTCTGATTTTTTGGTATGACGCTTACGCCGAATGAGTAGGCCTGTACTCCATTTTAGGCCTTAATTTGTCTTGCTTGAGTTCAATAGGGATTCTCGCAGATGGTCTTCTTACCGGTACTGAGTTGCTTCCACCCTTGGGTATTCAACATGGGGATTTTGAATTGTGTTGTAGTCCGATAGGGCGAAGCCCATAGGTAGCAGACTCCCCTTCAACCCAGTAGTAGATTTTTTTCTCCCAAACAGAGACAGATACATCACTGCTTTATCCAGACTGTCTCCTTCTGGAAATTCTATCAGGTGCAAGTCTTTAGACTGAATTTGCCTTAAGTCAGGGATACTGTGGAGAAGGCATAGTATATATCCTCTGTTTAAGATTAAATTGTCTTTTATGTGCACCACCCTTTCCAGTAACAGTCTACATGTGTCACTAGGCCTATCTTGGTCACTTTTCATTCGACCTAGCTCTCGAGTGTTGGACTTCTTTAAAGTGGCACTGTGATTGCCCTTCGTGGCCGCCATGCCTCTGTGGGAATCTTTTCTTCTTTGCTCCAATGTCTTGAAGGGTGACCAAGACTCATACTGGTCATTGCCGTTCCTCGGGTCATGGGCATTTGCTTGGCAGACATCATTATTGCCCCTGACTTCTCTGGTGAATTGGTCCCTCCTCCTTTCAATGGTTACCATGTAATTTCTCCTACGAGATGTCCTTTTTCTTTTTGTTCTATCGCCCTCTCTGCTATGGGTGAGTTTTCCATCATCATATTCTGTTTCACTAAGGCTCTCCAATCTGCTGGGGTCGCCTTGAGTGAGACACCTGTGAGAGAAGGGCTCATCCACCCCCTCCTTATGGGTAGTGATTTCCTCTTCTTCCTGTGAATTAAAGGTCGAGAGGTTAATTAGGTCAACCTGATCTTCATCCTCTGAGAGGACCTCTATTTGACGGGCTGGTCTTTTCAGACTACCTCGCAATTCTTTAGTGTCGGTGTTGAAGGTTTCCACTTTCAAAGTGAGACATATTTTCTCATTCGTCTCCATTGGCTATGTCACTGTGGTCTTGGGAAGAATTAGATTTCGGAGAATTAGCTGTTCTCTTCGTGAGGTTGTGGCTGAATTTGTTGGACATTTTGAGAGTTAGACTTGTTGGATCTCACTTATCTCCTTTCTTTGGTAATTTTTAGTTTTAGAGCATCTCTCTTACTTTGAGTTGATTTCTTTGAGTTTGCACTCATTGTCCTCCCTTCCATCAATTTATCAAATATCTCAAACTTCTTCTTTGGGATACAAGTTTCTAACTCCATTGCCCATCGCCCTCAAAGATCCCCTCAAAGACGATTGCTCGCCTTGGTTAGACTGATGTAACATAGTATAGTCCATGGGGGGGGCACCCCTTATTTACTGTAATATCTAAGCAAGTTGGGTTAGAGCCAAGAACATCTTTGGTACTCCTAGGAACTTTTCTACTTGATTTTTTAGCTTGATCTTGCGTGGGATTCATCTTTGTAGAAATCTCCGTGGTGTCATATTGATTTTTAGGCCCATCGTTCAGGTGCTCCATGGCCGACCGTCTTTTGTTTTCTTCCTTGGTGATCAGGTCAATAATACTGTGAAGGATCTTGGTGATTTCCTCCTTGTTTTTATCCAGGTTTCCTTTCATTGCTGTTACAAATCCTTCCACAAGTCGAGGTTCGAATTAAGTATAGCCATCACTGTATTTTGGTCTCAGATTTGGTTGCTCAGGGTTTCATACAGCTTCAAAAATGGTGCCAAAGTTAACATATGGGCCGTTATTAGGCCTGCATCAATTGATGGCTTGGTTGAGGTCTGCTCTTCCACCTGAGCGGCCGCCATGTCTAGTAAAAGATCTTCATCTGAGAGGGGCTTGACATTTGACATTTTTGCCACTTCTGTGAATAAAAATGGTATTGGGCCTTGTCTATCTGGTCCACTCAGTGGACTCCACTATTGGGCTTTGTCAGAAGTAATGTTTGCCTTTTTCTGATGCAACGTGGAGTACCCCCCAAAATCAAGCTCTTCAATAGTTCTTTTTTGGGGTCATTTCCGCTGCCCGACTGCCCTTTGGCATGACTATTGCCAGGCAATTCATTAGTAATCATACCCATATGGCAGTCAAGCGTGGTCGGGCCCCTGGTGATATCGTAAATTCTCTTTGGAAGAACAAGGGAGTAAATCATGTGTTGATATTTCACACAGGTCTGATGTCTCATTCCCACAGCCCAAAACCGACTCCTCTGCATTACGGTAGACAAAGCATTCATTAGACAGTAGATTTGGTGGGGCAAGATCTCTAGGTTTCTAACAAGACTTCAGCTACTGCTGTGCATGCTTTTTTGTTGGCCCTTTGAGATGGCTTTCCCAAATCTGTACACCACTATTGCTTCAGGGGTGGCTGTTGATCCAGAGTCTGTGGTCGGCGTTGCACCACCGACCGAATTGCCACTTTCTTTTTGCAGTTCATCCATTAACTTGGGGGAGGTTTCCCAGAGCTTGACACCATTTAAAACAAGAGGTGCCTCTTGATCACATGTGGCTCCATCCGCCTCTCTTTCCAGGGTACTCAACGGTGATACCGTAGTGGCTCCTATTTGTACCCGTACATAAATAGGGCACATTCTAAGCTGTTGATTTTCCACCTCCTTGTCACTGGATGGTGTTGCGAAAAAAGGTAAGTTTTAAGCTGTTTTCTGAAAAGGAAGAAATTCTTGATTAGTCTGAGGAAAAGAAGCAGAGACTTTCACAGGGTTGGAGCTGCCACTGACAAAGCTTGGCAACCCACTGTGGCCTTCCTAACCTCAGACTTCTCGCTGTTAAGCTTGAGCCAGTTTGCACTCATACAGCTGCCAATTGATGCAAGCCACAATCTCTGACCCCTGGCAGAGTAAGCTTGGTACTGGTCCACTCTAAAAATAATGTGGGTGTCGTCCGCATATGAGTAGAAACGACACCTCTGAGAGCAAATCAGCTCTGCCACGAATCTTGCATAGATTTTAAACAACAGGGTTAGACTGCGGAGCCCTTAAGGACTTGAAGCTGAAGGTCACTGAAGTCGAAGAAGACCTGTTGGGAGGAAGTGAGAGAGCCTGGGAGTGGTGGGAGAGCAAAGACATAAACCACTGGAGGACAGTACCCATGATGCCAACATCCTCGAGGCGATGACACAAAATAGAGTAATCAATTGTGTTGAACGTCACTGATAAGTCAAGCCTAATCAGGAGGAACGTACCACCTTGATCTCTAATGAGTGTGATATCATTGAGCATGGAAATTAGTGCCACCTCAGTCCCCATTAAAGGGCCGAACCATGATTGGTGGCTATCTAGAACAGAGTTTACCTCTAAAAAGTCTCTTAATTGAGGAGTAACAATAGCCTCAAGAATCTCATGAGAAACCGCAGAAGGAAAACCCAGATTCATTTTAAGGGCAGTAGGAACCACCCCACCATTCATGGAATAGTTAACCACTGAGGTAAAAAAGTGGGCAAGATCAACCTTGATCGCTTTAAGCATATACAGAAGAATGGGGTCAATTGGTGAACACGATCTAAGCCCGAAATGATTTCCAAGACTAGCAATTCTGAAACCTCCTCAAAGGATGAAAAAGTCTGAAGGGGCAAAGGAGAAGGGTCACTGAGCTGATGCTCTGCCCTCATAGAGGTCAGAACATTAGCTCTAATTAGCGCAATTCTGTGAGCAAAGAAGTGTGAGAGAGAGTCACAGAGATCTTGAGAGGCAGGGACCTGGGGTGAGATAGAGGATGAGCTGGAAAGCTCTTTAACTGCCCAAAAAAAGCATTTTGGGCTTGTTAGCCTGCAGAGAAATAAGGTTTGTATAGTAACTGGTTTTGGCAGACTTAATAGCCTTGTGGTAGTCTAGGCGGGCTGTTTTAAGCATGAGTCAGTCCTCCGACAAATAGCCTGATCGCCAGGCACGTTCTGCCGGTTTGTACACTAATTTCTGTGTCCTCAAGTCAGGGGTATACCAAGGGGCAGAACACCTACTGGGGTAGGCCTTATTAGTTAAAGGTACAGCCACATCAGCAGCCATATCAAAGACATCTTGAAGGGCTGACAAGGGATCGACAGTTGCGTCTGTGGAAGATAATATGGATAGACTGTCACGAATCTGCGAATAGAGTCTAATGGGATCCACTGGTCTCCAATTACGATAGGCACAGGCCATAGGAAGGGGGCCACGAATGGGACGAGCACAACATTTCAGGGGTTTTGTTGCATTAAGTTCTAACCTAAACATCCATGCAACTAAAGTGTTTTCCTTGAATTTCAAGGGTGTTGTTATTCTGCAGACTTTAGAACGCTCCCAGACCACTAGCATGGTCTTCTGCCATGGCAGTGGGCATGGCCTTTGGCTGTATCCACTGTCCATTTTAAAATGCTACCAGACCACTAGCCATGACTTTCGGATTCCAGGCTTTGAGAACTCACAATGTTTTTAGGAAATGCGCAGTGAGATTAAATAATTTGCCATGGAGCACACATGGATTATTTTATTATTGACTGGGAGACAAATACCAGAATGCAATTCCGCAAAAGGCAAAAAATGGTCTCTGAGTGCAAAACCTTCAAGGACTGACAGTAGCACAGTTTAAATAATTCAGATGCCCATTTGGTCACCCATCCATGCAGTAACTGGGACTGACCCTGCTTAGATTCAAAGCGGGACTGACCCTGCTTAGCTTCAAAGCAAGCTTGGTTTTGCAGTAGTTGCCTAGCCAGATCATCAGTGCGCTCCGTTGAGACAATCAGTTCTCTCCTGAGGGCATTAGTCTCTTGGCGAGCGGCATGTACTTCTACCCTAAGTTCCCCCAATAATTGGGCCAGTTGGTCGGTTTCCGAGGTTTCCATAACACCCGGGTAGGTATTTTGCCTGATAAGTTTTGCAATCCAAGTTCACAAAGAAGGATGCAAACCATGATTAAATAAGGACGCATTGATTAGGCGAGGAACGATCCTTCTGCTTTCCTCACCCAGTTCTGACTGTCTGTACCATTGATGGATGTAGGCAGATCTTAATCTTCACCTAAACATGTATGTTAAACAGTTTGGACCTGATTTCCAAAGAATAGCTAAAAAATAGTGCATAGCTTTAGCGCCACCGCTAAGAATGTGCCACGCAAAAATATGGTGCAGTGAGCTGATTCACAAAATAACCGTTGTCAAAAAATAAACAGCAAAAAGGAAAAATTGTAGCACCATACATGCCCAGAACACACCCCAAGGCTAGTCCAATAGGATCTATGTGATTTTAATGAATTAAATAATTCTTTATGTTGTCATTGCTAAAATTACTGCATACTGTCCAACATTGTTCCATGGGGCCATATTTCACCACAATGGAGGCAACTTGGACCCACATTGGTCTGTGACTGGAGGCGCTAAACAGGCAATTGCAGTGAGTGAGTGGCACAACCATAAAGAATGCTTAAAAAAATAACTGGCCCCCCCAAGCTCTAGGCAAAGCCAGTGTGTATTTGGCCCGATCATGCACAAAAAGAAACATGAACTACAGTTGAAAGAGGGAATGCCAAATTTGAGTCACCCTGACTTACTTGTCCATGATGTAAAACCTACACACGCCAAACAACAGTACTGATGGTATCAGTGTTTCAGCAGTATTTGTCTCAGAGGCAACATTGCTGAAAATCAACAATTTTGCTGACCTACATCTATTTCAAGCACATGCTTGGCTACTGCATACTTCAGGAGGAATTCTAGGCAACATTAATAATGAGCCTGTACTTGATGAGTTACTAGGGGGACACTCTTGGTTACTTGACAATTGCAAGCATTTACCAGACTTCAATGTTGAGGTGAAGGTTTCATCAATGAGGGAGCTGTAAATGATTGCTGCCTAAGGGACGACTGATACAGATGGAAGGATCTGACGTACAGATTCAGAGAGGATGTTCACCATAGACAATGGGCCTCATTACGACCCTTGCGGAAATGGAAAAATGATGGCGGAAATGCAATACCGCCATCGAACACCGCTCGTTGCGATCATGACCCGTCACCGTAAAGTACGATGCCATTAGCGACACCGCAGTGAACGGCAACGCTAACTGCACCAAGTACGCGCACGCGCGCCTTGCAAAACCGGAATCACCGCCATGGCGCAACGGTACGCGAATTCTGACCCTAGCGGACATGTACTGAACGCCATCAAGCACGTCGTAAAGTACCATTCCGCCATGGCGAGAAATACGGCAACGTGAACCAACCGTAAATGGCCCACTGAGTGCCTGTACTCCACTCCCTGGCCACATTGCACAACTCCTGGCAGGCGCAATGTACTCACACTATGCAACCAGTGAAATCTACAATTCACCCATGCATGCCAACGTAGAAAAGCATGCAGGGGCTCAAAGCGCCCCGTGAGTGGGCATCCATGTACGGCATGTCACCATAGCCGTACTGACGCAGCACAGGCATGTGAAGGTACAATACATCAAAATGAAAATCAAGAACACATGACACAAAACAACAGTAGTCCCCCATCGCTTGCCACCAGCGCAAGGCAACATCCAAAACAGCATCCTGAGGGGGATTGCACCAGCCCTGTACTCATGCCAGTAAACAAACCAACCATCAGCAGAAGCATGTACCACACAAGTTGGCAGAGTGACTGAGCAGCCAGGCTCATCCCAAGAGGGGCCGATGGGAGCTGCAGGGCACAGATGGCATCAATACAGAAGCTATTCCAATGGACATGACCCCAGTCCCCCTCCAACAAACGCACGCAAACACAGTCACCTGTGACCAGCCACATTCTGAACATCCCATCATTCCACCAATCGACCTGGCTGACAGGCACCAGTCGGCCAAAAGCCAATCCCCCGCCCCTGAACAGCACATCATGTAAACAGTCACAATGGCAGCCCCTATCCGTGACCATACTGTGCTACGTAGGCAAACGCGGCCAGTACTGTACCACACAACTCAACTCAGAAGGCGGAACACAATGCAGATCATCTCGCAATACATACCGCCACAAAGCGAAAATCGCCACATCACCTGCAAAGAACAACGCAACACGACAAATATCGGAATACAATTTAAATGCACATCCAAATGACAAAGGCCCCACAGCAATTTGCAAAATAACACCAAAACAACCATCATCACCGAGGTCTGCATCTGCAATAATTGACCAGCTTCCACTTGTGTGACGCCCTGTACCATCATGGCACACAGGGCCTACATCAACGTTCCAAAAGGCAACATGGAAGCGGCAAGAACCGCAGGTCCGTCCCATGAGGCAGGCACTAGTCGAGCTGAAAGGCCGAAATGTTGCACCTAGCCACCAGTACAGCGTAAGGGCATGTGGCCCATTGGCGATCGTCCCATAAGATCGAAATGGTGCTCCACTGATTCACCCGAAGCTGCAGGAGTCGAGAGTAAAAACCATCTGGAGGAGTGGCGTAGAGATGGCATCTGCAATAGGGCAGGAGATACCTGTCACCCAAAAGAAACACAAATTAACCGATTGCATTACGGGACTCATGATGCATTACAATCTTCATTCAACACACCAAATCCACACCCATATGCATGCTAGCCCACTCCAAAGGAATATACACACCCCTAAATCAGTATCGAATCATAACGAAATCAATCGAGCTAAATACACCATTGGCAACGTCGGTTACTGTGCATGCGTCCGTCAAGATAGAACCCATGACATGGGATTAGTAACGTGCCTAGACACAAGTGTATGAAGGCGCGTCGAGACAGGGAGGATCCGACAAGGGCAGATAGACGTATGTCCCACTATGGCAGCCTTGCATCACATAGCGCAGGGGAAGGGGAGTGAATCAAAAAACCCATGTACATGGCAGACCCTAAACGGAATCATCAGTCCATGCATCCATTCATCATTCCCTCATCCCGCAATGAAAACGCATGAATATTCACTCACATAATATGTGAAACTTCCATCGCGTCTGTGCGTAATGCAGTCCGCAAAAACCACTGTGCCCCTGGCCGGATCTGTAGTGTTGTGAAGCAAGATGGATTTGGGAACGTCCTGCCTTATCGTCCACTACGCTATTGCGCATCCCATTCAATTCATATCATTCATTGCCTGCTCGTTATGGGCCATGTCCCAAGGACATTCTACAATAGAACGTTACATTTCCAGCCAGACCTGTGGGCGTATCCTCGCCGCTACTTCAAAACCAAAAATGCTGGCCTTCGAATTCCTCACTTGCAACATTACGTCGAAAAGGCTTCTGTGAACGCTTGCATTCACAATTACATCAATGTAGTGCGGCTGTGTGTCATGATGCTAACTGGCTGCAATCACAAATGGGACGCCACGCCCGTCGGTGAAGTACGTTACTGTGCTGCATGAGGGTCGGCCATCGATCGAGCCCTACATACCACTGACTCTTCACAGGTATGTAAGCGGCTGCAATCATAGCATGTGTAACAATGGGAGCATACCATGAAAATCAGTCAAAGTACATCACACTGCCATCGGGATTAGATACATGATTCCAATCCCAAGATGCCATGCGGCCAAATGCAGCCTTACGTGCGGGACGTGCTCGGCCAGAAGGGATAGCATCTGCCACAGAATCATTCAATCAGCACAGGTGGAGGCCATACAGGCCGACAGCACATATATAGCAGACCCAAACCCCTCCCACAACCACTCCCACTCCAAAATGCTACCGGCAGGACTAGCGATGTTGGGCCTGGGGGACCAGATAGCACTGCAAGTGCTACAACTACAAGAAGACGACGAACAACAACAGGTACAACAACCGGGCGCACAGGGGAGACGGAGGAGAAGGAGGAGGAGGAGGGCAAGGCAGGGTCAGCAAGGCCCACAAGCACTGCCACTACCACCACGCAGGCGGCCCGCAATCCCACGCCTCCGAGCCGATCCGTTCAACCTCACTGCTGAGCAGATCCACACCCTCTACCGTTTGGACCGGGACACCATAATCGCCATTGTGGACATGACACATGCTGACCTCGTGAGCATGATAGATAGCCCAACCGCCATCCCACCCCTACTGAAGGTGGTGTCTGCACTCCACTTCCTGGCCACAGGCACCTACCAGCACACAGTGGGACAGTTGCATGGCATTTCACAGCCACTGTTCTCACGGACACTCTTCCAAGTGCACGATGCCCTCCTGAAGCACGCCGACGACCACATCACACTACCACGCACGTACCAGGAGATTACCAACGCAAAAGTGGGATTCCATGCACTTGGCGGCATCCCGGGTTGCATTGGTGCCATCGACTGCACCCATGTTGAATTGGTTGTCCCACATGCCATGGAGGTCCAGTACCGCAACCGGAAACAATTTCATTCAATCAATGTGCAAATGGTGTGTGACTCCAACAAGATATTTACGCATTGTTGTGCCAGATTTCCAGGATCTACCCATGATTCTATGGTCCTGAGGAACACAAGAATACCACGCTACATGGAGCGACACGCAGGGCACAGATCCTGGCTACTCGGTGAGTCTCATTCCATGCATGACATCGTGGCCCATTTGATGCGTCAATGACCTTGCAGGAGGGGGGGGGGGCTACTTAGCACTATCATTCCACTGACACCCTTTATTCGTCTCATACAGGTGATGCCGGGTATCCACTGAAGAGATGGCTCCTTACACCAATCCGGAACCCACAGAACGAGCATGAGGAGGACTACAACCATGCCCACTCACGTACCCGTGTGGTCATTGAACAGGCATTCGGCCTACTGAAGGCTCGTTTCCGCAGCCTCAGCAGGTCTGGCGGGGCACTCATGTACAGCCATGAGAAGGTTTCTAAGATGGTCATGGCATGTGTCATGCTGCACAACATGTGCATACGTAGGAATGTGCCCATGCCCCCTGACGCTGTACTGCATGCACCTGAAGATGATGATGATGATGAGGGTGGGGATGTGGAGGCACCTCAAGGAGTCCATGAGGCACAGGATGCACGTGCAATCCGACAGAGCATCATAGATGCATGCTTCTAGCAACCACGCATGGTGCCTATTACACGGAAAGGGGACCTGTGGCACTGTGTGTGTGTAGTACAGGCACATTGTGGACTGTACGCCTATGAAGGCCTCGTACGCAAATATCAATGTCCACACATGTCATTGGATGATTATGAGATGCTGTATTGTTAATGTGATTTGATTTATACACCCTATGGACCCGCCACCCAGTGAAGCCCAACACACCCCCTCCACCCTACTACCTCCCCCCCCAACACCAGTGTCCAAATATGCATGCTGTCCGTGGTTGGACGCTATTGCAAGCCCCCTCTACGGGTATCAGGGGCACCCCTGCCCGTGGAGCGCAGGTTCCTGCCAGATCTGCGTTGGGGGCTGCCCTGGACGGAACTTGCCACGGATGATGTCTCTGCCTGCTCGCGTCCATGCATGTCTCTGAGGGTTTGTGAGAGCTCCGAGAGCACACGGCGCACAGCAGCAAGTTCAGCACAAACGTCTTTGGACGTCGCATGCAGTTCCCCCCTCAGGCTCTCGGTGCTTTTCTCCATTTGTGCTCTCAGGCTCTCGGTGCTTTTCTCCATTTGTGCTCTCAGGCTCTCGGTGCTTCTCTCCATTTCTCCCCTGAGGCTCTCACTACTTTTCTCTATTTGTGCCCTGAGTGTCTCGGTGGATGTTTCCATGGCTGCCCTGGAACCCCCGCATTCATTTGCATGGTCCTTGAGTAGCGTGGACACTTCCTGCTGTTGCTCGATCAGCAGGTCGAGGGACTGTTGCCTCTGCTGGGCCATGGACATTTGCGGTGGTGTGACAGGGGGGCTGCTCAACACATGTTGCCTTGGCACAGGACTTGTGGGGGTTGGCCAGTCGTCGTCTTCAGGGTGCCCCTGCGTGGTTTCGTCATGGTGTAGGGGATGGAACATGCAGGGGGATTGGGAAAGGTCATGGATGGTACCTACGTCGCCAGCACTGTTTTCCGTGTCGGAGCATGCTGGCATGACAGCTGTGTCACCTATGGTGCTGCTACCACCAGAGGCAGTGCCATCAGATACGTTCTTTGGGGGGACCTGTGGTGCTGGGGTTGTGGACTTGCTGGCTGCTGGGGTGCCTGTTGCAGTCCCCTCCAGTGTGCTGCCACTTGATTCCTGCTGCTGCCGTGTCTTGATCCTTGCACCTGAGGTGGAGGCTCTTGGGACGTTGGTCCTGGCCCTCTTTGCAGGCGTGCTGGTAGGGGTGTCCTGCAGCTCGTCGTTGGTATCGGACCCTGTGGTGGAGTAAAGAGGGGCGAGCGTTAGTTATGGGTCTGTCGGATTTGGAATGGCAACGTATCAAATGCATTGGGGTGGTACATGAGGCTGATTTGGGACTGGGCCTTGGAGGTGGTCTCATTTTCGTGTGGATTGAGGATGCATTCATTTGGCTGCCTGCAGTTAGGGGGTGCATGCTGCACATGTAGGGGTTGTTTATGGCATCTTGATTGATTTGTTTATTCATTCTGACTTTTAGAGGGCGCTGTCAGGGCAAAGTATGTATTGCACTATGGGGTCACATGGTACTGCACATGTTCGTGGTTTGTGGATTTCGCATTGTTTCTCTTGGCCAACCTACCTGATTCTCCGGATGTCGGCACTCCTTTCTCCATCCCTCCGACTCCCTCTATGCTCTCCATTCCTATGGTGGA
The DNA here is from genome assembly GCF_040938575.1 of Ambystoma mexicanum. Taxonomy (NCBI): domain Eukaryota; kingdom Metazoa; phylum Chordata; class Amphibia; order Caudata; family Ambystomatidae; genus Ambystoma; species Ambystoma mexicanum. The sequence goes on along the minus strand of NC_090922.1, from coordinate 919,835,839 downwards.
GGCGCAGATTTCCTCCCAGGGGGTCAACTTGATGGGTGACTCTGAACCCCCCCCGGTAGCTGTGGCGATGTTCCTGTTCGCAGAAAGTATGCTGCGTACGCGGATCCGCAGGTCGTCCCACCGCTTGCGACATTGCTGTGGCGTGCGGGGTGTTGTCCCCACCGCACTTACGCGCTGTGCCACCAGGGCCCATATGGCCTTCTTGTTGGCAAGGGCCGTCCTGGTCATTTGACTGGAGAAGACGACGGCGGCATTTTCCTGGAGGGTCTCGGTGAGCACGGTCAGTTCCTCTCGGGAGAAGTGTACCTGCCGCTTGCGGTCACACGCTTTCTTGGCTACCTTTCCCATATTTATTTTTTTAACTGGGGTTGCTAACGGGTTGGGATGTGTGTCAGGGTCGGATTTTTAATGGTTGTGTTGGGATTCGGTTTTTATAGTTGTGCGGCGTGCTGTTTCCCGTTCCGGCCACATGCTTTTACTTCCGTTTCCGTATATTTACGGTGGCCGTAATTTGCGGTGCCCGCTCGTTACGGTGACCGCTCATTACGGTGACCGCTAAGATGGGTGGCGGTATTGCACCTGGTGCAGCGTACGGCGGCGGTAAGGGCCGTTTTGGGGTCATTTCCGCCATCGCAGCCTTTCGGATTCCGCCATGGCGTAATGCTTGTGCCCGATGGGTCGTGATTAGCCGCACTTTGCTCCTTCGTGCAATGGCGGAAACGCTATTTACGCTGTTGCGGTCCGGTCAGTCACTTTCCGCCAGGGTCGTAATGAGGGCCAATGTGTGTTAGGCAGAAACCTGTGCAGTTCCCTTCGGGACGACTGCAAAAGATTTAGGACTACAGGTGGTTGGCAGTATACCCAATTGGTAGCAGTCTGTACCACCCAGATTTACCTGGTAGCTGTGACTGAACAGTCAGACTTCTCTCAAGATGAGTTAGGCAGTATATAGAGTATACACAATAGGTACAGAGATACAGTATCACAAGCAAACACTGACCAGCGCTTTGGTGTAAAAGTATATAATTATTTATTTAAAGACACACTTGTAAATTAATAAATTCAACACCTAGTCACTATTATATATATACAACCCTAATTACTTATTAGCCAAGTCTTAATGAGAAACACCACTTATTTTCAGACAGAGGTGAGCGCTTACCATAAGATGGCACTCTAATAAGTTATTAAAAAGGGAGGGAAAAAGGCAGGGTTATGAAAGCACACAAATTTCAATACTTTTCAAAGAACCACAGTGAGGCAGGTTAGGCAAAGTCTACTGGAGAGCAAGGAAGTTCAAATGCCAGGCCCACTCTTAGAGAGAGCAAGCGAAATGTGTCCAGGATCACACAGTGGGGTTATGCCCAAAGAGTCTTTGTAGAAAGTTCACAAAAGAGTGAGATCAAGTCAGGAAAAGTTAGTTAACAGGTCCCAGGCTAGCCCAGGTTAGAAAGTCGAGGATTTACTGTCACCCCGAACGATCTGTCGCAAGGGAAGCCAGGCGGGACACAGTACCTGAAAGTGGGAAGAATGCTCCAGTTGCAAGTCAGTGCTTCGTCCAGAGGAAGAGAAGGTCTCGACGAAGAGGAAAGCTGAAGGTCGTTGCGCTGCCAGGGAAGAAACCAGCCACAGAGTTTCCCGGTTACAAGGTACCACCCTTTTCTTTGCGGTAGTGGTAAACCATGGTATTCCAGTTGCCGGGGTGCTTGACACGGGCAAGGCGGCCACTAGATGGTGCAGGAAGGCGAAAAGACGGGCAAACTGGTTATCCCCACCAGTCAAAGGAAGAAGACTCTCCGGGCTGGAGATCTCCTCTATCGTCGGGAAAAGTGGTGAGACGGTTCAGCAGGGCTCCACCGGTGGTGTCGTTGTTGCAGGTTGGCTCGGCTTCTCCCTCCTCGGATTCTTTAGGTCCTGTGGTGACTTCTGAAGTTCCAGTCCCCAAAGCCCTGCTTTTATGCAGAAAACCCCATTCATTCAGCCTAGCTGTCACTCAAACATGCTAAGTGGTGAGCTGGACAGCTCACCACTTGGGCCAATCACACAAGAGTGCCACTTGAGTTGCCGAGGCAACTCAGTCCAGGATGCCTAAACCCCCTCCCAAACCCCCTGTGGTACCCAGACAGAGTGGCACCACTTTTGGAGGCTTCTGTGGAGAAGCCTGCCAAAAAGTGGAACAAAGGGCTCGACTTGGGTTGGAGTCACAGAAGCGAACACAAACGCCATTTTGGAACCAAGTTTTGGCAAAAATTACCAACCGGTGAATTTATATTAATTTAATAAACTGGCGGTATGTTCGAGGCTATATTAAAAAGTGGTAGCCTCGAACAATGGGAAAATCCCATAGGAATATATTCGCGGTCGAATATAAAAAGTAGTATCCACTGCCACCAGTCGAAACTTGGTCGGGGGGACTGGACAGTGCCCCCTCGAACAACAGACCCCGGGGCAATCGAATTGCCCCGGCCAGTACGTCCACAATATGATGGTTTGTACTGGTTCTGTTCACAATTTAAGACTAGTAAAGCCAATGGTGACTTTACATGCCCTGGGAGACAGTAGTCAGCCCCAGGGTACGGAGTCTATGTTTGGGGGTCGCTACGACACCCCTGGGTTACGGCACGGAGGGTGCTGTGTAACCCACATATCAAAAACACATGAAAACCTATGGGGTAAAGGACCCCATAGCCCATAGAACACATACAAAGTCAAAGGAACACCTCAAATCATGTCTAAAAGTGGGAGGAAAAGAGTCTCACTCTTAGCAGAAGAAAAAAATAAACCCCAAAAATCCAGCAAAGCTGCTGGGGGACTCACTAGGTTTGGGAAATTAGCCTTTACAGAGAATTCTCCCTAACAATGTGCCCTTTGGTGAACATAGGCAGTCAGTTGTACTGTTTCTGACTCTTTTGCGTGTGGATCCAGAATAGCTACTACACGAGGATACATTCCATGGTGTTGGAATCCTCCATGGAACACATTTTGTATGTATTGTGGAGACACTCCATGCAATGCATCAAAGCCCCAAGGGAAATCTGCATGTGTTGCTCACCTTGTCTATGGTGTTCATGCAGCATTTGGCCTTGGCAACAGTTATCAGTTCTCTCAGTGTAAAACACACTTACCTGAGCTTGCCACGGATGGATGTGGTGCTGCAAAACTCCTAAGTCACCTCTTCTCTGCTGATGCCCACTGATACCTCCATTATAGAGGTTGAGGCCTTCAGTGTACCAGTGTATCAGGCTGTGAAAGATCAAGGCTATAGGGTGTGGTGGCACACAGGTGCATGGTGGTTGAGGATTTTTTGAATAAGCAACTTGCAGTCATGGTCATGGTACTTTCACTGACATCACCCATGTGAGAAGGAGGTTGCTGTGGTATACCCTGACAGCCAACAATGAGAAGTACCTAGATGATCTTAATGACTGTTTGCTGCCTTAACGAGGGATTTAGTTGACTGGTGTGGTGTGACTAACACAAAATCAATTGTCATATTCACCAACATGTACAGTGTGATTGGACACCCATGACTGAGTGTGTGTCAGGTGTTCATGATGGGGAAGGGGATATAATATTTTATGTGTGTTGCCTCTATTTTGAACTTTGACTGGTTCAGATTGTTGAGAATGCACTGAACACCTTCCTTCTGCTAATTATTTCCACAATTGATGTGCGGATTGAAGACACAGAGAAAGAAAATGTTAGAGTGATTGACATCGCGGTGAGCACCATGAAGTCTCTGAACGAACATTGACTGTACTTGTGCGTTAGCGACATGATATTCAAATTGACTAAGTTAGTAGTTGAAAGCAAGATGTCTCCAAAGAGCACTAACAAAGAGCCAGCAGTGTTGGGGCATATTAGGCTGCATATACATGAACAATAGTGAATGGGGGACACTTGTTACCATCTTCTATGGACAGACCTAATATAGCAAGCTGTAGGCATTGCGGGCAAAGATCGCGGGCCTGTGAATCTAGGTGGGTGGCCTACAGGTTTCAGTTATGAAGAAAGTGAACAGGATGTGTGTGGGGTTCCGCTTGCCAACACATGATGCATGTTATGTAGTTGAGTGCATGTAGGGTAACATCAGTCCTCACATATTGGTGGCAGTTTTAGTGTGTATGTGCTCTAGGGTGACATCTTTAGTCAGTCAATACATTATTTGGCATAAAAACCATTAAGTACAAAACAGTTAGAAATACAGATTACAATAACAAAAACACAGTATACAAAGGAAACACAATAAATACTAGATTTAAAATACAATAATAAAACCATTCATATTCATATATAAATCAGAAAGAGGAGAGCGAGCTTGCAGCCTCAAAAACAAACATGGCCTAACCACTTAAACCAATTTTCACCGGGGCCCAAGCGACTGGCAATCAGCGAACCTCACTGCTATCATTGTCATTGGTTTCTAGAGCTTTCATTCTGCACAACCAAGCCCTATATCAATGTAACACTCAACCACAAATACTACCTGGTGTTCTAAGGAGCTTTTACAAAATGTCAGTGCATCTGCAGTATATCGAAGGCCAGTAACTCTGAAAGCCGGTATTAGATACTGCCATTTTAATGGTTTCAACACCTCGCAAATAAGCAAAAAATGGGTTACAGTTTTGTTAACTGCCTTGCATAAAGGGCAGGTACCCAACCTGTTAAGTCCCCAAGATCTAGTAAAGAAGGCTTATGGAAGGATCCCCAGCCTGAATCGAGCATATAGAGATGGTAGTACCCAAATTGATTGTTTATAAAAAATCGTATGGTAAATCTGGCCGAATTTGTCCAGTACCATTCAATCGTTTGTAAACGATCAGTTGGTTAATCACTACGAAACATGGGGAGCGGGGGTTGTGGGGGTGTACCCCACTCCCCATGTTTGGTAGTGATGGCCTTTGGGGGTAGCTTGGGTGTCCCCCGCTTCCGGAAGTTTGGAGGTGGGGGACAAAAAAAACCAAAAGAAAAGCGGACCCTGTGATGTCAGATCCAACCTGCGTAGGAGGGATGGAGCCGACGCCACAGGGTAAGAAACAAAAGCAGAGATGAAAAAAGGTAAGTAGGCGATGGGTGGGGGAGTGTTTTGGGGGTAATGGGGAGTTTAAATCTGGCTCGATTTGGCCACAGCAAAATGATATTTGTGGCCAAATTGACCACAATCAATTTGGCCACTAACAATTGCGCCATGGCCAAATCGTATACATCCATAGTGATCTCTCCTATTATGGTGAAATACAGTAAAAATAACATTCAAGGCCGAACTCTGATTTGTACAATTTATAGTCTTCACCCAGTTTTAGCCTTTTGGCTGCCTCTACCAAGCTCTCCCTAAAGATAGAAGTTACTACTCTCTCAATCCTAAGTAAGGCTGATTAAACTGCATTGTGAGGGTTCTCCCACAACCCAACCTCATTTAGCACAATCAAGGATTCTTTTATGTGGGCACCCACAGTATGGTTTTGCTAGGGTGACATGTGTCAGGTAGCCACCATTCCATGTCCATAAAGCTGTCTGTGAACAGCAACATCAATAATGAGTGGAAATGGTGTGCCAGGGCTGCAAGGAGAGAGAGAGGGATGTTGAGATCCTCACCAGGAGCACGCCTGATGTATCATGAGCAGGGCATCTGGTGATTGTATTCTACGGTCCAAACTAGTACACACAGGCAGTATCATGAAGTATGGCTGTACAGCCCTTAGTATGGCTGTATGACAATGGCCAGTAAAAGAACAGTGGCAAAAAGGAAGGCAATAGACATGGCAGCAAATGTGGGCATAGCAGAGGTCACCTCACCTACAACCACTTGCAACAGCTGCCCACCTGTGCAAAAATATTTGTCTTCCACAACGACATACACCTCTCCTTCAAGGTGCACGAATCAATGATAAAAGGAAAAGTACCACTACCAACATGCAGCCATAAGAAACAACATTCTCTCATCCCAGTAAAATATATCATACCCGCTGACCAACCTTGGTAACCTCCTACTGGTTATGGTCTACGTCCCCTTGTAGCCCTCCCGTAGATTGCCCTTGCATGCCTGATAGGCGCCCTACATGCTGCAGCATCATTCAGAAAATAATTACTAAGTCTAACAAAGCTGATAAGCCCTCATCCATTAGCATTGGCTCACACTTCAAAGACAGGGCACCTTCAGAAAGACATGCACCATCTTCAAGCCTATTTCCTTCAAGTCTCACAGCCACTTTGCTGATAACACATGCACCTCTAGAGCCCTACAATCCGGTACCAGTAAGGACATGTACAGACCTCCACTCTGCTGGGCCATTAAGGAAGGAACTGGAACACAGGACTTCACTGTCCATGACCACAGACCCTGACTTACCACAACACTTCTATCTCTCAGGAACCCAATATCCAAAAGGAACAACTCCTCCACAATTCCTACCTACTCACCCCTTCTACTCCCCAGCGAACTTGCATTTGGACAATCTCAACCCCCTGCTGCATAACCAGGTTGCATGTGCATTACTTGCTGCATGTTTGCCACATATCCCCATTGTTACTTCCCCACACCCTTACATTGACCCCTTAACTGTTCCCAGCCACTTACACATCCCCATAAGACCAGGTAAATGCACTGTAGCTTCCTGAAGTATGAATTGTAATGACAAAATACAAAAGATAGAAACAAATATAACAGATGTAAAACATAAAATAAAACCTGTCAGACAAACCAAACGCTATCCTTTCAATTCATTAAAAAAAAAAAAACACAACTATATACAAATATCAATCGTCCGTGTCCTCCTCAACTTCTGCCAATACCTGGGCCAAGACCAACTCTGCCTGCACACTGGCCTCCAAAAGCCAGACTTCCCTTTCTGTGTGGAGGGGGTAAGGGGTGAAAATGGGTGGGGAGGGGTTTTGGGTAGGCTTATAAACAAAGTGAAACAGGGGATTTGGGGGGACTCCCCAAATTAAAATCGGTATTTGTTCATAAAAAATGTTTTGTTACAAATATTTTAGTTTTTTCTTATTTTGTTAATCTCATAAGGAACCCTCAGAGACTCCATCATGATTGAAGCCAGAGCACAGGCCACAGTGTCCTGCACTTCAGCCATGGCCCTGCCAATGGCACCCTCACATACTTCAGCCCAAACTGCCTGGCTCTCCATCTCCCGATGTCTCATCTGTACAAACACAGCTGCCACCGGTTTGTGCACTCTAGTCTAGCCTCCTCATTTGCATGGGTAATATTACAGGTTTAGTGCACCCTCACCCTCCTATCCACTCTGATCTGAATCTCATGCCTTCTCTGGCACACCACCTGCTGCCTGGTATTCTGTTACACCCATGGGTTCTTCCTCTGCAAAGATAATCAGTTGCAGAAAGAGGAACCCATGCCAGCACCTATTTATTTATTTATTTATTTATTTATTTATTTATTTATGTTATTAATTGTAAAGTGCCTAAAAAGCCAAAGCGGAAGAGGGGTGCTACACACAATAAACAATTATATGCAATGCAGTAAGGACTGCAGGAGCAGGGTAGAGGTGGAAAGGAAAGCTCTTGCAAATACATGAGTTTTCAGAGTCTGTTTAAAAAGATCTAATGATGCAATGCTTCTCAAATCAGGAGGCAAAGCATTCCAGAGCAAGGCAGCAGCAACAAAGAAAGCACCATCAGGGACCAGAAACAACTTAGTCCTGGGAACCACCAGAAGGTTGCTGTTATTAGAAAGCATAGTTCTACGATTAGAAAGACAGATAACACTGTCAGATAAATATGTACATATGACACCAAATTCAAATATACAACTGGCAGAGGCCATTGGTATCACTGCCATCCATATGTATGTAGATGTAGTGATAGAAACATCCTCTAAGTGCCTTTATTCAGGTCCCACAGAGTGTACGCACAAGAATATCCTGTGTATTGTTCAATGTGTGTGTGTGTCTCACAGTTGCTCCATTCATTTGGGAGTGTATCACATGATGTCGAGTGCATGCATTGTGTTAGGGAGAATTCTCATAAATGTGCTAATTCTCTTTGTGGGATGTATTGACCCACTCCGCTATGCTATGCGGCATCACTCTGATAGTATGGTGCAAGGAACTACAACAATGGCGGCAAAACTCTTGTGCATGCCAAAACCTACAAAAACCTATAAAAAAGCGTTCTCAAACACACAAAAAGATGGATGCACAACCGGACACCCATGGTGCATGCGGAATAAAGCACACACTGCAGAAAATGTGCCAGTGGGCTCATGACCAGCAAACACAGTGGAGAGGGAAAAGCAGGCTTTGCTAATGAAACTCCAAAATGTGCCTATACATGACATTTGCTTTGTTGCTAAAAACTTCAAAATGCCTATAACACAACACTTCTCAACATTCAAAATCTTGCTTTGTGCTAAAATTCATGTAATCTTAAGAACCATTGCGAACATACAAGCCCTAAATGTGAAGAGCAACACATTTCTCCAGAAAAACTGGATTGTCTAAACTGACAGCCCCTGTCAAAATCTGGGTGCAATACCTTGGGCTACCTGAATGACAGCTTTCAGATGAGCTTTTGATGAAACTTCAAAGTGATCCAAACTAAAAGTCTGCCGGATCAGCAAACATAAAAAGGATTGTTGCTAAAAAGAATACAGATCCCAGTTGTTTTTTATCCCACAGAGTTAAAGCTAAGAGAGTAATGTATTCATATTTGATGCAACAAGTTTTGTTTTTCCTGGATTCTTAATTAAGAATAAATTAGCTTGGCTGAGCTGCAACCCTTTGGAAGTGGACAAACAGGTTTCTCTTAGGGGGAGGGACATTCTCTCAGCAGAAACTCACGGGGAGATGATAATTGTCGGTTAACCCAGACTTTTGTCTACAGAAGGAGAATGAACAATGCCAGACCCTTCAGCCCAGGAAACTGAGGTGTGAGAGGGTCGTAAATGTCTCCTGGAAGGAACTTCCCCAAGGAGGGGGATTCTCCTGGACTCCCAGCAGAAACAAATGTGTGGAGCCAAGCGACCATCTGCTGTTAAGAATGAACAATGAACAATTTTCACAGACTCAAAGTGGTGAAAAATATAAAAAGGACAGAGTTGTTAATCTAATTTCTGGTTGCACGTTTTAAGAGGCGGCGGAACTGTGTGACATGTTCTCGACAGGAATGGCAATATAAGTGGTTTTATGTGAAATGTATTAATCCTAGAATCGTGAAAATTTACACAAACATCACTATGTTAGATTTGTGGAAATTTGCATAAAGTTTGGGAATTGTGTTCATAGCAAAAAGGAAAACATTCTGTAGAAAGTTCAAAACACGATCCCACAGCTGTGGCGTTTTGAGGAACAGATTCTACATAAAATATGGAATCTTTGTGTGTGATTTGTGTAGAGGTGACCAATGTAGAAATATGTCTTTAGTATAAAATCCGATGTTGAGACCAGTGGCTAAAGGGAGGTTTCTAAGAACTATAAAGCAAACCATAAAATGTGACATCATCCAGGCTTGATCCAATCACTCAAAAGCAAGGCGGAGATGAAGTTTTGATCCAATCCCAGCTCACACGGGCAAGCTTAGCTAAGCCGGCCTATACACCCACTTTGTGATGTCATTTGATATTGATATTGATATTGATATTTTATTTCTATCTCGCTCGTACGCAAGTGTTTCAGAGCGCGACAAGGCAAGGGAGGGGAACAGGGGAGAACAAAACAGTGATCTTACTAGGCCCAGTGACATTGAGAATGCGCAAGTGCATACGAGGATAAATAGAGACAGCTGACAACACATAAGGACTCTCTGATCCACTCACTTTCCTGATTCCGGCGAACCACACTGATCCAGCATTCTACATCCAGCTTAACATCCTTCCAGATCCAGATGCCAAGACTCTTGCCAGCAATAGAGAACTATTGATTTTCAGCAAGGCCCAAATCCTCAACGTATTCTTGCAACCCAGTGAAGCGCTGTTGTGTGAGAAGGCCTTTTGAACTAGTATCCTGAAATTCTCCGGCTTGCTACCACAAGGCTTGCCTGAGAAACTCGCTATCCAACTGATTGAATTATCCACAAATAAGAAGGACAGATCCTGTGCAAATCCTGTGACCGGCCTAGCTGATCTGATCCTGTGCCTGATGTGCTTTTCTCCCTAGACCAGATCCAATCCATAACCAGAACTGACAGTCCAATTTAATAACTTATTCTGTGAGTATCAATAGGAAGAAAAGTGACCCTAATATATTTGCATTGTTTTATCCCAATCTGATCCCATCCTATCTGTAAATTCAGAATCATAGAATTGCCAGAACCTTTCTTGCACTGATTTTCCCTCATTTGTTTTATAAAAGCATAAGTCCTTAGTGATTTTGAGTAACTCAAGTAAATTCCAAAAATAAATTGAGTATCCACCACGTGAAGGGTTACGCTGGCCACGTAACTGTGGAGATTCATGTGTGACATCCTCTTTTTCATAGTCATAATCTAGTGTAAGAAAACCCATCAGTCAGTTCCAAAGTGCATTTCTGTTTTCCATTCTCATGCCTATTTTGCAAAAATGGCTGTCACTAAAACTCCTATAACTCCCTGAGTTTTTATGGAAAGGTCCTTCTAGTGTTTGTCTCTGGCACCAAACCAGGTTTGTTCCTTTTGTTCGTGTGCCTTTGGCAGGCTTCAGTACTGAAGACCACCTCTGGTGTCTGAGTGTCTGGGGTGGGCAGGAAGGGAGGGAGGTGCCCGAAACACCCTGTGCTTAGTCTCCTAGGAGACACAAATGCACTCTGGTGTGATTGGCTGGCTGACTGTCCAGCAAGGACAGCCACCCTGCTGGGTGAGTGACAGCTAGGCTGGAATGAAAGGGACAAAACTGTTTAAAAGGCAAGTCTCTAGGGCTGGAAAGCAGAGTCAACCACTGGAACGAAAGAACCGAAGACGATCTGGAAGAGGACAGCTGCTGCCACTCCTGGACCGTTGGTTTGCCTGGTGAAGCCCTGCTGCAGGTCCGAATTGCCAAACTCAATTCTACAGAGTAGCCCCTTCAAGGACAGCTTCTTCCTTTGAGTTGGTGGGACCAATCAACTCATAAGACACCTGGATACCATTCTCAGGACTAGTTAGGATTAACCAGGGAGAGGGACACCAGTTTGTATTCTTGAATCTACAGCTACTGGAACTGAAGTGACTCCATCTTGTTTGCTTTCTTCAACGATCCCGTGCAGAGCAGGAGTCCCCCGACATCCCCCCTCTTGTCCCCACGACTGAGGCTCAGGAACAGCAAGATCTGCAGTACCTGCCAGGAACCTCAACTTCAGCAACATTTGTTTCTTCATACAAAGGTATTGTGTCAACCCGAGTGAGAGAACACCACTCTCGCGGAGAAAGTTTGTGAAACTTTCCCAATTTACAGGCCTAATCAGCTTGTGACCCAACAAAAGATTCTTTTTCGTCTAAACTACTTCTGAGAACTTTTGCAAATACTTTACTGTTTGATACCAGGACTGCTCTTTCCTATCCAGAACACTAGCCCGTTTACTTTGGCCTGGCCTATTGACTTGAATTGAACTATTCTGGTGAACTGAAACTATTTGCACTGCCTAGAAAGTATATGTGATCTATTCTACTTACTTCTGTCCTTTTTGCTCACTGCTAAGTAACTAAACTGCCATTTGGCTCCTAATTCAGGGGAGCTCAAACCGTCTCAAAAGCTTAGAGGTTTGTGTTGAAGTGTATTGGTATATAATATTAAGTTGCCTCCTTCTAGTGAGATGTTTTCTAAATGATTGTGTAATAAATTACTAAGTGTGCTTACCAGGAAACCTTGAGTATAAGTGTCTACTTGAACCACTGTGATTGAAAGTCCTCTGTGTAACTACTTGTACTGCTCACATTCACTCTTGAGATAAGCCTGGCTGCTCAGCTCGCTACCAAAAACTGTGTGGTACAGACTTATACCAAAGGTTGGTTTGGCTAACACCTGTAGGCCTAATTGTGTGTAGTGGTCCCAGAGGGTACTTCCTGCAATTCTGCCTAACACTGGTGTACAGCAGTGAGGATAAAGTATAGTTATTACATTGAGAGTGCTGCTCTTACTTTTGTTCAAATAACCTTCACAAGGATAAGCACCACTAGAAAGCAAATGTTTTATAATGCCAGATATGGATAATTTCAAACAGGAAGCCCTGATCATTCTAACAGTAGATAAACTGAAAGATATGTGTAAAGTCAGGTTTTCTCTGTTAAAGGCAAGAAAAACGAATTGATTGAGAAATCTTTGAATCATCAAAGACTGGAAGGTAGAGCTATAACCCCTATCTCCTCAGCTAATGTGGATAATTTTGATGATGATGATAATGATTCAGAGTCAGGCTCTAATGTTATTGATGAGTTAGAAGAGTCAGAGGAGTCTCAGGATGTGAGCCCCACTGTACCTCTACTTGCTTTAGGTCCTCAAGCTATAACCACAGGGACCATACCAGGTCCAGTACTGAATCCATAATGTGTCTCTCTTGAAATGATGAGACTGGAGTTAGAGTTCAAAAGAATTCAAATTCAAACTGAAAGTAAACATCAAGAATTCAGGCTCAGAGAAATGGAATTGAATCATGAACTTGAAATTAAGAAAATGTCTCTTGAAAATGGTCCTCTCACAGAGTCTTCTAGGTCTTCCAGTCCTAAGGGGCCTCACATGCCTAAAGAAGCTGTGAGTATGTATGATGTGAGACTTGCTATTTTAGATAGGTTGGCTGCTTTTGAATATAACTATGGGATTCAGGGTTTTACAGGGAATCAGTTGATTCCTTGGCTTTTGTCTAGGCTCCCCCAGGTTGCAACTGATGCTGTAATGGAGGTGGGTAAATTTGAAAGATTGGAGTATGAAAATGTAAAGCTAGCTTTGATAGCTAGATTTGGGAAAACTCCTTCTCACTACCTTAAGAGATTTAGTACCCACAAAAAGCATGATGTTGCCCCTTGGGATACCTGGGTGTGTGAACGTTAGAAAAACTTAGATGGTTGGGTAATCTATTTTTCTTTAGTCTATTTTTGATGTCTGTTCTCCTGAGCTGAGACAGCACTTGGCTTACTCTAAGTAAATTGATCCAAACAAGTTAGCAAAGGCTACTGATTTGTGGGTTGGCAACAGGACCACTCACAAGGATTCTGGGGCAACTCAGAAACAGGATAATGGGAAGCAGCAAAAGAAAGATGGCAAAGAGAATTCTAATACCTGCAATCCAAAAGAGGGCCGCAAACATAAGAAGGGTAAGCCACCAGGGATACCGAATCAGGCTAGTGAAACCTCTGGTGCCAAACCAGAGGGAGGTCAGCAGAGACCCCCATTTGTCAAAACATTTGGAAAATATTATGCTTGTGTGTCTACTGACCATGTGAAAGGGGATCCAAGATACAAGGGTAAACCTTCAGTGTTCCACACTGTCTCCTTAGCCTTCTCCCCAGAGGAGGAAGTACATGTGACTAGTGGTAAATTTCAAGGCTGGCTGAAGACCCCATTGGAGTCTCTGGGGCCAGCATTACTGTACTGGATGAATCTTTTTTCAAGGCTGAAGATGTTGCTAAGGCACCCAAAAACCTCACTAAGCTTGCTGGAGGCCCTGTCCAAATGCTTTCCAGACTACCAGCTCTCATCCAGTACAACAACATGACTGTCAAGATACCTGTTAGTGTGCAGACTGAGGTGCCTGGGAGAGTCATGTTGAGGAATGACTTAAAAGCTCTTGGAGTTGTATCAAGCACCCCCAGGCCTCCCAGCAAAAGGAAACAGGAGCAGGCAAGGAGGGCCACGGATAGTACCTTAGATGGCTCTCCAGAGGATGTTACAGAAGAATCTACAACACCTAGCCCACAGGAGCTACTAACTGCTATTTCAAGGAAGAATGAGACAAAGGGGAAACCCAAGCTCTCAAGGAAAATGTCACAAAGCACTCTTGTGCTACCAAGCAGGACATCCCTGAGAGGACTGTCCACAGTCACACCTGTGACTGCTCCACCAGCTGAGGCTGATTGTGAGGAATAACCAGGAAATGTTGAATCAGCTGGCTGCTGAAGATTCAGAGCTGGAAGAAGACCTGACCCGTGTAGGAGATCTGGATCCTAAAGACAATCCTGAGCTGCAGTCTTTACTGGCAAAAGGTGGCCCTAGTAGGGCAGACTTCAGCAGAGGCCAGAGAGAGTGTCTTACTCTTGAGGGTCTTCGCCAACAGGCAGCTTCCCAGCCGGTGGGGCATGAGCAAGGGAAGCAAAGGTTGTACTGGGAAGATGGCCTCTTCTACAGTGAACCAACTGAGTCTATCCCAGGGGACTACAGAAGACTTGTCGTGCCTCTAGAGACAAGACACCAGTTCCTACAGTTAGCCCACAAGATCCCTTTGGTTGGTCACTTGAGCTTCAAGAAGACCAATGATAGGCTCTCTCTATATTTCTACTGGCCTAAGTTGGGGTCTGATGTAGATAAATTATGTAGGAGCTGTCATACTTGTCAGACATCTGGCAAGAGTGGAGCCAAGAATGTCGCACCTTTGGTGCCGCTCCCAGTGGTGGGAGTCCCTTTTGAGAGAGTAGGAATCGACATGGTTGGTCCCTTAGACCCTCCAACCTCTTCAAGCAATCAATTTATATTGGTTGTAGTAGACCATGCTACTAGGTATCCTGAAGCCATATCTATGAGAACTGTTACAGCTCAGGCTGTTGCTAAGGCCCTACTTGGTATTTTTACCAGGGTAGGTGTTACTAAGGAAGTCATCTCTGACAGTGGATCAAACGTTATGTCCCACTACATGCAGGCCATGTGGAAAAACTGTGGAGTGACTTAAAAGATCTCAACTGCTTACCATCCACAGACAAATGGATTGCTAGAGAGGTTTAACCATACTATGAAGAGCATGATATGTGCATTAGAAGAACCCCTTAGAAGAAAGTGCAACCTTCTACTGCCATGCCTTCTATTTGCTTACAGAGAAGTCCTTCAGGAGGTAGCTGGATGTAGTCCCTTTGAGCTACTCTATGGTCATCCAGTTAGAGGTCCATTGGCCCTAATTAAGGAGGGGCTGGAGAGTGCTCCTTCTCCCAAGCCAGTGAGAGTCACTGACTATGTGCTAGGTCTCTGGAGGAGAATAACACACATGATGACAGAAGCATCTGATAACTTAAAAGCAGGTCAGGATCTAGTGAAGCATTGGCATGACCAGAAGGCCAACATGGTTGAGTTTACTCAAGACCAGCAAGGCAGAGGGCCTTACAGGACAAATGGATAGGACCCGTCACGGTAGTGAGAAAACTTGGAGAGGTCAACTATCTGGTGGACTTAGGCAATCCTAAGGAGGCCCCCAGGGTCTTTCACACCAACTGTCTAAAAGCTTAGGCCACCAGACCAGAAGTAGGAACTTTGCTTCTAGCTTCAGCTCAAGAGGAGGAAGAGAGTGAACCTCTACCTGATCTCCTCAGGGGACAACACTTAGATGAGAAAATAGAAGGAGTTAATCTCTCTTCTAATCTGACTGGAACAACAGGAGGAGTGCAAGTTTCTGTTAAATCAGTTTGCCTGCCTGTTTTCACTATCACTAGGCTTGACCCCTTGGGGCCAGCATGATATTCTCACTGGTGACTGTTTACCGGTTAAAAGCAGGGGTTCCAGAATGTCAGATAACGTCAGAACCCACATAAAGGAAGAGGTCAACAAGATGCTTGATCTCAGGGTAATAGAACCCTCTAATAGCCCCTGGTCTAGTCCGGTTGTACTAGTGCCAAAAGCGGGAGCCAAGGAATTGAGATTCTGTTTGGACTATAGAGCTCTAAATGCAGTCCGAAAGACTGATGCCCAACCTAGGACAGATGATCTGGTGGACATACTTAGTTCAGCCTAGTACCTCATTACATGTGACCTAACATCAGGCTATTGGCAAATAGCCCTGACACACCATGCCAAGGAGAAAACAGCATTTTCAACCCCAGCAGGCCTCTACCAGTTTAAGGTAATGCATTTTGGACTAAAGAATGCAACTGCAACATTCCAAAGGATGGTTAATCAAGTTTTCAATGGGATAGAGGACCTCTACATGGCATACTTGGATGACATTGCAGTGTTCTGCCCTACTTGGAAGGAAAATGCTGACCACCTAGGATATGTTTTGCCGGCTCTTGAGCAGGCCCATCTGACCATAAAGGGAAGTAAATGTCAAATTGGTCAGAGCAATGTGGTCCACCTTGGACATGAGGTAGAAGGAGGTGAAATAAAGCCATTGCCTAGCAAAGTACAAGCTTTACAAGAATGGGCCACCCCTACTACTCAAACCCAAGTGAGAGCCTCTTTAGGTCTTACTGATTATTATAGGAACTTCATTGAGAACTATGGGTCCTTAGCTTCTCTCTTGAATATGGTCTCCTCAACCAAATTTCCCAAAAAGGGTCAGATGGAATGAGGAGTGCAACAAGGTATTTGAAGGACTTAAGAAAGCCCTTTGTCAAGCTCCAGTCTTAAGAGCTCCTGCCTACAGCCAAATCTGCATTGTGCAAACAGATACTTCCAATACAGGTATAGGTGCAGTTCTGAGTCAGCTGGGTGTGAAAGGTAGGGAGACCCCATCTCCTTCATCAGAAGAAAGTTGAAGGAACCAGAAACAAGGTGGGCAACCATTGAAAGAGAATGTTTTGCTATTGTGTGGTCACTGAAGAAGTTTAGACCATACTTGTATGGATCTACTTTTTTGATTCAGACTGACCACCAACCATTGATATGGTTAATGTAGATGAAGGAGGAAAATCCTAAATTGTTAAGATAGTCAATCAGCCTAAAGCGTTTGATTTTACAATTGAGCACAGGTCAGGGTGTAATAACTAAAATGCTGATGGTCTCTAATTCTCATAAATGTACACATTCCCTTCACCTTAGAGACCCCCAGCAACTTTGCTGGATTTTTGAGGACTTGGTTGTCTTACCTGTAAAGAGTGTGAGCCTTTTTCCCCACTCTTTCATGTATTTTGATGTGTGTTTTAGCTTTGTGTTCTTTGATTATGGAGTTTTAGATAACTACATAGGCATCATATTTTCATGTGTATTACACAGCACCTTCAGTGCAGAGACACTGTGATGTCTTTTAGACTTCCCAAAGGTTTAAATCTCTTCTCTGGGATAAACCACTGCTTCCCAGATAATGTAAATTGAAATTGAGTTTACAAGTCCTTCCAAATTCCTAGACCCAGCACACCCCATCTTACAATGGAGTGCTGGAGGGATAACATAGTATCCCCTCTGTCTAAATCCTCATGTAGCAGTCAAATGCTACCCTTTCCTATTGAAAAGGCTGGTGGCAGTGGTTTTACAATGAACTACCATGATTTTTCCCGACTGCAAACACCGGTAGCTAAAAATCACGGGAGCCATATTTTTCAAGATGACGCCTTTAGCCTCTTTGTTTAAATGGGTCCCGGTCTTCTTTTTTCGCCATTTCTTTTTGGAAAGGTCCTTCTAGTGTTTGTCACTGAGTGCCAGGTCTGAGTGCCAAACCACAGGATGGTGGTTCCCAGTGACTGTGGCTATCTACCATATCCTGTATTGGCTTACAAATGAAATATATGCTACAACTTTAGGTCTGCCCTGTTGTTTTGACATTTACCGTAGTGTTTGGAATGTCTGCTGGTGTGTTGTGTTTTGTAAGCATTACAGTTCTTCATGTCTGCTTTTGTTGTGGCCACAATATTTGGTTATGCCGTTATGTTCCACCTAGTAAATATGATGTTCAATAACACAAGCTTGACTGTGATTGGTCGCCTACAGGTATAGGTGCTCACACCTTGTCAACTAGAGTGGACTGCAAGACCACCACTAGAGGTGTCAATGCGGTCCTTTTGCAACATCTGTGTGGGTATGGGCTCTCAATCAAGAAAAAGGTCTTCTGCCAATGGGATGTGTGTTTATGTGTATCTCTTTCCATGTCCACAGGCTGTATTTCCTGGTGTTTTGAATGGTGAGTCTGTTAAGTGTTGGTTGCAGTGTGTCTGGGAACTGATGTATGTGTATTTACGAGGTTTCTGTATGGTTGATGTTGTTATTGTTGGTGATTTGGACTATGTGATGATGGCATCTAGTCCATATGTTCTTTATGGGTAGTGATGTTGTGAGGCGCCTATTCTGTCTTCTCTGTGCGTTTTTCACACGGAGAGACAGATGAGCATACAGTGTGTTGTTTCTGTCATTGGGCACTCGTCCATTGGCACTCATGGACAGGCCTTCTCAGGGTGTTATGTTGGGCAGACAGGACTTGCCCTCTTTCATCATTGAAACCCATCATGGATGGGGTTTGTAGTGTGTCTGCAACACAAGGTGTGATTCATTTACAAATTGTTTGCATGACATGGTTGGGGGTGGGCTGTCCCTGCACCCACTACCAGATTAGAGGTATGGCTGGGTTCCCTGAATTTGGCTGAACATGCCCATGCATCCCCACATCTATACCTGAGTGTGTTGTGATGTTGTACAGGACACATCACACTAGTATGATTTTACATACCACTGGTGGTGTGTCCAGCAATACACCAGACTTGAGTGGTCAAGGCAGCAAACCCATGACTTGAGCAATCGGAAGGTGCACTCAACTATGTGACAAAGTGTGCTATATTACAGTGGGTCTCACCTTGGTTTGTTAGATTCTTGAATGGTGTCAGGCGGAATGGTTAGAGTAGGGAGACACTGTCCCCTGCAAATGAGTAAATGGTAAACATTGGTTAGCTTGGTCCCTTTGATAATTGGCTGTTTTGCATGTCCTTGTTTGTGTGTGGGGCTGGATGTGTGTGATGGGTCATACTCACCAAGAGGTCATATGTTGCCAAAGGTTCCTGATGTCAGAGCATAATGTATAGGGGAATGGCATAGGTTGTAGCTATCATGAATAGGTTCAGGAAAAGTGACATTCACATGGAATATGTGGCCATTTGCATTGACTTGCTCCTTGATTTAATTCCAATTTTTGTTATTTCTGCTTGTGTGCTCTGTTTCTCTGGCTGGTTGCAGTGATACATGCTTGCAGTCATTGGCTCTGAGGACGCGGGGAAACTGCCATGGCATAGAACTCTTTTCCCACTCTGCCTATCTCACAATGTGTGGGGTATATCTATATGGCTATGCATGCATGCAGTGATGCACTGCAACACCTGATGCATGCACCAGGATTGTTTGGGCCGGGATAAATACCCTATAACGATTGTGGTCTGCTGGAATGAACCAGTGGCCAAAACATGAAGGGCTGATAACACCTTCACATGTGGTGGTACAGCATGTGAGCACATTGTACATGATGTCAAGTCAGCCGCCCACTCCCTGACCATGTCCAGGATGTCATGTGCGTAAAATCTATACACGCCATAGATAGTGGTGCAGTTGTGGAAATCCCTTGGCCCCCTCACCCTTCTTACATTTTGAACAAGCACAAGTGTTAACAATGCGTGTATGGTCATTGTTGCTGGGTTTCACTATGCTTGCACAGTGCTTTTACACTTTGCTACTGCTCCTGGTATGTGGTAAGTTTCATGCCATTTGGGGTTAGTGCGAGAGTGCAGTATTTTTTGTGAAGTAGGTTTGTTTTGCACTTTGGTGTTAGTGTTGAGAGTTTGGCAGGTACATCCCTGCACTCATCAATGTCTCTCCCTTTTTCTGCAATACAATGAGGCTTCATGCATATTGTGCCATATTCTTGTATTGTATTGTATTGTTAATTTGTAAAGCGCGTCAAACCTTCGGGTATCTGGGCGCATAATTCCAGTTACATTTGTGCAAGATATAGTTACAGGATACATGTTACTTATACAAAAACATAGAGAAAGTATTTACAACATTGGTTTTTACATGAGCAGTAAAAGTAGGACAGTATGTACAAGCAGGAAGGAAACCGTCTTGCCGTATTCTCTACCCTGGTGTTAGCCCTAACGCCGTAAGACACAATGGGCCTCATCACGACTGGGGCGGTAACGGTAATGCTATTAGCGCGGGCGGTATTAGCCCTACCGCCGAACTCCCCAGCGCTAATAGCGCTGGATCACGAGTTCGGCGGTAATTTAAGTCCCCATTCCCCACTGAGCCCATTCGGGAATGCCCCATTCCCCATTGAGCTCAATGGGGAATCTTCGCGCTAATACCGCTGGCGGTAATAGCACGAATTTTCGGCGGATTTCCCCCCAGCTCAGAGCTGGGGAGAAATCCGCCGAAGCCCTGATTCGGCGGACCCTTAAAGCCGGCGGTAATAGCACTACCGCCGGATTTAAGGGTTACCGCCAAAGTCGTGATGAGGCCCAATGTGTTGGGGCAGGGTGCAAGGGGTGCTGTGTCAGTGAAATGTGCTTTTTGTGAATTGCATTTGACCATTGAGTGCCATGCAAAGGACACTTTTTTGTCACAAAGTCACTTTGCACTAATGATTTTGTAAATCAGGCCCCTTGTTTTTACAGTTTATACTGGGTCAGATCTTTCCTGGAGGGTAGAACATCTAGGGTGTTCTGGGGAGATTAATCCTCTGAGGTGAAGACCATCTTGTGTGGTGTCCCCCAGGGGGCATGTTTGTCCCCTTTATTTTTCAACATCTACATAGCACACCTATGTAGAGAACTGGAAATACTGGGGTTTTTCTTTACAAATTATGCCGATGACTTCCAGTTGTCATTAGAGGTATCAGGAGACCACCAGGAAGACCAGAACAAATTAAATGAGGTCTACCAAGTTGTAAAATACTGGATGAACACAAACTGGTTGTGCCTAAATGCCGGAAAAATGCAGCTCGTGATATATGGATCTACGAAGTCCAGAGATACCTTAGGCCCCACTTTTTCTAGTTTTATAGTGAAGGGCAGCCAGATAGCAGTGGTAAACAAGGTAAAGAATCTGGGTACATACTTGGAAGCCACTCTGGATGCGGGGGCCCAAGTAGATGCCATTGTAAAAAACAGTCAATACTACCTAAGAGTATTAAGACAGGTGGCTCTACTAATCTCTAAAAATAATTGAGCCAAATTTGTGAGGGACGTTATTCTTCCACGTCTGGATTACTGCAACGCCTTGTTGGGGGGTGCCAATGAGGAAGATATTTTCAGATTGCAAAAAATCCAAATGCATCAGTTTGCATTGTTCATGGCATGAAACGGTATCAAGCGACTACTCTTGCTAGGAAGGAGTTGCACTGGCTGCCTATATCAGCCAGGATCTCTTTTAAATTATTGACTCTTTGCCACAAGTGCATTTATGGGCTTGCACCCAGCTATTTAAAGGAAAGAGTTTCCATATACTAGCCCACCAGAAGTCTTCAATCAACTTCTTCCCAGCTTCTAAAAGTGGCAAGTACCAAGAGAGTACGTGGGAATGGACAATCTTTCTCAGTGCTTGTGGCATATGCATGGAATGACCTGCCTCAAGCGCTTAGAGAAGAACCCAATCACTTAATTTTCCGAAAATCCTTGAAAACGAAATTGTTTACATAAACATCGGCCACCCTCATTGTCCTTCTTTCTGCTTGTGAGTGCCTGGATGCCCTAGGGCTTTGGTGCTATAAAAATGTCATAACATAACATAACATACCTACCTGACCTAAGTATAATAACAATGATTGGGTTCCTGCATAATATACCAAAACCTTTTCCTGATTTCTGACTCAGGTTTGTCTTATCTTCATAAGTACTGGTAGCCCTAAAATAAGTGGCAGCTCACTACTATGGGCTGGGGGGGATGCCCCAACTCCTGGCAGAGTAGCAGGATGCCACAACGCCTGAGTGGCAGGCAGCACAGTCCCTGTGCACTTAATTTTCACGCGGACTGTGCTGCCTGTCTCTTAGCATGGTTGTGTCTGCTGCTATTCTTTTTTTTTTGTCTGTCTATTGTTTTTGTTTGGTTGTTGTCAAGCCCTTTTGGCTCCGAAAAAACATAGCACAGATGAACGGAAGACTGGTCCCGCCGGCTTTCATTATTCTGCGGTAGCCTGGCAGTGAGCATGTTCACTTTGTGCAGACCCACTACATAAACACGCTCTCTGACAGAAGAGGCCTCTGCTCTGTCAGGCAGCGTGCCAACATCCTGGAGAAGAGGGCAGGGCCGCCTGGTCCTCCCCATGGCTGCACTGGCCAATATGGTTGATGTGTGCACGTAAGTATTTTTTTATGTAATGTGTGTGTATGTATGAATGTTGGTGTGTTTGTTTTTAGAAATGCATGCATGAAGGATTTGTATGAATGTGCGAATGTTCAGATGGAAGTGTTGTTTGTGTGCATGTGTGTTTGTGTGTGTGTGTGTGTGTGTGTATGTGTCATCCCCCACCCCTAAATTTAGGGGTGGGGGCTGCTGGGGACATGGCATTATTGTTGCTTTACCCTTGATGCACAGTACCATGCATCAGAGGTAAAGGAAACATGATGAATATTGCTGCCCCCATTTGCCTCACAGAAGAAACACCAAACAAGATATCCACAAATGCAAGCAAGGTAAGCCATGAATGGCTTTCACGGAATTCAAATTTAAAACACACAAATAAGATGCCTATTGATTAGAAATGCCTGCTCGAGATTGCTGACAAAGAGAAACCAGGCAGTTTTAAAATGGCCACCACGCTTTCACCCTTCGAATACAATGCATCTGCTGAGGAGGTCTGCCGCCTCCTGCTCATCCCAATTGGCTGATGCCTGAAATACATCACCCAGCCTCTGGGAGCCGGCAGGCGATGCCGGCCCCCTTCCAAGGCACTCATCTAAGGCCAAGAGTGATGATCCCTTTCTGGCGTGTCTGGCTGTGGACGCCACTGCACCAGCACCAAGGTATGTCTGGTCATGTCGCGCCATGATCTCCCTTTTTACTTGTCCACAGATTATGTTCCCTGATCACCAATCGATTCCACCTTCTTTGTTCCTACCACTGTGCACTATACCTATTGTGACCACTACCGTTCCTGTACTGCCCCGACAACTGTCCGCCGGCACCCTAAGTGCACATATCTGCCATGGACCCCCTTATCCGAGCTTAACAAGATTAGCCCGCCTATCATCCCGCAGCGGCTCAATCATGACGTATACTCATGACATCCATACTACCCGACTTAGCCGCCGCCATCCCACAAACAAATCTGAACTCCCCAGAATACAACACCTGACCCAAAGCAAGCCCTGTTTTACATTTACACGTCTACACTTACCCCGACAGTGCATTCCTCTGGCCCGTGCCTATTGGGATACCAATAAGGACGTCACACCTCTCACGTGCCTCCCTCATGCAGGGAACCGCACCTCTAGGTGCCCTAATGCGACCTTCAGACACTGCAATCATAGCGGCAACACCATTACCTTTAGAAGCAGCCCGCCATTGCCACCACTGACATCGAGCGTCTATGTGCAATTACCTGCATGCACTATGCCTCAACCCCCTGCACTTGCAATCAAGTTGGATGGGCCACGGCATAATTTGCACCAAGTCCTTCTCACACCTATAGCACCTCCCGCCCAATCCACCATTGCCCATGTCATGCCGTCACCTAGTGGCAGCAACAAAAGCCATACTGTCATAACCGTGCATCTATATAAAAATTGGCATGGTGCTGTGGCTCCTACACGTAGTGCCCGCCTTGCAACTCAGCATAGCAGTAACAAAGACTGTCATACCTGCCATATAATGCTGCCTGAAAAATACAATGAGAAAATGTTCGTGGTGGAGACATACAATTTTTAAAAGAGTTATTTATTTGGTGTCTGAATTAACCCAAAGGACACTCTGAACTGGGTACAAGAAGTTGTGAGTGTTTCATTTTTACTCATAGGTAGTTTCCTTTATACCTTATTTGACAATGATGATTTATTAACATCTGTTCAATTCTCCAAAAAGGCATTTTATCATGGCAAAACACTATAGCGTCATGATGTGCATAAAAGAGTAAAGTATCCCAACTACTCCCAGTGTAGAGAGAAGGGAGGTGGGATATATGTGCATGAAAGGGTAATTTTAGGTGCAATGAGTAATAGCAGCCTAAAGAAAGGAAATTAGGCCAAGGTGGCCCTAGATCAACAAACAGGGCTGACGCTAACAAGTTAAGGAACACATTTGAAGCACATGTAAACTAGATACACTTCAGCTGAGCATTTCGGTGATTTCAGCAGATAGCCTTCCTCAGGACCAAAAAAGTCCCCTGCCAGCAAAGGGCGCAAAGGGAGTGTGCAGGCTTTCCTGACAGCGTTTCCCAATGTGGTTAATATTCCTAAGTGTGTGGATTCAATCCAGGTTCTTCTGTTGTTTTCAAAAAATCAAGTTGATTGAATAGGGGAAGGCCTCAGTCTGTATGGAAAATGCATGCTACAGGGAAGTCAGGCATGCTACAGGTCTGCTTTGCTGCATCATCTGTACTGCAATTTCAGGGTTTGGATGGATTGTTGCAGAGTGAAAATGTCATCTGCATTGAGGAAAAGAAGTGAAATTCAATAATCAGAAGCTGGCCGTGTGTGAGGCACGCCGCCGGTGCAAAAATTGCACCCTACCCCCCCTCCAACATTCATTACATGCAAGATGACCACCCTGATCAGTAATGAAAACCTCATTTGCTCAGCCTTGCCTTCCCAAGAACTGCATACCGCTCTACTTCAATTTAACACCCGTCCCTGCCATGCAAACAATCCTACATTCCCCTCAAATGTCTACTAAACCGAAGACCACCTAAAAAAGGACAATCACAGACACAGTGAAACCTAAGCATAGTACCCCCTATTGAACAGTTACCACAGAAAACATCCTCTAAAAAAGCCACAACCGCTCCACAGTTCCTAACCAACCTCACTGTCAGCAACCCTGCACAGACACCAATGAAAGGAGCCTTAGTGAACGCTAGAACAATCCCCACTCATGCCCTGGATAGAGCAGACCTAATAACCTCTAATGACCTGGACTTCCTTGCAGTGACAGAAACTTGGCTACACTTAGCCTCTGTCCCCAACCTCTCACTAGCAATCTCCCTTAAAGTACGCAATCTACCACAAGGACAGACATCATGCTAAAGGCGGAGGGGTCGCTTTTCTCGCCAAAGAATCCATGTCCATGAGAGTAATCACTAACACTTCCGACACAATAAGCAAAATACTCATTGTCAAGCTCAACATATCCCACAGTTTGACCATCACCCTTCATCTCACCTACTGTGCCCAAGGCCTTATCCTTAACTTCCAAGAGGACATCGTGCACTTGCTTGCTGACGCCAAGCCCTCCTCTAAAATAGTTCTCTTAGGGGACATGAACCTGGGCTTACACGACCACTCAGACAAGAACGCAGACTCACTAGCCAACTCACTAGCCTCCGTAGGGATCGCCAAGTGCATCCTTAACCCCACACATTATAAAAGCCATACCCTTAACTGGCTTGCGGACCTGAACTGTAATATCTCAATCATATCCAACCTGCCAAGCCCATGGAATGACCACGACATCATACTGTTTAGTATACCAGTGACCAACCACACCCCGTATGTCACCCTACTCCCTGCAGTAGCCACCCGAAGTACACGCAAAATATCCAAAATCGCCTTACTACCACTCATAAACAAACTAATATCAGGACACTTTTCTGCCACAGACCCAACTTCCTTGGTTGACCTTCATAAATCAAACCGTAACTCTCACCATTGACAAAATAGCAGCCTTGACAACACGAAAATTTAAACTGGCGGCACAGTGCAAATTCTGGTTCTCAGCTGAGCTCCAAATTCTTAGATTACAAAAAAAGGTAGCAGAAACCAAATGGCTTAACAACCCATCAACAGACAGAAAGCAAGCTTCTTAGCTTCAGCCAATGCCTACAAAAAGGAGATGCTAATGACAAATAGCACCACCTACAACCATAGAATCGCCAATGCTAAATCAAGCTTGCATGAACTCTTCACAATTTTGCATGAGCTAGAAACGCCCACCTCCCCTCCAACTACTTGCATCAAGGATATGGGCTGATGCACCAACATCCAAGATGCCTTATTAGGACTTCACTCTTTCAACACAGATAACCCAGCAGCCTCACCATCCAGTACAAACATATCTACGAGCCAAATCACATTACTCTTCCATTTTGACCCCGTCTCTGGAAATGAGGTCCTTGAGATCACTGATATGATATGATATGGCATTTATAACGCGCTTATACACAAGTGGAAAGGGAGGGGGAACAGAGGGAAGACAGAGACAACAATCTTACTAGGCTAGGTGACATTGAAATAGCGCAAGTGCAGGGGAGGGGGAAGGGGGAAAATTGCAGCCAGTTGGTGGCAAGTGCAAGGGTAAGTGCAGACATCAGATGTCAAGTGCTGGTAGGGGGCTGTATGGATACAGAACAGCCCCAGAGTGCAAGGGTTGCCAGGGGCGCAGTGTAGGTGGGCAACTAGTGGGGAGGGGACCTGGCCCTGAGATCAAAGGGTAGCCAGATAACCAGTGCAGTTTCAGTTTCAGCCAGGCGATCAGCAGAGGAGAGGAAGAGACAAAGCAGAAGAGGAAGGTCTTGAGGTACTTTTGGAACCAGAGTTGGTTCTCCTCGAGTTTCAGAGAGGCAGGGAGGCTGTTCCAGAGACAGGCCCCAGCCGAAGAAAGCGATCGACCACCAACTCGTTGCTTGGAGAAGTGACTGACCCTGAGGGAGTTGGAGGTGGATGAGCAAAGACCTCAAGAGGGAAGATATTTAGGAAGAGAGAGTTGAAGGTATTGAGGCCCCAGGCACCAGAAGGCCTTATGGACAATGCAGAGGGTTTTGAACTTAATCCTCGCCGCCACTGGGTGCCAATGCAGAGATTTCAGTCCTGGAGAGATATGATCACTGGGTTTGAGGCTAAGGACAAGTCTCGCAGTAATGTTTTGGATGAGTTGCAGAAGGCGGAGAGTAGAGGCAGGCAGATTTAGAAAGAGGCTGTTGCAGTAGTCCAGCCTAGAGAGAACCAGAGCTTGGGAGACAGTGAGGTTCTGGGGGAAGATGAGGAAAGGAAGAATACCTCTGAGGAGGTGCAGCTGGTAGTGTGACTTCTTAGAGACGTCAGAGATGTGAGGAGAGAACGAGAGTGTGGAGTCGAAGATTACCCTGAGGGCCAAGAGAGGCCGGCCAGAGAGTGACAGGAAAGGAGGAAGTAGGTGTGCCGATTAGGAGAATCTCGGTTTTACTAGTATTAAGGCAGAGATCGGATCCTCAAGCGGATGCTCATGACAGGGGCAAGAACATCGAGAGTATCAGATATAGCAGAGTGGAGCATGGAAAGTGCGGTATCAGGGTGTGAGTCAGCCAAAGGGGGAGGGGTGAGAAAGTGACGGTGAACGCCTCAACTGACACACGCTTCATGGGTAGGTGGCAGTGCTGGAGTAGGCTTGGACTGAGGGGTGGAGTTAGTGAGCTGGGAGGAGAAAGTGATCACTCCAGGAGAGAGGAGTGGTGAGAGGGATACAAAGGGGAAGGTCTGTAGAGATCAGAACATCCAGAGTGTGCCCTGCCGAGTGAGTCGGTCCAGAGGGGAGGATAGATAGTGAGAGAGAGTTGCAGTGGTCACAAAAGAGTCCAGAGGAAGGACAGGAAGCATGCAGGTGGATGGTAAAGTCTCCAAGAAGGAGGAGTTGAGTGGTCGAGACCAGGAGGGAAGAGGAGAGGTCCAACACTCAGAGAAGAAGGAGGAGATCTGACCAGGTGGCCGATAGATTGTAGCCGCTTTATGGGAATGGCTAGGAGAGAGAGTCTGCAGATTAGTCTTTTGAAAGAAGAGTAGGCCTGCTTAGGAATGACAGGTGCAGAGATCATTGGTGGCACACCACTCCTGGATAGCTGATAGACAGTCAGAGATGTGAAATGGAGAAGAGATGGCTGAAGGGAGCCTAAAAATGAGTTGAGTGTCATCCGCATAGCACTGAAAGTTGGGGCAGAGAGAGCAATACGGTGGGCAATAAGTGCCAGGAATTGGTTGAACAGCCAGGGAGAGAGTTTAGAACCCTGGGGAACACCACAGGTAGAGATAGAGATACAGGAGAGGAAGGATCCAAGTTGGACCTGGGAGGGTCGATAAGAGAGGAAAGAGGTCAGCCAAACCAGGGCATGATCGGTGATACACGGGTTATCACAGAGACAGTTGAGCAGGATGGCATGGTTGACTATGTCAAAGGCAGAAGAGAGATCAAGTAATATGAAGACACAGGGGGTGTTGGAATCGACGTTGGAGAGCAGGTCTTCACAGATGTTCAGGAGAGCATTTTCCGTGCTTCTGGCAGCTCTGAAGCCAGACTGAAGGTCATGGAGACAACCAACAGATTCAGTGTGAAGATTAAGCTGGGAGATGGCCAGTTTTTCCAGGAGTTTGCCCAGGAAAGGAGTGATGGAGATTGGGCGATAGTTAGCCAGGCAGGACGTGTCAGCAGATGGTTTCTTAAGAAGTGGGTGCACAAGGGAGTGCTTGAGAGGAGAAGGGAAGACTCCAGTGGCGGAGGAGTGTTTTCAGAAGTCAAACTTTAAAAGCCTTATACCCTCCCGATGCCAAGGTGGCATCTGCCCAGCTACAATCATTAAAGAATGTGTCAAACCCCTCACTCCCTTCATCACATCCCTTATCAATGCCTCCTTCTCTGCCAGCCTAGTGCCCCTAGCCTCAAAGTGGTGTGCATCCTCCCACTATTAATGAAACCTTCACTAGACCCAGACATACCAACCAACTGTATGCCTATCACAACGGTTCCCTTTCTTTTAAAAATCCTGGACCGTGTAGCATACATACAGGTCCAGTCATTCTAGGAAACCAATAACTTGCTAGGACTATGCCAATCTGGCTTCCAGCCAGGCCAGGGCACTGAAACAGCCTTACTAGACTGAACAAACCAAATGGAAAGTGGCCCTTCTCCTTCCATCATCTGTCAGCACTTCGCCTCAGCAGCCCATATCTCCTCAGAGGCTCTATGGGATATCCCCCTTCCTTACGGGCAGATCAAGGAGAGTATTCTCAGCCACTGCTTCAGCATCCTCTGCCCAAGTCCTGTGCGGCATTCCCCCAGGATCTTGTGTCTCACCCACTCTGTATAATATCTTTACAAAACCATGATTTGATCTGTTGGATTCTTTGGGTATACTGTACACAAACTATGCTCTTAGCAATCTGTCTTTGTGAGCATACAAGGTTGGATTGCCTTGCATCTTCTGTGCCTACATCATGATAAAACAGAGATCCTCCTCATCGGCACAAACCAGGCCCTTAACAAACTTCACCCAGCCTACCAATCCTTTCACATCGAAAGCAATACCATACCAGTCTTCAAATCCTTCAGCACTTTGGGAATCCATGTATACACCACCTTATCCCTTACCAGACTGGATTATTGTAATGTTCTTTTTAGCAGGTTCCCCTTCACTACTCATCAGAAAACTTCAGGTCATCAAGAACAATGCCCTTAGAGCAGTACTAAATAATTCCCAAGAGGGACCACATTGCTGCTGCCAGAAAGAAGGCTCATTGGCTACTTATCCAAGAAAATGTAATCTTCAAAACAAAGGCCATTACTCACAAATGCCTGTCGGACACAGCCCCAAGACACCTCTCTCAAAAAATAAAGAAAGTCCAACTGGTCAAACATACCCGCTCGTCTTACACCAACCAAATCACAATCCCCAGATTCAGGAGGAAACGGTCTGGTGGTCAAAGATTCCCTGTCAACGCAGCCAACAATTGGAAGTCATTACCTCATTACCTCGTGCCTTAATATCAGACCAATCATATTGGTCCTTCAGGATGCAACTGAAAACTTTACTTTTCACACTAAATGAGTCCTAACCCATGGTAATTTGCATAATACAAAGCCCTAGTTCACCTGAAAACATGCAGCCCATTAACACTCTATTCTCATACATATGTGTAATTCTTTATTACTCACAAATGCCTGTCAGACACTGCCAAGATACCTCTCTCAAAAAATAAAGAAAGTCCAATCGGCAAAACCTACCTTGTTTGTTTGTTTGTCTGTAGTGTTTGGTTTGGTGTTTTTTGTTATAGCGCACGTTTTCCTGCGGGCATAAGGCGATTTACAAGTAATTCATACTTTTAGCACTGACCCTAAATAAACTGACCCTAAATAAGAAAGAATAGGAATACCAAATAAAATGTGTCTTTCTGGAATTCTATACAGTAATTGCTAGACTCTTTAAGGGTTTATTTCAGCTCACTTCAGGGGGTGAGTCACTGATTTAGTCTGTTCTTAAACGCCTCAACTCAGCCTTTCATCCTTCTGAGGTTGATAAATGAGTACCAGCACAGGTTGGGTGATATTGGGTGCATATTTTCTCTATATAAAGCGCTTAAACGTAAGTGCTATATAATAACAAATCATTATCATTTGGTCATGGACGTCTGCTTGCGTACACAGTAATTTGGTAATATGGGCCTATACACTGATCTTAACAATACATATGGCGATACATTCTTGTATGAAATGTATACATCACATTATAGTGATATCGTAACCATAGTTTTCGTAGTGTACAATGCGATGTGATGCCTCTTCCTGTTTTGTCAACGGGTGAAAGGTCATGTTCCATCGCTTCCCGCGATATCACTTTGGGGTGGGGCAAATGACATCACTTCCAGTGATGTCATTAGGGTTCAAGGGTTGTGTGATGTCACTTCCGCTACCCCTGGCATTTTGGTGGATAGATGTCCCTGTGCCCCTACCCGCTATTTACGCTCTTCTACCGCACTACAGATCCTTGTTCCTTGATTTAAACTGTTGTGGGTGGGAGGTCGTTCTTTCTCTGTGGCTGCAGCACTTTTATGGAACTCCTCCCCACTGTCTCGATGGCCGATTGTTGACCACCTGTCTTTCGTCGCACCCTGAAAACCTTTCTGTTTTCAGCCTGAGTTTCTTTGTGTCTTTTTTTTTCCTGGTACCTGCATAGTTAACCTCTCAGCGCCATGATGCCCTAGCTGGTGTAGGCAGAGCTTTATAAACACAGCTAAAATAACTACCATAACAAGGTTGATTTAGAAAGACCGCTCCAGCCATCTAAATCAACCTTAGTTATGTGCAGGAGAAAGACCGCTATGGCAACATATCTGTCAGTCCATTTATGCCCCCTGCACACAAAAGTGCGTTCAGGGGTGACAGGCACAGCCAGACTGCAAGATAGAAGTTGCAAGTGTACGAGGTAACTGTAAATGTGTGTTTT
The DNA here is from genome assembly GCF_040938575.1 of Ambystoma mexicanum. Classification (NCBI taxonomy): domain Eukaryota; kingdom Metazoa; phylum Chordata; class Amphibia; order Caudata; family Ambystomatidae; genus Ambystoma; species Ambystoma mexicanum. Next base: position 919,804,697 of record NC_090922.1, on the reverse strand, counting down.
TGTGTTTGTGTGTGTGTCTGTGTGCGGGTTGAGGGGGCATGTAGCATTGGAGGGGAGTAAAGGGGTGTTTGACGAGGGCATGCGGAGCAGGTAAGTCAGAGTGTCAGTGGCCCTCATTACGACCCTGGCGGAAAGTGACTGACCGGACCGCCACAGCGTAAATAGCGTTTCCGCCATTGCACGAAGGAGCAAAGTGCGGCCCATTCCGACCCATCGGGCACGAGCACCACGGCATGGCGGAAGTGCAAAGTCCGCGATGGCGGAAATGACCCCAAAACGGCCCACACCGCCGCCGTACGGCGCCCTAGGTGCAATACCGCCACCCCTCTTAGCGGTCACCGCAGTGTGCGCCTACCGGAAAGTACGGTGACCGGAAATATACGGAAACAGAAGTTAAAACATGGCCCCGGAACGGGAAACATCCCGCCGTACACCTATAAAACCACTAAAACCACACAACCACTAAAATCACTACCCTGAAACACACCCCAACCCGTCATCCACCCTAGCGAAACCAAGAAAAATGGGAAAAGTAGCGAAGAAAGCGTGCGACCGCAAGCGGCAGGTCCACTTCTCCCGTGAGGAACTCACCGTGCTAACAGAGACCCTCCAGGAGAATGCTGCCGTCGTCTTCTCCACGCAAATGACCAGAACGGCACTTGCAAACAAGAAGGCCTAATGGGCTCTGGTGGCACAGCGGGTAAGTGCGGTGGGGACCGCACCCCGCACCCCACAGCAATGCCGCAAGTGATGGGACGACCTGCGGATACGCGTCCGCAGCATACTCTCTGCCAACCGCAACATTGCCACAGCCACCGGGGGAGGTCCAGAATCACCCATCAAGTTGACCCCCTGGGAAGAAATCTGTGCGTCCACCATCGGAATGGAGAGCATAGAGGGAGTCGGAGGGATGGAGAAAGGAGTGCAGACATCCGAAGATTCAGGTAGGGGGGCCAAATAAGAAAATGCAAAATCCACACAGTCCATCCATGTGAAGTACCATGCGTCCACATAGTGCTACAGAAACACATGTCCAGGAGAACGTCCACACACATAGGCCTGATAGCGCACGTTAAAACCCACAATAAATACATAAATAATTAAAATCCCCTAAAACACGCACTACACGTGCAGCAGGCACACCCTAACTGCAGGCTGCCAAACAACTGCACCCTCACTCCACACACAAATGAAAGCACCTCCAAGGCCCCGACCCAAATCACCCTCAGGTACCACTCCAATGCATGTGATACAATGCCATTCCAATTCCCACAGACCCATCAATAACCCTCGCCCTCCTTTACTCCACCACAGGGTCCGATCCAAACGACGAGCTTCAGGACACCCCTACCAGCACACCTGCAAAGAGGGCCAAGACCAACGGCCAGAGACCCTCCACCTCAGCTGCACGCATCAAGACACGGCAGCAGCACAAATCAGGTGGCAGCACAGAGGAGGGAACATCAACAGGCACCCCAGCAGCCAGCATGGGCACACCACCACCACCACAGGTCCCCCCAATGGATGCCACAGAAGGCACTGCCTCTGGTGGCAGCAGCACCATAGGTGACACCCCATTGATGGCAGCATGCTCGGACACCGAAGACGGGGATGTCGAAGTCAGATCCATCCATGACCTGTCCCAATCCCCCTGTCTGTCCCATCCCGTACAACATGAGGATACCACGCAGGGGCACCCACAAGACGACGACTGGCCATCCCCCACAAGCCCTGTGGCAAGGCAACATGAGGACAACAGCCCCTCTGTGACACCCCCGCAAATGGCCATGGCCCAGCAGAGGCAACAGTCCCTCGACCAGTTAATCGTGCAACAGCAGCAAATGGCCACGCTCCTCAAGGACCATGCCGATGAATGTGGGGGCACTAAGGCAGACATAGAAACATCAACTGAGACACTTAGGGCAGAAATGGAGAGAGGTACCGAGACGCTAAGGGCACAAATGGAGAGAAGCACCGAGAGCCTGAGGGGGGAACTGCATGCGACGTCCAAAGACGTATGTGCCGAACTTGCCGCAGTGCGCCGTGTGCTCACTGAGCTCTCGCAAACCCTTAGGGACATGCATGGACGTGAGCAGGCAGAGACATCATCCGTTGCAAGTTCCGTCCAGGGCAGCCCCCAACGTAGATCTGGGAGGAACCTGCGCTCCACAGGCAGGGGTGCCCCTGATACCCGCAGAGGGGGCTTGCAATAGCGACAGCCCACTGACAATGAGCATCTTTGGACACTGGTGTTCGGGGGGGAGGTAGGAGGGTGGAGGGGGTGTGTTGGGCTCACTTGGGTGGCGGGTCGATAGGGTGTTCAACATGATATCACATATGCCATAAACAGTGCACGATCAACCAATGAGATGTGTGGACATTGATCTTTGTGTACTAGGCCATCATAGGCGTACAGTCCATATTGTGCATGTCCCAGACACACACAGTGCCACAAGTCCCGTGTCCATGTATCAGCCACCAGGCGTGAGTGCTAGAAGCATGCATCAATGAGATGCTGACGAATGTCACGGGCCTCCGGTGCCTCGCAGACTCCATGAGGTGCTGCCACATCCCCACCCTCATCATGACCATCATCAGGTGCTTGCAGTTCTGCGTCAGGGGGCATGGGCACATTTCTACGTACGCACATGTTGTGGAGCATGACACATGCCATCACCATCTTTGCAACCTTCTCATGGCGGTACAGGAGTGCCCCGCCAGACCTGCTGAGGCAGCGGAAACGAGTCTTCAGTAGGCCGAATGCCTGTTCAATGACTACACGGGTACGTGAGTGGGCATGGTTGTAGTCCTCCTCATGCTGGTCCCGTGGGTTCCGGACTGGTGTGAGGAGCCATCTCTTCAGTGGATACCCAGCATCACCTGTATGTGGACGAGAAACGCATGATGTGGAATGCCATTGCTACGTACGCACACCCCCCCCCTTCCTGCCAGGTCATTGCCAAATCACATACCACACATATTCATGCATGTAATGAGACTCACCGAGTAGCCAGGATCTGTTCCCTGCGTGTCGCTCCATGTAGCGTGGTATTGTAGAGTTCCTCAAGACCATAGAATCATGGGTTGATCCAGGGAATCGGGCACAACAATGTGTAATGATCCTGTTGGAGTCACACACCATTTGTACATTCAGGGAATGAAATTGTTTTCGGTTGCGGTACTGGGCCTCCATGGCATGTGGGACGACCAATTCAACATGGGTGCAGTCGATGGCACCAATGCAACCCGGTATGCCGGCAAGTGCATGGAATCCCACTTTTGTGTTGGTAATTTCCTGCTCCGAGCGTGGTAGAGAGATGTAGTCGTCTGCGTGCTGCAGGAGGGCATCGAGCACTTGCAATAGTGTCCGTGAGAACAGTGGCTGAGAAATGCCATGCAACTGTCCGACTGTGTGCTGGTAGGTGCCTGTGGCCAGGAAGTGGAGTACAGACACCACCTTCAGTAGGGGTGGGATGGCGGTTGGGCTATCTATCATGCTGACAAGGTCAGCCTGTGTCATGTCCACAATGGCGGCTATGGTGTCCCGGTCCAGACGGTAGAGGGTGTGGATCTGCTCATCAGTGAGGTTGAACGGATGTGCTCGGAGGCGTGGGATTGCGGGCTGCCTGCGTGGTGGTAGTGGCTGTGCTGGCGGCCCTTGCTGGCCCTGCCTTGGCCTCCTCCTCCTCCTGCGTCTCCTCCGTGCGGCCGGTTGTAGTTGGTGTTCGTCTTCTTCTTGGAGTTGGAGTACTTGCAGTGCTATCAGGTCCCCCAGGGCCAACATCGCGAGTCCTGCCGGTAGCATTTCGGTGTGGTTGTGGGAGGAGACTGGCTGTGCAATTTATGTGTTTTCAGGCTGTATGGCCTCCACCTGTGGTGATTAATTCCACCTGTGCAAACTGCTCTCCCCTTTGGCCGGGCACGTCCCGCGCACAACGCTGCAATTCGGGGAATTGCATCTTGCTATTGCAATCATGTATTTGTACCCGATGGCCGTGTAAGATTGGCTGATATGTTCATTCTGCTGTGGTCGCATTGTTTCACATACTATCTGTGCAGTCGCGAACAGACTTGTGAAGGGTCAGTGGAACGTAGTACTCGAGTAACGGTGGGCCCTCATGCATCACTGTACCGAGTTGCAACGACGGGCGGGGCGTCCCATTTGTGGGTGAAGGCAGTTGCCATTTTCACACACAGCCGCACTCGATGGAATAATTAGTGATTTCAAACGGCCACAGATGCCTTTTCGACGTGATGTTGCAAATGAGGAATTCGAAGGGCGGCGCTTTCGGTTTCCAGCTAGCGGCGAGGAGATGCCCACAGGTCTGACTGCAAATATAACGTTCTATTGTTCAATGTCCTTGAGACAGGGGCCATGGCGAGGAAGCAATGATTGATATGAATAGTTTGGGATGCGCAATAGCTACGTGGCCGATGAGGCCGGCCGTTCCCAAATACATGTTACTTCACGACACTGGAATTACGGGCTGGGGCACTGTGGATTTTGCAGGCTGCATAACGCACAGACTCAATGGATGTTTCTAATGTCATGTGAGTAATTATTCAGGCGTTTTGATCCCGGGATGAGGGAATGATGAATGGATGCATGGGCAGGTGATTTGATACAGAGTTTGCCATGTACAGGGCTTCTTGGGATCTATCCGCCTCCCCTACGCTATGTGATGCAGGGCTGCCATAGTGGGACCATCGTCTATCTGGCCTTGTTGAGCCCTCCCTGTCTCGACGCGCCCTCAGACACTTGTGTCCATGCACGTTAACATTCCCATCTGATGGATTCTGTTTTGACAGACGCATGCACAGGTACACTCGTTTGTGATGGTGTTTGCACCTCGATATAGATGGTTATGAGTCGCAAGTGGTTTTGGGGTGGTGATGATCCTTTGGAGTGGGCTAGCATGCATATGGCTGTGGATTTAGTGTGATCATTGAAGTGAGTTGTTGGAATGTAGTTCTGATGGCCATTCAGTTCTTTTTCTTTTCTTTTGGTTGACAGGTATCTCCTCCCCTTTTGCCACTGCCATCTGTATGCCACTCCTGCAGATGGATTTTACTCCCGACACCTGCTGCTTCGTGTTAATCAGTGGAGCAGCATTACGATCTTATGGGACGATCGCCAATGGCCCACATGCCCTTACGCAGTACTGGTGGCTCGGAGCAACATTTCGGCCTTTCAGCTGGACTAGTGCCTCCCCATTGGGACGGCCCTGCGGTTGTGTGCGCTTCCATGTTGCCTTTTCGTACGTGAATGTGGCTCTGTGTACCATGAGGGAACAGGGCGTCACACAAGTAGTGGCTGGTCATTTCTTGCGGATGCAGCACACAATGGTGAAAAGTGTTTTGGAGTACATGGCCTGATGGCTGTATGGGCTTGGTGATTTTGATGTGCATTAAATTTCTATTCTGATTTGGCCCGTGTAGCGTTTTTCTTTGCAAGTGATGTGGCATATGCCTATTTGGGGGGCGATGTATTGTGGGGAGATCTGCATTGGGTTCCAGCTTCGGAGTTTAGTTGCGTGGTACTGTACTGGGCGCGTTTGCCTACGAAGCCCGTGAGGTCAGGGATGGGGGCTGCCAATATGACAGTTTGAATGTTGTCATGCTCAGGGGCGGGGGATTGGGTTTTGTGTAACAGATGCCGGTCAGCCAGGTGGACTGGTGGAATGATGTGATTCTCCCAATATTGCTGGTCACAGGTGCCTGTGTTTGCGTGCGTTTCTTGGTGGGGGACTGTGGTCATGTCCATTGGGATGGCTTCTGTATTCGTGCCATCTGTGCCCTGCAGCTCCCATTGGCCCCTGTTGTGTTTCTTTTGTTCGTTGGCATGCATGGGTGACTTGTACATTTCAATGGTTGCATTGTGACTTCATTGCACCTACGGGGAGTTGTACTTTGTGGGCAGGGAGCGGTGTACAGGCACTCAGTGGGGCCGTTTACGGTTGATTCGCGATGCCGTACTTCTCACCATGGCGGAATGGTACATTCCGCCATGCTTCATGGCGTTAGGTACATGTCCGCTAGGGTCGGAATTGGCGTACCCTTGCGCCATGGTGGTGTTTGCGGTTTGGCATGGCGCGCGCGCGCGTGCTTGGTGCAGTTAGCGTTGGCGTTCACTACGGTGTCGCTAATGGCTTCGTACTTTGCGGTGACGGGTCATAGTCGCACCGAGCGCTATTCGATGGCGGTATTGCATTTCCGCCATCGTTTTCCGAATTCCGCCAGGGTCGTAATGAGGGCCAGTGTGTTTTTTTTTTGGGTGTGTGTCTCTGGGGGTTGATGGGAATGTTTTTATCAGGGAGCGAAGGGCCGGGGAAGCAAAGAGTGTAGCAGGGGGTGAAACTCCCAAATATAAAGTCAATCCTGCCTGCGTGGGAAAGGGTAGAGGTGATTTGGACCTTGGCTTTCAGGGGTGTTCAGGAGGGTGAACCCGGACGAAATCGTGAAAATCCTGCACTTAAAGGCTGCACGAAATCAGCTGAAAAAACTGGATTTTTTGGTGCGTCCTTCATAATCCCTGATAATTACATAGAACCAACTAGGGAACACTCATGGAGCGTTTTCCTATGGGATTGCACCATTATAAAATGCTTCTATGAATCAGGCCCTTGCTCTCTCTAGCTTGCCTTAAAATCTGGCGCAATTTTCACTGCTCAGTTCAAGGTTGGAGAAATGGGGTGTGGAGGAGGTGGGGCAGATTTGAAGTTTAGCTGAAGCAGAGCCAAAAATCAGAGTCTGCCTAGCAGCAGGGGGCTGATTCTTGGGGGAAGGATGAGGCAGAGACCTCAGGGACGTAATTTAGGGGTCACCAGAGGTCGCAACTGTGACCTCTGAGGTCTCCTTTGCAACCTCTGTGGTCTCCCTAGCGACCTTTTAAAAAAACCTTTAAAAAAATGAATTTTCTTTTTCTTTTTTTTTTCTTCTTTTTTTGTAATGCAAGCTCCTGGGCTGTGACCAGCACCAGGTGGCTCTTTAATTCTGGAGTGGCTGGCTTTCTTGTTCAGGCACCTTAAAAAAAAAGAAAAATAAGAACAGGAATGCCACAAGTCTTTCAGCACTGACCCTAAATAAGAAAGAATAGGAATACCAAATAATGTGTCTTTCTGGAATTCTATACAATAATTGCTAGACTCATTAAAGGTTTATTTCAGGCACACTTCTGGGGTGAGTCACTGATTTAGTCTGTTCTTAAACGCCTCAACGCAGCCTTTCATCCTTCTGGAGGTCGATAAATAAGTACCAACACAGGTTGGGTGATATTGGGTGTATATTTTTTTCTATATAAGGCGCTTGAGCCTAAGTGCTATATAATAACACATCATTATCATTTGGCCATGGACGTCTGCTTGCATTCACAGTAATTTGGTAATATGGGCCTATACACACTGATCTTAACTATACATAGGGCGATCTATTCTTGTATGAAATGTACATCACATTATAGTGATATCGTGACCATATTTATTTCGTAGTGTACAATGCTATGTGATGCCACTTCCTGTTTTGTCAACTGGTGAAAGGTTGTGTTCCATTACTTCCCACGATATCACTTTGGGTGGGGTCAAATGACATCACTTCCGGTGATGTCATCAGGGGGTTAATGGTCGTGTGATGTCACTTCCACTACCCCAAATGACGTCCCTGAGAGACCTTCTGTCAAAATATTGAGACCTATGTGCCTTATTCTCACAAGTGTTGTATGCATAGGCAGGTGGGAGGAACACTGGCAGATGCATACAAAGCATCAAAGCTGTGTTGCCCTTAACTCACAAAAGCATTTGAGACACGCAAATCCTTTTTTATAAATCCAGGACGTGCAGTTGAGGGCCCTGTAGGAAGAATGGAGCAACACGTGCAATTGAAAGTGAATCCAATTCTCAGTGTGTTGAACTTCCAAGGAGATGCCACGACCTCTTTCACCTAGGATCCTTTTCATCAATGCAACAATACTCTGTTTGGTCGAAACCGCTCATAGCATTCTCTTTCCATGGAAAAATACGCACGAGCTTCTCTTATCTTGTTTCCATTCTAAGCTGCGGAACTAATGTAGCAATAGAGAAAAATGATTTTGGAGTGACAGGCTTTTGAAGGTCCATCACATCATGTGCGGTTGTGGTTGTGACACGAGTAGAGGACTGAACTTAGCCCTAAACTCGCCCGGGTGACCCCAACCAATGAATACATGAGTGATGTACTTATGACCCTCACTGATTTATTCCGAGAGGTCCTGGCTGCCTAAGTACCTGCAACCGGACCCTGCAGTAATTCCCAAGACCTTATAAGAAATAGGTTCTTGCGACTGGCACTCTGCACACATGCCTGCGGTGTGTTCGCACCACACATCATACGTTTACAAATAGCATCCAAGAAAATCGAGCGAACGTCTCATGCGTTTCTAGAGCACAAGGTAGCACAAGTGTATTGGTTTGGGCCTAGATAGGTTTCGCTGAAGTCTCAATACATACACCTTTCATTTGTTTTGAACAACATATATTCATTAAAAAAAATAGTGCCTAGATAGATTCAGAATGATAGCTCACAATTGCCATTTATTGAAGATATGTTGTGTGCACAACTGTTACAAGTATATGAACGTGCTTATGCCAGTCGTATAAAGCACAGTGGCTTAAAACTGCAGGTCCATGAAAATGCAGATTGCCTCATGCAATGGCGTAAATTGTAGTGGCATGCGCTAATTGGAAGTTGGGACACTCTCACCTCTGGCTTAAAACTACTAATTTCCAAACTTCCCTTATCGGTGCGCACATGAGAGCTGGCAATGCATGACCCATTGTAATAAAGCCTGTATGCCGCGTCTAGAATATTCTGTCCATGCGCAGGGCAAGAGCTGCGCTTGCACATCTTTGCACTTACAGCGAGATTTGCATATTTATGTGAGTTAATAGCTTTACTCGCGCGGGGAGAACACATTTAGATTTCATTCAAATCCTGATTTCTGAACCACAGAAGCTGATGGGGACTGCGCGAGGCGTGCACGCGGACTGGAACGGCGACAGCGCGTATCTCATTGTGAGTGGATATAATGTTTATTTTCACGCCTCTATAAATAAAGACGATGGCAACTGAGCATAACTCCTTGCCATGATGTTAACTTTGGAACGGGAAACGCAGCCTGTGTCTTCTATATCCGTGCATTCATTTTAAAACACAACAGTACAGCTGGCAACTGGCTGACACCCAGTAGGTAATCCCCTAGAGGGCTTCAGCTTCCTTAAAACCGCTTCCACTTTAATGAGCTTTAATGTACTGCGCTGCACCCCACACACCGTATTACATTATTTCAATATGTTGGCACGCACCCCAGATCTGAAGATGACAGCATGGAAATAAGTACCATGAAACAATTCCCTTTTTTTAAAAAAAACATTTTGTGTTAATGCACAGGGCATCTCATTAATAAAGCAACAAGGCACTTTAAGCACTAAGTGCTATAATAAAATGTCTGCTGCTATGTAAGACACTTATTAATAATATATTTAGTGCTGGCATCTTGTGCTGGTTGGCTGCATAAAGGGGAGCCATAAAAAAGGAGACGTCTTGCAAGCTCAGCGGCACATGGCTGGTGGGGAAAAGGAAAGGGCGATTGCTTTTGAGAGTGGTGATGTGTGATGTCAGTGTAGAATCAGTATCATACAACATGCGGCGATTGTATGCTCGAGATGTTAGCAGTAGAACCAAGGGAAATGGCCCAAAATGTCGCCCTCACAATTGCGACGGCCGAAATGCGCCGCTTTTTTTTAAACACCCCCTTTGCACCACATAAATATGGATGGGAGAGCTGTGCCCCACCCCCGCATATCTATTTGGTGTAAAGGGGGTTTAATAATTTTTTTTTTAAAGTCGAATTTTCGGCCGTCACAATTATGTGTGGTCGCAGTGATCACATAGATCCGAACCAAAAGCATCAACACCCTCGCTCCTTTATAGCGACATGTACCAGGTTGGCAAGGAGAAAACCAGGATGAGAAAAAGACGACAAGTCGAGCATGCGCTTTCTTCCGTTGTCTGCAAAGTCTCTACAAGTAGAATTTATTCTGAAATGGAATCTCTCCATGAGAAACTGGAATAAAATCTCTCATTGAAGGTAAGGACTCTCTCTATCAACATAACCAGTTCCCACCGAAGGGAGAGATTCTGTATCAGCATAAAATCTCCCCTCTTACAGGGAAGAAAGACATCAGAATAAACTCTCCCTCTTGAAGAAGGAGAAGTCTGCAACTACGCCTGCTCCAGCTAATCCAGAATAGGGCGGCAAGACTTATCCTTGGCCTCAAGCCCAGAGACCGTATCTCTCAGCCGTAAAATCTCTCCACTGGCTCACAGTGGCTGCAAGGATAAATACAAGAGCCGCTGTGTCATCCCAAATGCTTTCTGGGTCCGGGTACCACGCTTTAGCCAACATTTCCTTCCTAAATACTCCCCTGCTAGATCCCTCCACCCCTCTATCTCTCGGATTGTGAAACACTTCAGGCAGGTCTCTCTCTTTGGCTGGTGCCTCCCTTTGGAACAGCCTACTTGCCCCTCTAAGACTTGAGCCAGATCTCCTTAAGTTTCAGAAACTGTCCACTTACAAATCCCTTAATAACGTGGCTCCCATTTACCTGGTCGACAGATTCCATAGACAGATCTCCCAGAGACCTTCTAGAACAGCTTATAAAGATTGCCTCTCTATTCCTCATTTCAATCCTTGGCTGGTGCCTCCCTTTGGAACAGCCTACGTGCCCCTCTAAGACTTGAGCCGGACCTCCTTAAGTTTCAGAAACTGTTCAAAATTCAGATTTTCTCTACCTCCTTCCCTCTTTCCCTTCCCTGCTAATTCACCCCACTGCCACTGTGACTGATGGCCGTGTCCTCATGAACCTCACAGGATACCAGGCCCTTCTACCCAGTCATACCAGCACCTCACCCCACTGCACTGCCCTTGTGGGCCCTGGTTTGGCGGCTCTACACCCACCCTTGGGAGTTGCCCATACTAATACTTAGTCCAAGGCCTTCTCCGTGGCTCCCCTCAGCACTTCCCTTCTGGGCACCCCACACGCACTTGTCTATTCCATGGCCCCCCCACCCATCCCTAGCTCCTGCATTTCTCTTCACTGCCCTTGGACGTCCGTATACCACAAGGCCTAGTAGGACCACGACTGTATATTTACTATTTGGCCAATGTTTTTTTCTCTCCCCTGTTCCCTTCCCATATAGCCTTGTGGTGCTTAATTCTGTTGTATAAGCACCTAACAAATGCTTAATTAAATAAAATAAAAAAATAAAATAAAAAACAGAAACAGCTCTCTCTCTTGAGGGGGTAGACTCTAATTAGAATACATTCTCCCCCTTAACAGGGAAGCTTCATTTTCAGAATAAAACATTCTATCGAATGGGACACTGTCTAGCAGAACAAATCCACCCTACCCCTTGAAAGGTTTACCTCTTTTTTCTTTTTCAGTATAAACCCTACTCCATGAAAGGGAGCATCAGAAACAGCTTCTCGCTTGATTGTGGGGACTCCTTGTCAAATTAAACACTTCCCTTAATGGTAGGGAATTCACATCAAAACAAACATTTCAGCATGAAGGGGAGACTCTGTAGCAGAATACACTCTCCCTCTTGACAGGTGGGGGATTCTGTGTCTGAATCAGCACTCTGCCTTGAAGGGGGCAGACTCGGCATCAAAACAACTCTCCACTTTGAAAGGGCAAATATGAGAAACAGTTTTCACAGTTGTAAGGCGATGCCTCGTCTCAGAATAACCCTCCTCCTAAAGGCCTATATCAAAATCCTCCATAAAGGGTGAGACTCTGAATTGAAACAGATTTCTCATTTGAAGGGGGCAACTCTGTATCAAAACAATCTCTCCCCTTGAAGGTAGGGACTCTATAAAAATAACCTTTTCTGCATGAAGGGAGGCTCTGTATCAGAATAAATACTGCTGCGTAAAGGAGGAGATTCTCTTCAGAAGCAGCTCCCTGTCATGAAAGGGAGAAATGTGGTTTCAGAATACACCGTCCACTTTGAAGGGTCATTCTGTATCAAATTAACACCTCCACATTGAAGGGAAAGACTCTGTAGTAAAAGCAGCATGCTGCCTTCAATGGGGGAACTCTTCATAAGAGTTTATTTTCCTCTTGAATAAGGGGACTCACTAGTATAAGAAACTGCATAATTTTAATGTGTAGGCTTTGTATAGAAAATAAACTCCACCAGTCGGAGGGGGAGACACATTTTCAGAAAAAGCAATCTCCCATAAAAAGTTACCAGGCTATAAGTCTAACTGGGCAACTTGACAATTCAAGTCATAAATCTTTATTTCTGAATTGCAAATCAATGTATATTTATAGTGCCAATAGCAGCTCAGGTATACACTTACTTCCACTCAGATCCTGAGCATGTGCTTTCAGCAATTCCAAGGGTCAAATTCTCCAGAGAAAATAACTATATCTACATAGATATCTCGAATTTCTCTACTGCAAGGTATCATTGTTTTTCATGTTGCCATCTTTTATCTCACCACCTGAATTTTGTCACTTTAAAATTTGCCACTGTGAGATTATGCCACTTTGAATTTTCCACCCCTGAATTCTTCTGCTTTTGAATGTTTCCACTGTTAGGTTTTGCCCCTTCAAATCTTTGCAACCTTCAATTTTGTCACAGTGAGGATTAGTCCCTTTGAATTTTTTATTTTGCCACCTCTAATTTTTAAATGGTGTGAGCACAACTGCTTCAAACTTTGTTACTGTGAATTTTGAGATTCCCAACCATGAGGCTCTGCGTGTGCGAGACAACCACCACAGGGAGGCTTTTGCCCCTGGGAACCATTGCCATTTTGAAGCCTTGACAATGTGCAACACAGCTTTTCTGAACCTACCACCACAGTGAGGGATTCGGCACTGGGAATATTTTAGACGTGCCCACCATGAGGCTTTGTGACTGTGAGATAACCACCACAGGGACGTGTTCACCCCTGGGAAGCATTACCATATTGAGGCCTTGACATAGTGGATCTCTGCCACTCTGAACATACCCACACAGTGAGGTACACAGCATGGTGAGGCTTCTGCCATTACAGGGTTTTGTGCTGCAATCCCACACTATTACACAACTACCCTGATAACACCTGTGGATGAGCGCGATATAAACTATCATATCATAACATCCAACAGGAACTGTCAACCACAGCAAATCCTTCTGCACTATGAGTCTATCACTCGAACAATTTATGTACAGCTAAACTCAGCACCAATAGTTCACTGACTCACAACAGTCACAGGACACCCATAACTACAGCAATGCCCCAATACAAGAAGGACAAATGAACAATAATGGAGAACAAAGCAAGAAAGATAAAGTACACCATACCTTGACCAAACAACAGGAGCCACCAATCAGAGTACACAACACCTCTAAATCACCACCAATCCTCCTTAACTGAACAAAAAATCCAGACTAAGATGAGACCAAAAAGATCATACCTCTCTCCACAACTCCTCCTACAAACCAGCCAGAAGAGAAATCAAACACTCCACAAAAGAATTACCAAGGAGATGTCAGAGGAAGATGTACTACACTACCTGTGAAGGCATCAGGAAGTAGACACAGACAAAAGAGTAAAGCTGCACAGCTTTTTTAAAATCACAATGAGGTTGGGAACAGGGAAAAGGCCAACCTTGGCCTATGCTAAGGTGAGATTTCCCTACCTAACTAAAACTAATGATAGTCTGTGTCAGGAAGTCCAAAGTAAAGGTCTGTCTTTGTCCAAAACCTATACTTGGCCTCACATCGATTTGTTCAAATTGTGTAGGGATTGTGTCACCCTCAGAAGAAAAAGTGTTCAAACAAATGTTCAGAGCTTCTTCCAGCTCTTGGTCAGAAAGGGGCTCTCCCTTCCCCAGGATTCCAAATAGTTCACTTTCAAACACAAAGGGGTTCACTTTCCCGAGCTTCCAAGTCTCTCACTGTTTTCACAACACCATTCCTCAGGATTCATCCCAGCTTTTATGCTTTCCCACTCTTTCATCAATATCATAAAGTTCAACTCTTTCAGTTCACAATGTACCAGCTTCTCTTGATATTGAACCATAAACCTATAGATGAGTTAAATGGCTTCTCTTGAGTGGGGTGTATTTGGTCTAGGTGCAGTTGTGAGACCACATGGTTCACCCATTACAGGCCACGCAACTGACACACCTGATTGGCTTCTTTACCAATTAGATCACCATTGCTTCAGCTCAATGGACGTGTATTCTTGCAGTGCTTTTCAACACTTGTTTTGACACCATTCACTTGCTGGAGTAGCAAAACCTTTTCATAGTTTTGTCGCAGTTTCAACCTGTACAGTTCCTCTTTTCCTTTGGGCGCTTGCCAATGCTTGCGTTTTCCTGAACTTGTACAATTCACAGTTCTTTATATTCATTATCAATGCATGTTTTCTTTAGTGTGCATGATTCACAGTTCCGTTATATCAGGGAACACTTTTCTCTACTTTCCATTCATGTGGCATTCACTCATTATCACTTCCCTTTGATTTGGTATTCAAAACTTCATTTAATTCATGTCAAAAATAACCTAACCGCAAATTTCCAGTTTACTCACCTGCTGGGAATTTGCACCTTGCTCACAGGCTTCTTATTCAACTTAAAGTTCACTGCATTTGGGCCCTTTTGCGGCCTTACTAATTTCAAATAAGTTTGTTATTCATCAACCACTCTGTTCATCAACTTTCACATTACTGTAGTTTTTTACATCAGTGTTTACAGGTGGAACAGCAATCCCATTGCCTCTGTGGTCCCCGCTCACTCTCGAGTGCTACGGCCCACCTTGCTGACATGACTCACGCACTGTGTCCCAGAGTCACTCAGCCTCACTTGACTCACTAGGTACGATGTCTTCATGTGCACCTCTCTGCGCCGGTCTGCTCTTCATGACTGCTACTGTTCCTGGCTCGGCAGGCCCCTCTTCTCAGGTCTCCGACACCTTGGGCTCCTGGAGTCGTCTTGATTGCAAGAGGTTGTCAGGCTGCCCTGGTGCCCGAGACCTTCCAACAACACCTGCCACAATCTGCTTCCGCTGCAATGACTCTGCAGCACCTCAGCACTTTAAACATGCCTCTCCCTGCTCCGTCTTGTGGCTTCTCCGTCAGCAAGCATTCCACAAGCATTTTCCTTCTCCTTCCCTTTCTCTCCATTAGCCTAACCTGAGCAGGCCATTTATACCACCCTTTTGGCTTCAGGTGCAGGCCATTCACAGTGAGTTCACAACCGTCTCGGTACTCGGCATCCCTCTTCCTCCTCCCAGTACCAGAGTGGTGTTTGTGTATGTCTGAATAAATAAAGGATGGATGTATGTTCCTATGTGGTCTCTTCCTTGTATCAGTACCATAATCGTATACATTAGGGGATGGTTTTCTAATACAGTAGGGAAGGGATTGGAAATACCCCATAAAAGCCTGGGGGACAGTTGATTCCTGATGAAAGGGAAATAAGGGATACCATGTCTCACCCAAGGGTGCCTCAACCCCCCTCCCGAAGTCTCCTCGTCCCAGGTGATCCTCCCTCGCATATGCCCTGCCAGCTTCAGGATCCAAGAGCGATGGCCTTCACCTGGCCACCTGAAGGGAGGACATTTGGGGGAAAGAAGTGAGGATGCCTTCAGATTCCTCACACGCCCAGAACAAACCACCCACACCAACACACAGAACCTCACAACGCAGAAACTCCCCATCAATTAGAACCAGAGCAAAACTGGAATCCCCCACCACCAACATGCCCTTCATAATGAGAAACTGGAAATGATGATACTCAGACAATCAACGCAAATATTAAAATGATACAAAACAGAGAGAACCTACTGGAACTCCTCAACAAAGTGACAGACGATGAATCCACACACCCAGAAGCAACCAGCCCCATCCAATGAATAGACAAACAACCCACACATCCCATCTCAAAGGACCGCTGGAGAAAGTACCCAGAATTGATTCAGGCAAAACATACACACTACACTGCAGCCTACTCAACGTTCAATCTATGGCTAAGCGAAGGGGGCACATATGCCTCTTCCTCACAGAAACATGCCTCTCAGACAACTACAAAGTAATTGTTCACAAAGCCACACCCGACAACTACAAACTAATACCATTTAATAGAGAAAGCAAAAGAGGAGGAGGAAGTTCTGTGGCACACAAAAATCACATTCGCTCCACATCTTTACCTTCAACAGACATATAAGACTGCACCGCTCCTAGCCAACCACAAACTCAATGAACAGATCAACATACTATTTCCTCTTATCTACAGACAACCCCATTGTTCAAACGGGATCTCCTCACACTCGTGAGGACTGCAGGAGCAGTCCTCCATCCCTCCTGCCCTCTCAGAACATTGTGAGGAAGCCTGTGTGCTTAATTACAGTCATCGCCCAAATACTGCCATTCTTCTCCCTATCTTGGAAGCTGGGTTTATTTTTACCCAGCTTCTTCAACATTACTGCGGCTATATGCGAAGTGCAACTGATCTACATATTCTGCATTTCATCCTCCCTTGTCTGCAGCGATATCCAACAAGGTCGGAACCTTCAAGATAGCAGACGGAGTTTACTGACTCCTTTGTGGCTCGCCTGCTTCCTGAATTTCCACTCCACCTGCATCCAATTGGCAGCCTTACCACGTGGCTATTTAGCCAATCGTGGGGCAGCGGCAGGCGTTAGCTGGCCACACACGAAGGCTCACAAAAAGGATCCTGACTGAGCTTGGACGTGCTCAAGTGCTCCGCTCACATCTGTACACCAGCTTCGGCTCTACCAAGGTGAGGTACCAGCTCCCCTTGGCTGTTACTCTCTGTTTGTTACTTCTGTCCCTCTCCCATTATCCTGCAAACTACTGCGGCCCAGTCCGAGTACTCTCCCGCATGTCCTGTCCGCCTCCCGCCCTCCTGCACCAGCATCCCGACATCAGGCTCCTTGCAGCCTCCCACTCACAATCAGCTGATCGATGCCTGCGTCTTGTATAAATCATTATGCCACTCGTGCCCGCTGTAAACCGTCGCTGTATCATTACCACAATTGCCGTGAGCTAGACATCTGCAGCACGAAGCCTGCGACCAGGTCCGCCTAGCCATCGCCCGCTCCATTGCTCCTCCTTCAACCATGGCTTTAGAACTTTTCATGAGTGCCCTGCTGATGAACAATTGTATCTTGCCGCGTAATCTTGACAAGCGCACCCTAATGGTAATCCGTCTGCCTTTACCCTATCTTTCCTAAGGACTGTGCCAGTGCCCCTCAATGTCTGCTTGCCCTAATTTGATCTGTGGCGGCCTGTACCTGTACTGACTGCATGCCTATTATAAGATTTCCTTGCAAATCTGTTTTAGAACGAAGGCCAGCGATCTCAAGGTTTGCTTGCCCCAATGTGATCTGTGGCGGATTATGCCCATGCTGATTGCTTATGCCCGCATTGATTGCTTACCTACGCATTGATTGATTGCCTACCTCATGCCCGTACTGATTGTCTGCCTACTCTGCCAAGTTCGCTCTGAAGAAGCACAGCTTGAAAGGGGCCCCTAGGGGTCCCTAATGTCTATGGAAACAAGGCGAGTCACCACACACGATAGATACGCCAGATACGAGGTTGTATTGCCAAAGCTAGGGTTTATTGCAAAGCAAAAGTCTCAGTTGGCCAACTCTGTCTCACGCCCCGCGACGTGTATCTCTAGACCTCGAGGGACGCAAGAGAGCGAATTACGTACATCAGCTACATATATACAAAATGCAAATCAAACAATCAGCTATGACATGTTTTACACCCCCCTTTTATTGGGTTTCTTTGAACTTGGTGTGATGATGGACATCTTCGACAACTATGACACCTTCAAACATCTATTCTAGCAACAATTTACAATTTGTGAGTGCGGAGGCATCTTTCAGTTATTGAATACAACAGAGCGCTTCTGTTCTTGGAAGCGAGCTACATACGGGGGGAAGAGTTGCATTCCAGACCTTGCTATCTATTAGGTGCTATTCGTGTCCTGGGAGCCGACATGCTCTAGCGGGGCTCAGCAAAGGGGGGCCATAAGAAATCAGAATTCAGGGCTTTAGCTGCATTATTCTAATATATTCTACAATATAAACGAGACTGGATGGCAGCTGTGAAATGATTAAATGCCCTGCAGCTCTGCTTCAAGGCTACATTCGGGAGGGATCTGGGCATTCTTCCTGGCGCTGCCTACATTATGTTTCAACAAACTCTTGTTATCCTCACGGCCCTGCGGCCTTGTCCTTTTTATGTGCAGACAACAATGTTTTACAGTCGAGCAGTGTAAGCAGAAAATATACTGCGAAGCAATAGGAATAGAAAGCAATGAGCAATGATTAGAAAACAAAATGGCGATTCTTGTTACATCAAAATGGCCGTTCATTGGCAAACTCGAAAACCTATATTCTGTCATATCATGCATGTGACGGTTGGCCCACGGCCACCAAAATACATTTGTGGTCACAAAGTAGAAGTATCCATTTTTTTAGACTGACAAACCCTCCTTTGGCTGTATGCCAAACGTCTCATCTATTTATTGAAACCTCCTCTAGTGATGATGAGTCTGAAGTACTTATGTCTGAATTTTTCATGCTATCGTAAACATCATCGTCTTCATCAATATCTATTGCCATCAACCCGTTTACGGTTTTCATCTCATTTGGGTCTTGGTCAGCTCGACCATGAGGTTGTTTTTTCTTCGTCATCATATGCATACATCCTTCCGTACATCCCTCAGTTACCTCAGCGCAAACTATTGGTAGGCAATGTATGCAACAACAGCACGTTAGGAATATTCCAAACACCACTACTAATATTGAAATCAACTTCCATCCCCAAGAACGTAGTATTCCCCAAAACCAAGATCCTATTCCCCAGCCCCCTTCTTCAGTAGGCAGTTCAGAGCTTAGGACATGCATTTTCTTTATCGCTTCAAAGATCGTAGGGGAATAGTCATCGACATAAACGCAACACGCTGATCCCACTATTTTGCAAATTCCCCCACGATCAACCAGGATCACATCGAGAGCCATTCTGTTTTGCAGCGTCATTAACCTGATTCCTCTTTCTTCCAACGTCATGTTAAATAGTATATCTGTTGTGTTTATGTTATTTTTTAGAATTCTGGACAGCTGCCTTATATTAAAGGAGTTCACTATCTGCCCTAAGAATGGAATGAATGATTTTGCTACATCAGTTGCTATCAAAACACCCTTGTCAGTCCTTTTGACTCTAGTTCTGGATACCCTGGCCATGTCTGCTGTTTCTAAGAGGAATACTCCTGGGAACAGTGGACCTAGTTAACATGTACCTCCCCAGTTTCTGGGCAACCAAGGATATGCTTTCTCTCCACATATAAAATAAACTGGATTACCTACATATACTGGTTCTATTTGCCATTTTAATACCACTGTATTCATGCATCCAATATATGTTCCGACTGAAAAAGAGCCTTTCTTTTTTAGACAAAAAGGGATAGTTCTTGGGCTATAATTCACCGTGTAAAATGGGGGGATTGCATATTTGTCCCCTTCTGTTCTTACATGAAACGCCATTACAGATGTCTTTTCTGGTGGGGACAATCTATCTCGTCTATTTTGTCTTGTTATTGTCTGTGTACTTTTCCTCATGGGCTCTGGGGCTATTACTTGTGCTTTCTGGAAAATGGAACAACCCACAGGCTTCGTTATTATCTCCTCAAACTCATTCATGTTGGTTCTGTCTAATTGAGCCGTACTACTCTCATTCCATTTCCCATAAAACATTGCACCTAAAGATGCACTACATGCAGAACTTAATGGTAATGGCTGTACATACCACCCTATTCCTTTCCCAGCATTCTGTGGTAAATGCGCACATACCCAGTAATTTGTTTTCTTCAGAATTGCATGTGTCATGTTCATGATTAATAACAACGTATTATTCCCAAAACCTTCCCTGTGTCTTTCTTCCATTGGGGGCAGGGTGTAGGTAATCACCTGAACCGGGCTTTTAGTAGTGGATATATTAATTATTGGTAAAAACATTTCTAATGGGTGTATCGCTTCCACATACCATAATATTAGGGCTGTCGATATTGGTGCTACCACGCTCATAAAGCACATTATTATTGTCAGTGCCAGCATACAATTCGTTTTACCATGCGTTTTTCTTAAGCTTACAGTCTTTATAATTGACTCATTCTCAGCAGTGGTGGTGCAGGAGGAGGCTGGAACCGGTCCCGGCATGTTTCTCGTCATTCTTCTTCTTCCTTATCACAGTTCGTTGTGGATATCTCTCTTTGTTGCGCTTGCTCTGATGTTAATAAGTTCAATGGAATTGTCACAGTTCAGTTCTGCCAGTCCTTAATAGCCTGGATTTGTTTATTCGTTATTAGGCAAGATCACTTGTCCTTTCTCATACTGCTCAGAGGACCTTTGATCAGTTATCTTATTGCCTTAGTACCATTTGCGCCCAGCTTGTCCGCTCTGGTTCCTGACACATGTACTTTTATGATCGCACCGAGGAGCCGCGAGTCTTGAATTGTCCGATTTGCACAATTCTCACGCTTCTCTCCTCTACACCTCTAGTTCCTTCTCTGTTCATGAGCTGAACCAGAGGTTGACATAAACACCAAAAAAGAACTGCGGATCACTTCATCTTTCAAGTTGTATCGCCTTACTCCTGGTATCGTGTGATCCGTGAACAGTGCTGGTGCACTTCTAGATTCAGGCTCAAAGTCACCGCACCAATGATGCAGATCCATTCTTTGGCATGCTGGCAAGTGCTGGTGGGCGCCAAAGGGGTACACGATTTGTTTCTGCTGGTATTTGCAAGGCAGATTTTGTGTCGGCCAGCAGTGATGTCGATTCTGCTGGGCAACGTTGGGGCACTCTTTGCCCTTCCCCCTCTTTGGCAATCGTCTCAGGCTTTGTTTTGAATTTCACTTCTCGTTTTGGCAGATTTGGTGGCTGCTTACTGGCAAAAGTTTCTTCTGTATCTGGGACTGCTGTCTCTTTTCGGTCATCTGGGTCAGGCAAGTCTTTCAGTGAAGTTGGAATCTTCTTGGCATGGGTGGAATGGATCCACGACTTCCTTCCATCCACCTGTATTGCCGTCTGCGTTGCCAAGAGTACTTGATAGGGCCTGCTCCAGCTGGGTGCTAACAATGATTTTCTTTCAAAATTCTTTAGCAGCACCCAGTCTCCTGACTCCAGCGCGTGCCCCGGACCGGTGTATCTCACTGGTAATGCCTCCTGCACCTGCTGATGAATCAAACGCAATTTCTGCATTAAAAGGCCACAATAAGTACTAAGCACAGGAGTTCTACCTCACTAAGTCGTTTTGGCTGTGGTGCGCACCATTCATTTGCCAGCCTCCCCATTACGATCTCGTACGGGTAGAGCCCAGTTTTAGCCTGTACAGACGTACGCATGCATAATAGTGCTATTGGTAATGCATCCACCCAACTCAACTTGCTTCCCGCACAAATCTTGCTAATCTTTGATTTGAGAACCCCGTTGTGCCTCTCCACAAGACCGGCAGAACTCGGATGCCTCGAACTATGGAATCTCTTATCAATCTGAAGACCAGCACATATCTGTAACACCACTGCACCAACAAAATGTGGTCCATTATCGGACCATAGGACACGGGGCAAGCCAAATCTGGAAAAGTATTCCTTAAGCATTACTTTTGCCATGCTCATTGCTGTGCAGTCCTTCAAGGGATATGCCTCCACCCACTTACTGAATGCACAGATCACCACAAAGACGTATTTAAAGTTTTGGCATCTCTCCATCTCTATGAAATCAAAATGGATCACCTCAAATGGCATAGAGGGCGGGCCAAAACTTGCCTATTGGAGTCACTGTTCCCTTTCCTACATTGTGTTGCAAACACATGATACAGTTCTGCACCAACCTCTCTGCATTATTTTTTATGTTTACATTCTGCCATACTGTAGAAAGGTGCTGTATTATCTTTTTCGCACAGATGTGAGTAGGGCTTTTGGCCATTGTGACCATTGCAGTCACATACGAATTTGGCAACATCCAGTTTCTAGTTCCCTTGTCCACCCAACAACCTTCCAAATCTAACTCTGCAGAGCCCTCTGCCCACCCCTGTATTTCATCGGCCGTAGCTTCAGCCTGCATTTCTTTGACAGTGGCAACTCCATTTTCTATCATACAGGGTACTTCCTCAGTCTGAACCGTCATCATTTTGGTATTTAAATCAGTGGCAGTTTGTTTCGCAATTCTGTCTGCAAACGCGTTTCCCTCTCCTATTTTGCATGTTACCTTTTTATGTGCCTCGCATTTCACTATTGCCAGGCGTTTTGGAAGCGTGAGTGCAGACAGCAATCGTACAATCAAAGGGCCTTGTTGAATTCTGGCGCCATGTGATGTCAATGACCCTCTCTCAGCCCAGAGTCGACCAAAGTTATGAACCACCCCAAAAGCATACCGGCTATCATTATATATATTCACATTCAAATTTTTAGAAATCTCGCAGGCTCTAGTTAATCCTATTATCTCTGCGGCTTGTGCCAAATTGTAGGGAATTCTTTTGCTTTCTACAACGCTCTCTAGGGTAGTGATAGCATATGCGGCAGTTGTCGTGCCATCTGTAATTTAAAACATGAGCCGTCACAAAATAACTCTCCATCTGGTTCTTTCTGTGGGGTATCACTTAAATCAACTCTCCCCTTGGTTTCTTCCTCAGTGACCATTAAGCAATCGTGGGGGGGGTGATTCATCATCCCCAATTTCTTTCATGGGTAGTGGCATTAATTCTGCAGGATTCAAAGCGCTACACCTCATCATTTGGATATGGGTCGCGAACAAGATAATCTCATATCTTGTCAATCTAGCAGAGGTGAGGTGTTGCGTCTGTGTCCTATTTAATAGAACGTCTACGTCAAAATTAAAGTGTGCCCCAATACCATCCCTTCCGTTTGTTTCACTGACGCAGCAGCCGCCGTGACAGATCCCAAACATCGTGGTAGTGCGCGCGCTACAGGGTCCAGCGCAGAAGAAAAATAGCTGCATGGCCTATTTCTTCCACCTTGTTCCTGTGTCAAAACCGCCAATGCACATTCTTCACTTACACACACAAACAGTCTAAAAATCTTCTCATAATTCGGCATACCCAAAACTGGAGCCGAGCGTAATGCAGTTTTCAATTCATCAAATGCTTTCTGACATTCCTCATCCCACTGTAACGGCATAACCGCATCTTTTTTAGTCAAATTCACCATCGGTTTTACAATTAACGCAAAATTACCAATCCATTGTCGGCAATATGAAGCCATGCCTATTATGGCTCTGACTCCTTTTTGTGTCTTTAGAATAGGCATACAAGAAATACTTTCTATGCGTTCTGGCATTAGCCTTCTCCCTTCTTTCGAAAGTAGGTAGCCTAAATAGGCCACCTCCTTTCGATTATATTGAAATTTCTTCAAACTAGCTTTATGGCCATGTGCCGCTAGGTGTGACAGTAGTAATACAGTGCTTTCTTTACAAATCTCCTCTGTGTCTGCAGCTAACAATAGATCGTCTATGTATTGCAAGAGTACACAACCCACTGGTAATTCTAGCATGTCTAGCTGCTCTTTTTATGCTCTACTGTAAATACTTGGGCTTTCCGTGTAACCTTGCGGAATCCGCGTAAATGTAAATGATCGTCCTCCTAATGTGAACGCAAACAAATATCTGCTGTCCTTGTCCACTGGAATGCTGAAGAATGTGTTTTTCAAATCCACTACACTAAAATATTCTGCTGAAACAGGTATCATTGTCAATATTGTAGTGACATCTGGCACTAGAGAAAATTGTGGATTTACTACCTTGAATTAATGCGCGCAAATCAATTATAAAACGGTATGGTACTTCATTGCCTCCTTTTTTATAAACTGGAAGAATCGGGCTGTTGCATGTACTTCCTGTAATTTCCTCGATTACCCCTAGTTTCACCAAATCTGTAACAATACTCAATCCTTTCTCACCTTCAGCCGAAATTCTGTATTGGGGAATTTGCGGTAGGGTAACACCTTCTTTCAAAATGATCATTACTGGCTCTATTTTTAAGCATCCTACATCACTGTCGTGCATTGCCTATATACAGGTTGGCACTTTACTTAGTTCCCCTGGTAAAGTTTCGGACATAAATTCTGACACACGGGCATCGTGTGGCCAAATCGGTAGGAACACTCTGTCTGCCGTGCAATGTATAACGGAACCTAATTTTTTCAACAAGTTTAATCCCAACAAGTTCTCCCCACAATTTTCTTTTAAAAGGAAAGGACAATGTTCAGTAAATGGTCCTATTGTAACTGTGACTGGTTTGGACACTGGGTTTATGACTGGTGTACCTGCGAACCCTACGGAAACATTCTTTTGCCCTGACAGTGGTATATCCGGAACCAAGTGGTGGTCTATTGAACACTTCTGCGCTCCTGTATCTACAAGAAAGTGGTGCTCCTCATTCCCGACTCTCATTTCTACGTAGTGTCCTCTCTGATTCATGGGAATAGACACTGGTTCCGACCCCTGTCCTGGGCTGTCCTATTGGGGAAATAATACATCGTCCGATGTGTAATCATTGCTGTTACTGTAATACGTGTTTGGCTGTGTATCGAAAACGTTCCCACTCTTTCCTCTATTTCCCCCACTCTGGTTTCCATACTGTTGGTTTTGCTGTCCCTGACTCTGGTTTGGGGCATTTTGGTTTTGGCCTTGGTTTTGATTACTTCCATTATTACTTCCATTATTGTGATGCTGCTGCATACTATTCCTATTTGGTCCATTCGCTCCTTGGTGTCCTCTATGCTGTCTCCTCTGACCAGACCCATTTCTATTCTGCAGATGCGGACATTGCGCTCGCCAATGTCCTTCCTCCTTACAATACGCACACTGATTTGGTCCCACTGTTCCCCCATGCATATTCGAATTACGCCTTCCTTGTGCATTGCCCCGCCCTTTATTATATCCTATTACTTGCTGCAGTAGTACCTGCGTTTTCAATAGACATGCTTTCAAGTCTGCCCCCATCTGTTTTAGCAACGATAATTCGTCCACCATTTCCTTCTGCCCCGGTGATGGTAACTGCTGCCGTTCATTATGTGACCCCTGCATTCCCTTCCGATGTCTCCCAATATCCCTACTCCTGTACCCAGGTGTAGCAAACATTTCGGCATAATCATTATCTAATTCATCTTTAAGTTCAAAAAGTCCATATACATGTTCCCTCACTTCTTCATCCCTCTCCCTATACCGTGCTAATGCATTCAAATCTAACAATCGCTGCAGTGGTAATTTCCCAATTAACTGTTTCCATTTCTCCACCAAATATTCACCCATGCGTTCCAACACTACCTGTCTTTCGTTGCTTCTTCGAAAGTCATACATCGAAGCCAATGCTGCCATCCCATCATTACCGTCTATATACATCTCTGCCTGTTGCTGCAATTCCACCTTCCTTTCTTTGCTGATCGCACTGCAAGTTACCCTCGTGCATCCCCGTTGGTCACTCCCACCTCTTGCCCCCGCGGTTTCAACTTCAACCCCGGGAGGAACGGGCGGTACCGAGTCTGTGCCTGAGGCGGGAGGTGCGGATGGGACAATGGGAACAGGGAGTGTCTGTTGTGGGCCTGGTTGGCTAATAGGAAGTGCTTTGTGCGCGGTTTGTGGCTGTGGGAGGGCTTGAGCTACCGGAGGGAGAGCTTGGGCTACGGGCGGGGTTTGAGCAATAGCTAGTGACGTGTCTGGCCTCACTTCTGATTTTAGGCCTTGTTTTGTATGGGTCAATATGTTTTCTATCAATTCATCTGCTATGTGTAATTCTCGTTGTGGATACATCTTTTCTATATTCAACTGGTCACGCCTACCTGCCCTTCTTAGACTCTCAGTCCACTCCTCCTCTTCTTTCTCTTCCGCTACTTCACCTTTCAATTTATGCGTGCGTGCATGCTTCGCTCTGCTTTGAAATCGGAGCATTGCTTCCCTTCTCCAGACTTTAATAGTCTCAAATGCTGCAGGAAGTACTTTCTTTCTTATCAACACCCTTTCCAAGTTATCTATTCACGCTATCTCAAAATTACCATTAATCGGCCACTGATGGTCTTGTTGCTGTCTGGTTTGCCTATACCAAGTCTCACAGAATATTATCGCACCCACTCCATACTTCACATACATCTCATACGCCGGTGTTCCCCCAGGTGGTACAATTTGGCCATCTTCCAAAGATTGTCTACCACAGCGGAAAAACCCTGCAAAGGTGGACAATACCCCAGGCATGTTTCAACCTTCCCCCTAGTTAATCAACCTTACCTAGGGCGTTTGATTTTGCAAAGTCAACTCTCAACCAATATCAGGATTACTTTGAATCGGGGAATGACTCACCTGATTGATCAAGTCATCTGTATACTGACGCACCAAATGACGTCGCGTCTGCGTTTCTTGGCTTCCGCTTCGTTTCGGGACCCTTGCCTCCTTGTTCTCTAGCCAGGCACGTCGATCAGGGATCAGATGTGTGCAGATCTGCAAAGGAGTCTCTCATCACTTCTACATGGTGCCCCGAACACCTCTTGATCCCAGCTCGATCGTCCCGTCCACGCCGTTCTCCGCCTTACTCAATTGGGGGAGGGTCCCTATTCGGGCGCCATCTTGAAAGGGGCCCTTAGGGGTCCCTAACGTCTATGGAAACAAGGCGAGTCACCACACACGATAGATACGCCAGACACAAGGTTGTGTTCCCAAAGCCAGGGTTTATTGCAAAGCAAAAGTCTCAGTTGGCCAACTCGGTCTCACGCCCCGCAACGTGTATTTCTAGACCTCGAGGGACGCAAGAGAGCGAATTACGTACATCAGTTACATATATAAAAAATGCATATCAAACAATCAGCTATGACATGTTTAACACCCCCTTTTATTGGGTTTCTTTGAACTTGGTGTGATGATGGACGGTTACCAGACATTTGGTAAAAAAAAAATTGGTCGACCAGACAAATGGTCGAACCAATTTGGTCAAAAACCAAATGGTCGAATTATTATTATTTTTTATTTTCACCCCTTTTTTTTGGGGGGGGGGTCCTGTAACGCTCACCTGACTCCCACGGAGGCGCTGGCCTGGTTCGCGCTGCTGTGACCTCTTCTAAGGTGATGCGCAGGGTTCGGAAGATGGACTGGACCGGGCCCCCAAATCTGGCTTGTCTGGCTCGCAGAAGTATCCTTCTGTAGGCGAAAATATGGGATTAACTGTCTGCGGGGTAATGCAATCGGCCTCCTGCTTTTCCCTCTAACCCTCCTCGAAACCCTTCTGTGATTCCCTGTAGCGTCTCACCTTAGGGTCTGGAAGGACGAGCTCTCCATCCTGCTTCTGATGCAGGGGCGCGTTGGTATCCAGTTACTTCACTGGATTTTCGGATTGGTGAGAACCAAACTTGCTTGGCTTCCAGGTAAGTTTTTTGATAAGAGGTTCCCCTTGTGTCCATGCATTAATGTACTAATGCTAGTGTCTTTTTCCCCATAGGGGCCAGGGTACGGAATGCCGGGGAACAGGCACCGACCCGAGATGAGAGGTGAAATCCTTGTAGAAATCAGGTAAGTCTTTAATGAGCGTTTTTTGGTAATGTCTTTTCATTCGCTCGTTAACGCTGATGTCTTTTTTTCCCCTTAGGGGCCGGGGTCCGGAAATGCCAGGATGCGGCGCGGACCCGAAATGAAGAGGGAATGAATCAACAGGTAAGTCTTTAACATGGAGATTTAGCTTTCCTTATTCCCTTCTCTCTCTCACCTTTTGTTCTTGTCTTTTTCTCCCTAGGCGCTGGGGCGTGACTGAGAATCCGGATGATCGCTGCTGAACATGGAGGCTCCCTGTAAAGGTGAGTGGAATGCGGCGCTGCAGCGATCGACGCGATAAGCTTTTTAAATAAAAGTCTTCCTTTTCAGGATTGTCGGCGAGATGTCTCCGGGATGCGGATTTAGCAGGTAAGGACTTTTCCTTCTTCTGTTCTCTTCTTCTCTTCCTTTGCAGGTGATCCAGGATGCTGGCAGGCATGGCAGAAGTCAGGATGCAGGAGCAGACACGGTGAGCGTCCAGCTGCTAGATGCAGATCAACGCAAAGCACGTGTGGCTGTTCGGGTGGGGTTTAAATAGCCTTGGAAGAAGTTCCAGTTATGTATCCTTCCTCCAATCAGGTATGTATCCTTCCCCGACTACGCCCGGATGGTAAATTAGTCCCACAGGTAAAGTAGTTCCTTTCAGGCCTCAAGGAGGCCGGGATGCTGCAGCATGGTCTGCATCAGGTAAGTGCACCCAAGCACTCCCATAATGAGCCTGGCGCGTATGGCGCCAGGACTGATGTCTTTTATGAGCCTGGCACCATAGGCGCCAGGACACTGTCCAAAGGGCCCCTATATGGGGTTGCTGGGTCCTCCCTTGGGGACTGGATGTCTGCTTTCGGGGACGCAGGGCTTGAACCGGCTCCCCGGGAGCGGGCATCATGACAGCACTCCCCCCCAAGGCCCCTCCCAAGGTTGTTCCCTCCGGGGGTTTTGGTTTGTCTGGGAAGAGTCGGTGGAATTTCCTGACTAATCGAGGTGCATGCACATGGTCGTTGGGTTCCCACAACCTCTCCTGAGGTCAGTACCCCTTCCAATCAATTAGGTAGAACAGTTTTGACCTAAACATTTTTGAGTCTAAAATGTTCTTCACTTCGAATTCGGGCTCCCCATCTATTAGAATAGGTTCTGGAGGTTTGAGTAGTCGGGTTCCAGGTACCACTGGTTTCAGAAGTGACACATGAAAAACAGGGTGAATTTGCATACTAGCTGGTAAATCAAGCTTAACAGCCACTGGGTTAATTATTGCCGTAATAGAATAAGGTCCCAGATATTTTGGGTTACAAGTTAAAAGCCATTTGAGTGGTAAATGTCTGGTAGCTAACCACACTTGATCCCCAATCTGATACAGAGGTGCTTCACTCCGATGTAGATCAGCATGCTCCTTGTATTTTCTCTTGGCTTGTTGTAAATGCGTAGTTGCCTCTTTGAAGGCTTGGGTTATTGTAGAATGCAGATGTTCTACTGCAGGCATTCCGAGGTTCTGAGGTGAGTCAAGGTTTGAGGTTCGAGAGTGATGCCCAAACAAAGTATAAAAAGGACTGTGGCCAGTTCCAGAGTGTACCGAATGATTATATGCGTATTCGGCTATCCAGAGAATGTCTTTCCAGTTGCTTTCAGATTGTTGTAACATACACCGTAAGTACTGTTCAAGGGTCTGATTAGTCCTCTCGGTCTGACCATCGGTCTGAGGGTGGTGACTGGTCGATAATCTTACGTCGATCTGCGCCATTTGACAACATTTGCGCCAGAAGTGGGAAATTAATTGGCTTCCCCGGTCAGAGATTAGTATAGATGGGAATCCATGTAGCCGAACAATATTTTCGAGGAATTCTTTGGCTAGGACAGAAGCTGAAGGTAAACCTTTCAAAGGAATAAAGTGGGCCATTTTGGAAAACAAATCCACAATTACCAGAATAGTATTGTACCCCGAACAAGGAGGCAGGTCCGTAATAAAATCCATTGATAGGGTGTGCCAGGGTGCTGGCAGTATGTCTACAGGTTGAAGGAGACCGCTGGTCTTTTCTTTTGACTTTTATTTTGGGCGCAAACACCACAGGACATCATAAAAGATTTAACATCTTTTCGCCAAGTGGACCACCAAAATTGTCGTTTCACCTTTTCCTCTGTCTTGGCAATACCGGGGTGTCCCTCTATTAATGTATCATGATAGCCGGAAATAACTAGTTCGTGTAATTCCTTATGTGGCAGGAATAAGCGTCCTTGGAAATAAGGTAAACCATTATCTATGGTAAAGTCTGATCCCTTTTGTATCCAATCCTGTAAGGTTGTAGGGTCCAGGAGTTGTTTCACTCTGGCTTGAATGTCTTCAAGTCTGTAACGAAGTCATGCCTAGAATCCTCTGTTCGGGAATTACTGGTACTGGTTCTGTGTTTGTATCAGATTCTCCCATTCCAATTCGGGATAAGGCGTCTGCATTGCCATTCTTGCAGCCAGGTCGATAGGTAATCACAAAATCAAATTCAGCGAAAAACAAAGCCCATCGGAGCTGCCGTGATGACTGAGCCTTGGCGGTTTTCAAATACTGTAAATTCCGGTGATCAGTGATCACTGTGATGGTATGTCGAGCGCCAAGCAGATAATGCCGCCAGGCTTTAAAAGCGGACTTAATGGCTAACAGTTCTTTGTCAGTGATTGCATAATTAACCTCGGGTGCCGAGAATTTTCTGGACGAAAATGCTACGGGATGCAGTTGGTTGGTTTCGGGATCTCTTTGGGACAGGACAGCTCCCATGGCTAGGCTGGATGCGTCAGTCTCGACGACATAAGGGAGATCTTGACGCGGGTGTTTCAATATAGGTGCGGAGGTGAACTTAGCTTTTAAATCCTGAAAGGCCTGCTCGGCTTCTTCAGACCATTCAAAACGTTTATTTTTCCTCAAGAGTGCAGTAATGGGTTGTACCACGCGTGAAAATTCCGGGATAAACCTGCGATAGAAATTGGCAAAGCGGAGCATACTTTGAACCCCTTTTACAGAGTTAGGTGATGGCCATTTGAGGATGGCATCCACTTTTCTTGAGTCCATTCGGACTCCTTTGGGTGTCAGGATGAAACCTAGAAACTCGACTTCTGTGGTATGGAAAACACATTTCTCCAATTTAGCAAATAGTTTGTGTTGGCGCAGTTTTTCAAGTACTGCCCTGACGTGTTTTCTGTGATCAGATTCCGAAGAGGAGTACACCAGAATGTCATCGATATATACGACAACACAAACATCGATGAGTTCCCGAAGGACATCATTCATGAAGTATTGGAAGGCAGCCGGCGCGTTACACAATCCGAAAGGCATCATCTGGTACTCGAATATTCCGTATTTAGTACGCAAGGCAGTTTTCCATTCGTCGCCTTCTTTAACTCATACCAGATGATAAGCCCCCCGGAGATCTAACTTGGTGTATATGCAAGCGTCCTTCACCTGGTCAAGGAGTTCAAGGATCAGAGGCAGAGGATAACGGTTTTTAACCGTTATCTGGTTCAATGCGCGTTAATCAATACAAGTTCTAAGGTCGCCTTCTTTTTTGGGCACGAAGAACAAAGCCGAGGATGCCGGGGACTTTGATGGGCGAATAAAACCATTAGCTAGGTATTTATCCAAATATTGTCTCAAATGCAGGTTCTCAGGTTCGGTAAGGGCATAAATCCTGCTACAAGGGGGTTGTGCACCGGGCACCAGATCGATTTGGCAATCGTACGATCTGTGAGGAGGTAACGTGTTGGCCTGTTCCTTTTGGAAGACGTCCTGAAAGTCTTGGTATTCCGGAGGTAGTTGCATGGAGGCAGAGGCTACAGATGCTAGATTAATCTTCAGGTTTTCTGGGTAGCAGGTTTGTGTACAATCCGGGAAGGTTATTCTCTTAGCTCGCCAATCAATTCGAGGATTATGTGTCCCTAACCAAGGGATTCCAAGGATAACCTGAAACTGTGGAGCCTTGATTACATCAAACACAACACCCTCCCGATGGCCGTCGGGACCAACAAGAGTCACCTCAGTAGTGGAATGTGTTACCGGTCCAGAGGCAATTTCAGTTCCATCGACTGTGGTGATGACATCTTTGCTGGTTTTAGGACGGAGAGGGAGGTTAATCCTAGAGACCAATTCACGATCCACATAGTTTCCAATAGCCCCACTATCGATGTATGCCTTTATTGCATGCAACCGCTTAGGCTGTTCTGGATCTACGAGAACCATTGGCACAATGAAATGCAAGGTCTGAGAGTTAGTTTTCAAGCTCGGCAAGCGGACCCCTACGCTTGTCGGGCAGAGTCGTTTCCCGAAACAGAGTCTTCATGGTTTTTATCAGCGGCTCCTATCGCCTTTCGGGGCGGTTTTGCCGGGCAATCTCGTAGAAAGTGTCCAGAATTCCCACAATAAAGACATAATTTTAACTGCCGCCTCCTTTCTCGTTCCTTTTGAGTTAAGGGTCCTTTAACCCCTCCAATTTGCATAGGCTCAGAGACATCAACTCCCTTGGGATTAGCATGGGTCTTGACCAACACCCGGGTCTCAAACCTGGACCGATCTGCTTTTCTGTTTTGAAGTCTGTGATCCAATTGGACCACTAAGTCTATATACTCTGTGCATTCTTGGGGCGGATTTACAACTTGGGCCAAGACATCTTTAAGTTCTCCGCGTAGGCCTCGATAAAACAACATGACTCTTTTATCCTCTGGCCATCCCGTTTCCACAACTAGTCTATTAAAGGTTGCAATATAGGATAGGAGGTCCCGATTGCCCTGTCGCAGGGATAGAAGTTCGTCATCCAGAGCCTGCCCCTGAGAGTGTCGAGCAAATAACCTTTCCATGCTTGCTTGAAACCCTTGAAAATCACGGAGAATCGGGTCATCTTGAGTAACCAGTGGAACTGACCAATCGGCGGCGCAGCTGCTAAAATATGACAATACAAAGGCTACCTTGGTCTGATCATTAGGGGAGGCCCCAGGTCTGCATGGTAAGTGCAAACAACACTGATTCATGAATACGGCGAATCGTTTGGGGTCCCCAGCAAAGCGTTTGGGTGGGGCCAGCGGCATGTTTCCAGGTAGATTAATCTGTACAGGGTTACTGGAAACCACAGGAACGGGGTTCCCTCCGGAACCGGGTAGAGGAGTTTGCCCAGCTTGACCTTGCAAAAGCTGTCTGGCCAGGTCATCAGTTCTTTCCTTTGATGATATTATTAATTCCCTCCTGAGGGCATTAGTCTCTTGACAAGCGGCATGTACTTCGGCCCGTAATTCCCCCAGTAATTGGGCCAACTGATCAGTCTCATAACTTTCCATAGCGCCTGGGTGGGAATTTGTAGGAAGGCTTCGCGTTCTGTTACGCTCACCTGACTCCCACGGAGGGGCTGGCCGGGTTCGCGCTGCTGTGACCTCTTCTAAGGTGATGCGCAGGGTTCGGAAGACGGACTGGACCGGGCCCCCAAATCTGGCTTGTCTGGCTCGCAGAAGTATCCTTCTGCAGGCAAAAATAGGGGATTAACTGTCTGCGGGGTAATGCAATCGGCCTCCCGCTTTTCCCTCTCACCCTCCTCGAAACCCTTCTGTGATTCCCCATAGCGTCTCACCTTAGGGTCTGGAAGGACGAGCTCTCCATCCTGCTTCTGATGCAGGGGCGCGTTGGTATCCAGTTACTTCACTGGATTTTCTGATTGGTGAGAACCAAACTTGCTTGGCTTCCAGGTAAGTTTTTTGATAAGAGGTTCCCCTTGTGTCCATGCATTAATGTACTAATGCTAGTGTCTTTTTCCCCATAGGGGCCGGGGTACGGAATGCCGGGGAACAGGCACCGACCCGAGATGAGAGGTGAAATCCTTGTAGAAATCAGGTAAGTCTTTAATGAGCGTTTTTTGGTAATGTCTTTTCATTCGCTCATTAACGCTGATGTCTTTTTTCCCCTTAGGGGCCGGGGTCCGGAAATGCCAGGATGCGGCACGGACCCGAAATGAAGAGGAAATGAATCAACAGGTACGTCTTTAACATGGAGATTTAGCTTCCCTTATTCCCTTCTCTCTCTCACCTTTTGTTCTTGTCTTTTTCTCCCTAGGTGCTAGGGCGTGACTGTGAATCCGGATGATCGCTGCTGAACATGGAGGCGCCCTGTAAAGGTGAGCGGAATGCGGCGCTGCAGCGATCGACGCGATGAGCTTTTAAATAAAAGTCTTCCTTTTCAGGATTGTCGGCGAGATGTCTCCGGGATGCGGATTTAGCAGGTAAGGACTTTTCCTTCTTCTGTTCTCTTCTTCTCTTCCTTTGCAGGTGATCCAGGATGATGGCAGGCATGGCAGAAGTCAGGATGCAGGAGCAGACACGGTGAGCGTCCAGCTGCTAGATGCAGATCAACGCGAAGCACGTGTGGCTGTTCGGGTGGGGTTTAAATAGCCTTGGAAGAAGTTCCAGGTATGTATCCTTCCTCCAATCAGGTATGTAGCCTTCCCCGACCACGCCTGGATGGTAAATTAGTCCCACAGGTAAAGTAGTTCCTTTCAGGCCTTAAGGAGGCCGGGATCCTGCAGCATGGTCTGCATCAGGTAAGTGCACCCAAGCACTCCCATAATGAGCCTGGCGCCTATGGCGCCAGGACTGATGTCTTTTATGAGCCTTGCGCCATAGGCGCCAGGACACTGTCCAAAGGGCCCCTATATGGGGTTGCTGGGTCCATCCTTGGGGACTGGATGTCCGCTTTAGGGCACGCAGGGCTTGAACCGGCTCTCCGGGAGCGGGCATCATGACAGGTCCCACCCAACCCTCTTTTTTTTTCTAAAAACCCCCTTTTTTTAAAAAACGAAAACCCGAAATATATATATATATAAATAAATAAATAAATTCGACCATTTGGTTTTCGACCAAATTGCGTTGACCAAATGTCTTTCGAGCAGTTTTCAGTCGACCAAATGTCTAGACACCATGATGGACATCTTCGACAACTATGACACCTTCAAACATCTATTCTAGTAACAATTTGCAATTTGTGAGTGCGGAGGTATCTCTCAGTTGTTGAATAGAACATAGCGCTTCTGTTCTTGGAAGTGAGCTACATACTGGGGGAAGAGTTGCATTCCAGACCTTGCTATCTATTAGGTGCTTTTTGTGTCCTGGGAGCCGACACGCTCTAGCGGGGCTCAGCAAAGGGGGGCCATAAGAAAAGCATAATTCAAGCCTTTAGCTGTATTATTCTAATATATTCTACCATATAACGAGACTGGCTGGCAGCTGTGAAATGATTAAATGCCCTGCAGCTCTGCTTCAAGGCTACATTTGGGAGGGAGCCAGGCATTCTTCCTGGCGCTGCCTATGTTATGTTTCTACAAACTCTTGTTATCCTCACGTCCCTGCGGCCTTGTCCTTTTTATGTGCAGACAACAATGTTTTACAGTCGAGCAGTGTAAGCAGAAAATATACTGCGAAGCAATAGGAACAGAAAGCAATGAGCAATGGTTAGAAAACAAAATGGCGATTCTTGTTACATCAAAATGGCCGTTCATTGGCAAACTCGAAAACCTATATTCTGTCATATTGTGCATGAGACGGTTGGCCCACGGCCACCAAAATACGTTTGTGGTCACAAAGTAGAGGTATCCATTTTTCTAGACTGACAAGCTAGTGCCTTCCCACTGATTGGTGCCTATTACTGCCATTATCTGCCTCACTTAGCCAATGTTTACCTATGCACTGATTGATTGCCTACCTCTTGCCCGTACTGATTGTCTGCCTACTCTGCCAAGTTTGCTCTGAAGAAGCACGGCTAGTGCCTTCCCACTGATTGGTGCCTATTACTGCCATTATTTGCCTTACTAAGCCTATGACTGACTGTCAGTCCCTGCCCTCGCTTGGTGGCTTGACTTTAACTATCACTATCACAATCTGCAAATGTACTATATTGACACCTTAACTACAGCCACTTACCATCACTTACTCCCTAGTAAGTGTTCCGTCACTATATTCTAGCATGCTCCCTCTAGCTGCCAGCCAGACTGCCTTCATCACAGCCATTATACAAAGCATTACGCTCTACACTATCCTACTACACCTACCGACCTTGACACATACTTCTAACCCACATAATACTACAACTACTAGACCACTACTAGACATGAATGACTCCAAATCCCCACTACCTAGTAATCCTTGCCCAACTATAGCTAGGAACCTACGTCTTAGAGCTAGACTAGCCAACATTTATAAGCCTCCCATCAGCTCTAGTCCTACCACAACAGGACAAAGGACCACATCAACTCAGCCTTGCCAAACTAACATAAATCTGAACCTAGCTTGCATCTCTGACCCCATGCCTATAAATAGTCTAGCCAAGCATAGCAAACCTAAAACGTCACAAGTTTACCATTCGACTACCACAACTACTTTGAATCCTCAGATCAAGGGAGCTCTAATTAACTCCAGGTCTCTAGGAGCACATGCTACAGAAATTGATGACCTGATCTTAAGAGAGTACTTACATTTCCTCGCCATCACTGAGACTTGGCTACACCCTGCAGCAGGCCCCATGCTCATGCTAGCAGTCCAGGGCGGCTATTCCATATTGAGACAAGTCAGATTAAATTCTAGAGGAGATGGTCTCGCTATAATCTACAAGTGTAGCCTCTCTATGAGATTAGCCACTCCTATTGATGTCTTCTCATGTGAACTTCTATCTGTTAAAGTTCCACTCACCAATGCCCAAACCTTTAATATCCACCTTATCTACCGCCACCCGGGCCCTCCCAGAACATTCTAGGATGCCATTAACACCATTTTGTCCAGTAACCTCAAAAGCTCTACACAAGTACTTGTACTTGGGGACCTCAATATGGGCTTTAATGACTCATCAGACCAGCCCGCCCTTACTACATTCAACACCCTTTCAGAAATAGGCTTCACCCAAAGAAGTAACGCACCTACCCACAATAAAGGTAGAATACTTGACTGGGTGGCAGATTACAACTGTCAAGCCAACATTCTCTCTATCTCACACTAGCTTGGACTGACCACCATCTTGTGTCATTAATGCTTTCTACCAATAGACCCCCAGCTTCAACAGCCATCAGGGCTCCACCTTTGCTAACCAGAAATAAAAAGAGTATTACCGTGGATAGGCGTATTCCGTCCCTACTGCCTACCCTCAACATGCTCCCAGACAACTTGGATCCTGAGATCCTGGTCGAAGAATATAATAAAATTATGACCACCCCCTTGGACTTGATTGCCCCGCTCAAACTTAGACCAAGTAAGTCCAAATCCCATCTGAATAAATGGTTTACGCCTTTCCTAAAAACTTAAAACAACAAAAAAGAAACTGCGAGGCTGCCTGGAAAAAACTACCCTCAGCAGCCAACAAACGCAAACTATCTAATCTTTCATCCCTCTATAAAAAATAAATATTTCTAGCAAAACGAACCTCCTTCGACACGCGCATATTCCAAGCTAAATCCAATATGAAGGAACTATTCTCCATCCTCAAAGAAATAGAGACCCCCATGCACCACCTGACATATGCATTAAAGATAAAAAATGGTGCTCAGAGACCCAAAACGCACTAGCCAATAAAATATCCACCTTACAAAAAAAAGAGATTCCAGTAAAAGAGCTTCCTTAAATGACTCTCCCCCGTCTAAAATAACTGAGAGTATTATTGCTAATGAATCCACCCGATTCAACTTTACCAAAGTTTCTATTCTCGAAGTGGAAAGAATCATCTTGTCCTTGAAACCGTCTAACTGTCAGGGCGATCTCTGCCCCGCACAGCTTATCAAGGATGCAGCTCGAGACCTCTCTCCCTTCTTTACAAAGCTTATCAACACGTCCTTTTCCACTGGTACCATCACTACCAATCTTAAACAATCTTGGGTACGTCCACTTTTAAAAAAACCTACTCTCGACCCTGCCATGCCAACCAACTATAGGCCAATTATGATAGTACCTTTCCTTCTAAAAATTATGGATAAGGTTGCGTATGTACAAATCCAAAAACACCTGGAACTAAAACACCTACTAGGAGCCAGACAATCAGTCTTCCGTCCTCAGCACGGAACGGAGACAGCACTCATCGATCTTAAGACCCAAGTTGATGAGCTTAGAGACAATGACAAAGCTGCCCTACTCCTCCTCCTAGACCTCTCGGCTGCATTCCACTTGGTCGATCATACTGTTCTATGCAACCACCTTAACACAGCTGCACACTTTTATGATAAAGGAATTACCTGGATTAGATCCTTCATAAATGGAGAACCATGAGGGTTTGTTCGCCTACAGCAGTGACCGACCCTATACCAATCACCTGTGGCATTCCCCAGGGCTCTTGTGTCTTGCCTACACTCTACAATATTTTTACCAAGCCCCTTTTTGATGATCTGGATCATCTCGGTATCACCTACACTAATTATGCAGATGATACCCAGATCCTCCTCCCACTTTCTGGGGATTATGAAATGTATTTGGCTTTGGTGAATAGAGTGTACACCATGGACTGTGCCTGAATGATGATAAAACCGAACGCATCAGCCTAAAAAAACTAGGACCTGTCAACTCCTCATTTATAATTGATGGTAACAGCATCAAAGTAGGACATGAGGTAAAAACGCTAGGCATTTACCTCTCATTCGCCAAACAGTTTAATTCTCTAGCGTCCTCCACGGCCTATACGTGTAAACTTATCTGCAGAGCTAAGCCATTTCTCTCTGACACTAGCTGCACCACTCTGGCTAGAGCCCTCATCATGTCTCGCCTGGACTACTGCAACGCCCTCTATCTAGGGTCATCCAAAGCCACTATTAGAAAAATCCAAACCCTACAAAATAATGCCCTTAGAGCGGCAATAGGCATCCCCAGAAGAGACCACATCTCTGAAATTAGCAGGCAGAATAACTGTCTCCCAACCAATGAAAAAATCCTCCTAAAAACCTTGTCTCACTTACAAATCCCTTAATAACGCAGCACCCATTTACCTGGTCGACAGATTCCATAGACAGATCTCCCCGAGACCTTCTAGAACAGCTTATAAAGATTGCCTCTCTATCCTCATTTCAATCGTTCCACAATCGGTGGCAACAGCTTCCCGGAGAAAGCAGCAAAATTGTGGAACTCCCTACCTCCCTCATTGAGAACTGACCTTCCCTACCAAAAATTCAGGACCAACACTATCCTGTGGCTGAAAGCGAAAGATCATTAAATGCAGCAATGCAGCCAGGATTCATTGTGTGGAACCATAACTACAGCTCCACCCAATTGTATACCTGTACACACTCACCCCACTTTCACCCATACCTGTATATATTGCTGATGTAAGCAAGATGTATGTATCACTTGTATTTTTGTTCCTCCACCATCCACCTGTAAATAGGCTCTATCTGCATATACCTTGAATTTAATATCTGTATGTAAATATTGA
The DNA here is from genome assembly GCF_040938575.1 of Ambystoma mexicanum. Lineage (NCBI taxonomy): Eukaryota > Metazoa > Chordata > Amphibia > Caudata > Ambystomatidae > Ambystoma > Ambystoma mexicanum. The sequence continues at coordinate 919,765,642 of NC_090922.1, read as the reverse complement.
CGCTGTTGTAAATAAGCTTCACATATTCATGTAACTGCTGCGCCCTGTTACCTTAGGGTATGTTGCACATTATAAATAATAAACCAAACAAACAAACAAACAAACAACCAACCTGCAAATCTAACTTCGACACAAAACTCACTGATGCCATAGCCAACCTAGCCACAAACCATGCCAACTTCATTGTTCTGCGATACTTCAACATTTGGGTTGAAAGGGAAAACAAAAGCACAACTAACTCCTTCAGCACCTTTCTGGAAACTCTCCATCTCAAAGAAATAGTGAACGGACTCACAGACCTGGATACAACCTCGATGCAATCTTCTACATGGACGTACTCTAGACTACAGTCCCACTGATACAAATAATCTGCAGCGACCATCATATAATGACATTCACTGTCAAAACCCCAAGATGCATAAAGCATCCGATAACAAACAAAAGAAACTGGAAAAAACTTGATCTAGAAACACAAACACAACTATTAGAAACAACCAATACCAATACCTCCCAACTAAATTAAATGATACCAAACACTGTTGATGAGAACCTTCACACCTGGATCACACATGCATTAGACAAACTGTCACCCTTAAAGATGTAGAAAGATAATCCACATAGGAGCAGAGAGGATTCAAGAAAACAAACCATAAACTATAAAAGACATGGAGGATAAACTACAACCAAAAGGACAAAAATAACTACCAACAACGAATTCTGATATACAAATCAAAAGTTTTGAAAGCCAAGAAAACTCACTTCGCCGCAAGAATCCAATCGGCAACAAGCCCAACAAAAAACTATGCACCGAATCAGCAAGGAATTAAAAACCCAATATCATGCAGCAACAACACCCTACCCTCGTAAATACTGTGTGACAGCATGGCAGACTAGCTTAGATCAAAATACACTAAATCCAACAGACCATATATGCATCCAGTCTGACCATAAATAATACTCTCCCAGAGACCATAACCACAATAGCCAGCACAACATTTAACCAATTTGAACCAAAAAGTGAAGAAACTTTCAACAACCTACTAAAAGAAACCAGCACGTACGAATCCCCAGCAACCAATGCCCACCAGATATCTACAAACAGGTACTTGCCCATAAAACACAAGCCCTCTACACACGACTACTAATGAACCTGTCCATTCAAACAGTAATAATACCAAAAACAAACCAGCCTATATTAAACCATTCTTAAAAACCGAGAGAGGAAAAACAGATGACAGTGCAAACTACAGACCTATATCAAACCTACCCTACCCAGCACACATCTTGGAGAACCATGTGTACAAAGAACTGTTTAACCATGTGGAAGCCAACAGACTACTTGACCAATCCCAGGTTGGTTTAAGACCCATGGGAGGAAATGAATCAGCACTCCTCTGAATATGTGGTGTCCTAAAGATGAACGCAGACAACATCCAATCTGCCCTCATACTACTGGACATATCATATCCCTTTAATACGATCAAACACACAACATTAATCGAGAAACTGGAAGAATCCGGTATCCAAAACTCTGCACAACAATGGCTGAAATCTTTCCTCACCAACAGAACTGAAAGGACCTACCTACCATCCTTCACAACAAATACAAATATCATAAGCTGCAGCGTACCACATGGATCTGTCCTCTCCCTCTTCTCTTCATGATTTAAATGGTCCCCCTAATGAAGCTCATACATACATATGAACTGGTATCGTACAGCTACACATACAAAACCCATTTTATTTTCAAGATTACTAACAACACCCCTGACAATGTCCTCAATAAATGCCTCACTGATATAAACACCTGGATTGCAAATAACCACAAACTAAATCCAACCGAAATAGATGTAATGATAACCCCACAAGATGACAACTTAACAAAGACATCTCTCACCTAGCCCTGAGTATGGGAACACAACTTGAATCCTCAACAGTGATTACAAACCTTCCAATACTCATGGACAGTGGCCTCAACCTGGAACCAGAGGTCAATGCAATAGCAAAATAACATTTCTACCATCTTCGGATGATATGAGTAATCCTGCATTAACTCAACTTTGGGATGGGGCCAAGCCCGATTTGCATATGGTCTTTCCCACTTCTATAATGACTTGGCAGGCAAGGAACAATGCTCTGGAGGGTTGCCCAGAGTGATTGCAGAGGCTAAGATGAATTATAAACCTTCCAGCCATCACCTGTTTTGAGTTAGTCACACTGAGTGGGACGGATGTGCCCAGACGTAGGCTGGGCCTAGAGACCCAAGCTACTCCTCACTGATGAGGATCTATGAGGCCAACACATGTCTGGGATGTTTGTGGTCTCGTATAGAATGGAGGTGACCTAGCAGTTCAGGCTGGACACCCTCTTTTGGGGTGGTGCCAAGCCTGATGTTTATATGGTCTTTCCCCCTTCTGTAATGGCTTGGCAGGTGAAGAATAATGTTCTTGAGGGAAGAACAGAGAGATGCCAGAGGTTAAGATTAATTCTAAACTTTCTAGCAATCACCTCTTTTGTTTTGCCAACCTCACTGAACCCTCATTATCATGTCCTTGGTATTATCACAAATAGACTACGCCTCTACCTAGGATGCCCAAATGCCTCACTGAAAAAACTACAATACACCCAAAACATAGCAGCAAGACTACTCCTGAAACCAAATAGAAGGGACCACATCACCCCAGACCTAAAAATTCTCCATTGGCTATCAGTCAAGAAACTAATCAAATTCAAAGCCAGCTGCATTGCCCATAGATCAATACACAGACAAGGAGCCACATTTCTCCATGCAAAATTCACCCAACACGTACCGAGGAGAACCTTAAGATCTAGCACCAACCTCCAAATAGAAACAAGACACTATGAGAGAAACACCCTGAGAGGAAATTCCTTCTCCATTCTCAATAACCAAAGTATGGAACTCGATTACAAAGGAAATCAGGATGACAGAAGACCATCTAACCGTGCGGAAATGGCTAAAACCTGGTTATTCAACTTGCCAGGATAAAAACAGATCAATAACTACTACACAACAATCTACCTTATGGGCAGGCCACTTCAGTTTCAACCCCATCCATTACCCAAACTGCACCCAGGATCCAGAAGCATAGGTGCACATCTGAGAAAAAGAAGCCAATAGCACAGTTGCACAATATCCAGAAGCTGACCCAAAAATCGACTAACAATTTCTATTTTGCTACCACCCTCCCCCACCACACACCTACCACACACAGAGATGACTACTGAACCAACCCATTAAAACACCCAAACCACACATCACTTTCTAACCAGCTCACAAACACAAGTAGCCACCAATATCCAACAAACACTACCTGGACGCAGTCCATCCAGAAACAATCATACAGTGTACAAAACAACGAATACCCAGAAAGCACACACCACAGATGCCAGTTACTCCTGGTTCTACACACATCAATAGATGAGCACCAAACCGGTCTGATCCCTCTTTTCCTCCATAACCAACCCACCTCAATTTACCATACACAGAAACAATAGCACCTGGAGAGCATGGAAATGAAACAGGTGAACGGTATGAATCATTTTTACATAGTACAATATAACTTAACTTATAAGGTTTATTTCCATAGAGCTGTGCAACAATGAACTGTAGAAATATGTCTTTTACCAAATAAATAAATATATTAATGAATGTCGGGCAAACTTATGAAAAGAGGCAGCGGGTTTCTTTTAAGGAGGGATCGGTTTAAACCCCATATGTATTGCATCAACATACACCCCACCTCAACAAAAACGTGCCACCATTATGACCCTAGTTTCTTTCTCTACAGACATGTATTAGGCTACATTCCTACATTTTTAGTAGTTCCCCATCAGACTGAAGAACACATGCATAAAGGATGAGGACTACATGCTCCAGGCCCTCCACAGTTACTGGAGTAAGGCCGCAGGCCTGAACCTAGTGGAAAAATCTGTCAAGAACTGAACTAAACAATGAGCTGTTTTAAGTAAGCAAATGTTGTCAGGGGGTGGAGGACCTATTTCCCTTGGCTGAGGAGGTGAGACCGGAAGCACTCTTATGGGAAGAAGTATTCACCCCCTGCCAGGCCATGCTTGATTGTAGGAAGAATCAAACTCTGAATGAAAGGGGTGATTATATGGCAGAATGCAGGACAAACATGCTGAAAGGGTTAGCAAGCAGTTTCACAAACATTTATGGTCAGGTGACAGGTGATCTATAAAGGAAATGGATCTGGAGGGCAGGTCAAGGCACTTAGGTGGGTCTCAGCTAGAGCCAGGCTGCAGTGCTCCTTGACTTGCAAGCCAATTAATAAATCACCTTTGTTTACCAACAACCTAAATTGAAGTGTGAGCCTGGTTTGTCTGACAGTTGGTGATCGCGCGTCAGACCTGTCACGCAACAAAGGTGCACTGCCCAGTTTTTGAACGGCCTCCTGCTTTAAAAATCTCCCACGGGTAGTTGGGACGAGCTGGTGCGCTTGCATGGGCCACTCATGGGTTTCAAGGATTTTGTATCATGTTTAAAAGGGATAATGATTTGTTTCAGGGTTATTTGAATTTGTGGTGGAAGATTTGGGTTGGGTAATTCATGCTACACTTGGCTTATTTTAATGATTTTGGGAATTATTTATTTGCTATGTCTATACATCTGGCAAAATACTTGACGTTTTAGGATAGATAGGCCTGGTGTGGTGAGGGCTGAAAAGCTCGCTGGTGTATTTTGGTCTGGTAAATGCTTGTGGATCCCAAATAAATTCTGATATCCTGGTATATTTATTTTGTAATGGGAATGGAAAATGTACAAAATGGGATAATGAATTGGAGTACTTTAAGAATGGAGAAACAATATTGCTCAAATTAAATGGAGCCAGTTGGGGTGAGCACTGGGAGAGTGTCCCAGACAGATTTTCCAGACCACTTTGCAGTCTTATTACATGCACATCACTTCTCAGCAGAGCACAAGAGTGGAGTAAAAGTGTGAGTCACAAAGCAGCAAGTGGTACTAAAATGAGGGACAGATATGCACAAAGAACAATCTAAGCGGGCTGAAGTCCTACCTAAGGGTACACCTTCCCATTGTATGTAGGCCAATTGCAGTAGTGCTGCATGCACATTTCTGGCATATCTTAACACAAGACAATAGACATACTGACTTTCTGATATAGGTACTTTTAATCTGGGCAAGTCAGTGGGTTTGAGATGCTCATTGGTGGTGTAGAAAGGCAAGGCAAGCCAAAGACCATGGTGTGTGTTTGCTATACGGCTAGAAGAGGCAACAGTGAGACAGAAATCCTCAAAGAAAAGAGGCCTGAAGAAAGCAAATGAGTAACCTAAGGGGCAGATTCAATTTCTGGAATGAAAAGGAGCTGCCAGCAGGGACGTCATTTCACCAAATTTCCAGGGGTAGCGGAAGTGACACCACACGACATGATCACAAGACATGCTGACCCACCCCAAAGTGACATCACGGAAGCGATGGAACACAACCTTTCATCCCTTGACAAAACTAGAATGGCATAACGTAGCATTGTTTCTAAGTACACTATGAAAAATATGGTTACGGTATCACTGTAATGTGATATACATGGCATACAAGAATGGATCACCATATGTATCGTTAATATCAGTGTGTATCGGCCCATATTGCCAAATTACTGTGAATGCAACCAGATGTCCAAGGCCAAATGATAATGATGTGTTATTATATAGAATTTATGGTTAAGCGCTTCATATATAACCAATATACATACAATATCACCCAACTGTGTTGGTACTCGTTTATCAACCTCAGCAGGAAGAAAGGCTAAATTGACCTGGCTGGGAGTCAAACCTGATCCTGCAGATCACACGTACATTGCAGTAGTGAGAGTTCTACCCACTGAGCTATCTTTCCGGCTATAGCTACCAGAAAACCAGCCACTCCAGAATCAAAGAGGTGCATGCTGCTGGCCACAGCCGAGGAGCCTCAATAATAAAAAAAGAATTAAACATTTCTTTTAAAAAAAAATATTTTTCTTAGGGGTAGCATGGAAGACCACAGCGGTAACAAGGGAGATGTCAGGGGTCACAGTTGTGACCCCTGGCAGCCCCTAAATGACATCCCTGGCTGCCAGATCATGAACTTTGATATGTCCTCAGAAAATAGACAAAAGGGCAGAAGATGAGCAAGATGAGGAGTCTGTTAAAGACATTATTGATTTTTTCACTAGTGTCTGCCTGAGGCCACCAGGGGTGGGGGACAGGCGGACAGTCTGAATGCCCCAGCACTGTGTGTCACACAGGCACCTTCTTCAGGGCCACAACAAATGCTGGCATCAATTAATCATGTCCAGCCAGGACCTAGAACCTCAGATGCCTCTGGATTCTTGTTCATGTCAAGTGCACCTCCCTCTTACACCCTGTCGCTGATGAGGGGAGGTACACCATATGAGATGGATTATATTCTCCTACAAGCACCACTAAGCCAGATGCCGGGAGCTCCAGCGGTGGACAGGGAGAAACCTAATTTTCTTACTGTCCATGTTCCGTGCTCTTGCGTAACTTAGCTTAGGAGTCTCCCAACATTAGCGAACACCCTCAGCATTTTGTCGAGGAGCTACTTACTGTCATACAGTGTTACGACCCAGCCCGGCCTGACAGGAATACGCTCATTAGGGTGATAATGTCTCCGGACATTAGGCATAGATTGATTCAGCATGCTAATTGACAAGTGGCAGATCTAGAACAAGCCAGGAACAGGTGGATCACTGCTAATCTGGAGATCTGCAGCTGAAAAAACGATTGGGGAACAATTGGCAACTGTAAATAGATGAAGGGTGAATCACCTGCAGATTATTGAGGCTGGTTGAAAATCGTGTTCACACATCATTCAGGTATTACCAAAGCTGATAAGACAGTTTAGGAAGCAATAGCTAATTTGTTTGTCTCTCATTTGCTACCCAAAATACAAGCCCAATTGAAGTAATCTGTAGGGATGGCAAAATAGACCATTGTCAGAACTGGTTTTGGTTAGGAATTATTGTGCAGCATGTCAATACAAAAAGAAAGAAAAACTATTAAGAATAAGTTAATGGGCCTCATTACAACCCTGGCGTTGGACCATGTGCTATTAGCACCATGGTCCATGCCGGATTCCCTCATGGCGGATGGTGGATTTACCGCCCCATTCCAAGGTTGGCGGGGCGGTAAACCCCCATTCACCATGGCCCCTTCCCCATTCCCATTTTTGGCCCATAGGGCTCAATGGGAATGGGGAAGGCGCTAATTACGGTGCCGTAATTAGCACCAAGGTCCCTTAGCGGGTTGGACTTTAATGCCTGCAAAAAGCAGGCGTTAAAGTGTGAATCTGGCGTTAAGGGTTTAACGGCGCCGCAGCCTTTTACGGCGCCATTAACCCCTTAACACCAGGGTTGTAATGCGGCCCAATGACCTTGCGATTACAACATCTACAGAGGCCTGTACTGGCAACCTCTTCCAAGGAGGGCTTAGGGGGCTGGACCAGAGGCAGAGGAGCCCCACATCCATCACATGCGGGATATCAGGGAGAGCATAGATATCAAGGTCTGCATAAATATTAGGGGTAACAGGGACACTCTTGATCTATCAGTGTATAATTTCTGCAAGCAGCCTGGTCACTGTAAAAATGAATGACCATATAGGCCCCAGTGAGTTTCAGAGCTCCCAAGAACAGAGTTCCACTCCAAACCCTGCAATGGGTACCTCTAGCACTTTTCCCAATCACAATGTAAATTAACTTGGTCCCTTTCTGAACCTTAATGCATCAAACGTTACCCCAAGCTAGCCTTTTCTACTGCCAATAGATCTGTTCTGACTCAGATCAGAAGATAACTTCACAGTTAGTCCTTTGATATATGTAGATCAAGAAGGGACAAATGTGCAATGTAAGGTAGAAGGAATATCTATAACCTGCTTAGTTGACACTGGTGACAGCATACCTGCCCTATGCTCTTAATATTTCCTGATGTACCAGTATCCACAGATATAGTGAAGGCAGTAGGAATTTCTAATATTCCCATAGTACACAGGCCATAGAGCGCCTCACAGTCTCCCCAGGTCCAACATCATATACACACACACATTTCGTCTTAGACCCTCAGCCCCCATTAATCTATTAGGTAGAGATGTGCTATGTAAGCTCAGATGCACTATCTACTGTACCCCAGAAGGGGTGCTTCTGGGTGTTCTTTCTCAGAATACTGAAGCAGTTCTAGCATCACTCCAAGTCTCACCAGACAAGACCACAGTCAGAGGTAGGAGATTAACCAGCTCACTTGCAGGATTGTATAGATTCTATATCGCAGCTGCTGTGGCCAGTTCACGACTATGAAGGGGTTTACATCCATAATGTTGAACCTGTTAAGATTAGGAAGGGCATCCCTAAGAGGTTTCCCCACATTTCCCAGTATCCATTGAAACCAGAGGCAGAATAAGGTAATACTCCAGTTATTGAATCACTTCTGAAACAGGGTAGAATTATCCCCACCACTAGTCTTTGTAACACTCCTATACTGCTGGTAAAGAAGCTGGGTAGGAATACTTATAGATGTGTGCAAGACACGAGGGCAGCTAATTCAATGGTCATTCCAAATGTTCCTGTTGTCCCCAAACCTACTACTTTTTTGTTTATATACCCCTGACAGCAACCCATTTTACAGTAGTGGTTTGTGTTCTCATTTCTTCTATGTTTCTCCCCATAAAGATAGTCAACATGTATTTGCTTTGTCCCAAAGGAGAATCTAGTACCCCAGGTATCGACTGCCTAGGCACATACTGAATCCCCTATTTTGTTTTTTGTATGACATCAGGTTGCCAGGAAATTCAGGGGTTACATGTATAATTTATTGCAAGCACCCGTTTCATATAAGGCTTGTAAAATGGGCACTTAAGTGCTGTTGACTCTGCTGACTGGTAAAAGGCACAGGGCCCCTAAACAGAAATTAAACTTTGTAGGGAAAATATACACTATTTACGACATGCTATTGTGATGGATAATCAAGTCATAACCTCCTCCAAAAAGAGGCTGTGCACAAAATTCCAAAGCCACTAACCATTACACAGATGAGAGCCTTTCTAGGTATTGCAGGCTGCTGTATATAATGGATTTGGATTATACAGAAATGGTAAAGCCCTTACAACACTATACAAAGTTTAATACTGTAGAGCCTTTTCAATGGTCATCTCAAGCCTAAGAGGCAGTCACAAATATAGAAAGGAAACCTGTTGAATCACCTGCCTTGGGTCTACCTGATTAGAAGGAGACACTTGGGGCCTGATTCACAGAAGCATTTTATAATGGCACAAGCCCATTGGAAAGCGCTCTATGAATCAGGCCCTTCGTTTTCATTGTCATGAAAGGAATGGGTTTGTTCCCACCGTACTGACACAGAAGCATGGTTTCCATCAAAGGTCTATTACATATTATAGAAAGGAATTAGGTACAGTAGCCGCTGTTATGCTGCCTTGCTTGTGCAACAACAATAGCGTCCCAACGTGGGAGCACTCCCATGCCCTCCACGCTGTCAAAGCCTAAACTCCAAGAAGTTTAATGTAGTTCACTATTGTTTTTCAGATGTCAGCAAATATACTTTAACAATAAGTGAAAGATTGTAAAGTCCAGTCTCTAATGTCTTCATTCAGAAATGTCATTCTTAAGAAACAGTACGATCCAGCTCAATGCGTTTTGGGACTGAACTGTCCCTTCTTTAGGATACTAATACAAATTAGATCTGCAAGTTAACAAAAGAGAAAGAGATGGAATACCATCAGTAATCATTCCTCAATGATATTTATACAACAAAATAAGGAGTAGGTGAAGGACATTTACCTTGTACTTCTTATGGAACTCCTGTACTATTCGCACTAAAGATTTTAGAAAAAGTAGAAAAATGTTTCCCACTGTAGTCCTCCAAATTTGAAACTTACTGCCTGTGTCCATGGGAAGTTTGAGGGTGCTACCGAGTTCTTTAATCGGTTCAAACAGGTGTTCTCAGATTTCAGTGGACAAGATTTAGGCACAGAATCTGGGAAAGGATTATTCGTGGACAAATTTGTGCGTGGATTGCTGCCTGAAATCCAGTCGCAAATGATGTCCTCCGAGAGCGCTTGGCAAGCGAAGTCTCAGTCAGAAGTATTGCACATGGCTCAGTACTATGAGAATCGTGTCAATAACGAAAAAGAAAAGAGAGACTTAAGGACGAAAGTTCTATTGCAGCGAATTGTTAGAGCCCCTAGAGGGGGTAATTCGCAATTTAGAGGTCAGTACGTTACGCAGGGAAATGTGCCCTTGGGTCCTGTAAACATTAACCAGTGTGCATATTGTAGACAAGAGGGTCATTGGCGTGCACATTGCCCAATCCTCCAGCAGAGGTCAAATAACACATTTGGAAATATGGGTAGACAATCCAGAGGTCGCCCAGGTGTAGGGGGTCCTGGTAGAGGTCAGTTTTTGCAGGATTCACAGCAACTTTTTTCGCAGGACAATCAGGCATCGAGTGTGGATAATAGAAACATTTTTGATCAACCTTCTGCTGCTTACCTCTCTGAAGAACTTCCTTTTGACAACATTCTGTTTCGCTAGGATTGCCCGAAACAGGGTTTGGAACCAACGCCTATTCCCATTAATCAGAAAGGTCCCTATGTTGAGATGTTAATGGGAAATAGGAAACATCTATTCTTGATAGATACAGGGGCACAGAAATGTTCCATTGATCGTTCACGGGTTCCAAACATTTCACTGTCAGGGCAAACCAATGTTTCTGTAGGGTTTTCTGGCACACCAGTTGTCTGTCCAGTTTCTTCGCTGGTATCAATTACCTTGGGTCAATTTTAGGACCACTGTCCATTTCTTTTGACTACGAATTGTGGAGAGAATTTGTTGGGGTTGAATCTGTTGAAGGAATTAAATGCTGTAATTCATTGTTCTTCTGATGGAGTGCATTTGACGATTTCACCACAGCAACTTTGTGTCTCTCAATTCTTGACCAGACCTTTGCCGCCGGAATTCAGTGATGTTCCGGAGTGTTTGTGGGCTACTGATGATAATGATGTCGGTGTCTTGCAAATTGAACCTGTTAAGATTATCTTGAAACATGGAGTAAAGCTGCCACGTATTCCACAGTATAAGATTTCGGTCGATGTTGAGCAAGCTTTGAAATGCATCGTCTCCAATTTTGTGCATCGAGAGGTGATTGAGGAAATTGCAGGTAGTTTGTGCAATAGTCCGATTTTCCAAGGCGATAATGCAATTCCTTTTCGTTTCATAATTGATCTACGTGCCATCAATAAGATCGTTGCTCCACAATTTCCAATTGTGCCTGATGTGACGACAATATTAACCATGATCCTGGCTTCAGCTACTCATTTTAGTGTTGTGGATCTAAAGAATGCTTTCTTTAGTATTCCTATACACAAAGACAGTAGATACCTGTTTGCATTCACCTTAGGGGGACGTTCGTTTACCTTCACTCGTGCACCACAAGGTTACACGGAAAGTCCTAGTATCTATAGTAGGGCTTTGAAAGAGCAGCTCGATACCCTTGAGTTGCCCTCTACTTGTACACTGCTTCAATATGTTGATGACTTGCTTTTAGCTGCTGACTCAGAGAGCGCTTGTAAGGAGGGCACTCTGTTGTTGCTTATTCATTTGGCTAAATATGGACATAAAGCTTTGCTTTAAAAAATTTCAATACTGTTGTCAGGAGGTCGCCTATTTAGTCTATCTCCTGTCAAAGGAGGGAAGAAGGTTGATGCCTGAACGGATAAGACTCATTTCTGGCATGTCTGTCCCAAATACGCAGAAGGAAGTTAGAGCCTGATAGGTATGGCTTCTTACTGTAGGCAGTGGATCCCCAATTTCTCACTAGTGATTAAACCAATGTTGGCTTTGACGAAGAAGGGCATTTCTTCGCCATTACCGTGGAACATGGAACACCAGCAAGCATTTGATTTGCTCAAGACTGCATTGTGCTCGGCACCAGTTTTGGGCACACCAAACTATGAAAAGGCCTTTGTGTTGTATATGTGCATGAATGTGATGGATGTGCTTTAGCTGTATTAACGCAAGAACATGGAGGGAGGAATAGGCCGTGCGGCTACTTTTCTTCCGCCCTTGATCCTGTAGCATGCGCTTTGCCAAGATGTTTGTGAGCTGTTGCTGCTGCGTCCGTAAAACAGAGCGAGGAAATGGTCCTAGCCCATGCTTTAACCCTGATGGTACCTCACTCTGTAGATGTTCTATTAAACAGAACACAAACGCAACACCTCACCTCCGCACGACTAATGAGATATGAATGGATCTTGTTTGCACCGCAAATACAAATTAAGAGGTGTTGCGTTCTTAATCCGGCTGAACTTTTACCTTTCCAGCAAGGTACTGCTTGCAGTGACGAAGAGTCACATGACTACCTTTACACTACCAAACAAGAGACAAAGGGTAGAATCGATTTGAAAGATACTCCTTTGAACAATCCACAAGGGGAGCTATTTTGTGATGGCTCCTGTTTCAAACTTCCGGATGGTACATCCACAGCTGCTTATGCAATCACTACATTGAGCACGATCGTGGAAACCAAGAGAATCACGCATAATGCCGCGCAGGCCGCAGAGATTATAGCATTGATCCGGGCTTGTGACCTTTCCAAAGGGCTTACAGTAAACATATATACTGACAGTCAGTACGCCTTTGGGATGGTTCACAACTTCGGTAGACTTTGGGCAGAAAAAAGTTTCTTGACTTCACATGCTACAAAAATCCACCAGGGCTTCTTGATATTACGGTTACTCTCAGCACTTGCACTCCATACTCAGCTAGCTATCATAAAATGCGCAGCACATCAGAAGATTGTAGATCATGTAGGAAAAGGGAACGCTTTTGCTGACCAGATAGTCAAACAGACTGCCACTGATCTCTCTTCAGAAATTTATACTTCAAGGAAAGCCACAAATGCCTGTACTTTGGATGAGGGTATTGATTCCGTAAGGGATATCCAAGCCGATGCCACGTTAGAAGAATCTAAGAAATGGGCTGAGGTTTTGGGGAAACTGGATGATGATGCGTGTTGGGTGGACAAAGTTGAAGGGAAGTGGTTACTGCCTGATATTTATATATATATATATTATGATGATGGTTGTTATGACACATGGTCCCACTCATATATGTGCTCGTAAAATCACTAAAATGTTGCAAAATGTGTGGGGTAAATGACAAAATCCCTAAAGTAGCTGAACGCTTCGTTCAGGGGTGCATGATTTGTTTCAGCATAATTGGGAAAGGGCACATTAACTCAACTCCTAGGGGTAGCTTTGGTCCACCTTTGAGGTTATTCATTTTGATTGTATTGAGATGGAGCTTTGCAGCAATTTCAAGTATGTATTAGTTGTCATCTGTGCCTTTAGCAAATGGGTTGAAGCCTATCCTGTCAAATATGCCACAGCTCTGACCACGGCAAAGACTATGTTAAAGGAATATTTTCCAAGATTTGGGTTGCCAAGAGTCATCTGGTCGGACAATGGTCCACACTTTTTCACTGCTGTAAATCTGCAGATATGCGCGGGGTTACAGATCGATAAACGGTTCCATTCAGCTAGACATGCTCAGAGTGCTGGACTAGTAGAAAGACACAACGGCATCATCAAGAACAAGCTCGCTAAAACGTGTGCCGGCACCAAACTAAAATGGCCAGACGCCTTACCGATCGTGTTGTTATCTATGAGAACAACCCCGCAAACTAAGACTGGGCTCTCTCCCTTTGTGGTGGTTATGGGTAGGCCAGCTAATATTTGGAATGTTCCGAAGTCTCGTTCTTTACGAGATGTCAAAAATGTACTTCTCTCTGACTATTGTGGCCAGTTAACTAAAAATCAGTATTTGATTTATCATCAGGTGCGAGAGGCTTTACATGTACGGTACGAGGGCCCCGGTCACAGCATACGACCGGGAGAGTGGATCTTCACCAAATCATTTGAGCGATCTTCTTGCCTCGCACTTCGTTTGCGGGGCCCCTTCTAAGTTTTGCTGGTCACCCAGACTGCGGTGCGGGTAGCAGGACGGAAGAATTGGATACATGCGTCGCACACCAAGAGGATTCCACACCCAGTGCCATACTATACAGAAGATACAGAACCCCTCACCAATGCAGTAACCAACAATCACGAAGCAGCAACCAGCATCAAGAGTGCATCGGAGACTCTCCCTGAGCCCATGAGGCCTGGGGAAATAGCCATTTCCTCTCCACACTCTCCAACAGTTTTGCTTCCATAAGTTGCTCTTGTATCTGATCTTGCTTCCGTTCATTTGTCGCTTCCAACGGGAAGTGACGACACGTTGTTCGCAGATCACTCAGTACCAGGAATCGCAAGGTACGATCTGCGTCCGAGGGAATAGACTTACTGCACGGTTCGGCTGTGCCATCAAGAAAAAAATCATCAAAGGGCTTGCCTCTTCGGCCCGATCATTTGTATATAAGGGGATTCTGTTGGCTAGGGTTTGTGGAAGGACTAAGAAACGCTCAGCCTGAAGGTCGCCAGCAAATAACATTGGTGTATTCGTTTGAAGAATACAATGCCTGCAATTGCTTCCGCTTGTACAGAACTGATAAGTGAACGTGTGACCAGCTGTGAGAATGGACAATCCACTGTGTGGGCCCCAAAAACGTATTGCTGTCTTGTGATAATGTTAATTGGTTTCTCAATAGTTATTGTTTTAGGTTTCTGGTATTTAGAAGAAGTACATCAGTTTGAGAATTTGTTGCCTTCTGAACATGTTCCTACCTTTTCTACTCTTTTTGTGCATCTGCATACTCTATCTCCTAGAGACTCTCAGCACAGACAGAATTGTCACAATAATACACTATTACTTATCATGAATGCTACACATGACATTTTTAACAAATCTAATTGTTGGGTCTGTTCACATTTACCTCAACACAGAGATAAGGGGTTAGTTTGGTATATTCATCCTTTACCTTTGACAACTGCTTGCTATGCTTCTCTTAGGGCACTATTCTTTGTTCGATGGGGAATTTCGATGGGACTAACTTGAACAAGTTTGAAAAAAGTGTTCTGACGCCCCTGGGATGCTTGCTTTTTGCAAATAGGAGTAAGCTTAATGTTGCTTCCATTAGGCCTTCTGATAGACTGTCCAGTCCTTTTCAATCTTTGATCTCTTTCAATATGGCTCCTATAGGCAATAAGGATGCCACGCCTCCTTCCTACACTGTTAACCATAGCCTCGATTCAGTTTCTTTCTGCATATAATGGAATGGTACTCAGTCAATGGGTGATTTTAAAGGTTGCGCCAACGTTTTGAATTTGACTAGCAAGGACAGACCCTTGTATGTAGGCAAACCTGTCTATTTCGTTTGTGTTAATGTAGCATTTCCGTGGTTACCCAGGGATTGGCAGGGAACTTGTTATTTAGGGATCCTATTACCCGGGGTATTCATTGCAAGTACTGTAGAGATTTCAAAGGCTTGTCCGCGGCGAGACGAGAATGGTGACACTTCAGCGCAAATTCTAGGAGATGTAGCTAAATCCTTTGTGCCATTTTGGGGGCAAATAATGAACTCTGAAGCTATCAGGAGACTAGTGAAAGTACTGGAGAGGACCATCAACCGGACCACCGACATACTCTATAATATGACTCTAGAACAGAAAGCAATAAGGTTAGTAGCACTTCGGAACCGGATGGCATTAGATGTCATCCTGGCTGAGCGTGGTGGGGTATGTAAATTAGTGGGGTCCGCTTGCTGTGTTTTCGTACCAGATTCCTCCCCAGCTATCTTCACGGCAATACAGAATCTGCATGTCCTAAGTTCAGAAGTGCACGTTCCCGAGGGAAACTGGGATATTAGCGCTTGGTTCTGGGACGTCTTGCGATCTTGGGGATGGAAACTACTTTCGGTCTTGCTGATTATTTTAGGTATTCTGTTGTTTCTTTGTTGTTGTGTACAATGCCTTCCTGGTATGTGTTCGATGTTTGGAGGATGTTGCGCGCAAGCGATGGGTACATTAGGGCATAAAGTATACGCCCCAGACAAGAACTCCAATGAATATCTGCTGAAAGAAATCTTAGTAACTGATCTTATGGCAATTGATATCTCCGATAGTGATTTAGGATGTATGGACAATGAGACGTGGAGTTACTCGTAAAGTGACTAGAAGTAGTTTAGCGCTTGGCTTATGCCAAAAGGAGTGTTTGTTGAATGGGATATTACATTGTGGCTCCTTTATTGTATATATTGGCCTAAGCCCAGTCGCTCTACGAAGAAATCTGCGTTGCAAAGTTCTGACCTGAGACCGATTTAGCCACCATTTTAGGTTCATCCGCCATTTTGATTCTTACTCCAAAGTCACCCTGTGTTCTAAAATGGTGGACAGTGTTCTTCTGTTTGTAACTTGGCCATCTTGACCTCTACATGAAGTTAATGCCTAAACTGCCCGCAGGCCAAATGTTAGGGTCATGTAAGGAGACCTTGTCCTTCATTGACCTGTAGATCGAGGATTACCTGTGCCAACGAAACTGATCCGCATGCATATATTAAGCACAATGTTGTTCAAATACAGAATGGGAACACTTGTTGAACTACATTGTATAAAACATGTACGAAGTCTTAATGTTAAATCCGAAGATACACTGTTGCCATTGTGACTTATTTGTATATAAACTGTGAATAATCCATATGCATATAGATGAATAAATTAGAAGTGAACGCGGCACAAACCCCTAGCCCTAGGAATGATTAACCTGTAGATGGGCTGGACATCATGTTACAATTTGTATAAAAGAGTGAATGTTCTGATGTACAGTCCCACTCACTTCTCACACCGACAGGGCTGGTATTCGCTGTGATGTACTGAGGGCCAGATAGCTATCTGATACTTTGTTCCTTTGAAAACTGTTCAGTTGTAGAATAAAGATCTGTGTATCTTTATAAGCCTGTGTTTGGTGTCTTCCTTTTGTGGTACTCAGCCTCGATATTCTCTTTTTGCTTTTACAAGTGGTGCCAGAATTGAAAAATAAAAAATGGAGGGTGCCTTCGGAATTCTTTTTCCACCCCATCGCAGACCCAGAAATAGTGCCAGGCTCAATAGTATCCTTAGATATACATGCAGTATAGGTGTCGTCACAAAGAATAGCAATAATTGCAATGGACATGCAGGGATGCCAGTGGAGAACAGTGCTGTGCATTGACGCCAATATGGCCCTGCAGGAGTTAACAGACGAAGAACTCTTTAGTGACACAGAAGATGACAGGGAGATTGTGATGGAAATAGCAATCCCTTGTGATGTAATGATTCAAAGAAGGGAGGTACCACTACCTCTCGTAGCAGTCATCAAAGCACCATCAGAATACCTTGAGGCAGACATATTCCAAGTAATGCAGCAGTTGTGGACCACAGGCCCACATGATGTAGGGTTGCTGCGTGAAGTTACACCTGTAAAGATAAAACTCAAGCCCAGAGCTATTCTACCGTGAGTGAAACAATACCTCATATCTAGAGAAGCCGAAGAGGGTATAAAAGACACGATATGTGCATTGATAAAACAGGGAATAATAGTGCCATCCAAGTCGCCCTATAACACGTGCATTTACCCGATCAAGAAAGAGAAGGGAGGGGCGTGGAGGATGATCCAGGACCTATGCCTCCTCAATGACGTAGTACAGAAAGAGTTCCCGCTTGTTCCAAATCCTGCTTCAATATTATGCAGCATCCCAACAGAAGCTACCCATTTTACAGTAGTGAATCTGAAGAATGCCTTCTTTTCAATTCCTCTCGACCCAGGTTCCTACTACTTGACAGCATTCACGCTAGGGGGGAAAGATATGAGCACTGCAGATTTCCCCAAGGGTACTGCGAATGTCCCAGTATTTTTAATAGGATATTGCATGAAGATCTTGGAAAAATACATATAAAGAGTCCAATAATACAGTACATGGATGATTTGTTGGTGTGCGGAAAAGATGAAAAAGAGTACAGAGAGGATTATATTACCCTGTTAACACATCTGGAACAGAAAGGATACAAGGTAGACAGACAACAAATACTGCTTGACAGAAGTGCTGTACTTAGGCCAGCTGATATCTAAAGATGGTAAGAGAATAATACCTGACAGAGCAGCTGCAATAAAAGTGGTAAAACAGCCTAACACAATAGAAGAGATGCAGAAATTCCTTGGCATGTGTAATATTGCAGAGCGTGGATACTAGATTATGCAGCATACACAAAACCCCTGCTGCAAGCACTCAAAGAGGTGCAGCAAGAGAACACCAAGAGAACAGTAATATATCAGATATTACAATAAACTATCGTCTTTTGGGTCGTTGTAGTAAGACGAACAATAGGTCAGATTACCGTCCTCTACTTATCCCTTATAGAACGGAAACGGGTCGACAACAGACAAACAAGGAACCAGGCCTTCACAAATACGACAAGATCTTGGTAGCCGAAAGAAGAACAGTGATACAAGCTAAAAGAGCTTTAGTTCGTGACAACAACCCACTGACTAGAAAGGCCTTCTTACTAGCATCTAAAATTTACAAATCATGGCTAAAGAGCTACCGACTGACTCTCTACCAAAATGACTCTGAAGAGATGCTAAAGCAGATTTGTGGGAATAACACCCGAAAATTTTGGTCCTTGATTCGAACAACTGACCGCCACCAAAACAATGCATTAACCACCACCATAACAGAAGACGTTTGTATAACTCACTTCAAGCACCTATTCCAAGGAGTCCCTCAAGATCTTGCCTCCCAGAGAGAAGAAGAGGAACCCGTACTTGCAGAAAAGAGATACCATGGATAGAGCTCCATGACAGGGGGGACATTCCTGAGAAAATCCAAAAACTTAAAAATTCTAGAGCACCAGGACCAGACGGCCTATCAAATACGGAATTGAAAAAACATCCTGAGGAATGGTCGTCCTTTGTCAGCCTGGTATACAAACGATGTGCCGAAACAAAATGCCTTCCGGTTTCCTGGACGTCCTCGGTAGTCGTCCCGATATACAAAAAGGGAAACCGTGAAGACCCCTCAAACTTCCGTCCAATCGCTTTATTGGACGTGATTGGTAAAGTGTACGGCTCTCTGTTACTAAACCGATTTCAAAATTGGGCAGGAAAATCTGAATGTAACGACCCTCTGCAGTCTGGTTTTAAAAAGAACATGGGCACAACCATAAACACACTGACCCTCAGCATCTTAAAGGGAAAGGCAATGGCGCAAGGAAACCGACTCTACATGGCCTTTATTGATTTGAGCCAGGCTTTCGACCAAGTGGATCGATCAACTTTGTGGAAAAAACTACGTGCCTATAAATGCCCGGAGGCGATCCTGCAACCAATTATCCAACTGCACAAAAATACCACGATCCAAATACGACTCAATAACCAAGGGCTACTATCAGTAGCGATACCCACAAATCGGGGAGTGAAACAGGGCTGCCCACTGGCGCCAGCTCTTTTCCTGTCATATCTGGGCGACTACAAAGACTTCGAGTATGAAGTACGTTCGTTCCCTCCACAGTTAGGAGAGAGCAAAATCCCTAGACTGCTTTATGCAGATGACGTCATTTTACTGGACCAGACACCCATCGGTCTTCAGAGGAAATTAACGAACTTTGGGAATTACATCAAAACCAACCACCTGGCGATCAACAAATCCAAAACCAAAATTCTGATCTTGGGAAAAAACTGTAAATCGCTGGAAAACTTTAAATGGTATGTGGAAAATGAGCAGATCGAAAATGTGTCGGAATTCAAGTACCTGGGGGTTACGCTAGACAATTCAAAACAGGAAAAGGCAATGCAAGTAGCCTTACGATCAAAAATAAGAAGTCTAAGTGTGCAGGCGAAAGCTGTCGACAGAAAATTTGGTCGCTTTTCCCTTATTCCAGTCTTAAATTTCTACAAAGCAAATGTTGTCCCTGCCATCTCCTACGGAGCAGAAGCCATTCTATTCCTGCCACACTCAATATGGATCGAACTGGAAAGCTACTTTTGGCGAAGGGTTCTCAACCTCCCGATCTCCACTCCGATGCCACTTATAAGACGCAAACTAAGTTTGCTGTCACTGATGGGAGTACTAGAGCGAAACACCTTAATGCTCTACAGAAAGACTCTTCTAGAAACCCGCCCCAAACTTCTAAATGCTATACACGAAGAACTAACAAGAGCAAAATGTCCCCGCCTAACCGGCTGGATTAAATCACAGGAAGGAAAGCTGACAGAGATTCAAAGCACATCAAAGGAACTAATAGAAAATCCTCTAAAAACACAAAAAAGACTATACGAACAAGACTGGATCCAAACCCTGGACGCGGCAGCTTCATATAAACTGCAGGCCCACTTACCACCACAGGCATGGAAGTTGAACGATCGACAGCCTTTTCTGGCAAAATATCCAAACAAGAAACTTTGTAACCTATTTTTGAGGGCCCGATTAAATTTGCTCCCCACCAATGAAATCTTAAGGATTAGAACCCAGTCGGAATCAAATCTTTGTAGATTTTGTAACAACCAATCGTCGGTGGAAACCATTCGCCACCTTTTACTAACATGTCAAGCCACTGCCCATATCAGAAGACCATATCTGGAAACTATTTTAGCTTCGTCATATATACACGACGAAGAGCTCTGGTGGTTTCGTCTGATAGGAGGAACGAAAACCAGCTGGGTAACGGCAACAGCAAAAATCTTGGAGAGTATTTTGCAATCCCTCAAATGACAGATGGACCTTAGAGACTTACGCTGTCTTTTCTGAAAAAAACCTTTTAGGTTAAAAATCAGTAAATAAAAAAAAATAAAAAATAAAAAAAATTACAGTGGACACAAGAAATACACACAACTTTTGACACACTCAAAACATTGATATGCACTGCCCCAGTTCTTGCAATGCCTAATTATGAGCAGGAATTTCATTTGTTCTCACATTGCAACGGCACACTCATGACAGCTGTACTGGCAAAAAAGACATTCCTGGGTCACAAGCCCCTTGCATTGTACAGCGGGACACTATATGCCATAATGCAAGGACATTTCGCTTGCGAACAGGCTCTCACAGCCGCTGCATTCGCAATCGTGAATAGTTCTACAATCGTGATGGGATGCTCCGTCACGCAATATGTGGAATATTCTTTTTTGCCATCCTAGAAAGATCAAAAAGGACATTAACTACGCAAAGGGCCACACCATATGAGTTGATCATATCCAGCGCGAACGTTCATATTGTACGGTGCAAAAGCGTAAACCCTGCGACGTTTAACACAGAAGCATGCACAGTAGAAGACATGCAGCTGCAGGACTGCGCCACATACACAGGAGATGATGACGACACTCCCAAAGCACATGGAAACGCATTGTCAGAAGGAGAATTTTATTATGTCGATGGGTCCACCTCTATAGATTGTGACACAGGTGAAAAACACACAGGAGCTGCGCTAGTACGGGTGGAAGATGGGGAATTTGAAGTGATTGAACAGAAAAGATTACATCACACTTCTCGCCCAAGCAGCAGAACTAGTGGCGCTCATAGAAGCATTGCATACAGCAAAGGGGTGCGCGGTCACCATCTACACAGACTCTGACTACATGGCAACAACAGTGCATGGAGGATTAGCAAGATGGGGGAAGAAAGGATTCCGGAGGGCTGACGGATCCCCAGTACAACATGCAACGTTACTAGGGGAATTAATTGACGTGCTAAAAGAACCTACACCTGTAGCAGTCGTGAAATGTCAAGCCCACAATCAAGGTGATGATGTCATCTCATTGGGAAACACGGCAGCGGATGCTGCCGCCAAGGAAGCCTCCTATTTATTAAGACCTGCAACAGGTGAGTACATATTACAAAAGGTGGTAGAGGAGATACAGCCAGAAGGATTTAACTCATTACCAGGCTCCCAAATCATTAAGCTTCAGCAAGATGCACCCACGGAGGAAAAGGAGACATTGGTGAAAAGTGGTTGTAGCCAGTCATCCACTGATCTATTATGGAGACAGAATAACACTGGTAAGGTAGTAATGCCTGCAAAATTACTAGAGGTGGCATTCAAGCAGTTGCATTTCCCAGCCCACAATGCAAAGCAGCATATTATTGCAGACATACAAGTAGATTGGTTCGCCCCAGGACTACAGGAACACGTGACAAAGTTGATAATAGAATGTATCACATGCCAGATGTGCAACTCCGGCATGACACTACGAACACTCAGAGGAACATTACCGAAGCATGAAGGGCCATTCAGGAAACTGCACATAGATTATAAAGACATGGGAAAGAGGTGTAATGGGGCCAGATATTTGATTTTTGTGGTATGCCCCTTTCCCGATGGGTGGAAGCAGGCCCCTGTGCTCATCCAGATGCATGGTTTGCCATCAAGTTCTTGGTCAGGGAAGTGTTCCCCCGTTGGGGTATCTGTGATGTCATACATTCCGACAACTCGTCCCACTTTGTGAATGACATGTTCAAGCACATCACTGCGATGCTAGGGATAACTCATAAGCTCTGCACAATTTATCACCTGCAATCATACAGAATTGTTGAGAAAATGAACGCATTGCTCAAGAGTAGATTGTCAAAATTGTGTCATGCACTCAAGAAAAACTGGTTATATTGGTTACCCTTAGCACTTTTGGAAATGAGGAATCAGCCCAGCAAGGACCACCACCTGTCACCCCATGAGATTGTGACAGGTAGGAGGATGCACACAGCCCACTCACTCCTGCGCAGACAATCAGATGCACACCAGAGTGCCACAGTCCTAGGAGAGGAATTTCATGAGTATTTTAGAAACTTGACAAGAGCAGCAGGAGCCATAGCCAAACAAATAGCGCCACCCTTTACACAGGAACATGCCACAGATACAACTACCATAGCCCAGACTGCCAGTTGATGACAGGTGACATGGTATACGTGAGGAGTTTTGTGCGACAGTGGAACGGGCCAAGGTTCCATGGTCCATATAAAGTAATATACTGCACGCCAACAGCAGTATAAGTGCAGGGCCTAAGGTATTGGGTGCACTTGACAGATGTTCCCAAAGCTCATGGGAGTACAGATTGTGCAGATTATGAAGATAACAGAAATGAGCAAAGCGCACAAACATAGAAAGGGCAGAAGCAGAAGTACAAGAATAAATAGTAGGTGCATAACAGGGACAAAAAAAGAGTAAACTGGAATATTTAAAAGGATGCGTAATATTGATGAATAATGATAAAAAGTGTGACAGGATGACACAAAACCAACTGTTAAAGTGTAAATAAATGAGAATAGATGTACCTCCATGCTCTTTCTTCTCTTCTTTCTTTCTCTCTCTATCTTTTCCTTTTTTTTGGTATGTACATATGTACCCATATGAGCAGGTTTTCTTTATTGCTGATCCTGCACTGACAGCGAATCGCCTCACTTGGTTCCTCATTCCCAGATGCAAGGTGTGGGGAAGGGGAAGGAAGTGATGTGAAAATATTTACTCATATTATGAAACGAGAAGCAAATGCAAAAAAAAATACAATTGAGATAATTTACGAGTGAGTGGTGTACATATTGAAAGCTTAATATGCATGATTAACAAAAGCTTGTATCTCGTTTATTAGGAGCTACAATGGGCATGGAAGAGGCCCCAGTGGCAGCAAATGAAAACAATCAAAAAAGGAACCAATTTAATTTGGGATGGTGTAAAATTAATTTGGGCCCACGGGAGTGATGGGAATTACTACAAAGGTACTTCAAATGCCACACCTGAACAGGCCACTCAAAAGCCCCAATATGTAAATGAATCTGACTTTAGCATTTATACAATGAATGACAAACCACCTCTGAGCTCACATGCGTAAGAAATCACTCCTACCCAACCACAATGCCAGTGCCAGGGAATGTAACCACCAGTGAAGAGAACAGTCATAAGAAACATATGACCATCAGCTACTGTAATGTGTACACAGAGTGGGAGGGAAAAGAGGATGGCAAAACTGCCCAGGGGAATGAGGGAGGCGGACTTAGGAGGAAAAAGAGAGAAACACAACAGGAAAAGTGGGAAGAGCATTATAAATTCAGCCTAGACACAGTCGATGATCCTCATTACCCACACCATACAAACAATTGGTATGCTGACATGAGCAACACAGCAAAGCAAACAACTAACAAGAGTTGCTACATTTGCTCACTTATACCCCATGCTTCAGGCACCCCAAAGATTCTATTGCCACAAGAAATCCCATTTGCAGAGGCTCAGTGTCTCCTACATCTTGCACTATGTCAAATCAAAAATAATTTTCAAGCACACAAACTCTCATTTCAATTGTTGCAAAGCTAACAGACATGTTACTCTCGGCCGCAAGGAGTAATGTGTATAATGGAGGCTTTTTTGGTGATAAAAGGAACATTGCACTCGGACAGTAAGTGGCAGACTGAAGAAATACTATGCAAAGCAGAAGCACTGCGAGGGTTGTCAGAAGAAAAACTTTCATGGGTACAAAGAACATGCGCTCCCATATGGAATGAACATATAGTGAAACTCACTTGGGTTACTGCCATCGAGAAACCCTTCAATCTGCAAAAAGACATTTCTTACAAACTCTGCTTCCGTGGGGAAGGTATAAAGAACATGGGGGAACACAAAAATTGCAGCAAAACTCTCATAATACCTGACATGAAGAAAGGCACAGCCGCAATGATGAACACATATTGGGTTTGCGGCAACATGGCATATCTGCACCTCCCGTAATCATGGAGGGGCACATGCTCATTGGCAACGCTGCACTCCACGTTGATGGTAATTCCAAAAAGCCACATCCAAGGTGGAAGCACGCTAACAGCGGCGTCAACCAAACTCTCCCCAACGCCGCCTGAATGAGTTCCTGTGTATACAATGGACGAAGAAGGATTGCAGAGCACAATGCGGAGGAAGAAAGGAGCATCAAACTATATCTCCGCCAAATCTTCAGAGCTTTTGGCACAGATCATCAATTGATTCCGGTTGTTCATCTCTGTTGAAACGTTCTTCGCGTCCCTCATTCCCAGTATCCAAGCAAGAGCGAATGCAAAGTGGCTTCAGATCACCAGGTGGGAGCTCATCCAACTGGCCAATGACACTGAAGAGGGGTTCAACGTTATCAAAGTGGAACCTAGATCCCTGCGACTAATGACCATGCAGAACAGGTATGTGCTAGACCTGTTAACAGCAATCGATGGAGTTGATTGCTGAAAAAAAATCGGGAGCGCATGTTGCACTTTCGTACCCTATGCAGACGCGGAGAATGGCTCCCTCTCACATGTGATAGCAGCAGTACATGACCTTGGGGAATTTATGAAGGACGAAGGAGGAGCCCAGTCTAGCACCTGGTTTGACAATCTTTTTTCTTGGGTACCATCATGGCTTGGGATGACAGTGAAGCTCTTCATACCGCTCATTGTCTTTTTGCTTCTCATTTTTTGTGTGTGCCAATTAGGACTCAGGTGCTACGCCAATGCAGTTCCTAATGGTGCGCTGATGATGGTAGCAATGGGCCGTGCAAATGGAATGGCGCAAATCAAACACGAGGCAGAAGTGCAAACAGGAATTACCCCAAATACAGGACGACTGCTGTATACAATACGGGGCATAGGGTGGATAATGTATATCACACAACCATTAAGGAGCGCAGGGAGTTACAGTGGTACAAGGAGGTATGGGTGGATCTGGAGGGAGATGGAGGGTGTATTTATATGATCTGTACTCCGGATGAGTATGCCAGAAAGGGGGGGGGGGTCTTAGAGCCATATGCAGAGCATGGATACCAATAAAAGGGAACACCAGCATGGGATGAAGCAGTAGCTGAGGAGGAAGAGCATAAGAGGTTTGCACAGTTACAATATTTGTTACTTAAGTAAAGAAAGGGGGGAATGTGAGGAAGGAGAGGGTCTCAGAACCCCACCTTCCATTGTACACACTTCCTGGGTAGGCTCAGCAGCAGCTGCTGTGGGTCTAGGGCCCCGGCCCCAGAGCACTCGTGCGGGAACACCCCTAGGAACTGTGACCCCCCTCAAGACAGCATGAAACCAGAGTTGAACGAGACTCCATTTTGTAAGTTACTGACTCCATTTTGTAATGGCGAGACAGTCGTGAAATTGAAATGCAGGCCCGAAGTTCTTCCAGGCAGACACGCACAATGAGCATGCTACTTCCCCCACCTCCTCCCCTCTGCCGTCTCTGCAGTTGTTCGTTCTCATGAGAGACGCCACGAGAATGCAACAAACTTTACACTGTATCTTCTGCCTTCCGTCTTACTTCATTGACCCTGACATGGACGTGCACAAGGGCCAGCACAAAAGTCATTAATCTCTATGAACCTGCCCCCCACCTAGCAGACCCTAGTCATAAAGAATACTGTCCCCGCATTCCTTAAAACAAAGATCAAACAGTTGAAGCAACACCCAAGTATATTTGATTGTTTGCGCCTTAGTGAAAAGAGAGCCAAAGTGTCTTTCTCCATGAAGTCAGGAAATGTTACTCATGGGCCGGTTTTTATTGCATGCAAAATGGTATAAGGATTGTAGTATAATTATAGGTATGGTAACACACTATATAATATGTGTGTGGTAGAAAGCCCTAATGTTAGAATTCAACTATAAAAGTGTGATGTATAGTAACGCATCGTATGATGCTGCAAATGGAAATGGATTGCCGTAACGACATGCATAGCCAACATAACCCTGTACATGCCAGGATAAAGCTACCTCATTTTTTTTGTTTAACTGTGAATTCGTGAATGATATTGTGTGAAATAAATACCGCAACCAATTGCCCTAACTAGAATGTTTGTATTATGACGATATGTGTTAAGGCCACATGTGCAGAACCTGAACCATGAACTGTTTAGTGCAAGAATGGACACTAACCCTGGCATACGTCTACTTTCTTAGTGAGATTTGTAACAATGAGGATATTAAGCTCAATAGAATTATAGTATGCTTTAAACAAATGTAACCAGAATGTAGAGTAATAGGCCATATGCAAAGAGCCCATATGTTAAACTTGTTTCTGAAGGCCCTGTCTCTTTATGCAACATGGAATTGTACCCCAAAGGTGTTTTGATTCCCCTCGTGGTGTCAAAGGAGATTAGCAGAGATTTAATGATGTTTGAACAACCGGCCACTAACCCCCCACAATTAGATTTATGCCCATAGTGGTATGTGCCTCTTGTGACCTGTCTCAAAGTGTAATTCCAGTCTCAGATGTAAAGCCCCCTTTTTTGTTTATCTGATGGGCATTCCAGACCATGCAGTGATCTCAAAGGCCTCACCTTTTTAGCCAATACATCTTGCATTGTATCAACATACGGTTAAGATGACTACTAACAGATCAAGTGCTGCATTTAATGATTATACTCTGACCTGTGCCCACAGATAAATGAACCTGTACTTGCAAGTCTTTGAGTTCACTGGACAAGCAGATCATGGTAGTGAATGAATGGGAATGTGCAGCCACAGGGCAAATGTCAAATTGTTATTGAATGCATACCTAGCACAACATGTTGCCGATTCTACCTGCTAACTCGATGAGCCTAGATGACCGATCGACCCGAGAAGTGTCATCAACACACCATGTGTCCTAAAGCCAACCAAGCGTCTCCAACCCTATGGCACCTATAGGTGTTCGCCCCTAGTGACCAATCCCAATCGATTCTGTGCCCCTTAGGTGTTCCCCCTTGTTCAATGATGATATTGTCGTACAAAAACAATTTGTAACATGTTTTCTGCAGAGCTCTCTCGGCATGAGCAGAGTAGATTCTGCTTGCCCTATTTAGATAAAAGCCTTTTCTTAACACCAGCACTTGGTCTTGGTCTCATTCCCTCCAGGGATATGTCCTGATTGACTCTAATCAGTGGATTGACTGTATTCTTGGGGGCTTCTCACTTTCAATTTCCAAGAAGTCGGTATTTCCTTTGAGATGGATATGAGGAAAAAAAGCTCCACAATAAATTCAGCCCATAATTCTTTTTTTGCCTTTAGCATTATGTTGGTCAGCCCATCTGGACCAGCAGCACAGGAGTTTTTTAGTTGTTGAATCATTCCTACAATGTTCACTTGGATTTCACAGACGTCCCAGGGCTCTGAACTGACTGTAATCACTGACTCTGCACGATCATGGCTGTCGTTAAAGATACCTTTAAAATGATCTTCCCAAACTGACATAATGATCCCGTTTACCAATCTTACCACTTGGCTACAATTTCTGTTCAAAATTTTCCAGATTTCTCTAGAATTTTGTTGGACAATCACATTCAAGACCAGTTCTGCACGTTCTTGATCTCTTTTTATTTTAAAATATTTAAGCCAATTATGATATTTCATTTTGCACTTTTTTATGGCTAAGTAAATATCGCTTCCACGCCTTGTCTTTTTAAAATTTCTGATATTTGTTAGGGAGAATTCTCTGTTTAGGCTGAATTTCCTAACCTAGTGAGTCCCCCAGCAGCTTTGCTGGATTTCTGGAGTTTGTTTTTTCCATCCTGCCAAGAGTGAGACTCTTTTTCTCCCACTCTTGGACGTGAATGTGTGTAATTCCTTTGAATGTCAATGTGTTCTATGGGCTATGGGGTCTTTTACTCCATAGGGTCTCATATGTTTTTCTATGTGTGTTACACCGCACCCTACATGCCGTTACACTGGGGTCGTCCTAGCGGATCTCCGTCATAGACTCCATACCCGGGGACCGACTACTGTCTCCCCGGGCATGTAAAGTCACCATTGGCTTTACTAGACCTAAATTTACTAACATAACTAGTACAAACCATCCTATTGTGGATGTACTAGTAGGGGTAATTCGATTACTCCTGGGTCTGTTATTCGAGGGGGCACTGTCCCGTCCCCCCTCGTCGAGTTTTGGCTGGTGGCAGTGGAAACTACTTGTTATATTCGACCCTGAATATAACCCTATGGGATTCTTCGGAATTGTTGGAGATTGATACTTTTTCTCGTTAGTCTCTAACATACCACCGGTCTACTTATCTTAAATAAGTCTATCAGATGGTATTTTCTGCCAGAACTCAGTTTTTAAAATGGCGTCTGTGTTCGTCTCTGGGACTCCTAAACCAAAGGTTGAGCCCTTTGTTCCACTTTTGGCGGGCCTCTGTACAGAGACCCTCCAAAGTGGTGCCATTCTGTCTGGGTTACCACAGGGGTGTGGGAGGGGGTTTAGGCACCCTGGACCGAGTTGCCTTGCCAACTCCGGTCGCACTCTGGTGTGATTGGCCCAAGTGGTGAGCCTCCCCGCTCACCGCTTAGCGTGTGTTGATTGACAGCTAGGCTGAATGAAGGGGGTTTTCTGCATAAAAGCAGGGCTTTTGGGACTGCATCTTCAGAAGTCGCCACAGGACCTAAGAATCCGACGAGGGTAAAGCTGAGCCGACCTGCAACGACGACACCTCTGGTGGAGCCCTGCTGAACCGACTCACCACTTCCCAACGACAGAGGAGATCTCCCTGCCGGAGAGTCTCTTCCCCTGACTGGTGGGAACAACCAGTCCCCTTTGCTTTTTCGCCTCAGGACGCAGTGGTCGAATTGCCTGTTCAGAGCACCTCAGCAACCGGATAGCCACTACCCCTGTACCCTGACCAAAAGGTGGTGCCTTGTGACGGAGCACTCAGCGGCTGATCTCTTCCCTGGTGGTGCACCGGACTTCACTTTTCTTCGACGACGAGATCATCTCTACTCTTGGCAAAGACCCGACGTGCATCCACCACCAGGAACAACTGCCCCCGCCGGAGCTGTCTCTCCACAATCAAGGTACTGTGTCCGCCTGGCTTCCCTTGTTGCCGGATAGAGTGAGGTGTCTTAATCCTCGCCTCTCCATAGGGTCGCCTACAAGCTTTCTCTAGCGTATTGTTCTGAACTGGTTCAATCTTCCAATAACAATTTGCTACACAGACTTGAACGCATTTCCACAAAGAGACTTTGGGACATATCGCCTTGCCTCTCTCCGAGTGGGCCTGGCCTCTGAACTTTATGATCTATTGTGGTTCTTGTCTTCTTGCCTTGCATTTTTTACCGTGAAGTATTGAACTGTGTTGATTTCGTAACCTACTTATTTTTCTCTCCCGTCCTAACGAATACTAGAGTGCTATCTAGGTGGCAGCATACACCTCTGTCTGCAAATAAGTGATGCTGGTAAAACCTAGACTTGTCAAACTATTGTTAGGGGGATTGATCTTTTGCTTCGTAGAGTAATTGTAATTGAATTATTTGCCGTGATAGTGCCAGAGTGTTTTCCATAGATGTTCTGTTATAAATAAATACCTTTATATCTTTACACTGAAGCCTTGTACGTGTTTACTTGTCTTACTGTGAAGAATTGCCCTATATT
This sequence comes from Ambystoma mexicanum, assembly GCF_040938575.1. Taxonomy (NCBI): domain Eukaryota; kingdom Metazoa; phylum Chordata; class Amphibia; order Caudata; family Ambystomatidae; genus Ambystoma; species Ambystoma mexicanum. The sequence continues at coordinate 919,735,281 of NC_090922.1, read as the reverse complement.
GTATACTCCACATACTGCTTAACTTTTCTTGAGAGAAGTCTGACTGCTCAGCCACAGCTACCAAGTGAATCTGTGTGGTACAGACTGCTACCAAGTGGGTTTACTGCCAAACATCTGTAGTCCTAAATCTTTTGCAGTGGTCCCAGAGGGAACTGCACAGGTTTCCGCCTAACAATATTGTATTTCATTTTTTTCTTCTCAAGATTTACTTGAGCGCTGAAGACAAATTTCTTTGGTTGTGAATGAAACTTTGTGGTGGGCATTTTTGAGCAAAATTGAATGAGAAAGGGTGAATAATTTATTCTAGAGGATGATGAACTCGAGTCGTCATTTAACCTTTTTCTCAATGAGATTATATGGGACTCATTAATTCTTAGTCTGTTGCCCCTTTATTTATTTCCACCGGCCAAATGTACTCCTTCGGGTTGACTACCCGATGCAAAGTGCAGGTTAATTCTAGTAGATGATGATCACTATTAGATGTCTCGTGGATTTTCAGGCTGTCAATTTTTGACCAAGAAGATGAAGACAGCCAAATATAGTCCAACGTTTTCTGGCTTGGATTTCTTTGCCAGGTAAAACCTGCAGGCATATCGCCTTTCACAGAGCCATTTAGCATCTCACAAATGTTATAGCTTTCAGGGCTTGCATCCACATTGCGCCTCTTGAGGTGACGGTAAAGGCATTGGATGACCTTATTGGCTGTGATTCACACCAAGAGAAATTTAGATCTCCACAAATTATAATTACAAGTTCTAGACAAGATGTCAAACAAGGGTCAATTATGGAAATCACTGCTTTAATGAAAGCAGCTGTCGAGATCATAGCTGGATTCCAGTATGTGTTGATCAATAGTAGATGTTTCAATTGATCATTGTGAGAGGTTGTCAGATTCAATAGGGTCCCTTGAACTAAAATATTTGGGTCAACGATTTGCTTTACTGTCCACCCATATGCGTTGTTCACCATTGTTAGGCGACCGGAGAAAGGACGACCCTGGAAATTGTTCCCTGCCTTATTTAGCAGAATAGTGTAGCCATCCTTAACTGGAGTATCCCACAACCAGGTTTCTTGAAGACAGATTGCAAAGTTATTAGACAAAGGAAGTGGGAAGTCTTGGAACAAGTGAAGAAAACCTCTAGTGTTCCAGGATATTATCCCACATAGTTCTTCTCCAATTGCTGGTACTAGTTATGCTCAATTATCATTCAAATGACCTGGCCTCTTGGCATTTATGACAATATCCCTTCGATGAAATTCAGTTGGAGACGTTGGCGATATCAAATTGAATTGATGCATTAATGCCTCACGTCACAATTCATTGGATGATTTTGATCCATTTACCTGCAATAAAGTATCAACCAATGGTTTAGCCTGATCCCTCTCAACCTGAATGTCAAAGCCATATGATAAGATCTCATCCTTTGCAGCTAACAATGTTTTTTCCACTGCTGTTGATCTTATATGTAAGAACACTTTGTCTGCTGAATCTTCTGAGATGTATTTGACAATCACTATGTTGTCTGAAGTGATTGTACGTAATGATGGTATGTTATGTAAAAAGCCACATCACATTTCTTCTGTTAAGATTAACTTCTTTGTCTTCAGAAAACAGATTCCCTACCCGGATCTTCCAGGCCAAGCTGCTTTGTTTTTCTGGAAGCCTTCCAAAGGTTCTTGATTTTGATGTCTTGTGATTGTTCAATTGAGCAGACGTCATTTTGAGGTTGAAATTTGTTGTTGATTTTCTAGTCACCTGCGGAGCAGCAACTTGAGAAGTTGATGCAACTACCCTAAGGGGCAAATTAGCATCTTTAGTAGACACTACTTCCGGAACATTGGGCTTCTGCTTGTTAGCAATTGCTGCCTTAATCAAGTGATCATTGTTGCCTTGGCCATGATTTTGTCTTACATCATGTTTATTGGTGGCTCTTTGTTCGATTGTTAGAGTCTTCTGTGCTCTTTGAATCATTTGAATCAAAAGAGTAAGTAGAGAATTCACATATCTCCAAAGAGCCATCATGTGCCTCACTTGTTTGTGCCTCGTACTCTAGCCGAGCCCGCTTGTTTGGATTTTGTTTTTTGGCTTTTATCTGATGTTCTCCAATATATGGATCTTCGGTTGGTTTTGAGTTTACAACTACATGATCGCCAGATTTTTTCTTCTCTTGTTTTCGTTCAAAGAGGCCACATTTTTGTGGTGTTGACACATTTCTGACAAATTGCTTCACATTTGCGGAGGTCTTTCTTCATACATTTTTTACATTTTTGGTATGATCAACCTTTGGATTTTTTAAATTCACACATGTTTTCAATGATTTTGTCAAAGATTGTGTTTTTGCAGAGCTGGAAAAAATTTCAAAAGTCGCTTTTCATTGCTTAAAACTTCATTTAAAGCAATGTCCATATTTGACTGTGCGGGAGAATGGGAGTCTTTATACACCTCAGGGATATTAGACCTGTTGCTGTCAGCGATTGTTTCTTTTGGAATCAATTTCAGACCAGTCGCTCCAAGAATGCAAGCAGCTCTACCAACCAGTTATGTAGCTTTTGAGATATCTGGAATCAACTCCTGAGCATTTTGTTGCTGAAACTCAGACATCTTTGTAATTGGTGGAATGAGTGATCCCTGTGGGACTTTCAACATGTCGATTTTCTGGGAGCCAACATCAGCCATTGTAGGATGCAGAGAATGAGGATCGGACTTCCTATGCTCATTGTGCCTTAGCCATTTCATACACTCAAGTATCCCATTCATTAAGGAAGACTTGTCCTCATGTTGCCTAGCTGCCAAATCACGCAAATAATATTGCCATTGAGCAGATATTTCAGCTTCTCTTTCTAGTCTTTTTTGTAGGGCAACATTTATGAGCTACATATTTCCCAATTTTGAGATTAAGTTGTTTAGTTGTGTGCCCTGATCTTTCAATGGATCATTTAGGGAATCGTACAACATTACAAAAGGAGTAAGTGCTAGTGATGTGGCTGCTAGCATGTTGTTATGAATTTGTATCCCCGCTGCCACTGACAAGTTCTTTTTAATATATGAATCTTGGGCCAGCTACAAAGGAGATGTATGTTGCGGCGGTTCTTGCATTTGTGCCGCTACAGGCAGCTGAGATTTGTTGTTTAGTGTTGTGTACTCAGTGGTATCCACCATTGTCTTTCTGGAGTGACCAGACATTTTTACCTCGGGAGGATATGATGACTTATCGGTTAAAGTCAGTCGTTTGCTGTTAAGAGTTCTGCAATGCTCCAGGCTCCTAGGAGTAGTCAAAGTAGAATTAGACGGCAAGTGGCAATCACACTCCTTTGATGTGCGATTGCATGGCGTTGAAGACTTTTCCGCAGTGGTGTTAGTAAAGCTGTTAATCAGTTTTTCTTTAATTACATGGAAATCAGCAGTCAGTCTCTCGGTCAGACGTGCCTCACGCCCAACATGGTCTATTTCATAAGATCTGTATGGCGAAGGCACGTACGTTGGCCGTTTTGTCAGCTGAACAGACATTGCCGTTGACGTTGAAACTTGCATTCTCTGTGAATTTTCAATCGTTTGGTCCAGAGTCACAACTGCATGCTTCCAGTGCTGATTCAAACTACCTACATTGATTTCTGCCTGCGGGCATTGCACCATGTCAATACACAAATTTCCATTTATTGCTTCAGGTGCATCAACAAAAGCTGGCGAAATGACTTGCATGTGTGAGCTAGAGCTTTTAGCTTCAGATACACCTGGTCTTGATTGGTTGCCAATGGTGTAGAAAGGCCTTTAGTTGTTGAGAGTTCATTGTTGGTGTGATGTACATCATACAAATGTTTCAGTTCTGTGTTACTCTCAGCCTGCTCAATCGCAGGAACAAAAACAAAATTGGTTTGACTGGCAGCTTCTGATATTTGCATTTGCAACAGTTCAGTGTCCGTAACTTCAAACGGCGACTGAAACAAAGCTGTGTTCACCTCAATAACGTTAATGTCAGGAACCTCTCTAATCGAAGCCCTGTATTTTCGTACTTGGGCAAGTGAGCGTTCCCCATTTGTCTCGTTGCCAACCACAGGACCTCGAGCGTCAGCTGTTGGGAGATTTACGAAGTCAAGCAGTTGCTTTGCTGCTGCAACAACAACAGGCATTTTTATGAGATTACTTTCCACCTCACTCACGGTCCCATGTGATAATACCGAGGCTTTTGACAATGATGCCAATGATAGTAGCTCGAGAGGACAAGGCGACACACTTCGAGAATGTTTTTGTAAAGTGTGGCACTGAGAGACAGAGGCATTCGTATCATTGCTTACCTCACCAAGGACTGCAGAGATTTTAATCATTTCCAAGAACAGAGAACACAAGTCGCTGCAGCTCCTCTCTTGCATCCACCTCTTGGGTAGACTGGGACTCTCCTCAGGACTCCATCCCCCTATAACTCCAACCCTGGCTTCCAGCAAAGCTCCATAGAGGCGTGAGATGAGGCCTTTCATGTCTGCGTACCCATCAAGAACTCTCTTGACTGGGGTGAGATCCCTCTGGATGCACTCCTTCCATTTTCCTGACATAAATATCTGTTTTAACCTGAGGTATAACAACACTGATATTGATCCTATGCCCAGCGCCTCCTCCAGCTTCTGTATACATATGAACTCCCCTTTTTGTACTAGTTGACCCACCCTGGGCAATCACCCCTCGAACCAGGCCTGGTAGCGCTCAACCTCTGGAATTTCATTTCTAACCGGCGATGCCCAAATATATCTCCTGGGGGAGGGCCAGGTAGTAATTCTCTCCCCTTTTCCCCCAGTTCCCAGGACTTCCAAGTGAATCCCCAGGATAGGATAGTCTCTAATCCATCTCGGGAGATTATTCATTGGGACCCAGAGCCACTACCCTACAGTAGCTGGAGTTATATGTTGGTTTTTGAGGAACACACATTGTTTGTCTGGGTCTTCCCTTAGGTGCAGAACCAATGCCCTGACTTGTGCTGCCCTATAATACATTGTCAGGTCTGGCAGACCTACCCCTCCCCTCTCCTTTGGCAGAATGAGTGTCCCATATCCTACCCTGGGCTTCCGACCCTGCCAAATGAACCTCATAATATGTTGCTTGGCTTCTTTCAGGTGTGCGTCTGGCGTCTGGATTGTGAGAATTTGAAACAGGTACAGCACCCTCAGGAGGAGGTTCATTTTTACCGCATTAAGCCTCCCCATCCAAGACAGGTGCCCTTTCCCCCATGTTTCCTTCTCAGAAAATAACCTTTCAAACAGAAGAGGGTAATTAGCTTAGCCCAGGTCATGACAAAGTTGAACAATATTGATCCGTAGGTACTTCACCCCTTCCAGCTGTGTCTGCAACCCCAGGGGTTCCAGTTCTTCTACCTTCCTTGCGGCATCGCAAGCAAATGGGAAGACAACAGATTTCCTAACGTTTACCTTAAACCCCAAGAACCTTCCATATTCTTTGATTACCTTCATGGCTGCAGGGATGGAGTGGGCCAGATTTTTCAGGTGCAGCATGACGTTGTATCCATACAACCCGAGTTTAAATTCTCTGTTACCAACTCTTATGCACTCTACCTGTGGGGTTCTTCTCAGATGCTCTGCTAGTATTTCCATCGTCAAACCAAAGAGCAAGGGTGACAGAGAGCACCCCTGCCTCATCCCCCTTTGTAGCGGGAAGGTCTGGGACAGCCACCCTTTGAGTGTAACCCTGGCCATCGGGGTTGTGTATAATGCCTGAATGCCCTGTTGAATCCCCTTACCCAATCCAAATTTCTGGATCACCCCATAAAGAAATCCCCAGTTCACCCGATCAAAGGCCTCCTCAGCATCTATGGCCACCAGTACTGGGTTCCCCTCCTCCCCGCGGCAGCTCGCATGAGGTGGAGTGTCTTGTGCAGGGTGTCGGCCACCTGTTTACCCTGAATAAATCCCACTTGATCTGAGTGGATGAGTCTCGGCATGAGGGACTTCATCTGCATGGCCAGTATTCTCGTGAAGAGTTTAGCATCCACATCAAGTAGAGAGATGGGCCGATAGGATTTTCAATTCTCGGGGGACTTTGTACGTCTTTGGTATGACTGTGATCAGTGCCTTGCCAAAAGACGGCAGGCCCTCCCAGTGGCCATGATGTTGGAACATAGTCGTGCCAGGTGTCTCGTCAGGGATCTCGCAATGGTCTTATTGAACCCTGCGTATAGCCATTTTCCCCCGGTGCCTTCCCCAACTTTAAACCCTCCATAGCTTTCAAAACCTCTTCCTCTGTAATGGGATTGTCTCGTTCAAGGCTTTCCCCTGTACATACACTCAGGAGGGGCACTCCCTGAGATATGCACCCAGTGTTTCCTCATCAGAGACCTCCTCTTTTCCCGTACAGGTTTTAGTAGAATGTGGCTAACTAGCCGGCCACTCCCCCTGCTTCTGAGCACCTCTTCCCCGCCTTCTCCCTTCATCATAGACACCCATCTCTCTGCTCCCTGGCCTCAGAATCTCGTCGCCAAAAATGTGTCCACCTTGTCCCCCTTCTCATAGTATTTTGTTTTAAGTATTGTAAGCTAGAGAGCACCTTTCCCATCTCTTCGCCCCTTAGCTCCTGAAGTTTTCCGCTCACCAACTTACGATCCTCCTTGCTCGTCCTTTCCCCCTTGCCTTCCACCCTTTCCAAAAGGCGGATCTCACCCCTGAGGTTTCATTACAGTAAAGTCCTGAACCTCTTTATGGAGGCACCCTCCCTGATGAGGAGACCCTTCCACTTTGCCTCCGCTGCATCCCAAACCATGCCCCTTTCAACTTCCCCCGTATTATTTAGTCGGAAGAATTCTTATATAGCCTCTTTAATTTCTTCCACAAAAACGGTGTCCCTAAGGTGGAGGTCATTACATCGCTAAAGGGATTCCTGGGATTTCAAACCTGACAGGGGCACGTCCATCTATACCATATCGCGATCCTACCAATTGATTGAGAAATATTCACAGCTACCTTATTAATGTGCTGTTGTTGCATGAACAAGTAGTTTTTCCTTTGTCTAGAACCATGGACTGGTGAGAAGAAGGTGTAGACCCTCACCATTGGGTGGGTGTCCCTCCAGACATTGATTAGTCCCGGGTCCCACATGTAGTCCAACAGACCCTTGTTTGTGTCTCCCCCCTACTCCCTGAGGGGATTTGCCCACCACTATGATCCAGCTCTCTGTCTGCCCACATATTAAAATCTCTCCCCATAATGAGAAGGCCCTCCACCCTGTCTAGGATCTCCCCTGAGGCTTCTCTCAAAAACTGCATCTGGTCAACATTTGGCCAGTAAACGGAGTCTAGGTTACTCTGGAATTTTCTATTGTCCCTGAAATCACTAGTGCCCTCCCATCAGTTTGACCCCAAACCACCAGGTCTACTAGTCTAATCCTCCAATTCAGTATGATCCCCACTCATCCCTTTTTAAGGGGCCCGATGCCCAGAAAACGTGCTTGATGTGCACCCGGGGGGGGGGTGGAGCCTTTCTTCCCCTTGTACCGTATGGGTTTATTGTACCAGAAGCAAATCTAGGTCATAATTCTGTATTTCTTTTTCCAGCAAAGAGTGTTTCGTGGAGGAATTAAGCCCTTTCACATTAAGAGAGCCTATCTTGAGGACTTAGACCCGGCCTCCAATCTCAGGGAGCGCCATCTGGTCCTCTCCATGCATAGATCACTTTATTCACCCAGCCTCCTCTCCCCTTCTCCTCCTTGAACATTGTGGTGCCCAAGACACGCACCCTAATGTGTGCCATTAAGGATGAAGACTCAACTCCTCTGTTTTCCCCATTACCACCTCAAGTCCCCCCAGTGGGGATTCTGCACCTTTAGGTGCTCCCCCTGTGCTTAATCGTGGTCCCATGACCTTCATTTCTTTTCCCCCCTTCCCTCTGAAGGAGGAGTGTTTAACTTTTTGAATTTTCTGCCGCCCTGCATCTTCTTCTTTGTGTCCTGTGGGCCCCTGGGCTCCCGCTGTTCCAACGGAGTTGCTACGGCCCCTCCTTATCGCCAACCTCTTCCTCGCTCTTGATGACCTGGAGTTCCTGAAGTGCTTCTTGTCTGCTGGTTACTCGATACTCTACTGCTCTACGTCTGAAAGTCAAGGCAAAGGGAAAGGACCACCGATATCTGATGTCCTTGTCAGCGAGCCATTGCGTGAGTGAACGGCAGACTCTGCGGTGGGCCAGGGTCAGGGTCGACAAGTCCTAGAACACCTTAATCATGACACCCTCATAGAGGAAGCACCCAAGGCGCTTTGCTTTCTCCAACACTTCCATCTTTTCCCTTTATCTAAGGAAGCGGAACACTATGGACCTGGGTCCTCTCCCGCCACCGCCTCCGCCTCCGCCTCTGTGGGCTCTTTCCAGCTGTACATCCTTGCCCCCTTCCAGGGTGAACAATTGGTTTATCAGCCCTTGAACCTTCCATCCTACTTCAGCTGGAGACTCCCCTTTCTGTTCTTTCACTTCCAGAATTCGCAGGTTGTTGCGCCTCTCTCTGTTTTCTAGGTCATCCAACAATGTCTCTTTCTCCCTCATTTCAAGGTCTGCTAAGCAAGCTTCATATTTCATGTCGAGGACATCCATTTGCAGATGATTGTTCTCCATCCCCTCCATTTTGCCCTCTAATTTATCCACTCTGCCCACTAGGTCACAAATGGATACCTGAATGTCCGTTCTAATAGCTTTAATCTCATGGAATATGTCCTTCAGATCTTCTCTGGTGAGAACGGGGGCGGGGGTGTCCTCTCCGTTTGCCATCTGGTGAGAGTTAGGAGGGCTCTCTCTCTGGTTCTTCCCTGATTGTCTCTGAAAGCGTTGCAGTGATCATATCCCTGTGGGGAATCTCCGCGTGGTTACCGACTGCTCTCGTGACTCCTCCAAGGCAACTCCCTGGTCTCTTAGCGGGGCACGAGGCCCCATTGTTCTGTGTCAATAAGCTGTATAGGATCAAGTGCTCGGTATGCTATTCTCGCCTTACGAGCGGTATCTGGGCTTCTGTACCCGGCCCTGTGCGTCTGTCTCCAAAACCCAGCTGTGGTCCTGGGTCAGTCTATGGGTTCTTGCACAAGCTATTCTGAATATTTTACATTTATTAGTTTAATATGGATTTCATTCATGTTTTGTTAGGATTTCACTTTTTACTTGTTTTAATCTAAATTTTGAAGGATGTGCTTCTTTTCAATTATCGATTCAAATTCGACTTTGTTAACTGCATAATACATTTACAAATATATGTATATTACACAGCCACATTAGTGGCTGTTTAGCTATGGTTAAGTTGCTGTTTCCATAGGAAGAGCACTTTTTGGGTGGCCTATAACTTCGCTCCCCCTGGACAAATCCTCACCAAACTTTGGAAAGAAAGTATATGGCCTACTCTGGATTTTTGTTTGCAAAGTTTGGTGAGGTTTGGTCCAGGGGGGGCAAAGTTATAGTGGGGGTCCCAAAATGTCTTTTTTCCCATAGATTGAATGGGGAAAAAACTTTGCTCACGCCTACAGCCTAAACCGCTGGACAGATTTTCACCAAATGTGTGGCAGGAACAGCGGCTTGGTCTCGAAAGTGTGCTTTTGTAAATTTGGTGAAAATCCGTCCATTAGTTTGTTTAAAAATGACCAAAAAGTAGGTTAAGAAAAAATAGTGGTATCTATGTTCGGTCTGCGGACACACTTCCCTGTTCGCTCCGCCGACAGTGTCTTGATTGGCCAATCGACTTGCTTCATGTCCGCGGACATGCAGCGTGTTCGCCCATTGGATGGTGGAGAGTGTGGCGTGCGTTAGATTTTTGGAAACGCCCACCATCTTGTATCCGCAGACGTCCACGGACAGCGCGGTGACAAATGGTGGGGAAATACAATGTTGGCAAGTTTGTTGGTCTGTAAGACTGTTTGGGGATGGTGGGGGGGTAAGAGATGGTTCAAATATTGTATCTATTTAGGTGGTAGGCACTGCTGTTGTGTTTGTTGTGTCTGCAGACAGTCACGTTGTCCTTGATGTCCGCAATCGATCCATATGGGGATGTCCCAAGGACACTACACCTGTCCGTGCTGTTCGCAAGTTGAAACTGTTCTAAGAACACATGCGGTGTCCGGGATGTCTGCAAATAAATGAAAATTGAGGTGTCCTGAGGACATTATACCTGTCCGTATTGTTCGCTGGCAAGTAGAAACTATTCTAAGAAAAACATGCAGTGTCCGGGACTTAAAAAATGCCATGAGGCCTGGTTAAAAATGTTTGATTTTATGGGTGTGATCATAGTTAAACATGTTTGATTCTATGGGTGTGATCTATGCGTGTGATATGCTGTGGTGGTTGCGGCCAGGGCCTAGAGTCTTGGGTGCATGGCCACCACAGCATATCACACCCATAGATCACACCCATAGAATCAACCATGAGTGTGATGTATGGGTGTGATATGTTTCGGAGTTGTGGCCAGAGTCTACCCAAGACTGAAGTTATAAGTACTGAAGTTATAAGCTACTATGGGTGTGATATGTTGTAGTGGTTGTGGCAGGGCCTACCCAAGACCGAAGTTATAAGTACTGAAGTTATAAGCCTCAATGGGTGTGATATGTTGCGTTGGTTGGGGCCAGGACCTAGTGTCTTGGGTGCATGGCCAAAGGCCATTCACCCAAGACCAAAGTTATAAGCACTGAAGTTATAAGCCACCATGGGTTTCATATAGTGTGCTGGTTGTGGGCAGGACGTAGAGTGTTGAGTGCATGGTTGAAGGCTGTAGGCTGTAAACTATATACCCAAGACTTTAGGCCCTGACCACAAGCACTGCACCATATCACAGCCATAGATCACACCTATAGATTTGAATATCTGTCAAATGTGCACCCAAGAACAAAGTTATAAGCACTGAAGTTATAAGCCACCATGGGTTTCATATAGTGTGATGGTTGTGAGCAGGACATAGAGTGTTGAGTGCATGGGTGAAGGCTGTAGGCTGTAGGCTATACACCCAAGACTTTAGGCCCTGACCACAAGCACTGCACCATATCACAGCAATAGATCACACCTATACATTTGAATATCTGTCAAATGGTTGCAATTATACTTACTGTCTGATTTGTTGAAATTCGATATATTTTTTACATGAGTTTGGTACCTGGAGGAAATATTCTTTTTCAATTTCTGTGATAAAAAAAGAGCAGATTAGTGTATGTATTCTATAAAGACTTATTACATTGCATAATAGATATTTCAGCTTTTTTTTACCCTCCTATTTGGTTTACAAACCAGTGTACTGTGTATTTTGTTCAGTTTCTGTGTTTGTTTTTCAAATCATTGGGTCTGGGGGAAAAAAATCCTTGTCAGATTAAAAAAAAACTTTTTTTGTTATGCTACAGTCTATTTGTTTGTTTCCTTTCAGTGTTCACTTTTTGTTTCTGGTTAATGTTCTATCTGTTGGATTGTTGCAGATTTCTGAAGCAGATAGATACCTGTTGGCATATTCTAACTGTCTATTTTTTGTTACAGTTTAGTGGTATTCATTTATCTGTTTTGGTTGTTCTAGTTACATACCTGTTGGCGTATTCTAACTATTTATATTTTTTTCATTGAATTTTTGTTAATGCTGAAGTACAGATTAGTTATAAAATTTTGGTTTTAAGAAGATTAAAGAAGCGTTTGTAAGATTTGCTGGTAATCCTGTTGCATATTTTTGAAGCAGTTAGATACAAGTTGGCATATTCTAACTATCTATTTGTGGTTACAATTTAGTGGTATTCATTTATTTGTTTGGTTGTTATAGAATCTTGGACAGTTAGATACCTGTTGGCGTATTCTAACTGTTTATAGTTTTTTATTTGAATTTTTGTTAATGTTGAAGTACAGATTAGTTATTAAAATTTTGGTTTTAAGAAGATTAAATAAGCGTTTGTAAGATTTGCTAATAATCTCTGCTTTACAGTAATGGTACTATCATTACATTCGAACCATCCACATTTCTTTTTAACATATGCAGTGTAGTCACCTGCATTGGTTGTGGCTCCTGCGTGGTAGAATATACCTATTGTTGTGAAGGTATTCTTACCAAGTGATACTTGACCATGTGTGAATCCAGTCAGCTTGCAGTTGTTTTTGGTACCATCTGCATTGTAACATAGAAGCATTAGTATTACATATTTACTATGTGTTTGTATTAGTAAGGTGGAGCGATTATCTGAATTGCAGGTAGTACATAATCTGCCATGGTTTGCATGTTGTACAAGTTGCTGAAATGAAATGGATTCACAATTTGGTATGGATACATACACGAAGCGCTAGTTAGGGATTTCTTCTTGTGTAACATTGTTGCAGAGAGTGCAGGTATGTTTCCACATGTATGAAATCTGGAAGATTTCATTTATAGGTATGTTTTTGTTTTCCAATACTTGTAGTAAGTACATTAGAAATTCTTGTGGATCTTCTTGTGAGTTTATAGTGAATTTCACCATTCCAGCACAGTATTCCAATTCTTGTCTTGTTCTGTGAAAACTATGCGTGTTGTCAGGATTGTTTGTTGCATTTCTATGAAGGACTAACATTTGCAAACACAATTGGTCTGTACTGTGTAAGTAAATGTTGTCAATTGGTGGCAATTGAAATAGAATATTCATTGCTACATTTGCGTAACAACTTACACCAGTTAAATTTTAAAATTTGAATGGACCAGATAGTTCTGTGTCCAACTTATTTTTTCGGAGTGTGTGTTGCTTCTCTGAAGAAGTACCTGAGTTACTTTGACTAATAGGTTCTTCTTTACTTATGATAAATGATGAAGTATTAGCTTCTTTTACTCTCTTTGGAGGATTTGCAGTCAGATTCTGTTGCATTTCAGTTTGAATTAGTTTTCTTTTACAACCTTTTCCTTTTTGTGGAACAGGATATGCTTTTAGATGGGGATGTATAGTGTACGTAGTCTATTGTATTCTAGAATGCAAGGAATATCAGTGTTGACTTTACCTGCATCAAAGTTGATTAGAAATAGACCGTCAAGTGTACGTAAGCGTGATAGTGCTATGTAGCTCATGCCTTCTTTAAAGACTGTGATACCAATATCTATCAATGCTTTGTCTAGGGTAAGACCTTGGGATTTATGAATGGTGACTGCATAGGCAAGAGTTAGAGAAAATTATTCTCTGCGTACATACATGTCTTTGAAGAGAAGGAATCAAGCTGTTGAGCGCGCAATGCTTTTTACTTCTGAAAGTTTGTTAAAGAGAATATTGACAAACTGAATGTTGTTGTCACGTGGGTATGTTTGAAAGCCAACATCTGTACCCAGTGCTCCATTTACTATTCCTTGCTCCACGTCAAGGTTACGTTTAAGCATTACTCTACAGTTTAAGGATAATTTTAATATTTTCTCCAAGCCAGCTGTGTTGGAGATATAATTTTCTAAGGTATTTAGTCTTGTTGTGGCCTGTTGACACATTGGTAGTGTAATACCATGTACGTCCAGTTTGTCTGTGGAGCAAATTTCAATTATTGGTTGCATTTCTTTTTTTAACATTGTTTCATTGAATTTGGAACAGCTTGCAAGAGTTGGCATTAAGGCCATACAATTGACATTTTTCTGTGCTAATTGTTCCATAACATCAGTAGCACATGAGCTATCGCCATAAAGTGCATGGATGTGCCGGGTTTTTAATATTGTTTGTGCTTCTTGAGATAGTACACCAACTCTAATACTTTTTAAATTGTTGGCGTAGGTGAGGTCTGCAGATTGGCGCATGTTTTCTGTTAATTCTCTGTATTGGAAATGTTGCCAAAGGTTGACATTTCCTATGCTGCCAATAATTATACGGCAGAGTTTGTGTCCTAAGGTTTTAAAAATAGGTTCATGTTTCACTTGTGTCAATTGAAGAAGATCTCCGAAAACAATAATGTGTTTTCCTCCAAAGAGTTCTTTGTAGTTTGTTTTAAGTACTTCTTGCAATCTGAGATGAATCAAAGCCAACATTAGGTTGGAGACCATGCTCACTTCATCTATTAGTAGCATTTTCATTTGTTTCAAAACTCTGCGTAGTTCCATTGCAGATTCTGTAGAAAGTTTGTAATAATCTAATTTGTTTTGGTGTTCTACTGTAAGGAGTAGTAATCGGTGTAAAGTGACACCGCCTATGTGTAGGCAGCTAAACCTGTGGGGGCAGTTGCAACAGCTGACAGTTTGTTGTTTGTCAATTGTTGAAGGAACTTGCTGATGATTTTGATTAAGAATGTTTTGCCTGAACCAGCTTCACAACTGACGTATAGTAGTATAGGTTTGTAATTTTGGCAGGTGCATTCTTTATTTTCATGTTGTACACATGTGCAATTTCTTTTGTTACTTCGTTAAAAATGGTGTGCTGCTCTTTGTTTAGTTTTGATTGTAGTGCAGTTAAGTCTTCTGTATCTTCTTTATAGTGACACATGGTGTTTTCTACTTCTGTCATAGCTAATTCTGCCTCATTTGCTATTAGTGGCTGTCCCAGTGGTTCTTGGCTTCCTGTTACAGAAAGTTGACTACTGTCGGGAGTGTCATTATCTAGTTGGTTCTGGAGTTCTTCTTCATGTTGCTGTTCATTTTGCCACATTGTTTTGTACTGCATAATGTTCACATCGGTGATAGTGCTTTCATTTGCTTTAAAAGCGTCTTCATAGCAGTCATAGTATTCTAGTATCTCTTCTTCTTTTCTCCATGCTTTAAAAAGTTGTAGCAGGGACATGTAATATAGTTCTTTCTGTTGAGGAGTTTTTAATGACAATTTTCTATGATTAATTAAGCTTCGTTTGGTAATTTTCACTAAGCTGCCTTCACAATCTGTCACTCTATATTTACCTTTGTTTTCATCGGGTTTTATATTATTTTTGTATTCAATGTTTTGCACTATATGGTATAGACACATGTTTTTCAAAGTGGTACTCCTGTTCGGGTAGTATGTGTCTAGTAAATTGTTTTTCAAAATGTCTTGGCTGTTGGGATAATGTTTGGCTATTTTTTCTATGTCATCATATGATTTGAGAACTCTTTTTCTAGATTTAGCAGGACCAAGATTTAGCCATACTATATTTTCAGATTTTCCATACAAAGCAGTACCGGTTAAACGATCTGCAGCTTCGTAGGCAACACATTTTCTATGAGAGAGCATTTTTATGCCTAAGCTGTACAATTTCTGAGATAGTGTTTTGTCTGATGATAGGTTGTTCCAGAGGTCTTAAAGCTCTGTTTTTTCTGCTTTTGTAAAGTAGGCTGTCACATATCGTGCAACTGCTGTGGAATTGTCTGCAATGTACTGCACATCTATGTTTGCATTCCATAAGTGGGAAATGATTTAATTGTAATCATTGATATATTTTGATTCTTCTGTTCTTTTTATGTAATACGTGTTCTTATCTGATTTACCTTTAACACTATGTCGAACTGAAGACATGAAGTTGTTTACCTCACCTGTTTCTGTAACTGGTCTAGGGAAACCAAAGTGGCATTTGGTGTAGTATTTCCCTTTCTTTTTGTATTTGCGATGACAATATTGGCCAAATTTGTGTCTTTGAAATTGTAGAATGTGTGCATGAAGGTCACTATGTGTCATCGGGGAAGGGATTTCACAAGTGACATATTTTTGGATGAACTGCAAAACAGTGGCATCACTGTCCTGACCAAATTTAGGAGCATCTTTAATTCATAAAAGCATGTGCATATGTGGTGCTCCTCTGGCTTGGTATTCTTTTCTCCAAAAGAAGTGTTGCACTTCGCCGAGTGGAGGAATAGTTTTATTACAAATAAAGTGTAGCATAGCAATGAAACGATGGTGGAAATATCTTGAAACATGAACAGGATCTAGAGAGCAAAGTTCTCCAGGTGTCTGTATATCTATGTTTGTTTTATTTTTGTTTGATATGCATAGGAAATCATGTAAATCTTCCCATGCATATTTTGGACAACTTAATGTAACAAAACAAGTGGGTGGTTCAAGTTTTCTGATCATACAACGTACATCTCTGTGACGTCGGAACCAGTATTCTTTTGCACCACGCATGTTTGCAAACAGATTTGTAATACTTGGTTGTAAAACCTCATCTTTTTCTTGCACTTTTTGTATTAATTGCGTAGCTGACATATTTTGAAAGTGGGTTCCCGATTTCAATATGTGTGCAACTCCATAACATAGTGTTGCTAGTTCACTTTCAAAGAGTAGGTGGAATATGAATTCCACATTTTGTCTAAATCTGGGATCTTTAGAATACATTCGTAATGAGTGGTATTCTGATGCTGTTATCTGAGTGGGTCTATCATTGTATCTTCCTCCTTTGCCAGTAGGAAATAGTAGAAGAAAAGCACGTGCTTCTATACTTTTTCCCCATATGCTCATTGGTGATCCTTTGGTTTGTCGCATTTGGAACGTTTCTAGTGCATCATCTATGCTGTCTTTAGAGTGCAATGGATGAATTGTATAATGGTCTAAAATATTGGATACTGCAGCTGGATCCAGGAGTTCAAATTTACCAGTTTCTCGAGACTCTTGCATTATTTCAGTTGTTCCCCTTAAGTTTTCATCAATATTTATTTCTTTGTAGTACTCATTATTGTCTTTTAGATATTACAAGGCTTGTCTAACTTTATGTAAGTCGACAAGTTGTTGCCAAATTATTTTGTCTTTTGTTGGTACACCATTTACTTAGATAATTAAAGATTGTTCTATTGGACGTTGCACTCCTAGAGTGTGCACATTTTCTGTCAGATCTAATGGTAAATAAACCCCCTTGCCATGAATGCCTTTCACCAATTCAGAGGGAGGTAATTTTGCTGTTTTTGGTTTAAGGAGTATTATTGCTTGAAATGGGTGCACTGTTTGAATTATGGTGCTCTCACATAAATTGTGTTGTTGTAGGGGTTTTGGTAGTCGGAATAATTCCAAGTTATTTGTGATAGCACGTGAAGGAGTTTGGTTGTTGTCAAGTTTTGTAGTGCAGTAACTGCAAAGTATTAAGGGGTCAGTTATTTCGTATTTGTTTTCTGCAATAAGGTAGAGAGCTAATTCAGACCATTTAGAATCTTCATTGTCCTCTATTTTGTATGTTATATCTATAGTTTTTGTGTTAGTTTTATACAAAGTTCTGCGGCAACACACACACACATGGTTTGTTACTTCAGCGGATGTACTTTTAAATTTTAGTATTTCTTTTTTGTATGTGTGTAGTAGAAGGTTGCCATGTGTACAATTGTTGCGAGTCTGTTGTAAAGGTATTGCATTTTGTAAGTGGCTTTCACTTCCAAAATATTTTTTCTGGATATGGTCAATTTCTTCAAGTAGTTCTTTGGCTGTACCATATAGAAGATTGTTATTTAAATTGGCTAGTGCAAAAGCAGGACTTTTAGCATATTACAGTTTATAGACTAGATTTCTTATAGTTGGATGATGTGTTGATATCATTTTGATATGATGGAAGGTGCTTTTGCAAATAGGTCCTGAAATGCAGGCTAATTAATGTCCTTGTTGTCCTGTGTATTTACGCACTGGACAGGTATCCATATTTTGCAGCAGTTTCATTTTGATTTTGTCTTTGCCTTTCACATGCTGATTGAGGAATTGGCATAAAGATTTGAAAGATATTTTGGGAATGTTACACATTGACGTGCATGGCCATTTGTATACTGGATGTTTTGGTCCAGTCAAATGGAGAGGTAATTCTGAGTTTCCTAGGGATATTTTTGTAAGCAGTATTTCTTGTTCCATTATGGTATTATTAAGTTTTTCATAACCTTGTCCACTGCTATGTATAGCAATTGTATTTGTTTGCTTTTGTTTGTATGCTTCCTCATTAAAATATGGTTCTGTGTTTGTGGTGTGACTCCATTCACCTCCACAGATATTTAAGAAGTTATTTTTGTTGATAGTTTGTTTATTGAGAAGTCTTTTTTGTAATTTAGTAATTTGTTTTGTTAGTGGTTTCATTCTATTTAACACTAAAATAAATAACTTTCTTTTGAGAAGGATTGCACTGTCTATCAAAGCTTCTAAAATTAATTTTCTATGGTAGGTTTTAAGGGTTGTGTATGATTTATCTCCTGTTTTTATAAGATTCTGAAGGACTCTGTGTCAGAACATTTTTGCTAAAATACTTTTTTTGGTATGCTTACTTGCCATTTTATCAAGATTTATAGGAGCAATTTTAGCAGTAGTGGTAGCTGAATTCTTGATAATCGTTTTCTGTTTCGTTATACAATTTGATAGAGGAGGCAAAGTTTCTGTACTTGAAGCATGTTTTGTTTTGCTGAATGACTGTATTAGCTCTTTTGTTTGAACTTTTTGTACAAATTCTGCCAGAGATGGATGCTTATTTTGGACACTTCTTTTTTCATTTGCTCTACTTCTACATTGTTTTCTACGGACATGCTTTTTGATAGGCATTCTTTGGGGTCTGTTGAAAAGAATAAAGAAGGTATGGGTTGGGGTGTTCTGCAATGCATGTGTGCTGTGTGCATGAGTGTCTGAGTATGATGGTAGAGATGTATGCGATGGTGTGTGATTGTGCATTGGGCAGCTACAACTAGTTGGGAAGGCTATTCTTGTATTTGTGTGTTACTATAATGGGGTTCAGATGACAGTAGAAAGTAGGCTAGTGGTGAGGAGAAGCACAAATACTAAATCTAATGGTATAGAATTAAAACAGTTCTTTGTTCTGCAATACTAACATTCTAGAGGCTGAGACTGAGTTATGTCATTTGTGTGCCGAAAAACAGGGATTTGTGCGGCATTCTGCCTGCAAATCCCTGTTTAACAAATGGGGATTTGTGGGCGGAATGGTGCACCAATCTTTTTTTTTTTTGGTGCACAAATACCATGAATCAACCGCACAGTGTGTTTGAGTAACAGTAAGAATATGCCTGTCACTGTCTGCTCACTGGCCACTGGCCAGGAACTCTGCCCGTGAGCCTTCCCACCGGCAACCAAAGGTACTGTACAAACTGTCTCCTGATCGCCTGATCTGTCTACCCCCACCTCTTTGGCTTACACACCTCCTTATATAGCTACAACTATGAGTATATGCAAATGCTGCCCTGATTACATGCAGCCTGCTAAATATCTCGCACTATATACTCACTCAGACGCTCAAGCACAGAGCAATCTGCCCTCTAAGCGCGGTGCTAGCGCCTACGTATCTGCATTCCTTGCTTTAGCCATCCCCCGTCATAACCAACTCTGCCCACTCTGCAACATGGCATCACTGTATTGTGCCTTATGGTCGCCCAGAGACCACTGCATTGTTGTGTAGTGCCTTATGGTCGCCCAGAGACCACTGCATTGTTGTGTAGTGCCTTATGGTCGCCCAGAGACCACTGCATTATTGTGTAGTGCCTTATGGTCGCCCAGAGACCACTGTATTATTGTGTTGTGCCTTATGGTCGCCCAGAGACCACTGTAGTATTGTGTTGTGCCTTATGGTCGCCCAGAGACCACTGCATTGTTGTGTAGTGCCTTATGGTCGCCCAGAGAGCACTGCATTATTGTGTAGCGCCTTATGGTCGCCCAGAGACCACTGTATTATTGTGTAGTGCCTTATGGTCGCCCAGAGACCACTGCATTATTGTGTAGCACCTTATGGTCGCCCAGAGACCACTGTATTATTGTGTAGTGCCTTATGGTCGCCCAGAGACCACTGTAGTATTGTGTAGTGCCTTATGGTCGCCCAGAGACCACTGTAGTATTGTGTAGTGCCTTATGGTCACCCAGAGACCACTGTAGAATTGTGTAGTGCCTTATGGTCGCCCAGAGACCACTGTACTATCACTCTCAGCCCAGTATTTGACCTCGGTTTTTAGACTTACATCTGACTGTCGCACTTAGCCCAGTATCTGACTGCTACTCTTAGACTAGTACGTCACTGCTGCATTAATCTCGCCAAATATTTGAGAACTGTACTCTGCCTACTCTGCCCCGTATCCACCCACGGCAACTAATTCCAGCCCACCTAGCTCAGCTGGTAGTAACAGTATGTACTTCCACATGCCTAACCCAGTTCACCTTGCACAGTTCACCAAACTGACAATTATCCTTACCATCATCTACATGACCATGCCTACAGTTCTGCCTACAGAGGGCCTTGGTGCCCACATACAACTCATCTCTAAACCTTGCCACTTAGAACAAAGGAAGCTTAGACTCCGGGCTCGACTACCTAAAATATTCGAACCTTTTACTAAATATAACATTAACCTAGAACACCTTCGACCCAAAATATCCCGACCACTGGTAACCACCGCCCCTTTCAGACGCCAACCATACCTTAAAATCAATAAACTTATAGCCAACCCCCCGCTCACAGCGCAGCTAGAACCTGAACTAAAAGCTGCTCTAATCAATGCCAGATCATTAGTCGCCCATGCCACTGACATAGCAGATATCATACAGGATAATAGCCTTGACTTCATTGCCATTACTGAATCTTGGCTCCACGATGCAGCAGGTCCGGCTCTCACTCTGGCAGTCCCAGAGAATTATACCATTCTCAGAGCTGACAGACCAGACTTGCGTGGTGGAGGAATTGCAATTATCGCCAAATCTGATCTCTCTATGAGAATCACACCCACACCCTCCCTCAAATCCTGTGAGCTTCTCTCTATCAAACTACCGACTGCGAACTCCCAAACACTAAACATCCACCTTATCTATAGACCCCCTGGCCCCGTCAGCACCTTCACTGAAGATATCACCACTGTTATCTCTGAGTCCTCCCAAACACTAGTACTAGGAGATTTCAATCTAGGGCTCAACGATAGCAACGACCATCATGCTACTGCCACAGGCAATACTCTGTCAGTGCTAGGCTTCACGCAGCTCGTGAATACTCGCACACATATCAAGGGAAGAACACTAGACTGGATTGCCAGTCACAACTGCTACCCTTCTATAACAGCCATCACCCCCCAAATATGGTCTGACCATTACCTTATCTCTTTTACCCTCAACACCAAAAGACCCATAGTCTTAACACCCACGCCAGCCACACCCACCTTAACGAGAAACAAGAAAAATATTACAGCCGACAATATTCTGCCCCACATCCTACCCAAACTAAATTCCCTACCTGACCACTCTGACCCAGGCATCCTAGTGGATGCATTCAACGCAGCCATGTGCTCTGCTCTTGACAGTATTGCTCCATTTAAACTTCGGATTAGTAAACCTAAAAAGCATTTGAACTCATGGTTTACACCCCACCTAAAAAACCTAAGACTGCAGAAGAGAAAATGCGAAACAGCTTGGAACCGGCATCCGACCGCTGAAAATAAAACTAACCTAATTAACATCTCATCGCAATACAAAAAAGATATCATCCTGGCCAAACAAGAAACCTATAATAATAGGATCACCCAATCCAACTCCAGCATGAAGGAGCTATTCTCTATCCTAAACTCCTATCACAGTACAGGATGACTCCATTAAAGACAAAACTTGGTGCACAGACATACAACTGGCACTAACCAACAAAGTATCCAACCTCCAAACAAAAATTGCCCTAAAGAAAGCCTCACTGCCTACTCAACCTCTGCTAGTCAAAATTCCCACATCCAAACCTAAAGAATCCACCCAATTCCGTTTCTCCAAGGTCTCAGTAATTGAGGTGGAGAAGACCATTTTGACTCTCAAACCTTCTAATTGCAAAGGCGACCAATGCCCCGCACAACTGATCAAGGATGCGGCTAGGGACTTAGCCCCCTTTATTACAAAACTTATCAATGCCTCCTTCACTACGGGCACCATCCCCCGCAATCTAAAGGAATCTTGGGTACTCCCCCTACTAAAAAAGCAAACATTGGACCCCAACATTCCCACTAACTACAGGCCTATCACCACGGTTCCCTTCCTACTAAAAATATTAGACAAGGTAGCATACACCCAAATCCAGAACTTCCTTGAGATGAACCATCTCCTTGGCACCCGCCAATCCGGTTTCCGTCCGCAACACGGCACAGAGACTGCCCTTATCGACCTAAAAGCCCAAATAGACTCACTCAGAGACGAGGGAAAACTAGCTCTCCTCCTCCTTCTAGACCTCTCAGCCGCCTTTGATCTGGTGGACCACAAAGTCCTATGTAATCACTTGGACTCGGCTGCCCACTTCTCAGAGGAGGCTATAGTCTGGATTCAATCATTTCTTAGTGACAGGACTATGAGGGTGTTCTTCCCCGTAGCGGCAGCAGACCCTATCCCAATCACTTGCGGTGTGCCCCAGGGATCCTGCGTCTCGCCGACACTCTATAACATCTTCACCAAGCCACTCTTTGACGATCTTGATAATCTGGGTATCACCTACACTAACTATGCAGATGATACTCAGATTCTCTTACCACTTACTGGGGATTACATCGAAGATCTGGCTCTGGTGAATAGAGTCTATAGCATCGTTCAAGCATGGATGGCCAACCATGGCCTATGCTTGAACGATGACAAAACAGAGATCATCATCCTGGGCACGGCAGCCCGCATCTCCAAACTTAACCAAAACTACTCCGCCTTCATCATCGATGGTAACACTATCAAGGTCGCCAAAGAAGTAAAAACCCTAGGTTTTTACCTTGATGCGACACTATCTTTCACCAAACAGGTGAACTCACTGTCATCATCCACTGCCTATACATGCAAGTTAATACGAGCTGGGAAACCATTCCTTTCAGAGGACAGCTGTCTTATTCTAGCTAGAGCCCTCATTCTATCGAAATTAGATTATTGTAACGCCCTCTACATAGGGACTACCAAACAAATCATCTACAGAATCCAAGTGCTCCAAAACAATGCACTTAGAGTGGCCCTAAGTATCCCCAGAAGTGCACACATTTCAGAAATAAGTCAAAAACACAAATGGCTTTCCACCCAAGAAAAAATCAACCTTAAATCTGCTTCCGTTATCCACAAATGCCTAAACAACAAAGCTCCCCGATACCTCTCAGAACGCTTCAACAGGAAAAATCCAACGAGACTCACAAGGACAGCCAGCCCCAACTGCCTCCTAGTGCCCAGATTCAAACTAGCCACCATTGGAGGTTCCAGCTTCCCAGTTAAGGCAGCACAGTTATGGAACTCCCTACCCCTTGCACTCAGATCTGACCAAACCTTCAATAACTTCAGAAAGAACACCATAAAATGGCTTATTGAGAATGCGACATAGCGTATGTCACTTTATACGTAACGTCTTTTATAATGCTTGTGCTGACCTGCTTTTACTGTTCGATCGCCATAGATTTGACTGTTTAGCTACGCCTTATCTGCACGTGCACTTGCCCTACCCTGCAGATTCGAAATTTCCACTATGCCTGTAACCTGTAACTTGTAACGTTAACTTATCTGTAACCTGTAAACGTTAACTAAGCTGTAAACCTCCTTGTTCTCTTGCGCCCTGCTACCCAAGGGTCTGGTGCGCACAATAAATAAACAAAACAAACAAACAAACAAACATTATGGTAGTATTGTACTTACTTTTTTTGTGTGGAATGATTAGGTTTCTTCTGAGTTGTTGTTTGTACTTCAGATTCTGCTGCTTTTCAGGAGAGTGGTCTTCACTGTAATTGTAAAGGAAAGAAGTTAGTAATTTTGTGTGTATATAGCATGAAGTTTCCTTTGACTATGTGCAGTCTTTATATTTTATTTTAAATATGTTAGTTTAACATGATTTGCAAATGAGTGGAATAAGAAGTGTATGAAACGCGCTTGGTTTTTAAAGGCTGTGTTATTGAATGTTAGGAGAAAGAAGAAATAATGATATACTTATTTTGCAATCTTTATGAGGTAAATGGCAGATACTGTATAGAAATGCATGGAATGTATGCATTTGTGAAGGTGTGGGTAATAAATCAGAAGGATGTGATTTACAGGCAGTGGTGTTATTGCAGTTGGGAGTTTTTAATGATAGTGCCTATCTGTGTGAGTGTATGAAGGTGCATGACCTTATCCTGGCTGTGTGTAATTTTATAATACACTACTTAGTGTTTTTCTACAATTATACTGTTGTGTGTAAAAACATGTTTAGATAGTAGATAGGTTTGGAAGTGACAGTTGATTATAGTAGATGGAAAAAATGACAATACGTTCATTTATAGGCATTTATAGGCTATACAGGTTAAGTGGCACTTACTTTGTTTATATTCTTTTGTACATGTACTGTGCAGAAAATATGCATACCTGTAGTTTGTATTCATGCATGTGGATATGCATGCAGCTGCACGTAGAAATCTTGGAGACTTGTACAGTAGTTTTTGTAGTATGATATGAGACTTGTACTCAGAGTAATCTACAGTACATTTCAAGTGCTGAACTCTGATGATGCAGTTAGATGTGGAGGTCTTGGATGTGATTGGTGGATGGTTGTGTGACTGTTTAGCTGTATACAATGAGGGAATGGCACAGAGAGTGAAGTGGAAATGGTAGAAGGGCTGTCCATGTTACGATATGTCCGCGGACATGGCGGTAATCTGCGGACACTGCGTAATATAAAAAGGGATTTTGGGGTGGAGAGGCATGCAAATGAGAATGAGCAGAGCAATTGATTGGTCAGTAAAGTTTGGTGGGTGTGTTTTGTAAAGAGAGAGTTTGTCAGAAGGTATTTTTCCTGAGAGAGGAACAGTTAGCTATAGCTTTGTGTTTCAGAAAACAGATTGTGTGGATTTTGGGTGACTCATGGATACATTGGTTGGAGGTGCATGCACAAGGCTGTGGAGCAGCTGCAGATCTTGGATTCCCTCATGTGGAAGTGCACTGGCATGGAGTGCGTGGAATGAAGTGGCTAGACTTGGTACCTCTCTGTGCTAGTTTGGAGACAGAACTTCATCCAGACATAATTATAATTCATTGCAGAGGGAACAGTTTAGGACATGTATCAGGAATTTCTTTGCAATTTGCGATGAAAGAAGGACTTGGGATTGTCATGGAAATGTTTCCACATTCTCAAGTAATATTTTCTCGTATTGCGCAGAGACAAATGTGGCTGCGTTCCTCTTCATTTGGTCCACAAATGGAGAAAGAAAGGCGGAATGTTAATAAGGTTGTTTGTGCCTTTCTAGGAGATGTTGGCATGTCCTCTTTTCACAATGAAAATATAATTTTTCTTAGTACATACATTTTTCGCAGAGATGGAGTCCATCTTACTTATGCTGGTAATCAAATTATTTTGAGAAATGTACAAAATGCATTGTGTCCTTTTGTGGAATTACAGCTATCCATTTTTTCAGTAGGTGTTCACTATTTCAATTTTTTAAATACAACAAAAATCACCAAAAGGCTCTTTTCAGAGCCACCTCTTCCTCCCAGATAAAAGTGCAATGATTTTGATAGGGCAGCACCCCAACATTTTATATGTTCGTGAACTGTCCGCGGACTTCTAAAAAAAATCACAGGGCTCTGCACCATTTATTTGCCACTTCTATTTTTAGACTGTGAAAGGCAGCTCTGAAAAGAGCCTTTTTTTGGGATTTTTGTTGTTTTATATTTTTTGTTTTTTTTTTACACATGACACACTAGGAGAGGAGGGGAAAGGAAGGTAAGGGGGGACACCAACCACGGGGATAAGAAAGGGCGGATGGAGAGAGGAAGATGTAGGGTGGGCCTTACTTAGGAAGTGGGCAGGTCTTCTCATGCTCTGAGATCAGAGTCTCAAGAGCACTTCGAAGTCTCTCCCCCCTGCAGAGTACTGCGTCGCAGTACATACACAAAACTGTGACCCAGAAAGGTAAGGGTCATCAGCATTGTGATTGGACTGTGAGGCAGCTGGAGGGATGCGCTCTCCCACAGGAGTGCCTCTTCTGGTGAGAGGAGTGGAAACAGAGGATGAAGTAGAGGAACTCAACCTACTACGCTCCTTGCAAGGTACAACCTTGCGAACAGCCACACTGTGGAACGACCTTAGGTGTCGCTTCATATTAGTGGTGCCAAAGCTGTTGAACCAAGCTTCCCACGACTCAGCACCATTTTGCACTCGTTGCAGGTAACTTTGTTCGCACGTGCCTTGGATACATTACCATGAATGGTAAATAACCGCCACACCCAAGATTCACAGTGAGTGCTGGTAGTTGGGACTTCCACTACCTCATCCTCGTCATCCTCTTCATCCTCCTCTACATCCTCACGCATGTTCCCCTCTTCAGGCCCTTGGGGAGGTGATGGTGGTGGAGGGGGTGAGGGTGGTGCTGAGTCAGATCTAGCACCAGGTGGCAGTAGAGGAGCCATGGATGCCATCAGGTTTCAGAATAAAACCTGGAAAATTGGCAGCAAAATACACTGTGTTCTGTAAGGTAGCCAGAAACACAATGAGGATGAGCTCTGGGGTGTGGCCTTTTATAGGGGTGCTAGGGCGAAGTTCGCAGACAGCCGCGCTGTCCGCGGACTGAATGAACACCGCAAAAGGGCTCAAAAAGTTCTAAAAAGTATATAGAAAGTCAGGGTTATTGTCTAGGAGATGTGCTATGGTGCATTTTTAGCATAAAATACTGTGGATTGACAAAAAGGTACATTTAAAATGTTTGGGGACCCGGACAGTGTCCGCAATTCAGGACACACGATCAGCGTGGGTGCGGTTACATGATGGCGTCGCGAACATGTCTGCGAAGGGAACGGATGTCCGCAGGACATCAAATGCACGGGAACGGTTGTGCACATGCGCGCAGGTGTTCTACGGACAGTGTTCGGGTCCTGAAATCAATTAAAAGTGCGACACAAGCGACGCAAACAGTAACGGACAGACGCGATGTTCGGAGAACTTACGGGTGTGGTGTGCATTCTCGTAGATGTTCTTTAGGCAGTACGGACAGGTATAGTGTCCCTAGAACACCTACATTTTGGTTAATTGGACATCCCGGACACCGAGTGTGTTCTTAGAACAGTTTCAACTTGCCTGCGAACAATAGGTACAGGTATAGTGTCCTTAGGACACCTCCATTCTGGTTAATTGCGGACATCCCGGACACCAAGTGTGTTCTTAGAACAGTTTCAACTTGCCTGCGAACAATACGGACAGGTATAGTGTCCTTAGGACACCTCCATTTTGGTTAATTGCGGCCATCCCGGACACCGAGTGTGTTCTTAGAACAGTTTCAACTTGCCTGCGAACAATACAGACAGGTATAGTGTCCTTAGGACACCTCTATTTTGGTTAATTGCGGACATCCCGGACACCTCATGTGTCCTTAGAACAGTTTCAACTTGCCTGCAAACATTACAGACAGGTATAGTGTCCTTAGGACACCTCCATTTTGGTTAATTGCGGCCATCCCGGACACCGAGTGTGTTCTTAGAACAGTTTCAACTTGCCTGCGAACAATACAGACAGGTATAGTGTCCTTAGGACACCTCTATTTTGGTTAATTGCGGACATCCCGGACACCTCATGTGTCCTTAGAACAGTTTCAACTTGCCTGCAAACATTACAGACAGGTATAGTGTCCTTAGTACACCTCCATTTTGGTTAATTGCGGACATCCCGGACACCTCTTGTGTTCTTAGAACAGTTTCAACTTGCCTGCGAACAGTACCGACAGGTATAGTGTTCTTAGGACACCTCCATTTTGGTTAATTGTGAACATCCCGGACACGTCTTGTGTTCTTAGAACAGTTTCAACTTGCCTGCGAACAGTACGGACAGGGATAGTGTCCTTAGGGCGTCCCCATTTTCGTTTCATTACCGACATTCAGGTCACCCGCGCTGTCCACAGACACCTCAACTGCTTTTTTTTTTAAAAAACACAAAAAAGAACTGAATTAGGACACATATAATATTTTTGCTTTATTATATATAGATGTAAA
This sequence comes from Ambystoma mexicanum, assembly GCF_040938575.1. Taxonomy (NCBI): domain Eukaryota; kingdom Metazoa; phylum Chordata; class Amphibia; order Caudata; family Ambystomatidae; genus Ambystoma; species Ambystoma mexicanum. Next base: position 919,707,526 of record NC_090922.1, on the reverse strand, counting down.
ATTCATGAAAGAGAAGGGGAAGCAGAAACTGAGACAAACACAGGCAATTGGGGCTTTCAAGAGGATTGATAGGAGGACATGAAGGGATGTAAGTCTCATCAAAATGTTTTTCTTTGTGGAGAGGGTTTGGGGATAATTGACTGGGATATGGAGAGGGGGGACAGGTACATGTGGGACAATGGTATCTATTTTTTTCTTTTATGTGGCCCTCCACAAAGTTTTTCAAATTCTTGAAATTTGCCATGAGCATGTCCATTTTTTCTTCCATGTGCTGGAGAGTCTTATCCAATATATCTTTTGGTGTACTATTTTCAATGTTGTATGGTCTGTAAAAAAATAGATATATATGTTAAGTGTACATAAAGTAATGCTTATTAATTGGCTTATATAGAGAAGTGTCTACCATTAGGCTCACTATCTTCAGACATGTCCTCACGTGGAAAATTCTCCTCAAGCCACTCCAAAGTACTGGATATTTCTGTGAGAAAAGAAAAATATATCACTTTTATTGTATCTAATACAGAAATTTTAGAACTATATAAGAAAAATGAAGTACACTTACTAGCTTCTGGTAAATTGCGTTCTTACTGGTTTGTAGCTCTGCTGTTGCTCCTAGTTGTGCAGTTTGTATTTAAATGGATGGTTGATGTGTTACATATATAGGTTACACTTCTTATTTATTACTACATATAATGTGTTTGTGTGCTGGTTTTTAAACTTGTGCAGTGTACATGTGGCAGGATATAACAATTTAAAATACCCCTGAGTTTTTGGGTAATGTTGCTGTTGTCCGCGACTGTCCGCGGACATAAACAGAGTACACGGACATCAAAATCACTAGCTGGGGGTTCAGTATGTTCTATGTTACATGTATATAAATTCAGGGATATTATGGTTAAGTTGTGCTACTAAAAACCTATGAAATTCAGTAAAAAACGTTATTTATGGGATGTTATGGTTAAGTTGCGCTAATAAAAACCTATGAAATTCAATGAAAAAACTTTGTTAACGGGACGTTATGGTTAAGTTGAGCTACTAAAAACCTATGAAATTCAGTAAAAAAACTTTGTTAAAGGGATGTTATGGTTCCAAGTAAAACCGAAAAACCCCTGAAATTCACTAGTTATGGTAAGCTAAGCAACCATAACTCGCGCCACCACCGTGCACTGCTAAGACTAACACCTAGGACATCAAAGATGACATCATCTTGCAAAATACAGTTTCCTTGAGCAAGGTATGGAATTGGAGGCAGGCTCTGTGTATCTGACATGTGAACCCCTACAAGCGTGCAGGTAGCTTGCAGCTATGGCTAAAAGGCCATGGTTGACTCCCTTTCATTGTCTGGATGGTCTTGAGAGTTCTATCTGCTTATTGGGATGTGGTTAGGATTCTGACTTTGCCACAATAGTAAATATAGTAGCATGATTCCACTTAACTCCATGTCTAGGTCTGCCTCACAGAATCATGTAGTATTTTCTTAAGCTGCTTCTTCAGCTGAATGAATTAGAAGGGAATTATGCCTTTTGTCAGTGTTTACATTTTCAATTTAAGGTAGCAAGCATTTAATCTCAGAATAGATCCTGCTCATTTTGTGGAAAGGTTGCATTCAGCCCTACCCGAGGCACATTACATATATCCCGCTGCTAAGACATTTTGTGGCTGAACAGGAGATGTTCTGAAACATAGGCCCCAGTCACTGTGAATATGGTCAAAAGCACCATATTGGAAAAGGTGTGAGTGTTATGGATTGACATGTGTACTTATATGATCCACATCAGTCCTGCCTGTCAAATGCTGACAATGGGCCTCATTACGAGTTTGGCGGCAGCCATGGGGCTATTGGCTCCATGGCTGCCGCCAAACAGCGCTCCTTTACCGGGTTCCCAGAATGGGGAATTACCGGGCCATTCCGAGCTCGGAGGGTCTGGTAATTCCTCCCTCTGGGAACCCGGACCTGGACTTTCCCCATTCCAATCTGAGCCCCCATAGGGCTCAATGGGAATGGGAGAGGGAGCTAATAACGGGCCGATTACGACCGGACCGTTGTTAGCTCCCTATTCCCCCTGTGGGACACGGTAACGACGCCTGGTTATACCAGGCGTCCTTACCGGGTCCCGCGAGTGGACCTCGTAATTTCGCGGAACGAGTTTGACGGGTCCGCCTCCATTAGAGGAGCCCGTTAACCCATTCCACAAAGTTCGTAATGAGGCCCCATGACTTGAACATAGGTCACATTTCGGTGAAAGTTTAATTGATGTGATATTGTTTTATGACCCTACTCTGAAAACATTACCTAAATAAGTGCAGGAAGTCGTGATGTGCAGTTTTAAACTTGAAATACTTACTAAGAAAGTCATGCAGTAGGGTACAGAATTAGTCAAATTGTTAAGAGGATTGACATTTAATAATTGGGGTGGGTGTTACAGCAACCCAGACTTAGAAATGTCACATTTTTGTATCCCCCAAATTTTAAAGAATGGGCAAAGTGATGTTGGGTCAGTAACTCTTTAAATATAACCAAACTAACCAATGCTGCTTATACGAGGTACTGAGACAAAGCACTAATAAGAACAATTTCACATAAGAGAGGAATTCAATCTAGAATGTAAACATGTGTGGCATATATTCCATAGTTACAGTCAACTGGTGGTAGCCTGGCAAGGTGGACGGGATGTGAGAAGGCGCGTATGTTGGATCATGTGAGTGTGTATGTACATTCAAAGTATTGTCCTCAATATTTAGGATCTCATTATGACTTCATAAGAAGGTAAATGATCAATGTTTCATCAATATATTGTGTCATTGTGCAACTAAATTGGTGCATGTTGATGGATATAATGTAGGTTTGGTGGACATCGCTTGTACAGACTTCGATTACATTTAGTCTAATGATAGAATATACAATATTTGTGATTGTGATTTGTAATATTGACTGATGTCTGTTGCACCCTATGCCCGGATGCTATACCCCATGTCTTGTTGGAGAAACTCTGGTTGATTTTTTTCTTTTTCTCACAAAAGGTGATTGGCCTAAACAGAAGCTAATGGCTGTCCCTCAAGGTGTGGCCCTAGATCGAATCTGCAGTGCCCATGTACACAATTTTCACAGAGCTGTGTGTGGTGTAATGTATGAAGATGTCCCAGCGTGTTAAAACACTGCCACGTACTTTGAAGTTACATGTTGGTACTGAAGTGTTTGAATGCTCACCTCCAAAAAGTGAGCGGCAATGGGAGTTGAGTTGGGAGCTCATGTGATAATTGAAATTGCTCTTTTTTTATTTTATTTTGTTGTATTTGTTTAGCCAGTTCCACTTTGGGGTCCAAATTTACGTGCATGTGGGGCAACAATTATCCTCATTACTTGGTGGTTGAGGGGATGTGGCACGCCCTTTGCAATGATGGCGATTCAGATTATTTAAAACGTTCCATCCATCACTTCTTTTGTTTGCAGAGAAGAGGTTAATATAGATCACCCAGCAAGCAAACCCCCCAACATCCAATGCCATTTTTCAGCATCCCTACAGTCACACTTTTAATTGCTTTAATAGGTAAGAATAATTCTGAACCTTCCAGCCATCTCCCCTTTTGTTTTACTATAGTAGCCCCAAGTGGGACAGGTATGCCCTTACATGTGTCCTGTGCCTGCTGGGCCTAGAGACCCAAACTACTCCTTGCTGATGAGGCCCAAAGAGGGTGAAAGATGTTTGGGGATGCTTGTGGTCTTGTGCAGAAGGGATGTGACCAAGCAGTTTGGGCTGGACTGCCCCTTTTTGGGTTGGTCCAAGCCTGATTTGCATGTTGTCCTTCCCCTTTTGTAATGGCTTGGAATGCGAAGAACAATGGTCTGGATGGTTGCCCAGAGCAATGCCAGGGGTTAAGATTAATTCCAAACCTTCCAGCCATTAGCTCTTTTGTTGTGTTACGGTCAATATTGTCATCCTCATATTAAGAGACTGGCGGTCTTGTTATATGATCCATCCAAGTTGAATTTCTATACCATTTCCAATGCTGTTTAAAGGTGATAAGGTGTTTGCAAACCACTCACCCAGGGAATGTTTTCAGATGCTAATGATGAGATTCTTATGCTTAACAGTATATTGCAAATCTATCATAGACAGTGCTCCCTGTATCAGCTACAGCTGAGAAGATAGCATCTGCATGCTCTTTCTTCATCGCCCTCTTTAGCAAGCACACATTGTTTACAAACAGGCACATGTGTGCTTTCAAAGGGCACAGTTCTGAGCAAATCGTCTGCATCCCAGAGGGCAGGAGCAGACAGCCTTGGAGGTGGGTGGCTTTTTTGAAGTCCCCCAAAAGTCCATATTCATATGACTGACCTTCCTAAAGTTGCTAAACAGCATCCTGATTGTCAAGATCGGCTCCTCACATCTTCATTGCTGAAATGACCGTCAGGTTGGTATGGCCCCTTATCTGTCTCCCACTCTATGGAGCTTTTCCTTGGTAAATTGTCTGCATATTAACAACAAAGGGCCTTCACAAATGGGAAGAGCATAACAGACAGTCCCCCAGTACAGTAGCAACCCCTTCAATTCAAATAAAGAATAAATGAGGCACTTGAAATGGAAAGGACTGTAATGGGGTGTGATGGAAAAAGACAACAGGCACTGTGCCACCACACAATATTGAAGCCTTCTGCTGCAAATACTGAAATGGAAAATATAACGTTTGGCAAGACGGGGAAAAGACACAACATACAGAAGAGTGATGTGGAGAAACTACCACGTGCTGTGAAAAGGACCCTGCTCTCCACTGGAGTTAATCATATTTTCTGGTCTCAGACAACTTCTGCAGGCTCTTCCATTTAATGGTAGGCTGCTGATCTACTGATGAAGGTGAGCCTTGTCTGCTGGCTTGACAGCTTCATGTGTAGAACCTGTGGACACCATTTAGAGATTGATTGCATCAGATCAGAGTGGATTTTAGCAAATACTGGGTTCAGAACTGAACCAGCAACACAGGTGTACTTTGCAACCTCTCCCACACGCTCGCTTAAGCAGTGCAGAGGTCATTGCGACATCATTAGAAATTCTACAATGCAAATGTCTTATTTTGTTCTATCTGTAGTGCTGGCATGCTATGTGAGGCGGTCAATTCAAAAACATCAATCCGACTCCCCAGGGAGGTCATTCCATTGGCACTATGCCAGGAACTCTTCATGGTCCTGATGGGCTGAACACTGTAGGCCTTCACACACAGCAAGGGGTTGGGGCAGGAGTGGGGGTGTAAAGAGGAGTGAGGTGAGCTCAGCTTAGTAACTTTGAAGAAGTCTCTGTGGAGAAGGGGAGTTCATCAAGAAATTCAGATTCTTTCCTTGTATTGTATGGTATGGCATGCCTTTCCATTGCCTTGAAAACACTAAATACGGCACTAAGAGTCACATTCTAAAATGCAAATACAAATGGCTCACAAACATTTCTTTGTACTTGGCCCAGAAGGAAATTTCAATATGCACTATGCACTCTAACTTGTTATGTTAGTTGGATGACTCTTACAATGCAGGGGTTGGTGTGGTTTCTGTTTTCATAGAAATCTACAATATGTGTGTCTTGTATGTAGTATATGCCAATATACCCTATGCATTCGGACACCCTCATTGTCCTGTACGTCCCACTGGCAGAATGATTTTCAAACAAGCATGTACAGTAACTCCTATGTGGATAAGGTGGATCTCTATCTTACTTTTACGTTTACTTTACAGACGGTAGCTACTGTGCAGTGCATATAATGAACATTTACAATATTAACCAACACATGATGCACACTCGGTCACGAAATGAGACGTCTTGATGGGCAGCCTATATGAATATAGTATAGTCGATATGCAAGTGCCGGAAGGTCCCCTTTGGGCAACGTTCCCCGCATCACTCTTAAAGTGTGACCTGGCAGGAAATTCCAGCATATCATGCCGCTATGTACAAATTCAGAAACATTCTCATATTAATATGGTACTACCCAGTCTTCACTTATCCCCGCAGCCACATGCTCTTTCAATATGTGGACAGGGTAGTGGAGCTGTTCTAGTGCCACTTTGAACAACATTTTCGGCATCACCACCTTTCCTGTGCTATCATGGTGCCAAATTAACAGGGTAATTCATAGAATTTCGCACAAAAGTGGCGGCAGCCACGTGCGCTAAAATTGATTTCCGCGCACAGCGTATTCATGGATTTTAGCATCCAAAACCAGCCGTGGAACAGAGTGGTGTAGCCACCCTGCAACAGCGCCAGTTAGGCCCCAAGAACGCCCTCGCGCAAGGAAAAGCCATCAAAATTCCTAATTCAGCACAAAGGGCTGCGCTAAACCTGGACCAGTTTACAGGGCTGCCAAACAGCAAATGCCAAGCGGGGAACGTGTATTACTGGTGTGCATGTGAAGTTTAACACGCGAAAGGGCCTGTGCGAGTGGGGTACGTGTATTACGGGGGTGCGCGGGAAGTTTCACACGCGATTGGGCTGGGTACGTGTATTTCAGGGGTGCGCGGGAAGTTTCACATGCGAATGGCCTGGTTACGTGTATTTCAGGGATGTGCGGGAAGTTTCACACGTGATTGGCCTGTGTACGTGTATTTCAGGGGTGCGCGGGAAGTTTCACACGCGATTGGCCTGGGTACGTGTATTTCGGGGGTGCGCGGGAAGTTTCACATGCGATTGGGCCTGGGTACGTGTATTTCAGGGGTGCGCAGGAAGTTTCACACGCGATTGGAGTAGGGTACGTGTATTACCGGGCTGCGCATGAAGTTTCACACGTGATTTTGCTGTCAGAGCGGGGAACGCATATTTCGTGGGTGCGCGGGGAGTCCTACACGTGAATTGGCAGTGTGGGTCCTCCCAGGTGTCCCCTCTACCCCCTCCACGGCCCCTGCAGGCAGCCCACACCACAGGGGACTACCCTGCACCCCTGGTCATGTCCCGCAGGCAGCACATCCACCATGGGCATGCCCCCGAGCCAAGCCACATGTCACGTTGCAATATGATCACTAACTCATGTCTCCCAGCACCCCCACCCCCAGCAGTGCAGGGCACCTGCCAGCAGGCCCCCACTCATGTCCCACTCATCTCCCCTTGCACCCCCACCCCCCAGCAGTGCAGGGCACCTGCCAGCAGGCCGCCACTCATGTCCCCTTGCACCCCCACCCCCCAGAAGTGCAGGGCACCTGCCAGCAGGCCCCCACACATGTCCCCCAGCACCCCCACCCCACAGCAGTTTAGGGCACCTGCCAGCAGGCCCCCACTCATGTCCAACTCATGTCCTCTTGCACCCCACCCCCCAGCAGTGCAGGGCACCTGCCAGAAGGCCACCACTCATGTCCCACTCATGTCCCCTTGCACCCCCACCCCCTAGCAGTGCAGGGCACCTGCCAGCAGGCCCCCACTCATGTCCCCTTGCACCCCCAACCCCCAGCAGTGCAGGGCACCTGCCAGCAGGCCCCCACTCATTTCCCCTTGCACCCCCACCCCCCAGCAGTGCAGGGCACCTGCCGGCAGGCCCCCACTCATGTCCTCTTGCACCCCCACCCCTCAGCACTGAGGGGCACCTGCCAGCAGGCCCCCACTCATGTCCCACTCATGTCCCCTTGCACCCCCACCCCCCAGCAGTGCAGTGCACCTGCCAGCAGGCCCCCACTCATGTCCCCTTGAACCCCAACCCCCCAGCAGTGCAGGGCACCTGCCAGCAGGCCCCCACTCATGTCCCACTCATGTCCCCTTGCATCCCCACCCCCAGCAGTGCAGGGCACCTGCCAGCAGGCCCCCACTCATGTCCCACTCATGTCCCCTTGCACCCCCACCCTCCAGCAGTGCAGGGCACCTGCCAGCAGGCCCCCACTCATGCCCCCTTGCACCCCCACCCCCCAGCAGTGCAGGGCACCTGCCAGCAGGCCCCCATGCATGTCCCCCTGCCCCCAGGTCATGATGATCCTCAATCATGGCCCTTATGGCCAGCCTCCCCAGCCCAAAGACCCAACCAAGTATTGCATCCACCCACATAGAAGAGGCAATTACATGATACAACCCCAATGGCAAGTATCTAAATGAACACATGTCCGTCACACACACACAATGGTTGCAAGTGAATGTGAAAACCCATATCATGACATGCATGAAACCAATGAGATAATACCACACATCGAAGTATGAAGAAAAAAATGTACTAAAAGCAACATGAATGGAATTAAAATCAAACAAACAACAATGGGAATAAAAAAAGAAAAGCTGCATGTCCGTAAAATAATGAAAATCGAGAAATCATAATCCAAAGGAAAGGTGTCCAAAGTCACAGTCCAACAAAGCAAATCCAAGGGAAAAACCAATGCTCCATGGGGAAATCCAAAAAAAGAGATGAATCCAATAGTGAACTATATACAGATGAACAATCCAGGGTCCATGATCCCAGCTGAAGAAATGAAACCTATCAAAAATACTACCTAATGAAAAACTATATACAGAAATGTGGTGCATTGTCCAAGCGCAACCAAAATAAAGAAAAAACCAAAGCAAACCTAACACTAACTATTTACAAGGGCAGCGGGCTAGTCCGACGGCTCACTTTTGGATGTCCCGGGCCAGGGCATCATCGAACTCCTGTTCAATGTCCCTGAGGCGGTCCTCTTCCATGGCCCCGAGGGTTCGCAGGGCCGACGACATGTTCTCCTCCAGCTCCCTGCGAATTGCCTCGAGGCACTCGGCCCGCCTCAGGGCCCTCCGCATGGAGTTCTCCGCCCTGACCATCGTGAGCTGTGCCTCTTCTGCCCGCTGCCGCTCCGCATCTATGGCATGGCCTAACCGCTGCCACATGGAAGACACTTCCCGTCCTGGGTCCTCCTGCCCTCTGGCCGATGCCTGCCCCTCCGATGACGAAGGCCCCGAGCCATCATGGCTCCCACCTTGTTGCTGCTGCTGCTGTGGCTCTGCCCGTGCCCTGGCTCTTGCTGCCTGCACATCCCCCTCCGGCTGGGGTGCAGTTGTTGAGATGGCCACCCCTGCTGGACGTCCGACTCCCGACTGGGGCAGGGATGTGTCCTCCACCAGCCTGGCCGCAGGGTCAGAGGCAGCTCCACAGGGCACCCAGGTGACACATGGGTGGGAAGATGGCAAGGAGTACGACTGGCGCATAGGGGGTTCAGTTGAGGAGGGGGTCGGAACAAGGCCCAGCAAACGGAGGAATCCGGCCCTGGTGACCTGTCCCAGAAGGTCGACGTGCTCAACGAGCCATTCGAGACGAATTGCAGTCTCCCCATGAAAAGACTGCATTTCGCCTCGCATGGCCCATTGACCACCCATGACAAGCTCAACCCGGTCCCGGATAGCCACGTCCACAGGCAGAGGAAGGCCAGTTGTTGTAAGCTCATCCCCTGCCAGAAAAGGGTCTGGACGTAGGTATCCCTGCTGGTGCAAGATGATGCAGTCACAGGATCGGGGACAGGATTACACACAGGCACCTCCGCGGTGGCCTGTGCTGCCTCCTGTCCCTGCCCCTGCACTGCACCACTAGCACCAGTGGAATCCCCACCTCCAGACCCCGTCTCTGTCCCTTGCACGGCCTCCTCCTCCACCAAAACCCCCCACCAACCTGGATGACTCCGTGCCATCTTCCTCCGTTGGGCCCTGTGGGGTCTCAGCTGCCCCTTCTGCTGCCGAGGAGTCCAACTCCGACCTCCGCCTCTTGGACCTCCCCTCGGCAGCTATGACCTGGGACACAGCACCAGACTCCTCACTCCCCGACGAGATGACAACCTGAGAGGGGAGCCAGGCCTTGCGTCTCCGGCTGGCGGTGCGATCCCTGCCGCTGTTCTCCACAGCACCGTATCCGCCCTCTTCATCAGTCGACACTGCAGACAGGGAGAGATAGGACACAGGCATCAGGGCACTGTACAATGGACTCATACACACATGACAGTTGCACACGAGTGTCATTGTCAAATTTCAGACATGGCATCACAATCCCCAACACACATGTCATTTCAAATCACACACATGAGCTATTCCACAGCCATATTGCAACAGCCAGCACCATCCATACACATACAACAGCATGAGCAGGCAAAGGTGAGCCAGACATCACATGAGACACGGAGTGCACTAGACATGCACACACGCCACCACACTTACATGCATGTGTACACCTCCACCAAGTGTTGCAGTGATGAGATCGGCATCCATGTCACATCTGGCAATCAGTCTTCTACATATCAGTCTCACATGCATCCATGTTGCATGACAGTTGCACACCTGTCAGATACACATACATGCACATGTACACAGTGCAGATACATGCAGCTGGAACCAACATCCATGTATGACACCACAACCTTGACAACTGATATACACAGTCATTCAAACATGTGTGCTCACACATCTGCATTTGGCCTGCATGCTTACCCACAAATACAACATCCATGTGTCTCACACATGAAAGGACTTTCATGTGTCAGCCTCACGGCCCTGTACATACACATCCATACATAGCCCTACAAAACCACATGTGCAACCTGCACACTACTGGCACACGCACAGCTTCCAATCAGTATGCATGTACACTTACTGCTCGACTCCAGACGGGTGTGCCTCTCAAGGACCTGGACGTGGAGCGCTGGGCATACGCGTTCCAGGACCCTCATTTGGTCTTCCGACAGGTGGCGCCGGCGCCCCTAAGCAACTGCTTCCTTCAAGAGGCGCCGGGCCTTCAAGAGGGTCCTGGACCTGAAGTCCTCCCAGAGCTTCTTGACATGATGGAATTTGCGGACTGCCACCCCCTCCGCATTGATGGCAGTCACGATGTCCGTCCAGATCCTGGTCTGTCCTTCCTTTTCGGCGCGCGACCTTCCGAAGAGGGCATCATACTGCCCCAGGACTTGCTCCACCAGGACACAAACTTCGGTGGCAGTGAAGCTGGTGGCCCTCTGCCTCTCTGGCTGGGGGTTGACAGTGCTGCCAGATGGTGTAGTGCTGGACATGGCAACCCCAGAGGCAGGAGTGGGTGGGCAACTGGGTCCTGGGGCTGGGCTGTGGAGCGATGGAATCCCAGTCGGGAGTCTTCGGTTCCAGCAGGGGTGGTCACAGCAACAGCACCCCTGGCTGACGTGCAGGCAGCAAATGGCAGGGCACGTGGGCAGCTGGCAATCAGGCAGCAGCAGATGGCAGGTGGGAGCGTGCTCGGGGCTCTGGGGGGCAGTCATTCGGCCTTCTGTGCAGGAGCGTGGTCTTCCGTGTGTTAATGCGTGGCCAGCTTGATACGGAGTGATTTGGCACGTGGAAATCTTGCACGTAAGCGTGTAATTTGAGGAAAGGCCCTTAGCGCGTAAGCGCGTCAGCGCACGTACGCGATTTCATTGGACCAAAGGCCCTTAGCGCGTAAGCGCGTCTGTAATGTGACGCGCGCGGGTCTTTCCCTCATAGCACGTGATGACAGAGCACACGTGGAAAAGCTGCACGTCCGAGTGTCAGCGCGTGTAATTGGAGGAAAGGGCGCGTACATGCGTAAGTGACGTGTACGTGTGGGCCGGTTTAAAAGGTACGTGTAGGACGCCATTTCCTTGTACGTGATTTTTGTGGAGAGCGAGTGGGTGGATTCTGTACTTCTTGTCGGTTCACACGCGATTACTTCACAGCGTTTCAATTTCGTGCTCCCTGTTACCTCTGACAGCTTTCATTTTTCTACTTTTTTTGGGCCTGTTTCCAGAAAACAGTGTTCACTTCTCCTTTTGTCCTGTCTCCTCAGTCAGGGTACAATTCTTCTTTTGGCAGGGGTGTTGTCAACGCGCACACGCGCGTATTTTTCACGTTCTTTTTCCAGGCAGACGGTGAGTTCCGCACGTACTTAGCAACTGTGATTGCCCCGTGTGTTGCATACCCCTTCAGAGGTCATTGTAGGCTGCATGTATCACGCGTACTATTATTTTTGTGTTTCTGGGTGCCACAGCGTAGTGCGGGTTCATTTTTCCACGCAACTGGTCTACGAGGGGTTGCGTGTACGTTTATTTTTGTTTTTGGGCTGCCTGTGCGTTGCGTGACCCGTCATCTTCCCCCAGGGGTCACAGACAGCCTTGTTAGAGCACTAGGGTATGAATTCCATCTAGTACCCTACACCTTTGACCCCCAATTGCCCAGGACAGTAGTTTAATGGTCCTCCCATACGCACAACAACATCAGTGCCATGGTTGGGAGGCGACCAAGCGGTAAGGGAGGCAAAGGTGCCCTACCTTCAAAAGGTGGACGTGGTGGGCGCGGTAGGGGACGTGGCCAAGATTTGCAGGGTGCCCCTATACCCCCATGTGTGGAGGACCAATCAGGGACACCCCTTGACCTCCCTTCCCCATGGTTGAGGGAAACATGGCTGAGACCATCCCAGCTCAGCCCTTGTTGGACCAGCCCATTGTGGCACATGACCTGGCACAGGATGACTCCCTGGCTGACTTCCAGGTCAGCAAGTCTAAGCCACGTGTGGCGGTGAAAGTTGTCACCAAGCCACGTGGACCTGGGGCAGCTATGTCATCTGCTGCCCCAAGTATGCAGGGTGGTGAGGCTGCAGGGGCAGCTGCAGCTCCATCCGCCCCTGCTCTGACTCTCCCAGCCAGGACAGTGTCGGTCCTGGTCCATCATACTGATGTTCCCCCTGCCAACATTACACTTCAGACAATGCCTGCACCAAGTCCTATGGTCAATGTGCATTTGCACACTCCAACAACCCAGTCCACCGGTGATTCTGCCCCTACTGACCAGAGCGGCGTTAGCCACTCTGGCTCCGCTCCACCTTCTAAAAAGAGGGAGAAGGGTGCTCTGCCACGACATGCTGAGACCCCAGGCACGGCTACACACTCCGGTACCTCAAGGAAGCCTTGCTTCAATGATTCGGAACTTAATGCACTTGTGAGCTATGTGTTGCAACATAGCCATGAAATGGTGGTGACTGCAGGGTCCAAGACCACACCTGGTCAACGTAAGGCACACTGGCAGACCATCGCCAACCACATAAGTGCCCTTGGATTTGTGAGGCGCTGAGCTGATGATTGCTACAAGCGGTGGAACGACCTGAAACGCAGAGCAAAGAACAAGCTGACCTCAAGTCATGCCGCTACTCTGGTGACTGGCGGTGGGTCTCCACAAGAGGACAACAAACTCACTGAACATGAGTCTGTTGCTGGGACCTTCGTCACAGAGGAACAGATCCGAGGTGTGAGAGAACTACCCGATTATGACACATTGGGCCTCATTACAGGGTAGGCGGTAACCATGGTGCTATTAGCGGCATGGTTGCCGCCGGTATTTTACCATGTCCGCCTTGGTGGATGGTGGAATTACCGCCCTACTCCAAGGTGAGCGGGGGCGGTAAATCCCCATTCACCAAGGCCCTTCCCCATTCCCATTTTTGCCCCCATAGGGCATAATGGGAATGGGTAAGGTGCTAATTACGGTACCGCAAATTGCGGTACCGTAATTAGCTCCGAGGTCCCTTTGCGGGACCCAACTTTAACGGCTGGTAAAACCAGCCGTTAAAGTCGGGTCCCACAAAGGGAACACGTAGTAAGGCGGTAGGGGTTTACCGGTACCGGTGCCCTTACCGGTACTGGTAAACCCCCACCGCCTACCATGTAATGAGGCCCATTGTCCGGTGAGTGCCCATGCGTGAGTGTGTAATGCATGTGTATGTTGTTTGGGTGACGGGTTTTGATTGAGTGCCAGGTGAGGGTGTGTGTGACTGAGTAGTATGGGTCACCCATGTGCTTCATCCAAAACATTCTGCGGCCTTGAATTTGGGTGTGACACTATCCCTTCTGCCCACAGTAGTAATTTAGCGCAACATTACGGCAGTTGCCCTTGAGGTGGCATCATGCAACAACATTGTTTGTATTTTTCAGTGTTCTTTCAGGCTGATTGTTTCAATTCTCCCACTTTTGCAACACATTCCTCAGCCCTATTGTGACATATGTGACATGCTTCTGTCATTGAAGAACCCCACATTGGCCCACATGTGTCACCTTGGTAGTTGAATGATTTGACCATTCAGGCTGAATGAGTATTGTCCTGATCACATGATGTTTTTGGGCCTGTTTGAATGTGTAACATGCTAGTTGTTTCCTGTCATGTTGAAGTGCACAACCATTGATGTGTACATGGCCCTGCAATCACTGTATTTTTGTACACTGGATGCGTTGCAGTGTGTGGCACATGGCGTATCTTTTCACACTATGTGGCATTTTTCATCTCTTCATGTCCATCTCACATGGATGGGTGACAGTACTCATTCACTGACATATGGATGTACTTGTGGAATGTACCATGGCTATGGTACATGCCATCTGTGTGATGGCATGTGTCATGTATGTGTATAGGACATGCCACTCACAGGCAAATGCGTGATGGCAGTGCTACCCAGCATGCAGCAAATGTGTTGCTCTTCCATCTTGGTATCATCAGTGTCAGACTTTTGCCTCCCCTTCCAACTCTGTGCCAGTGCATGCATAGGAGGGTTATAGTCATGTGGGACATGTGTAAATGATGTACTGGTTCTGTAGCTTGTCAGGCCTATTTGTGTGCTATGGGGCTAATGCCTGTTTCCATTTTTTGTCTTTCATGTTTTTGCAGGGGATGACGCACTTGATGCTGTTGAGGTTGAGGAGATGGTGCAGACCCAGGAGGAACCTGAGGCACAACCGGCCACCAGTGGGGAACATGGTGTGGTGGTGGGTGAGAACCCACTCTTGCTGCAGACGATTCTGTCCCGGGGTGTCGCTGGGTGCACCTCCCCAGACCTCTATTCAGGTGTTGATTCGGATGATGAGACCTATGTGGCATCGCAAGTAAGTGTTTCTGGAAGGGGTTCTGTTCTGTCCAACCCACCTGCACCATTGGTAGAACCATCTATGGGGATGTCAGTGTTGGTTAGTCAGACTTTGGCGGTTACGGGTGCAGGGTAACACTCCACAACATTTGATCCTGTTCGTGGGCCAGCAGATCAGAGGGGGAATGCAGTCCTGCAGCCTCAGGCAGTGCCGGCACAGCAAGGCGCTGATCGCCTTGCCCCAAACAGGTGTGGTTCCCCCCCGACGCGGTGGCCGTACGCCACCAGGCACTACCACATGGGAACAATCCATTTACGGTATGACAACCCAACAGGCAGCATCAGTTGAGATGATGGCTCAAGAAATGGAGAGGGTGGCCACTTCCATTGTCCCCCCTGAAAGGCAGATGGAGCTACTACAGCAGGCAACAGACTCTATTTGCCAATCACACAGGGAGGACATGTTGGCGTCCAACAGGGACAGACGGGCTGCACTGGAGACTCTACGCCAATCGATATCAATAGAGTCCCAGGGCCACAGGGAAGCCCTGAGGGTAGAACTCCATCACCTCAGGGAGACTCTTGTTGACCTTGAGACTTCCACTAACTTGAGGACAGAACAGTAGCTGGAGCAGCTCACACGTTCGCTCTCAGCTGAGATGCAGGCAACTCGGGAGGAGATCTGGGCATCACATCAGGTGCTGCATGGGGATATCCGCACTATAATCCTCCAGAACGAGACCTTCCATACCCGCATGCTTGCTGCCATGGAGGACCATACCAGGGCTTTGCGTGGGCTGCCTCCCATAGCACCACCACCTCCTGTGGCAGCAGCAGAGGGTAATGAGAGCGACAGCAGCAGTTCTCCCACATTGGCATAGCCGTGCAGGCCATGAGCCCATGGAGGTGTTTTTTTTCCCAACATCCACACAGGCGGCTGTTGGTGCGCACCCTGTCCTTGGACCTCCTGGGTGGCCTCCCCCACCCCCGGCCCCCACATGGCCATTTTTTATTTTTTATTTTTTATTTTTTATTATTTTTCAACAGTGTGTTGCCTTGTGTGGCTCCCGTGGGCATCCACTGTATTCCGGCTGGGCACATGCAGGCTTGTCCTGAGTTTGGGTTCGATGCTTGGGTACGTGAGACACACACCCTTTCTGCTTCCCGTTTCCATGGGCTTGCAAAGGATGTGACCAAGTGACAGTGATGTACACAGTGATGTTGGGCTCCCATGAGCTGTGTGGGCAGTCTGTAGTCAATACTGTGTAGACATTCCTTGTGTATATTGTTGTTGTATTGTACACTGCATGTTGGAATTATGTATGCTTCTGCTTCCATGTCTCCCTCTGAATTTGCAGGTTCATTCCTCATGTCTTCACAAGGCCATCTACTTTGGAGATGGAGTTCATGTTATATGCAGTAAACAGACAGGTTTTGAAGCCTGCAAGACTACAGTTGGAAGGGGGTGATGTGGTGGCATATTCAGGTTGTAAGACTACGACTACTTTAACTTAGTACTGTCATGTTTTAGTTATGTTTGAGCTTCTGTAGCTGCATTGTATTGTTGGTAAGTATTTGGTCATGTGTGTTGTTAGTTTAACATTACTCGGAGCATATTGTGTGTGGCCAGTTTCCATTAGGGACACTGTACTTTGTGACACTTGTGTCAGGTTTTCGGGATTGCTTGTTTGCTCTCATATATTATGACATGCCATGGTGTGTTGGGTGGTGGTGCTGGGGAGGGGTTGGGTGACATGGCACTGTTCTCATGTTGTATTTTGCAAGGGTGTAATGCATTTAGCAGCATATGTGTCTGTTGATGACACAGCATTGGTGGTGTTTCTGTAGGTAGGGATGCACACATTTTGACACTTCCAGGTGACCAATCTCAGGCTGGTATGGTTGTGACAGTTCACTGTCCCTTGTGTCATCTTCGATTGTCAGCTGGTAAGTGGCAGGGCTGTGTGCACTCCACAGGGGTGTGATTCTAAGTGAAGTAATTTGCCACCAGATGCGTTCGGGCTGCCTCACCCCGTGCCCTTTCCCCTCCCATGCGCAGCGGGCGTGCATGTGGTTGGGGATGTGGGGGCACCACCATGTCCACCGGCAGGCCCCGGCGTGTTGCAACGTTGTGCAGGACACATGCTGCCACTATGATCCTGCACACTACTGGGGGAGCGTATAACATCTGCCCGCCAGAACGGTCAAGGGAGCGAAAGCGTGACTTGAGCACTCCGAATGTGCGCTCTACTATGCCCCGGGTTGCAATATGGGCTGTGTTGGTGGGGTTCCGAATTGGCGTCATCATGTGGGTGCTCAGAGGGTAGGCACTGTCCCCTGGGGAGGTGGTGATGAGTATCATTAGTATTGTTGTGACATTACTCAGTATCTGGCATGCATGCATGTGCTGTGGCATTTATACTCACCGAGCAGCCATGTATCGCCATGCCGCCCAGCTTCTAGGTCACGATTTAGGGTTGACATTCTGTAAATGAAACTGTCGTGGGTGGACCCTGGATAGTTGGCATATACTAAGGTGATGATTCCATTGGCATCACATACTACCTGGACATTGATGGAATGCCAGTGCTTGCGGTTTCTATAGATGTTCTCTGATGCCCTGGGGGGACGTAGAGCCACATGGGTGCAATCAATGGCACCCAGGACTTTGGGGAATTGTGCCACCCCATAGAAATCCTGGACGGCAGCCTGCCTTTCTGCAGGTGTTCTGGGCAGGTATATGTGCCTGCAGACTGATGGGCATGTAGTCATGATGGCCAAGACCTGGTGTAGGCAGCGTGACTGCGTGGCCTGTGACACCCCCCCCCCCACTATGGCACTTGTCCGCTGAAATGATCCGGTGGCCAAAAAGTGCAGTACATTGAGGACCTTCTCCAGGGGGCTGAGTGTTTGGGAGCAGAGGGTGGGTGATGTGAGGTCATCCTCCCACTCACTGACCAGGTCGAGAAACCTGTAACTCCCATGTACCTGGTCATCAGGCATGCCAAAAAGGCTACTTCTGGGTGTGATAATTCTGGACCTGACTATCCTCCTCCTCCTCCTGCGATATCCCACGACCACTGCTGCCAGGAACGGTATGTTTATCCTGGCGCCTGAGCTTGCTTGTTGTTTGCGCGCTCTTTTATGCTGCGCGGGTCCACGTACGCCTGCTTCCTGCTGGCGTACTTGTTTCCGGATTAGCACATCTTTTTTGGCGCGTGTGTGTGGGCGTTCCGCGCATTTGCCTCCTGTACTTCCCCGCCCACCCTAGTAATACACGTACCCCGCTCGCCCAGGCCCAATCGCATGTAAAACTTCCCACGAGCCCCTGAAGTACACGTACCCCGCTCGCCCAGGCACAATCGCGTGTAAAACTTCCCACGAGCCCCTGAAGTACACGTACCCCGCTCACCCAGGCACAATCACGTGTAAAACTTCCCGCAAGCCGCTGAAGTACACGTAACCCGCTCGCCGAGGCACAATCGCGTGTGAACCTTCCTGCGCACCCCCGAAATACACGCTATTTTTGACACAGGTGTTGTCCGTGTTTGTCGCGTACCCCTTTGCACGTCATTTGTCCTAGAGGGCCACAGTATGGGACATTCATCAGAGCTGTATATACGGGCTTTTTGTTAGCGCACATTTTTTTAATGCGCGGGGACGCTACCGCCTGCCTTCGTGTGGCGGACATGTGTTGATGTACATAGTTGACTTTTGGTTTGTGTCATGAGATCGCCATTTCACTGCTGGGGGGTGGGGGTGCAAGGGGACATGAGTGGGGGCCTGCTGACAGGTGCCCTGCACTGCTGGGGGTTGGGGGTGCAAGGGGACATGAGTGGGACATGAGTGGGGGCCTGCTGGCAGGTGCCCTGCACTGCTGGTGGGTGGGGGTGCAAGGGGACATGAGTGGGGGCCTGCTGGCAGGTGCCCTGCACTGCTGGGGGGTGGGGGTGCAAGGGGACATGAGTGGGACATGAGCGGGGGCCTGCTGGCAGGTGCCCTGCACTGCTGGGGGGTGGGGGTGCAAGGGGACATCAGTGGGACATGAGTGGGGGCCTGCTGACAGGTGCGCCTCAGTGCTGGGGTTGGGTGTGCAAGGGGACATGAGTGCGGGCCTGCTGACAGGTGCCCTGCACTGCTGGGGGTTGGGGGTGCAAGGGGACATGAGTGGGACATGAGTGGGGGCCTGCTGGCAGGTGCCCTGCACTGCTGGTGGGTGGGGGTGCAAGGGGACATGAGTGGGGGCCTGCTGGCAGGTGCCCTGCACTGCTGGGGTGGGGGTGCATGGGGACATGAGTGGGACATGAGCAGGGGCCTGCTGGCAGGTGCCCTGCACTGCTGGGGTTGGGTGTGCAAGGGGACATGAGTGGGGGCCTGCTGGTAGGTGCCCCTCAGTGCTGGGGGGTGGGTGTGCAAGGGGACATGAATGGGGGCCTGCTGGCAGGTGCCCCTCAGTGCTGGGGGGTGGGTGTGCAAGGGGACATGAGTGGGGGCCTGCTGGCAGGTGCCCTGCACTGCTGGGGGGTGGGGTTGCAAGGGGACATGAGTGGGGGCCTGCTGGCAGGTGTCCTGCACTGCTGGGGGGTCGGGTGCAAGGGGACATGAGTGGGGGCCTGCTGGCAGGTGCCCCTCAGTGCTGGGGGGTGGGTGTGCAAGGGGACATGAGTGGGGGCCTGCTGGCAGGTGCCCTGCACTGATGGGGGGTGGGGGTGCAAGGGGACATGAGTGAGACATGAGTGGGGGCCTGCTGGCAGGTGCCCCTCAGTGCCGGGGGATGGGGGTACAAGGGGACATGAGTGGGGGCCTGCTGTCAGGTGCCCTGTACTGCTGGGGGGTGGGGGTGCAAGGGGACATGAGTGGGACATGAGTGGGGGCCTGCTGGCAGGTGCCCTGCACTGCTAGGGGGTGGGGGTACAAGGGGACATGAGTGGTGGCCTGCTGGCAGGTGCCCCTCAGTGCTGGGGGGTGGGTGTGCAAGGGGACATGAGTGGGGGCCTGCTGGCAGGTGCCCCTCTGTGCTGGGGGGTGGGTGTGCAAGGGGACATGAGTGGGGGCCTGCTGGCAGGTGCCCTGCACTGCTGGGGGGTGGGGGTGAAAGGGGACATGAGTGGGACATGAGTGGGGGCCTGCTGGCAGGTGCCCTGCACTGCCGGAGGGCGGGGGTGGAGGGGGTCATGCATTGGTGATCAGTAGTGCAAGCTGACATGTGGCTTGGCTGGGGGGCATGCCCATGGTGGATGGGCTGCCTGTGGGACATGACCAGGGGTGCAGGGTAGTCCCCTATGGTGGGGGCTGCCTGCAGGGGCCGTGGAGGGTGTAGAGGGAACACCTGGGAGGACCCACACTGCCAATTCACGTGTAGGACTCCCCTGCACCCCAGACATACACGTACCCCACTCGCACACGGCCTGTCTCGTGCGAAACTTCCCGCGCACACCCGAAATACACGTACCCTACTCGCTCAAGGCCAATCGCGTGTGAAACTTCCTGCGCACCCCCGAAATACACACACATGCTATTTTTGACACAGCGGGTGTCTGTGTTTGTCGCGTACCCCTCTGCACGTCTTTTGTCCTAGAGAGCCACAGTATGGGACAATCATCAGAGCAGTATATACGTGCTTTTTGTTAGTGCACATTTTGGCGCACATTTTTTTCATGCGCAGGGACGCTACCGGCTGCCTTCGTGTGGCGGACGTGTTTAGGCCTGTGCGCGTCTTCGCCCGTGCGCTGGTATGCCCTATTCGATTTCATGAATACGTGTTGTAGGCGAGCGTGTGGGCGTTCCGTGCACTTGCCTCCTGTACTTCCCCCGTGACGCCCACATTTTCACGCTTCGTTCCCCATTCCGCGTGTCACGCCCCGTGTTACGCCCACTTTTGTTATGTGCGCCGCGTTTCGCTGTGGCCGTAGCGCGCGCTGTTAGATGACCTGTGCTCCAGCGTGCGCCACGCAGGTTTTCAGCGCATATCCCAGATTTTACTCGCGCACGGACTTCCATGAATCAATGTGCGTGGGTTTTGCTGCGATTTTCGCACTTGCACTGCGATTTTCGCACTTGCACTGCGATTTGCACGGTTTTGCACGCTTGCGCTGGAATTTTCAGCGCACATTAATTCCATGAATCGGCCTCTAAATCTGTAGGGGACAAAGGACATCGGGCCTCATTCCGAGGCTGGAGGTAAGGGTTAACGGTCACCGTTAATGGCAACGGTGACCGTTAACACTTACCACCATATTCTGAGTTCCCTTTTGCGGGTTGGCATTTAACGCCTGCTTTTAGCAGGCGTTAAAAATCCAACCCGCAAAGGGACCTTGGAGTAAATTACGGCACCGTAATTTACGGTGCCGTAATTTACTCCTTCCCCATTCCCATTGAGCCCTATGGGGGCAGGAATGGGGATGGGGAACCGGTATGGTGAATGGGGAATTACCGGTCCCTCCAACCTTGGAATGGACCGGTAATTACTCCATTCACCATGCCGGATTTCCATGGAGTAAATAGCTCCATGGTTGCTTACCATGGTGCTATTTACTCCATTGTTAGCGCCAGCCTCGGAATGAGGCCCATCCTCTTCTATTCCACAACTCTTTTTCATTATATGGTGCTTCTCCCTCAAATTCTTTGTACTATTGGGGTTGCATTGAAATGATCTGGCAATGCATCTTTTTCCAAGCTGGTTTTCATCAATTCCTTAAAGGGTATTTTTTCTTCTTTACCAGGGTACAGCACGTGTTGCTTCTGGCAGATATTCTGTATGTATCTATATATATATGTATTTATGTGTTAAGCGCTATAGCCCGCAGGCATCATAGCGTAGTTGAGAGACAGCCTAAAAACAGAAGGATAATTGCGGCCTAGCCAGGGAAAATTTCCTTAGTAAAATAGTATGGCCTTTAATTTTCATTTAAAAAATAGATATATTCTCCTCAAGGCGCAAGTTTATCAGAAGTTTATTCCACGCCGAGGCTGTCTTTATTGGAAAAGAGTGATCTTTGCCCTTTATTCATTTACTTTTTGGACGTATCAGCCACCTGAAGTCTTTTAATCTAGTGACCCTTGCAGAATACTGTATGGTTATATGTTCTTTCAGATACCAAGAAGCATTTCCAAACAGGCACTTATGGGTCATAATGTTCATTTTTAAATGTATTCTAGCATCTATCGGGAGCCAGTGCAACTCCTCCTATGTGGTGGAAATATGATCGCATCTTGCAATAGTGTTTATAACTCTTGCAGCGTCATTTTGTAGAGTCTGTAGTTTCTTAATGCAAGCCCTACTGGCTCCACATAACAAGGCATTACAGTAATCCACCTTTGGCATAACCCAAGCTCTAACCAGTGTAACACAATTCGTGTTAGAGATGTAAGGGTTCACAAGATGTAGAAGCCTCAGGTAGTACTGAGTGTTCTTGAGTACACTCGCCACCTGTGCATCCGTATATCCATAGTTAGTAAAGCGTCAAGAGTAACGCCAAGTGTTTTACCTTTTGTTACTGATTTTATAGGATGTTGATCTTTGCTAAAGCTTAAGTAGGACATCCCTGGTTTTTCTCGTGCTTGGGCTGACCCAAACACCAGGAGTTCTGTCTTTACACTATTAAGACACAAACTGTTTTCTGCCATCCAGATTTGTATACATTTGCATATGGATGAAATAAATTCTGCATCCTTAGCGTAATCGCCACTTAGCTCAAAAATTAGCTGAGTGTCGTCTGCGAAGTTGGTGAAATACAGCCCAAGGAATCTAAGAGGTCACATAGCAGGCGGCAGAAAATGTTAAAGAGAGTTGATAAGAGTGAGAGATAAACAAGCCCCTTGGGGAACTCCAAGTTTGGTAACCACTTGCTTAGAGAAGACATTTCCGCAGACAATCTTTGCCATTCTGTTACTAAGGAATGCCCTAAACCACTCAACTATACCTGTGGAAAATAAAGCATTTTCAACCAGCCTTTGTACCAGTTTCTCATAATCAACAAGGTCAAAGGCTGCTGAGAGGTCTAAAAGCATCAGCAGCCCTGCCTTACTTTCTTCCATAATGTTTAACATTTCTATTTGCAAATCGAGTAGCGCACTCTCTGTGTTATGTTGTGTCCTAAAACCTGATTGTCGGGAATGTAGAAAAGGAACAGTTGTAATAGGTCTAGGCTTAGAGTAGATTCCAGGATCTAAGTTTGTTTTTTTAATTAGCGGAGCAACAGTAATTTATTTTATGAGGTCTGGTACATTAGTGTCAGAGAACGAGGCATTAATAAAACAAGTCAGAAAAGGAGCAAACATTTCTGAGTGTTCCAAAACTATTTTAGATGGAATAACATCTGTTTGACAAGATGTAGGATGCATCTATTTAAGGATTTTTAAGAGAGAGTCTACGGATATGGCTTTAAAAGAAAAAAAAAGTGCCTCTTGATAGGCCATGGTTCTGATAATGAGGTCTGAATGTCAGGTTTAATGTTGTCATCTGTATTATCGACAATACTAGACGGTGCTTTACAACCTTTATTGGCGAAAGCTTTTTGTACACCCGCACAATCTTCATTAGTTGGTGTAAATTGTTTTGTTTGTGCTTTAGGTTTTTCTAATGTACTAATAATTTCAAACAATTTCCTGGTGTTATACTTGGAACTTGAAATTTGAGTATGCTGCTTCTTTTGCTGCTTTGTCTACTTTTTTGTTACCTAATTAAATAAAGTCTTACCCTCCTTCTTGGTCCTTGCACTTTATGAAAACCAATTCTACTGGTAACTCCTCTAATAGCTTACTCATTAATACTGTACTGGTGCGCCAGGCCTTCATTTGACCCCTCTTCTTTCTCACCTTGTCAGCCCTGAATGCACAGTGGATGCTACGTATGCAGAGTCAGAAACAATGCTAGCTGCCTGACCCTCTGACATATTTAGCACCTCAATTAGCACCACTAATTCTGCTGCTGTGCAGAGTAGTGAGCTGGCAATTGTGTCTGTTAGCACGCTGTCAACTTCTCTTCCCTTGTGTATTCCGTGTTTGCATCCCGCCACTGCGGAACCAGAATGCCTTTGTCCCGTACCTTGGTCAATACTTGACCTTCCATCAATGAAAATCATATCACCCCCTTCAATCACTTGCTCTTTTACCAGGGGGTTACCTTAAGTCCTGTCTATGCATGCAATGCAATCATGTACATACTCCCCCTCCTCAATCAGTAGCACCTAATATGATCATGTATTTTCTTACTACTACTTCCTCTAGGTACAGCAGTGTCTATGTGCCTGAAGTAACAGTGGAGGGGCACTGTGGTCTGAAGTGAAATTCGTTGGACAATCATAACACCTTTCCTTCAATTCCTGGTATCCTTCCCAGCAGTACATGTACCCCATAATGAAACACCTGTGTGTGTGTGGTTATGCTTCTCATTGGGCTGTGGGGAACGTATGCCTGTATCAACACTGCCACCATGCTGGGTACATCCCAGGTGTGGTGCACACCGCACCCTTCTCTAAAAATGATATTGTAGCGTTCAGTTTGCTGAGCAAGTCTCTTCCTAGAATTTTGCTGGGTGTGTCTATTGAATGCCGTCTCATTCTGTATGTTTTTACGTGACCACTGTAACTAAGATATGAACTTCTACTGTAACCAGCACCACAATGCCCACGGGCTGCTGTGCGCTTAACAAATGTGAATAAATAAATAAATAAATAAATACAATAATGGCACAAAAATATGTTGCCTCCCTATTGTTAAGGGTACATCTTTAGTCAGAGGAACCTTCAAAATAATCCCTGAAAAGCCTTGTGTGTCCACTATTGTTGGATAATGGGAATCCCTCTCCTTTTATTCATGATCTGGTTGCTGCAATATCTATGAGAAAGGAAAATCTCCTCTGTCCTATTTGAAATGCTACCTCAGGCTCCTACAAGGGGTCTTCAGTTACTGCTAGGACAGGACACATTCATACTTCCTGTGGACACCCCTATTGGGCAAAAGTGGTTCGCTGAAGATGTGAATGTATTGCCGCCCACCACTATCACTACTGTGTATTGAGGCACAGTATTTTGTCCCAGCATCGTTACCTTTTCTTGTACTTGTGTCTGTGCTGGTGCCTGAAGTATTCTCACTGCACCTTGCTTTCCCAACATTTCCCCACCTTGCTCTTGTACTTGGCCATGGACTGGTATACCCTGTGACTGTGTGGGCAGCAATTATAGTTGCTGCTGTGGTATCACTTGCATCTGTTGAGGTGTCTGTATATATGCCTGCTGTTGCAGAACTCCCTGCTACCCTGTGTGTGCTATTAGTGGGTATGTTCAGGCAAAGTGACCAAAGTTGCTGCACACAAAACACTCTAATCCAAATTGTGGTCCCATACCCCTGTACGCTGCTCCCCTTCCTATTGTATAATAACCGCTCATTGTCTGAAACTGTGCTGTGCAATTGTTTACTCTGCCCGCATATGAAAACCCTGATGTGTTTGTAAATCCTGGTTATTGTTGCATCTTCTCCGCCCCCCACTAATGATTGTATGATGTGTGCGTGTATCCTTCTTGCTGTGTTACCCACTGCTACTGGGAGTTCCCCTTGTTGTGTGGGTGGGATGACAACCAGTCCAGTGAGCACTGCTCTGTCTGCTGCTTCCTTTTACAATAGTGCACAATAGTTGCCTGTATCTTGGCCCACCCTTTTGCTTCTATCCAATCTATTTTCTGTAGGGAAACCTGAAGATCCACGGGGAGCCCCCTCACTAAGATGTGATAAAACAGGAGTATTTTGTCATCCCAGGACTGTTTATTTTCCTGTGTCCTATCTCTTGTATGGATCATATATTTTCTGCAAGGCCCTCATCTGGCTTCATTTTATGTGCTAATATTGATCTCATATCTAATGTATCTGAATACAGTTCTCTCAGCGCTTTCCACACATATGCTCAATAATTATTAAAGGGTTCTCTATCATGTATGTTAGAACTTAATTTTACCCCTGCATATTGAAAGTAAGCGTCCCCAAAAATACAATACTAAACTCCCCAATGCGAGTCAATAACGGGCACACACCAGGAGGGAATGAGACCAGGACCAAGTGTGGGTGAAGATAAATGTAAAGTTTATCCAAAACCAAAATAGGGCAAGCAGTGGACTCTGCAAACTCTGAGAGCGTTCTGCCAAACATCAGAAAACATCTATGTTTTGTTACAAAACCATGTCACCTATGATGTGGGAACTAGGGGTTACATGAATCGATGAGATTTGGCAATGGGGAGTAGACAGTATGGAATATGTAGGGTCGAAGCTTAAGGATTGGTGAGGCTCCACATGGTGTCACAGTGATGCTTGTAGGTCAGCTGGACTCGTCGGGGTGGAGAGCAGGGTCAGGCGATGTCCAATTGATACATCTCGGCTGTACTAACATTTTCCCTTGTGGCCACGCATGCTCATTCAGTGTTGACTATAACTCATAATGCCCTGTAAATCCTACAAGTCGTTATTCTAACATCGCAAGAAAAATAACACAGAACTCTAGGTGTTCGTATTTCATCATCATAAAAATACTATACAATAAATGCACTGCTTCACGGGTTCAGGTGGCTTATCAGGGGGCACATTTCCGGGATACCTCTATCACTCTGCTACGTTAGATCTAGTGGGGGACATCTTTATAGTATCTTAGTACAAGAGTAAATATATTGCCACCATGGTCAGTCGGGGTTGGGGTGAGCTGGGATAATACCTGGTCAGAGGGCACATAGCTGGTACATCAAAAAGGCGGTGGGATGAGAGGCTTGTCGCCCATATTTCTTTAACCAGAGTCTGGTGGTGTGGCGCAAGTTTATGGTGTCATCCTGGGTCAGGGGGATTGGGGGAAGGTGGATACTTGGTGCTGGATCAGTGGAAGGGTGAGGGGGTACATTTGTAGCATTACATTGTTAGTGAAACAAGGGCCTTTAGCTGTCAGCCCGGTCTGAGGGTGAGGAAGGTGGGGTCTGAGTGCGCGGCACTGCAGGAGAAGGGAGAGAGGGCCCTGTGGCCTGTAGCCAGTCTACTTTGTGGGGTTGCATATGAATCATTATAATGTGAGGTAGAAATAGGCCGGTGTGGTTATGGCTACATTGGATAATATGTGAACTCTGATCTTAATCTAAGTTACATGTTTACATTTATCATGAGTATCGGGTTACAAAATTAATTCTATGTACAACAGCCTTGTGGCTTTACCGTTTTGCATTATATACATTCAGCACTGTATGCAAATTGAGCATGTTTGTGAACATACATATATTTGAAAAGCCAGTGAGTATCTAGATTGTGCACCTTGCATCATATCAAACAAGTAAATTAACATATCATACATTGGTGTGAGTGTTTTGTAAAGGACAAGATTCGTTCAACAATATGGGGCCTAGACATACAACTAATAGCTCTATATGCAGAAAGCTAGGCAAATATATTCTTGTTTTGTTTTCCTAGAATCAGCCCCTTCATACACACCTACAGGAGGGAATGTATAACCTTTACAAAGGGATTAGCAGTGTGGGTGAAACAGAGTGGAATACAGGCATAGGTTCGGTATCTGTTACTTCAAACGGAGGGCAAGGATGGGGGGTTATCCACAGTGTATGTCATAAATTTGGGGTCTGCAAAGGGATGGGTGATCATGTTTGTGGGGATGAATTGTTTTCCTCAAACCCAAGCCTTTGCCCGGTCATTCAAAGGTCAGCGATGAACTGCGGAAGGTAAAAGATACAGTGTTTGTCATGTAGCTTGTTTGCGCCTATTCTCCCGCGGGAACGAGACTGTTGGAACACATGCAGAGGGGAGGAGGGTAAGGGAGGTGACTGGCTCGATGTGTGTGATCTCGAGGGGAGAGCTGCAGCTCTGCAGGGGGCCTTTTTCCATGGGGCCTGTGTTACCATGTACAAAATTGAGTCTGGTTGTGGTACAAAATGGAGTCCGGGATCAGCCTTCTAGTCTAGGTATTCATCCGTATGGGTCGTCCCGCAACCATCTCGCATCCCTGTCCACAGGTGCAAGGGTGGCTGGTGGACGAATCATAATCTGCAAGTGGGTTGAAATGGAGGGGAGGGGGTCCTGAAGGCTTTTCCTCCCATACAATATGCTGCTTGTTTCAAAATGTTGTCACTTCGCTCCTCCGCCAATATCGCCAATAAAATCTTAATGTCTCCCATGGCCAGCGGAATCCCTACTGTCTTCTTCTCAAAAACATAAATCCACTTACTCGCTATGCATTGTCTGCCAAGGTACGTAATGCACCTCACCTTTTGCTTTCTGAAAAAGGGGCATCTGTGTTCGTGCTCTGGGTTTATTCCCTTGCTGTGGTCTTTAGACTACTGCTGTTCTAGTCTTCCTACTCTGAAGCCTATTTACCCAGTCCCCCAATGATTCCTCTCTTTCCTCTTCTTCCCTTTAATTTCTTCTCCTTCCACTGCTCATATTTGTTAGATCGCATGTGTTGGATTCGTCACCCCCATGGTCGCTGTTGCTACTGTCCTCCCGATCTGATACAGTGGGATCACCCTCTGTCGTATCTAGTTCGCCGTAGTCCAAGTCCATTCCCCAGTTATCAATTTTATATTCTATGCGCCCTGCTGTCCATCCCTGCGCTTCAGCTGTCTTTCCTTGTTCCTTTCCTTTTTTCTCTATCTCCCTTCCATGGATTTTTCTGCTTCTCTGAACATGGAGTCAAGTTGCTGTTGGGTGCTCCTTTTAATGTCCACTAAATATTTATTCCTCCCATTCTCATCCTTACTAACAGAGTTAGCTCCGCACTCATCTTCCCTTTTGTTTGCTCTCGTCATATCTTGAGATACTCGCCTAGGGTTTGGATATCCTGCAGCTGATTTTAAGAGTGGGTACATTCAATGAGGCAGGGGCGACGCACACTCCCCTTTTCCTCCTCCCCTTCTCCCTTCTCTCTCTCTTTTTTCTTTTCTTCATAGAGCTTCCAGAGCCCTACAATCTACTGCGTCTTTATGGGCTTGTCTCCTTTATAGGTAGCCGACAGGTATGAGTACATACTGTCTAAAATGTTTTTATAAAAGGTTCCCTCCCTGAGCCATTCCTGATAACACTTCCCTACTGTGTCGCCTGCCCACTGGAAGTGGTATTTTAGTATTTTATCATGATATTGAGCAACTATTCTTCCCTTTAATTTCTTCTCCTTCCACTGCTCATATTTGTTAGATCCCATGTGTTGGATTCGTCACCCCCATGGTCGCTGTTGCTACTGTCCTCCCGATCTGATATCGGATATTATCACAGGGTGCGTCCATCCAGTGGGACGACATTATCATACCTTCTTTCTAATTGTTAGAGTATTCTTCTCTACCCTTTTTCTTCTTATCCCTTTTTATTTAAACCTTAAACTCTTATCCGTGTTAACACACTTCCACTCACTCAATCGTATACTTACCGATTGACCCGCTCACCCTATTTCATTCGCACTGGCCCTCTCCACAGGCCCTGCCCTCTCACACCTCTCCTTCCACGTTTACACACAATGGCCTTCTCTACAGACTTATCTCATTCATTTTTATAAGTGCATGAATGGCCCTCTCCACAGGCCTACCACTTTAACAGCAATGCCCTATGTTAGTACACTGAGTGTGTGGTTGCTCCTCCCTTTGTTCGACCACACTACCTGCACATGCTACATAGATCTTCTGATATGTACATCTTCCGTAACCTCCATAGCCACAAAAACAAAAACTGTGACAACTTCCATGTGTTTTGCTACTACCTACGAAACACTAGCACATATGCTTCTTCCCCTTTTTCTTCTCTCGTTCAAACTCTTTAACTCAGAAAGAATACAAAAAAAATGATGCAACTATACCAATTGTCTGTACTACGCGCAACTCTCATCTGACAATGTCCACCACTTACTATGCAACCCTCTGCTCTAATGCAGATCTGCCACCACTCACTTATTTCCTATCAGATAAATGGACCTAAAATCTAAGACTCCTATGGCCAATCGCCCTCCACCTCTTGAGGGTGCATCCTACGCTCCATAAAAATACTCCCTCCCGCTCCCTGCGCGTTCATTTACAGGTACACTCACGTATCCTTTTAGGAGATTATCCACTCTTCTCAACCTCGCAGTCTCTCTTTAAAGGCCAGTACCCCGTCAGAGTGAATGCAGTGCCCTGAACAGATGAACCTTGGGGAATTTGGAATCCGTGGGCCTCCTCAATATTTGAGCTCTTAGGACTTGTCAGCAAGTGCTATCATGCACCCCTCTGGGAGTACGGCTGGAATCCCTATGCCTGGTCAAAAACTGGTGTATCTCCCTGGGGCCTCGAAAAATGTACAGGGGGTCGCCTTGGAACTCACCAGTAAAAAATTACAAAAGTAGACAAAAAAGGAGTGTATGTCAGCCAAGAAGTAACAGGTTTTATTTAGGGCCCCAGACACAGATGGGACAGCAATATTCAAACAGAACGCGGAACAGACCTGCATGAAAAGGTGCATTGCAACATAAAATGTCTCCCCACAAGATGCTGATTGGAGATTTCATATCAAACCCCTATAGAAGGGCATATATTACTTTCTATGATTGGGTCCCACAGAACTCACAACACCACCCCACCCCTAGTTCATCCTTGTGACTTCAAAATCCAATCCCCTATTCCCACATCATAGTGCCAAATCATTGAAACCTTTGAAATGACCAGCACAACTTTATGCATCTTTCTTGGTCATCTCATCTTCGATCTCATGCAAAAGCCTTCTACCATGACACTGTCAGAGTCTTGACCCAATAACAAGTTACTGTGTAAATGTGGCACATTAAGACTTTTTTTACCTTCTTCCGAAGCAGAAATGTATTCAGAGGCAATTTCAAAACTGCTATGGGCCCAGTAGATCAGCCTTCGTGAATTAAATATGCTGAAATATGCCAAATTATGAAATGGTTGTGCATTCATTACAATTGGTTGGGACCCGTAAACTCTGGTTACAAACGTTATTTGCTTCCTACCATGCGGTGCTGGGATTGTGGAATTTGCAATGTGCTACCAGCCACTGCGGCTTCCAAGCAAACCTATTTACTGCCCCTCAGCCTAATGCTAAATGCTGCTATACTTACCTGTGGCCCATCTTTATTATCTATGTTTCTTTAAATTTGAAACACTGTTACTTTAGGGCATTCTACAGCCTGGTTTAAATTACAGTGTGGCTATCAAGGAAGCCCCCTCTCTGTTCAGAGTGCTACTCCCGCAGTTGGTAAGTTTGTGCCTTTTTACAGTGATGAACTTGCATTTTACCATAGGGGAAATGCCCTCTTTACTGGGTTTCCATACACACACCTGTGCCGCCCAAAGCAGCACACCACACTTCAGCCTGCTTCATTACAGGTGCACCCAAATTCAATTAAATGATCGATATGCGAAAAATGTCACTCCAATGCGCCAACTCCTTAAACGATCAAATGAAACATTGCTGTTCGAAGAGTCAAATCAAATTTATTGACTTAGTGTTATCTTCACATTGATCAAATTATTTTCCAGAGTCAAATTATATTGATTTTCTCAATTTATTGACTTTGTGTTATTTTCACACTGAACACATTATAGCTTAAACCTCTTTTTCCAGAGTCAAATTGTGTTTATTTTCTCAACACGTGTTTCCCCATTGCCAGTTGCAATGGTTCATCAGGAGAAAAAGAAATTATATTGGTCTGTAGAAAAAAGGAAGACAAAAAGAAAAAGAAGGAAACAGATATGAGGTTCACGTTTCCCTCTCTTTTTTTGCTAAAGATGGTAAGAACACAATACTTAATACTTATGATTACCCAAATCTCTTAGAAGTTTGCTGACTCACCCTATTTGTGTGACTGTTTTCATTTGATTTCCTTGACCAGTATCCTTATCCAGGAAAGTGTAGTATAATCAAGTCACTTCTGATAAACAAAACTTGTATGAATAACCAATTTCTTATGACTGTAGGGAAGAGGAAAAATCAGATGAAAAAGAGAAAATTAAAAATTAAAAAAATGTTCCATCAGTTTCAATTGTGGTTCTAGGGAAAAAAGCCACCCACTTTGGTTTTGGAGAAAGATTAGTAAAGTTAACTAAAGTTAGAGGTTTATTATTTAAACATTATTGTATTATTGTCCTGTTTAACCATACCTTTGTGAAAATATGCTCTCTCTTCAAAAATGAGGTAGGTTGGCCTTGATAAACTGCTCCTATGTCCTCGGCTGCTTTCGCATTGTTAAGTTGCCGAAATGGGCTATTTGTAGCGTTCAAGCCAGCGCGATGATGTCACTATGCCACGAGCAACGTTTATATTTGCGTGATACGAAGACATAATCACGCTGGCACTTTTTTGACACTCCCAGTGGCCATTTTGGAGCACATAGAAACCCGCAACTTAAGCCTAAATGCTGTGGTGCTAATTGCTACACTAACTAATTTGCAAATCCTGTTTTAGAGCTCCATCCAGTATAATCTGTTGTTTAATTTAGACTACAGGTTGTTCTTACTAGCTGATTTGTAAGGAGAAGTCATTGATATGATTATTGACCTTTTAGTTAAATTAAAGATTAACAATTAAACTTAAGCTATGGTTATGAAATAACACTTGCAAATGATCTCATTGGTATAATGTGAGTCCAAAAATATATTTCCAAAAGATGATAGAAAGTGTTTGAAACAAGAAATGCCAGAAATAAATAATTTGTAAAGTGTAGAGAGAGCAACAGAAATGAAAGCAAAGAGTTACCTTGTTGATATTAAATAATATATCCTGACATGCATAATTTTCTGCATATTATTAAACAAACAAACAGTATGTATAACCAGTTATACATTTCTGAATCACAATTCAACCCAGAGGCGCATACGTCCATGATGCAAATCCATTTACTCTGTTGTTTTTGTAGTAGTCCCTCTTTGTTGCCTCCCCTCGGGGGGAGGGAATTTTCCCCAAACCAAAAATCTTTAATGTTGATACTTCAAAATATGGATGCTCATTAATAATATGTACCGATAACGGTGATCTAAGGTCCTTGTGTTTGATGGCTCTAATATATTCAAAGATTCTCACCTTCAATTTTCTTATTGGGCTCCCAATGTAAAGTTTTTTGCAAATACATTCGATTCCATATATCACGAAGGTCGAGTTGCAATTGATCAATTGGTTAATTTGTTTTGTTTTGCCATTCGGTAGATTCATTTCTTTCTTTCCTTGGTACATAAGTGAGCATAATTTACAGTGTCCACATTTATGAGTACCCCTAATTGAGGTTTGAAAAATAAATGTTGATTTTGGGAATCGTGCTCAGAAAGCTAGGACTAATCAAATTCCTAATTGTTGGTGCCCTCCGAAAGCAAATGCTTGGTGAAATATCTAAATGTTTTTGAAGGCTTGGGTCTGTGGGTAGAATGTTCCAATTCTCTGATAGTATATGCTTTATATTCTTTGCTTCGGTGCTATGTGTTGTAATGAACTGACAGGGTAATTCATAGAATTTCGCAGAAAAGTGTCGCAAGCGGCTGGCGCAGAGTGTCCGCGTGCGATTGACTGCGCCAGGCACGTGCGCTAAAACCGATTTCCGCGCACAGCGTATTCATGGATTTTAGGCTTCCAAACCAGCCGTGGTGCAGAGAATCGCAGCGACCCTGCAGCAGCGCCAGTAACGCCCCCAAGAACGCCCTCGCGCAAGGAAAAGCCATCAAAATCGCTAAATCATCGCAAAGGGCTGCGCTAACCCTGGACCAGTTCACCGGGCTGGCAAACAGCAAACGCCAAGCGGGGAACGTGTATTGCAGGGGTGCGCGGGAAGTTCCACACGCGATTGGCCCCGTGCAAGCAGGGTACGTGTATTTCAGGGGTGCGCGGGAAGTTCCACGCGCGATTTCAGCAGGGTACGTGTATTTCAGGGGTGCGCGGGAAGTTCCACACGCGATTTCAGCAGGGTACGTGCATTTCAGGGGTGCGCGGGAAGTTCCACACGCGAATGGGCCAGTGCGAGCAGGGTACGTGTATTCCATGGGTGCGCGGGAAGTTCCACACGCAATTTCAGCAGGGTACGTGTATTTCAGGGGTGCGCGGGAAGTTCCACACGCGAATGGGCCAGTGCGAGCAGGATATGTGTATTCCATGGGTGCGCGGGAAGTTCCACACGCGATTTCATCAGGGTAGGTGTATTTCAGGGGTGCGCGGGAAGTTCCACACGCGATTGTCCCAGTGCGAGCAGGGTACGTGTATTTCAGGGGTGCGCGGGAAGTTCCACACGCGATTGTCCCAGTGCGAGCAGGGTACGTGTATTTCAGGGGTGCGCGGGAAGTTCCACACGCGATTGTCCCAGTGCGAGCAGGGTACGTGTATTTCAGGGGTGCGCGGGAAGTTGCACACGCGATTTCAGCAGGGAATGTGTATTTCAGGGGTTCTGGGGAGTACTACACGTGAATTGGCCGTGTGGGTCCTCCCAGGTGTACGCTCCACAGCCTCCACGGCCCCTGCAGGCAGCCCACACCACGGGGGACTACCCTGCACCCCTGCTCATGTCCCGCAGGCAGCCCATCCACCATGGGCATGCCCCCCAGCCAACCCACATGTCACCTTGCACTACTGATCAACAATGCATGTCTCCCACCACCCCCACCCCCCAGCACTGTGGGGCACCTGCCAGCAGGCCCCCACTCATGTCCAACTCATGTTTCCCACCACCCCCACCCCCCTGCACTGTGGGGCACCTGCCAGCAGGCCCCCACCCATGTCCAACTCATGTACCCCTGCACCCCCACCCCCCAGCATTGTGGGGACCCTCCACCAGGCCCCCACTCATGTCTCCCACCACCCCCACCCCCCTGCCACCATGGGAAGCCCCCACCAGGCCCCCACACATGTCTCCCACCACCCCCACCCCCCAGCAGTGCAGGGGCAGCCTCCACCAGGCCCCCACTCATGTCTACCACCACCCCCACCCCCCAGCAGTGCAGGGGCAGCCTCCAACAGGCCCCCACTCATGTCTCTCACCACCCCCACCCCCCAGCCACCATGGCCACCCTCCACCAGGCCCCCACTCATGTCCCCCTGCACCCCCACCCCCCAGCATCCAGGGGCACCCTCCACCAGGCCCCCACTCATGTCTCCCACCACCCCCACCCCCCTGCCACCATGGGCAGCCTCCACCAGGCCCCCACCCATGTCTCCCACCACCTCCACCCCCCAGCAGTGCAGGGGCAGCCTCCACCAGGCCCCCACCCATGTCTCCCACCACCCCCACCCCCCAGCCACCAGGGGCACCTTCCACCAGGCCCCCACTCATGTCTCCCACTACCCCCACCCCCCAGCAGTGCAGGGGCAGCCTCCACCAGGCCCCCACTCATGTCTCCCACCACCCCCACCCCCCAGCCACCAGGGGCACCCTCCACCAGGCCCCCACTCATGTCTCCCACCACCCCCACCCCCCTGCCACCATGGGCAGCCCCCACCAGGCCCCCACTCATGTCTCCCACCACCCCCACCCCCCAGCAGTGCAGGGGCACCCTCCACCAGGCCCCCACTCATGTCTCCCACCACCCCCACCCCCCAGCAGTGCAGGGGCACCCTCCACCAGGCCCCCACCCATGTCTCCCACCACCCCAACCCCCCAGCCACCAGGGGCAGCCTCCACCAGGCCCCCACCCATGTCTCCCACCACCCCCACCCCCCAGCCACCAGGGGCACCCTCCACCAGGCCCCCACTCATGTCTCCCACCACCCCCACCCCCCTGCCACCATGGGCAGCCCCCACCAGGCCCCCACTCATGTCTCCCACCACCCCCACCCCCGAGCAGTGCAGGGGCAGCCTCCACCAGGCCCCCACCCATGTCTCGAACCACCCCACCCCCCAGCCACCAGGGGCACCCTCCACCAGGCCCCCACTCATGTCTCCCACCACCCCCACCCCCAAGCAGTGCAGGGGCAGCCTCCACCAGGCCCCCACCGATGTCTCCCACCACCCCCACCCACCAGCCAGAATGGGCACCCTCCACCAGGCCCCCACTCATGTCTCCCACCACCCCCACCCCCCAGCCACCAGGGGCACCCTCCACAAGGCCCCCACTCATGTCTCCCACCACCCCCACCCCCCAGCAGTGCAGGGGCACCCTCCACCAGGCCCCCACCCATGAATCTCCCTCCGCCCCACCACCAAGCCACCAGGGGCACCCTCCACCAGGCCCCCACTCATGTCTCCCACCACCCCCACCCCCCAGCCACCAGGGGCACCCTCCACCAGGCCCCCACTCATGTCTCCCACCACCCCCACACCCCTGCCACCATGGGCAGCCTCCACCAGGCTCCCACCCATGTCTCCCACCACCCCCACCCCCCAGCAGTGCAGGGGCACCCTCCACCAGGCCCCCACTCATGTCTCCCACCACCCCCACCCCCCTGCCACCATGGGCAGCCTCCACCAGGCCCCCACCCATGTCTCCCACCACCCCCACCCCCCAGCAGTGCAGGAGCACCCTCCACCAGGCCCCCACTCATGTCTCCCACCACCCCCACCCCCCAGCAGTGCAGGGGCACCCTCCACCAGGCCCCCACTCATGTCTCCCACCACCCCACCCCCCAGCAGTGCAGGGGCAGCCTCCACCAGGCCCCCACTCATGTCTCCCACCACCACCACCCCCCAGCCACCAGGGGCACCCTCCACCAGGCCCCCACTCATGTCTCCCACCACCCCCACCCCCCTGCCACCATGGGCAGCCCCCACCAGGCCCCCACTCATGTCTCCCACCACCCACACCCCCCAGCAGTGCAGGGGCACCCTCCACCAGGCCCCCACTCATGTCTCCCACCACCCCCACCCCCCAGCAGTGCAGGGGCACCCTCCACCAGGCCCCCACTCATGTCTCCCACCACCCCCACCCCCCTGCCACCATGGGCAGCCCCCACCAGGCCCCCACTCATGTCTCCCACCAACCCCACTCCCCAGCAGTGCAGGGGCAGCCTCCACCAGGCCCCCACCCATGTCTCCCACCACCCCCACCCCCCAGCAGTGCAGGGGCACCCTCCACCAGGCCCCCACTCATGTCTCCCACCACCCCCACCCCCCAGCAGTGCAGGGGCAGCCTCCACCAGGCCCCCACTCATGTCTACCACCACCCCCACCCCCCAGCAGTGCAGGGGCACCCTCCACCAGGCCCCCACTCATGTCTCCCACCACCCCACCCCCCTGCCACCATGGGCAACCCCCACCAGGCCCCCACTCATGTCTCCCACCACCCCCACCCCCCAGCAGTGCAGGGGCACCCTCCACCAGGCCCCCACTCATGTCTCCCACCACCCCCACCCCCCAGCAGTGCAGGGGCAGCCTCCACCAGGCCCCCATTAATGTCTCCCACCACCCCCACCACCCAGCCACCAGGGGCACCCTCCACCAGGCCCCCACTCATGTCTCCCACCACCCCCACCACCCTGCCACCATGGGCAGCCCCCACCAGGCCCCCACTCATGTCTCCCACCACACCCACCCCCCAGCAGTGCAGGGGCACCCTCCACCAGGCCCCCACTCATGTCTCCCACCACCCCCACCCCCCAGTAGTGCAGGGGCACACTCCACCAGGCCCCCACCAATGTCTCCCACCACCCCAACCCCCCAGCCACCAGGGGCAGCCTCCACCAGGCCCCCACTCATGTCTCCCACCACCCCACCCCCCTGCCACCATGGGCAGCCCCCACCAGGCCCCCACTCATGTCTCCCACCACCCCCACCCCCCAGCAGTGCAGGGGCAGCCTCCGCCAGGCCCCAACCCATGTCTCCCACCACCCCCACCCCCCAGCAGTGCAGGGGCACCCTCCACCAGGCCCCCACTCATGTCTCCCACCACCCCAAACCCCCAGCAGTGCAGGGGCAGCCTCCACCAGGCCCCCACCCATGTCTCCCACCACCCCCACCCCCCAGCCACCAGGGGCACCCTCCACCAGGCCCCCACTCATGTCTCCCATCCCCCCCACCCCCCTGCCACCATGGGCAGCCCCCACCAGGCCCCCACTCATGTCTCCCACCACCCCCACCCCCCAGCAGTGCAGGGGCAGCCTCCAGGGGCACCCTCCACCAGGCCCCCACTCATGTCTCCCACCACCCCCACCCCCCAGCAGTGCAGGGGCAGCCTCCACCAGGCCCCCACCCATGTCTCCCACCACCCCCACCCCCCAGCCACCAGGGGCACCCTCCACAAGGCCCCCACTCATGTCTCCCACCACCCCCACCCCCCAGCCACCAGGGGCACCCTCCACCAGGCCCCCACTCATGTCTCCCACCACCCCCACCCCCCAGCAGTGCAGGGGCACCCTCCACCAGGCCCCCACCCATGTCTCCCACCACCCCCAGCCACCAGGGGCACCCTCCACCAGGCCCCCACTCATGTCTCCCACCACCCCCATCCCCCAGCCACCAGGGGCACCCTCAACCAGGCCCCCACTCATGTCTCCCACCTCCCCCACCCCCCTGCCACCATGGGCAGCCTCCACCAGGCCCCCACCCATGTCTCCCAACACCCCCAGCAGTGCAGGGGCACCCTCCACCAGGCCCCCACTCATGTCTACCACCACCCCCACCCCTCAGCAGTGCAGGGGCACCCTCCACCAGGCCCCCACTCAAGTCTCCCACCACCCCCACCCCCCAGCAGTGCAGGGGTAGCCTCCACCAGGCCCCCACTCATGTCTCCCACCACCCCCACCCCCCAGCCACCAGGGGCACCCTCCACCAGGCCCCCACTCATGTCTCCCACCACCCCCACCCCCCAGCAGTGCAGGGGCACCCTCCACTAGGCCCCCACCCATGTCTCCCACCACCCCCACCCCCCAGCCACCAGGGGCACCTTCCACCAGGCCCCAGCCACCAGGGGCACCCTCAACCAGGCCCCCACTCATGTCTCCCACCACCCCCACCCCCCTGCCACCATGGGCAGCCTCCACCAGGCCCCCACCCATGTCTCCCACCACCCCCACCCCCCAGCAGTGCAGGGGCACCCTCCACCAGGCCCCCACTCATGTCTCCCACCCCCCCACCCCCCAGCAGTGCAGGGGCACCCTCCACCAGGCCCCTACTCATGTCTCCCACCACCCCCACCCCCCAGCCACCAGGGGCACCCTCCACCAGGCCCCCACTCATGTCTCCCACCACCCCCACCCCCCTGCCACCATGGGCAGACCCACCAGGCCCCCACTCATGTCTCTCACCACCCCCACCCCCCAGCAGTGCAGGGGCACCCTCCACCAGGCCCCCACTCATGTCTCCTACCACCCCCACCCCCCAGCAGTGCAGGGGCACCCTCCACCAGGCCCCCACTCATGTCTCCCACCACCCCCACCCCCCTGCCACCATGGGCAGCCCCCACCAGGCCCCCACTCATGTCTCCCACCACCCCCACCCCCCTGCCACCATGGGCAGCCCCCACCAGGCCCCCACTCATGTCTCCCACCACCCCCACCCCCCAGCCACCAGGGGCACCCTCCACCAGGCCCCCACTCATGTCCGCCACCACCCCCACCCCCCTGCCACCAGGGGCACCCTCCACCAGGCCCCCACTCATGTCCTCACAATCCCCAATCATGTGCGTAATGGTCAGCCTCCACAGCCAAAAAGCCCTACCAAGTAACCCATTCACCCACATGGAAATGGAAATTACATGTTACACCCCCAATGTTCATGAAGCTAATGAACCCATGTCCGTCACACACAATGGTTGCAATTGAATGTGAAAACTCCCAACATGACATGCATGAAACCAATGAGATGATACCACACAGTGAAGTATGAAAACAAAATTGTATTGAAAAAAATAAAGAATGCTAAAGAAAGGAAACAAACTACAATGGGAATGAAAAAAAATAAGCTGCATGTCCGTATAAAAAAAAAAAAAACTGCAAATCAGAATCCAAAAAAATGTCGTCCAAAGTCAAATGTAAAAAAATCTCTATGCAATAAAGAACTATGTAAAAAACTACCAAGGGTCCATGAGCCCAACTGAACAAAGGAAACCTACTAAAAAACCTAACTAAAAATCAACTATATACAAAAAGTGGAGCAGTGTCCGTCGACTCCAAATCATAATAAGAAACAAAGGAAACCTAAAACTAAAGAACTATATACAAAGGCGGCGGGCAAGTCCAGCGGCTCACTCCGTGGTGTTCCGGGCCAGGGCATCATCGAACTCCTGTTCGATGTCCCGGAGGCAGTCCAGTTCCATGGCTCCTAGGGTCCGCAGGGACGACGCCGTGTCCTCCTCCAACCCCCTGCGGATTGCCTCGAGGCACTCGGCCCGCCTCAGGGCCCTACGCATGGAGTTATCCGCCCTGATCATTGTGAGCCGCGCCTCTTCTGCCCGCCGCCGCTCCGCACCTATGGCGTGGCCCAACCGCTGCCACACGGAAGACACTCTCTGTCCTGGGTCCCCCTGCCCTCCGGCCGATGCCTGCCCCTCCGATGTCGAAAGCCCCGAGCCTTCATGTCTCCCACCATGTTGCTGCTGCTGCTCTGCCTCTGCCCGTGCACTGCCTCCTGCTGCCTGCACATCCTCCGCCGGCTGGGGTGCAGTTGTTGATGTGGCCACCCCTGCTGGACCTCCGACTCCTGACTGTGGCAGGGATGCCTCCTCCACCAGCCTGGCCGCACTGTCAGAGGCAGCTCCACAGGGCCCCCAGGTGACTGATGGGTGGGAAGATGGCACAGAGGACGACTGGCGCGTAGGGGGTCCAGTTGAGGAGGGGGTCGGAGCAAGCCCCATCAGACGGAGGAATCCGGCCTGGGTGACCTGTCCCAGCAGGCTGACGTGGTCAACGAGCCATTCGAGATGACGTGCAGTCTCTCCATGAAAAGACAGCAGGTCACCTCGCATGGCCCGTTGACGCAACGCCACACCAGCCAGGACAGGCTCAACCCGGACCTGGATGGCCACGTCCGCAGGCAGAGGAAGGCCAGTTGACGTTAGCTCATCCCCTGCCTGAAAACGGGTCTGGACGTAGGCATCCCTGCTGGTGCAAGATGATGCAGGGTCAGGATCGGGGACAGGATTGCACACAGGCACCTCCGCGGCGGCCTGTGCTGCCTCCTGTCCCTGGTCCTGCACTGCACCACTAGCACCAGTGGGATCCCCACCTCCAGACCCCGTCTCTGGCGCTTGCACGGCCTCCTCCTCCACCAAACCCCCCACCAACCTGGATGACTCCGTGCCATCTTCCCCTGTTGGGCCCTGTGGGGTCCCAGCTGCCCCTTCTGCTGCCGAGGAGTCCAACTGCAACCTCCGCCTCTTGGACCTCCCCCCGGCAGCTGCGGCCTGGGACGCGGCACCGGACTCCTCACTCCCCGACGAGATGACAACACGGG
The DNA here is from genome assembly GCF_040938575.1 of Ambystoma mexicanum. Classification (NCBI taxonomy): domain Eukaryota; kingdom Metazoa; phylum Chordata; class Amphibia; order Caudata; family Ambystomatidae; genus Ambystoma; species Ambystoma mexicanum. Next base: position 919,666,414 of record NC_090922.1, on the reverse strand, counting down.
AGGGGAGCCGGGCCTTGCGTCTCCAGCTGGCGGTCGGATCCCCGCCGCTGTGCTCCACAGCACCTTCTCCGCCCTCTTCATCAGTTGACGCTGCAGACAGGGAGAAACAAAACACAGGCATCAGGGCACTGTACAATGGACACATACACACATGACAGTTGCACATGAGTGGCATTGGCAAACCTCAGACATGTCATCACAATCCCCAACACACATGTCATTGCAACTCGCACACATGAACCATACCACAGCCATATCGCAACTGCCAGCACCATCCCTACACATACAACAGCATCAGCAGCCAAAGGGGAGCCAGACATCACATGCAACACAGGAAGTGCACCACACATGTACACACACCACCACACTTGCATGCATGTGTACACCTCTGCCAAGTGTCGCACTGTTCAGACGGACATCCATGTCACATCTGCCAATCAGGCTTCCACATACCGCTGTCACATGCATCCATGTTGCATCACTGTTGCACCCTTGTCAAATACACACACATGCACATGTACACAGTGCTCATACATGCAGCCGAAAACAACATACATGCGTGACATCACGGACATGTCTACTTACATACACATTCATCCAAACATGTGTGCACGCACAACTGCATTTGCCATGCAAGCCTACACACACAAGCACCATACATGTCTCACACATTACAGCCCTCGCATGTGTCAGCCCCACGGCCCTGTACACCCCCACCCATACTCGACCCCATACAAACAGATGTGCAACCTGCACAATACCGAATAATCACCACACGCACTGCTCACAATCAGGATGCATGTACACTCACCGCTCGACTCCAGACGGGTCTGCTTGTCCAGGACCTGGACGTGGAGCGCTGGGGATATGCGTTCCAGGACCCCCATCTGTTCTTCCGACAAGTGGCCCCGGCGCCCCTTGGCATCCGCTGCCTTCAAGAGGCCACGGGCCTTGTTCAGGGTCCTGGACCTGAAGTCCTCCCAGCGCTTCCTGACATGTTGTAAGTCCCGGACTGCCACCCCCTCCGCGTTGATGGCAGTCACGATGTCAGTCCAGATCCGAGTCCGTCCTTCCTTGTCGGCGCGGGAACTTCCGAAGAGGGCATCATACTGCCCCAGGACTTGCTCCACCAGGACACCAACTTCGGTGGCACTGAAGCTGGTGCCCCTCTGCCTCTCTGGCCGGGGGTTGTCAGTGGTCACAGATGGTGTTTGCCCCGACATGACAACCCCAGAGGCAGGAGTGGGTGGGCAAGTGGGTCCTGGGGCTGGGCTGTGGAGCGATGGAATTCCAGTCGGGAGTCTTCGGTTCCAGCAGGGGTGGTCACAGCAACAGCACCCCTGGCTGATGTGCAGGCAGCAAATGGCAGTGCACGTGGGCAGCAGGCAATCAGGCAGCAGCAGATGGCAGGCGGGAGCATGCTCGGGGCTCTGGGGGGCAGTAGTTCGGCCTTCTGGGCAGGAGCGTGGTCTTCCGTGTGCTTACGCGTGGCCAGCTTGGTACGGAGTGATTTGACACGTGAAAATCCTGCACGTCAGCGTGAAAATCGAGGAAAGGCCCTTAGCGCGTAAGCGCGTCAGCACGCATACGCGATTCTATTGGACCAAAGGCCCTCAGCGCGTAAACGCGTCAGCACGCATACGCGATTCTATTGGACCAAAGGCCCTCAGCGCGTAAACGCGTCAGCACGCATACGCGATTCTATTGGACCAAAGGCCCTCAGCGCGTAATCGCGTCTGTGACGTGACCCGCACGGGTGTTTCCCACACAGCACGTGATGACAGAGCACACGTGGAAAGACTGCACGTCAGAGTGTCATCGCGTGTAATTGGACAGCACGTCAGAGTGTCATTGCGTGTAATTGGACAAAAGTGCGCGTACACGCGATTGGCCTATGTACGTGTATATCAGGGGTGCGCGGCCACTTACACACGCAAGTACGTCAGCGCACCTGTATCCCGGGGTGCGCGGGAATTTCCACACGCTATTGGACTGGGTACTGGATTTCAGGGGTGCGCGGGTCACACGCTCGCCTACAACACGCGCAACGCATTAATTTGCGCGCTAACAAAATAACAAGCTCAGACCCAGGATGAACATACCGTTCCTAGCAGCAGTGGGCGTGGCCTACCAAAGGAGGAGGAGGAGGATAGTCAGGGCCAGAATATTCACACCCAGAACCAGCCTTTTCGGGATGCCTGATGACCAGGTGCATGGGAGGTACATGTTTCCACCACACACTATACTGGACCTGGTGAGTGAGTGGGAGGATGACCTCACATCACCCACCCTGTGCTCCCAAGCACTCAGCCCCCTGGAGAAGGTCCTCAATGTACTGCACTTCTTAGCCACTGGATCATTTCAGCAGACAAGTGCCATTGTGGGTGGTGTATCACAGGCCACCCAGTCACGCTGCCTACACCAGGTCTTGAACATCATCACTGCACGCCCATCAGTCCGCAGGCACATATACCTGCCCAGAACACCTGCAGAAAGGCATGCTGCCGCCCTGGATTTTTACGCTGTGGCACGATTCCCCAAAGTGCTAGGTGCCATCGACTGCACCCATGTGGCTCTACGTCCACCAGGGCACCTGAGCACATCTATAGGAACCGCAAGCACTGGCATTCCATCAACGTGCAGGTAGTATGTAATGCCAAGGGAATCATCACCTCAGTATATGCCAACTATCCCGGGTCAACCCACGACAGCTTCATTTACCGAATGTCCACCCTAAGCCGGGACCTAGAAGCTGGGCGGCATGGCGATACATGGCTGCTTGGTGAGTATGAATGCCACTGCACATGCATGCATGTCAGATACTGAGCAAGGTCACAACCCCACCAATGATACCAATCACCACCTCCACAGGGGACAGTGCCTACCCTCTCAGCCCCCACATGATGATGCCAATTCGGAACCCCACCACGCCACCCCAGGTAAGATATAACACAGCCCACATTACAACCCGGGGCATAGTGGAGCGCACATTCGGAGTGCTAAAGTCACGCTTTCGCTCCCTTGACCGTTCTGGCGGGCAGCTGTTGTATACTCCCCCAGTAGTGTGCAGGATCATAGTGGCAGCATGTGTCCTGCACAACGTTGCAACAGGCCGGGGCCTGGCCGTGGACATGGTGGTGGCCCCACATCCCCAACCACATGCACAGCCGCTGCGCAATGGAGGGGAAAGGGCACGGGGGGAGGCAGCCCGTACACAGCTAGTGGCTAATTACTTCACATAGAAATCACACCCCTGTGGAGTGCACACTGCCCTGGCACATTCCATCTGACAATCAATGATGACTCAACCTGACACTGATCCTGAATGTCTGGAGAATGAACCGTGAAAACCATATCAGCCTGAGATTGTTCCTCCTGGAAGTGTCACAATGTGTGCATCCCTACCCACACAGACACCACCAATGCAGTTTTGTGAAGTAACACATTCAAGCAGCTAAAATGAATACCCACTTGCAAAATGCAACAAGAGGACAGTGCCATGTCAGCCAACCCATCCCCAGCACCGCCACACGACACACCGTGCCATGTCATGCTATTTGCAGGTAAACAAAGTAATCCCCACAACATGACACTAGTGTCACAATGTAGAGTGTCCCTAATTGAAACTTGCAACACCTGAAATGCTCACAGTAATGCAGGACCAACAACAAACTTGAGCAGGTACTACCATTAACATGACATCACAAATGTTATATATTAGTAGTCTCACCACCTGGAAATGCCTGCACTCCCACCACTACCAACTATGCAGTGTTGGCGCCATGTAGAGTTGTAGGTGCACTGCTGCCAACATGGACCCCATCTCCAGACTAGAGGGCCTTGTGTAGACATGAGGAAGGGACCTGCAAATTGGGAGGTAGACACAGATGATGAGTTACACATCAATGCAACATGCAGTGTACAACACAACAGCAATATGCACTAGGAATGTATACACAGTATTGACTAGACTACCCATACATGTAGTGGGAGTCCAATGTCACCATGTACGTCAATGTCACTTGGGCAAACCCTATGCAAGCCCATGGAAACGGGAAGCAGGAGGGGTGTGTGTGACTCAAACCCAAGCATCTGAACCAAATACATGACAAGCCTGCATGTGCCCAGCCACAATGCTGCGTATGCCCACAGGAACCACGGAAGGCAACAAATTGTCCCAAAAAAATTGGGAAAAATTATTTAGAAATTAAAAATAAAAATAAAAATAAAAATAAAAATAAAAATAAAAATCAAAAATAAAAATAAAAATCAAAAATAAAAATTAAAAATAAAAATAAAAATCAAAAATAAAAATCAAAAATAAAAATTAAAAATGGCCATTGATGGGCCCGGGGGGGTTTGGGAGGCCACCCAGGAGGTCCGAGGACAGGGTGCACACCAAAACCCACCTGTGTGGGTCCTGGGAAAAAAAAACACCTCCATGGGCTCATGGCCCACACGGCTACCCTATTGTGGGAGTATCACTGCTGTCGCTATTATCACCCTGTGCAGCTGCATCCGGAGGTGGTTGCACTATGGGAGGCAGCCCACGCAAGGCCCTAGTCTGCTCCTCCATGGCTGCAAGCATGCGGGTGTGGTAGGTCTGGTTCTGGAGGATGAGTGTGCGGAGGTCCCCATGCAACAACTCACGGGATGCCCGGACCTCCGCCCTCATTGCCTGCATCTCAGCTGAGAGCGTACGGGTGAGACGCTCCAGCTGCTGTTCTGTCCTTTGGTGTGTTGAAGCCTCAAGCTCAACAAGAGTCGTCCTGAGGTGAAGGAGCTCCTGCCTCAGGGCTTCCCTGTGGGCCTGGGACTCAATGGAGATGGCCTCCTGCAGAGTCGCCAGTGCCGCCCGCCTGTCCCTGTTGGACACCAACATGTCCTCCCTGTGTGACTGGCAGATGGAGTTGGTTGCCTGCTCTAGTCGCTCCAACAGCCTTTCAGGGGGGACAATGGAAGTGGCCACCCTATCCATGGCCTGAGCCATCATCTCGGATGATGCTGCCTGTTGTGTTGCCATACCGTAAATGGATTGCTCCCATGCGGTATTGCCAGGTGGCGTACGGCCACCACGTCGGCGGGCACCACACCTGTCTGGGGCAAGGCGAACTGCGCCTTGCTGTGCCGGCACTGCCTGAGGCTGCAGGACTGCATTCCCCCTCTGATCTGCTGGCCCAGGAACAGGATCAGATGTCGCGAAGTGTGACCCTGCATCCGCAACCACCAAAGGCGTAGCTGCCAACACTGACATCCCCATTGAGGGTTCTGACCCTGGTGCAGGTGGGTGGGACAGAACAGAATCCCTCCCTGGAACACTCACCTGCGACGGCACGTAGGTCTCATCCAAATCAACACCTGAGTACAGCTCGGGGGAGGTGCAGCCAGAGACACCCCTTGAGAGCATGACCTGCAGCACTTGTGGGTTCTCACCCACCACCACACCACGTCCCTCACTGGTGGTTGGTCGGCCCTCGGACCCCTCCTGGGTCTGCACCATCTCCACAACCCCAGCAGTATCAGGTGCGTCTTCCCCTGCAAAGACATAAAAACAAAGAAATGGAAACAGGCATTAGCACCATGGCACACAATGAGGGCTGAGAAGCAAGACAACCAGTACTTGATTGACACATGTCTCACATGACTAAAACCCTCCCATGCATGCACCCTCACTGCATATGAAGGGCAGGCAAATGGCACACACTGATGACACCAAGATGGAAGATGAACACATTTTCTGCATGCTGCCTGGCAGTGGCATCACACATTGGCCTGTGATTGCCAGGTGAAACACACATGCCATCACACAGATGGCATGTACCATTGCTATTGAGTGAAGATGGAGAGGAGGGCAGCACCTATTCATTCAGTCCAGTTCCCGCATGTAATAGCTTTTCTAATTCTAACAGGTCAGATTTTTCACCTGGAGCTGCCAGTCCGAAATGGTCCAATTGCACAGGGACATGTGTGAACAAATGATATCCAGGTAACAAAGTCACTCCACTTTACCATAGCCATGTCAGACATGTGACTAGTGGACTGCAACATGCCTAGTAAAAGTGGTGGAATGCAAACAATCTGACTGAATGAACAGTGAAAAATAAGCAACAATGTTGTGGCAAGGTGACACTTCAAGGGCAACTGGCGTGCAGTTGGGCTAGATGTCTACTGTTGGCAGAAGGGATACTGCTATGGCCAAATGCAGCTGCGCAGGATGTATTGCATGAAGCACATGGCTGACCCATACGACTCAGGCGCACACACTCTCACCTGGCACACAAACAGAAGCCCTCACACACACACCATGCACATGGATGACACACACATGCATGTGCACTCACCGGACAATGCCTCGTAATCAGCCAGATCTCCCACGCCTTGGATCTGTTCCTCCGTGACGTAGGTCCCAGCGACTGACTCATGTGGAGTGAGTTCCATGTCTACTACTGGAGACCCACCTCCAGTCACTAGAGTTGCGGCATGACTTGAGGCCAGCTTACTCTTTGCCCTGCGCTTTAGGTAATTCCAGCGCTTATAGCAATCATTGGCTGTGCGCCTCACGATTCCAAGGGCACTTACGATGTCCGCAACGGTCTGCCAGTGTGCCTGGCGTTGTGCAGGTGTGGTCTTGGATCCTGCAACAATGACCATCTCGTTGTCATGTGCGGACACATACTCGACAAGTGCATTCAGTTCGTCATCCGTGAAGCTGGGCTTCCTGGACGGGCCGGACTGTGTAGCCGTGTCTGGGGCATCAGCCTGTGCCGGACGAGCACTCTTCCTCTTCCGATTGGAAGGTGGTGGTGATCCTGAGTGTCCTGCGCCGCTCTGGACACTAGGGGCAGGAGCCCTGGTGGACTCTGTATGAGGAGTGTGGGATTGCACACTCAGCATGGGAGTTGGTGCAGGCATTGGCTCTAGTGTGATGGTGCCTGGGGAATGTCAGCAGCATGGACTAGGACCGACACTGTCCTGGCTGGGTGTGTGAGGGCTGGGGTGGATGGAGCCGCAGCTGCCCCTGCAGCCTCTCCGCCCTGCCTACTTGGTGCAGCAGATGACCTTGCTGCCCCAGATGCACGTGGCATGGTGACATCAACTTGCACCAGCGCACGTGTCATAGGCCTGCTGACCTGGAAGTCAGCCATGGAGTCAGCCAGGTCTGGTGCCACAATGGGCTGGTCCAACAAGGGCTGAGCATGGATGGTGTCAGCCACATCAGCCTCAACGGGAGGGGGGGGGATTATGGGTGCCCTTGACTGGTCCTCTACACATGGGGGGACAGTACAAAAAAGGTTCACCCTGCAAGTAACGACCACGTCCCCTACCGGATCCACCACGGCCACCACTTGTGGCTCTTCCACCTTTGCCACCCTTACGGAATCCTCGCCTCCCAGCCAAGGCACTGATGTAAATGTGCGTATGGGAGTGGCTGTAAACTATTGTCCTGGGCAATTGGGGGTCAAAGGGGTTGGGTACCAGATGGTAATTGTACCCTAGTGCTCTTGCAAGGCTGATTGTAACCCCTGGGGAAAGATGACGGGTCACGCTACGCAGAGGAGCCCCAAAAAAGGGAGATGACGTGCACGCAACCCCTCCTAGACCACGTGTGCAGAAAGAAAAACCTGCACTACGCTGTGGCACCCAGTAACACAAGAATGAACGTATGCGTGTCACACGCAGCCTAGAATGACCTCTGAAGGGGTAGGCTACACACGGGGCAAGCACAGATGTTAGATACGTGCGTGACTCACCGTCTGCCAAGTAAAAGAGCGTGAAAAAGGAGCGCGTTTGGTTGGCAACACCCCCGCCAAAAGAAGATTTGTACGCTGTCTGAGGAGACAGGACAACAGTAGAAGGGAACACTGTTTGAGGGAACAGGCCCAGGTAAACCAGTAAAAGAGAAAAAAGAGAAAAAGCTGTCAGAGGTAACAGGGAATACGAACTTGAAACGCCGTGAAGTAAATCGCGTGTGAAACGACAAGAAGTACAGAATTCACCCACTCGCTCTCCACGAAAAGCACGTACAAGGAAATGGTGTTCTACACGTACCTTTTATACAGGCCCACACGTCCAGCGTCACTTACGCGGCGTGTACGCGCTAGGGCCATTTCCACCAATTACACGCTTTGTCACTTATGCGTGTAGGGCCATTTCCACCAATTACACGCTTTGTCACTTCTGCGTGTAGGGCCATTTCCACCAATCACACGCGATGAGACTCTGACGTGCTGTCCAATTACACGCGATGACACTCTGACGTGCAGTCTTTCCACGTGTGCTCTGTCATCACGTGCTGTGTGGGAAACACCCGTGCGGGTCACGTCACAGACGCGCTTACGCGCTGAGGGCCTTTGGTCCACTGGAATCGCGTATGCGTGCTGACGCGCTTACGCGCTAAGGGCCTTTCCTCGATTTTCACGCTGACGTGCAGGATTTTCACGTGCCAAATCACTCCGTACCAAGCTGGCCACGCGTAAGCACACGGAAGACCACGCTCCTGCCCAGAAGGCCGAACTACTGCCCCCCAGAGCCCCGAGCACGCTCCCACCTGCCATCTGCTGCTGCCTGACTGCCTGCTGCCCACGTGCACTGCCATTTGCTGCCTGCACATCAGCCAGGGGTGCTGTTGCTGTGACCACCCCTGCTGGAACCGAAGACTCCCGACTGGGATTTCATCGCTCCACAGCCCAGCCCCAGGACCCAGTTGCCCACCCATTCCTGCCTCTGGGGTTGTCATGTCGGGGCAAACACCATCTGTGACCACTGACAACCCCCGGCCAGAGAGGCAGAGGGGCACCAGCTTCAGTGTTACCGAAGTTGGTGTCCTGGTGGAGCAAGTCCTGGGGCAGTATGATGCCCTCTCCGGAAGTTCCCGCGCCGACAAGGAAGGACGGACTCGGATCTGGACTGACATCGTGACTGCCATCGACGCGGAGGGGGTGGCAGTCTGGGACTTACAACATGTCAGGAAGCGCTGGGAGGACTTCAGGTCCAGGACCCTGAACAAGGCCCGGCGCCTCTTGAAGGCAGCGGATGCCAAGGGGCGCCGGGGCCACTTGTCGGAAGAACATATGAGGGTCCTGGAACGCATATCCCCAGCGCTCCACGTCCAGGTCCTGGAGAAGCAGACCCGTCTGGAGTCGAGCGGTGAGTGTACATGCATCCTGATTGTGAGCAGTGCGTGTGGTGATTATTCAGTATTGTGCAGGTTGCACATCTGTTTGTATGGGGTCGAGTATGGGTGGGGGTGTGCAGGGCCGTGGGGCTGACACATGCGAGGGCTGTAATGTGTGAGACATGGATGGTGCTTGTGTGTGTAGGCTTGCATGGCAAATGCAGTTGTGCGTGCACACATGTTTGGATGAATGTGTATGTAAGTAGACATGTCCGTGATGTCACGCATGTATGTTGTTTTCGGCTGCATGTATGAGCACTGTGTACATGTGCATGTGTGTGTATTTGACAAGGGTGCAACAGTGATGCAACATGGATGCATGTGACAGCGGTATGTGGAAGCCTGATTGGCAGATGTGACATGGATGCCCGTCTGAACAGTGCGACACTTGGCAGAGGTGTACACATGCATGCAAGTGTGGTGGTGTGTGTACATGTGTGGTGCACTTCCTGTGTTGCATGTGATGTCTGGCTCCCCTTTGGCTGCTGATGCTGTTGTATGTGTAGGGATGGTGCTGGCAGTTGCGATATGGCTGTGGTATGGCTCATGTGTGCGAGTTGCAATGACATGTGTGTTGGGGATTGTGATGACATGTCTGAGGTTTGCCAATGCCACTCATGTGCAACTGTCATGTGTGTATGTGTCCATTGTACAGTGCCCTGATGCCTGTGTTTTGTTTCTCCCTGTCTGCAGCGTCAACTGATGAAGAGGGCGGAGAAGGTGCTGTGGAGCACAGCGGCGGGGATCCGACCGCCAGCCGGAGACGCAAGGCCCGGCTCCCCTCCCGTGTTGTCATCTCGTCGGGGAGTGAGGAGTCCGGTGCCGCGTCCCTGGCCACAGCTGCCGGGGGGAGGTCCAAGAGGCGGAGGTTGCAGTTGGACTCCTCGGCAGCATAAGGGGCAGCTGGGACCCCACAGGGCCCAACAGGGGAAGATGGCATGGAGTCATGGTGGGGGGTTTGGTGGAGGAGGAGGCCGTGCAAGCACCAGAGACGGGGTCTGGAGGTAGGGATCCCACTGGTGCTAGTGGTGCAGTGCAGGACCAGGGACAGGAGGCAGCACAGGCCGCCGCGGAGGTGCCTGTGTGCAATCCTGTCCCTGATCCTGTCCCTGCATCATCTTGCACCAGCAGGGATGCCTACGTCCAGACCCGTTTTCAGGCAGGGGATGAGCTGACGTCAACTGTCCTTCCTCTGCCTGCGGACGTGGCCATCCAGGTCCGGGTTGAGCCTGTCCTGGCTGGTGTGGCGTTGCGTCAACGGGCCATGCGAGGTGACCTGCAGTCTTTTCATGGAGAGACTGCCGTCATCTCGAATGGCTCATTGACCACGTCAGCCTGCTGGGACAGGTCACCCAGGCCGGATTCGTCCGTATGATGGGGCTTGCTCCGACCCCCTCCTCAACTGGACCCCCTACGCGCCAGTCGTCCTCTGTGCCATCTTCCCACCCATCAGTCACCTGGGTGCCCTGTGGAGCTGCCTCTGACGGTGCGGCCAGGCTGGTGGAGGAGGCATCCCTGCCACAGTCGGGAGTCGAAGGTCCAGCAGGGGTGGCCACATCAACAACTGCACCCCAGCCAGCGGAGGATGTGCAGGCAGCAGGAGGCAGTGCACGGGCAGAGGCAGAGCAGCAGCAGCAACATGGTGGGAGACATGAAGGCTTGGGGCCTTCGACATCGGAGGGGCAGGCATCGGCCGGAGGGCAGGAGGACCCAGGACAAAGAGTGTCTTCCGTGTGGCAGCGGTTGGGCCACGCCATAGGTGCGGAGCGGCGGCGGGCGGAAGAGGCGCGGCTCACAATGGTCAGGGCGGAGAACTCCATGCGGAGGGCCCTGAGGCGGGCCGAGTGTCTCGAGGCAATCCGCAGGGGGTTGGAGGAGGACACAGCGTTGTCCCTGCGGACCCTCGGGGCCATGGAACTGGACCGCCTCCGGGACATCGAACAGGAGTTCGATGATGCCCTGGCCCGGAACACCACGGAGTGAGCCGCTGGACTTGCCCGCCGCCTTTGTATATAGTTCTTTAGTTTTAGGTTTCCTTTGTTTCTTATTATGATTTGGAGTCGACGGACACTGCTCCACTTTTTGTATATAGTTGATTTTTAGTAGTTTTTTAGTAGGTTTCCTTTGTTCAGTTGGGCTCATGGACCCTTGGTAGTTTTTTACATAGTTCTTTATTGCATAGAGATTTTTTTACATTTGAATTTGGATGACATTTTTTTGGATTCTGATTTGCAGTTTTTTTTTTTATACGGACATGCAGCTTATTTTTTCTCATTCCCATTGTAGTTTGTTTCGTTTCTTTAGCATTCTTTATTTTTTTCAATACATTTTTGTTTTCATACTTCACTGTGTGGTATCATCTCATTGGTTTCATGCATGTTATGTTGGGTGTTTTCCCATTCAATTGCAACCATTGTGTGTGACGGACATGGGTTCATTAGCTTCATGAACATTGGGGGTGTAACATGTAATTTCCATTTCCATGTAGGTGAATGGGTTACTTGGTAGGGCTTTTTGGCTGTGGAGGCTGACCATAACGCACATGATTGGGGATTGTGAGGATCTGGTGGAGGGTGCCCCTGGTGGCTGGGGGGTGGGGGTGGTGGGAGACATGAGTGGGGGCCTGGTGGAGGCTGCCCCTGCACTGCTGGGGGGTGGGGGTGGTGGTAGACATGAGTGGGGGCCTGGTGGAGGGTGCCCCTGCACTGCTGGGGGGTGGGGGTGGTGGTAGACATGAGTGGGGGCCTGGTGGAGGGTGCCCCTGCACTGTTGGGGGGTGGGGGTGGTGGTAGACATGAGTGGGGCCTGGTGGAGGCTGCCCCTGCACTGCTGGGGGGTGGGGGTGGTGGGAGACATGTGTGGGGGCCTGGTGGAGGGTGCCCCTGGTGGCTGGGGGTGGTGGTAGACATGAGTGGGGGCCTGGTGGAGGGTGCCCCTGCACTGCTGGGGTGTGGGGGTGGTTTTAGACATGAGTGGGGGCCTGGTGGAAGCTGCCCCTGCACTGCTGGGGGGGGTGGTGGGAGACATGAGTGGGGGCCTGGTGGAGGGTGCCCCTGGTGGCTGGGGGTGGTGGTAGACATGAGTGGGGGCCTGGTGGAGGGTGCCCCTGCACTGCTGGGGGGTGGGGGTGGTGGTAGACATGAGTGGGGGCCTGGTGGAGGCTTCCCCTGCACTGCTGGGGGGTGGGGGTGGTGGGAGACATGAGTGGGGGCCTGGTGGAGGGTGCCCCTGGTGGCTGGGGGGTGGGGGTGGTGGTAGACATGAGTGGGGGCCTGGTGGAGGGTGTCCCTGGTGGCTGGGGGGTGGGGGTGGTGGTAGACATGAGTGGGGGCCTGGTGGAGGCTGCCCCTGCACTGCTGGGGGGTGGGGGTGGTGGGAGACATGAGTGGGGGCCTGGTGGAGGGCGCCCCTGCACTGCTGGGTAGTGGGGGTGGTGGGAGACATGGGTGGGGGCCTGGTGGAGGCTGCACATGGTGGCAGGGGGGTGGGGGTGGTGGTAGACATGAGTGGGGGCCTGGTGGAGGCTGCCCCTGCACTGCTGGGGGGTGGGGGTGGTGGGAGACATGGGTGGGGGCCTGGTGGAGGGTGCCCATGGTGGCAGGGGGGTGGGGGTGGTGGGAGACATGAGTGGGGGCCTGGTGGAGGCTGCCCATGGTGGCAGGGGGATGGGGGTGGTGGGAGACATGAGTGCGGGCCTGGTGGAGGCTGCCCCTGCACTGCTGGGGTGGGGGTGTTGGGAGACATGAGTGGGGGCCTGGTGGAGGGTGCCCCTGGTGGCTGGGGGGTGGGGGTGGTGGGAGACATGGGTGGGGGCCTGGTGGAGGCTGCCCCTGCACTGCTGGGGGGTGGGGGTGGTGGGAGACATGAGTGGGGGCCTGGTGGAGGGTGCCCCTGGTGGCTGGGGGGTTGGGGTGGTGGTAGACATGAGTGGGGGCCTGGTGGAGGGTGCCCCTGCACTGCTGGGGGGTGGGGGTGGTGGTAGACATGAGTGGGGGCCTGGTGGAGGCTGCCCCTGCACTGCTGGGGGGTGGGGGTGGTGGGAGACATGAGTGGGGGCCTGGTGGAGGGTGCCCCTGCACTGCTGGGGGGTGGGGGTGGTGGGAGACATGGGTGGGGGCCTGGTGGAGGCTGCCCATGGTGACAGGGGGGTGGGGGTGGTGGGAGACATGAGTGGGGGCCTGGTGGAGGCTGCCCCTGCACTGCTGGGGGGTGGGGGTGGTGGGAGACATGAGTGGGGGCCTGGTGGGGGCTGCCCATGGTGGCAGGGGGGTGGGGGTGGTGGGAGACATGAGTGGGGGCCTGGTGGAGGGTGCCCCTGCACTGCTGGGGGGTGGGGGTGGTGGGAGACATGAGTGGGGGACTGGTGGGGGCTGCCCATGGTGGCAGGGGGGTGGGGGTGGTGGGAGACATGAGTGGGGGCCTGGTGGAGGGTGCCCCTGGTGGCTGGGGGGTGGGGGTGGTGGGAGACATGGGTGGGGGCCTGGTGGAGGCTGCCCCTGCACTGCTGGGGGGTGGGGGTGGTGGGAGACATGAGTGGGGGCCTGGTGGAGGGTGCCCCTGGTGGCTGGGGGGTGGGGGGGTGGGAGACATGGGTGGGGGCCTGGTGGAGGCTGCCCCTGGTGGCTGGGGGGTGGGGGTGGTGGGAGACATGAGTGGGGGCCTTGTGGAGGCTGCCCCTGCACTGCTGGGGGGTGAGGGTGGTGGTAGACATGAGTGGGGGCCTGGTGGAGGGTGCCCCTGCACTGCTGGGGGGTGGGGGTGGTGGTAGACATGAGTGGGGGCCTGGTGGAGGCTGCCCCTGCACTGCTGGGGGGTGGGGGTGGTGGGACACATTAGTGGGGGCCTGGTGGAGGGTGCCCCTGCACTGCTGGGGGGTGGGGGTGGTGGGAGACATGGGTGGGGGCCTGGTGGAGGCTGCCCATGGTGGCAGGGGGGTGGGGGTGGTGGGAGACATGAGTGGGGGCCTGGTGGAGGCTGCCCCTGCACTGCTGGGGGGTGGGGGTGGTGGGAGACATGAGTGGGGGCCTGGTGGGGGCTGCCCATGGTGGCAGGGGGTGGGGGTGGTGGGATCACATGAGTGGGGGCCTGGTGGAGGGTGCCCCTGCACTGCTGGGGGGTGGGGGTGGTGGGAGACATGAGTGGGGGCCTGGTGGAGGCTGCCCCTGCACTGCTGGGGGGTGGGGGTGGTGGGAGACATGAGTGGGGGCCTGGTGGAGGCTGCCCCTGCACTGCTGGGGGGTGGGGGTGGTGGGAGACATGAGTGGGGGCCTGGTGGAGGGTGCCCCTGCACTGCTGGGGGGTGGGGGTGGTGGGAGACATGAGTGGGGGCCTGGTGGAGGGTGCCCCTGGTGGCTGGGGGGTAGGGGTGGTGGGAGACATGAGTGGGGGCCTGGTGGAGGGTGCCCCTGTTGGCTGGGGGGTGGGGGTGGTGGGAGACATGAGTGGGGGCCTGGTGGAGGCTGCCCCTGCACTGCTGGGGGTGGGGCTGGTGGGAGACATGAGTGGGGGCCTGGTGGAGGGTGCCCCTGGTGGCTGGGGGGTGGGGGTGGTGGGAGACATGGGTGGAGGCCTGGTGGAGGCTGCCCCTGCAATGCTGGGGGGTGGGGGTGGTGGGAGACATGAGTGGGGGCCTGGTGGGGGCTGCCCATGTTGGCAGGTGGGTGGGGGTGGTGGGACACATGAGTGGGGGCCTGGTGGAGGGTGCCCCTGGTGGCTGGGGGGTGGGGGTGGTGGGAGACATGAGTGGGGGCCTGGTGGAGGCTGCCCCTGCACTGCTGGGGGGTGGGGGTGGTGGTAGACATGAGTGGGGGCCTGGTGGAGGGTGCCCCTGCACTGCTGGGGGGTGGGGGTGGTGGTAGACATGAGTGGGGGCCTGGTGGAGGGTGCCCCTGCACTGCTGGGGGGTGGGGGTGGTGGTAGACATGAGTGGGGGCCTGGTGGAGGGTGCCCCTGGTGGCTGGGGGGTGGGGGCGGTGGGAGACATGAGTGGGGGCCTGGTGGAGGGTGCCCCTGGATGCTGGGGGGTGGGGGTGGTGGGAGACATGAGTGGGGGCCTGGTGGAGGGTGCCCCTGGTGGCTTGGGGGTGGGGGTGGTGGGAGACATGAGTGGGGGCCTGGTGGAGGGAGCCCCTGGATGCTGGGGGGTGGGGGTGGTGGGAGACATGAGTGGGGCCCTGGTGGAGGCTGCCCCTGCACTGCTGGGGGGTGGGGGTGGTGGGAGACATGGGTGGGGGCCTGGTGGAGGCTGCCCATGGTGGCATTCGGGTGGGGGTGGTGGGAGACATGAGTGGGGGCCTGGTGGAGGCTGCCCCTGCACTGCTGGGGGGTGGGGGTGGTGGGAGACATGAGTGGGGGCCTGGTGGGGGCTGCCCATGGTGGCAGGGGGGTGGGGGTGGTGGGAGACATGAGTGGGGGCCTGGTGGAGGGTGCCCCTGCACTGCTGTGGGGTGGGGGTGGTGGGAGACATGAGTGGGGGCCTGGTGGAGGCTGCCCCTGCACTGCTGGGGGGTGGGGGTGGTGGGAGACATGAGTGGGGGCCTGGTGGAGGCTGCCCCTGCACTGCTAGGGGGTGGGGGGGTGGTGGGAGACATGAGTGGGGGCCTGGTGGAGGCTGCCCCTGCACTGCTGGGAGGTGGGGGTGGTGGGAGACATGAGTGGGGGCCTGGTGGAGGGTGCCCCTGGTGGCTGGGGGGTGGGGGTGGTGGGAGACATGAGTGGGGACCTGGTGGAGGGTGCCCCTGGTGGCTGGGGGGTGGGGGTGGTGGGAGACATGGGTGGGGGCCTGGTGGAGGCTGCCCCTGCACTGCTGGGGGGTGGGGGTGGTGGGAGACATGAGTGGGGGCCTGGTGGAGGGTGCCCCTGGTGGCTGGGGGGTGGGGTGGTGGGAGACATGGGTGGGGGCCTGGTGGAGGCTGCCCCTGCACTGCCGGGGGTGGGGGTGGTGGGAGATATGAGTGGGGGCCTGGTGGGGGCTGCCCATGGTGGCAGGGGGGTGGGGGTGGTGGGAGACATGAGTGGGGGCCTGGTGGAGGATGCCCCTGGTGGCTGGGGGGTGGGGGTGGTGGGAGACATGAGTGGGGGCCTGGTGGAGGCTGCCCCTGCACTGCTGGGGGGTGGGGGTGGTGGTAGACATGAGTGGGGGCCTGGTGGAGGGTGCCCCTGCACTGCTGGGGGGTGGTGGTAGACATGAGTGGGGGCCTGGTGGATGGTGCCCCTGCACTGCTGGGGGGTGGGGGTGGTGGTAGACATGAGTGGGGGCCTGGTGGAGGCTGCCCCTGCACTGCTGGGGGGTGGGGGTGGTGGGAGACATGAGTGGGGGCCTGGTGGAGGGTGCCCCTGGTGGCTGGGGGGTGGGGGTGGTGGGAGACATGGGTGGGGGCCTGGTGGAGGCTGCCCCTGCACTGCTGGGGGGTGGGGGTGGTGGGAGACATGAGTGGGGGCCTGGTGGGGGCTGCCCATGGTGGCAGGGTGGTGGGGGTGGTGGGAGACATGAGTGGGGGCCTGGTGGAGGGTGCCCCTGGTGGCTGGGGGGTGGGGGTGGTGGGAGACATGCATTGTTGATCAGTAGTGCAAGGTGACATGTGGGTTGGCTGGGGGGCATGCCCATGGTGGATGGGCTGCCTGCGGGACATGAGCAGGGGTGCAGGGTAGTCCCCCGTGGTGTGGGCTGCCTGCAGGGGCCGTGGAGGTTGTGGAGCGTACACCTGGGAGGACCCACACGGCCAATTCACGTGTGGTACTCCCCAGAACCCCTGAAATACACATACCCTGCTGAAATCGCGTGTGGAACTTCCCGCACACCCCTGAAATACACGTACCCTGATGAAATCGCGTGTGGAACTTCCCGCGCACCCCTGAAATACACATACCCTGCTGAAATCGCGTGTGGACATTCCCGCGCACCCCTGAAATACACGTACCCTGATGAAATCGCGTGTGGAACTTCCCGCGCACCCCTGAAATACACATACCCTGCTGAAATCGCGTGTGGACATACCCGCGCACCCCTGAAATACACGTACCCTGCTCGCACTGGGCCAATCGCGTGTGGAACTTCCCACGCACCCCTGCAATACACGTACCCTGATGAAATCGCGTGTGGAACTTCCCGCGCACCCCTGAAATACACATACCCTGCTGAAATCGTGTGTGGACATTCCCGCGCACCCCTGAAATACACGTACCCTGCTCGCACTGGGCCAATCGCGTGTGGAACTTCCCGCGCACCCCGGAAATACACGTACCCTGCTGAAATCGCGTGTGGAACTTCCCGTGCACCCCTGAAATACACATACCCTGCTGAAATCGCGTGTGGAACTTCCCGCGCACCCCTGAAATACACGTACCCTGCTTGCACGGGGCCAATCGCGTGTGGAACTTCCCGCGCACCCCTGAAATACACGTACCCTGCTTGCACGGGACCAATCGCGTGTGGAACTTCCCGCGCACCCCTGAAATACACGTACCCTGCTCGCACTGGGCCAATCGCGTGTGGAACTTCCCGCACACCCCTGAAATACACGTACCCTGATGAAATCGCGTGTGGAACTTCCCGCGCACCCATGAAATACACATACCCTGCTGAAATCGCGTGTGGAACTTCCCGCGCACACCTGAAATCCACGTACACGGCCACATCGCGTCTGGAACTTCCCGCGCACCCCTGAAATCCACGTACCCGGCCAAATCGTGTGTGAGACTTCCCGCGCACCCCGGTATACACACACACGTATTTTTTGTCAGTGGGTGTCCGTGTTTGTGGGTACCCCTTTGCATGTCATTTGTCCTGGAGGGCCACAGTATAGGACATTCATCATGGCAGTATATAGGTGCTATTTGTTGGCGCACCTTTTGGCACACATTTCTTACAGCCGCAGAGACGCTACCGCCTGCTTTCTTGTGGCGGTCGTGTTTGTGCCTGTGCGCTGGTTTGAGCGTGCGCTTTTTTGCCCTATTCTATTCCATGAATACGTGTTGTAGGCGAGCGTGTGGGCGTTCCGCGCACTTGTGCCCTGCACTTCCCCCGTGATGCCCACGTTTTGGCAAGTTGTTCCCCATTCCGAGTGTTACGCCCGTGTTCCGCCTACTTTTGTTGCGTGCGCCGCGCTATGTGCGATTTTCGCTGTGGCCTGTGCGATTTTCGCTGTGACCTGGCGCACGCAGTTAGATGGCCTGTGCGCCAATGTGCGCCGCACTTTTTTATCGCACATCCGCTGGTTTTCTCGCGCACGGCCTTCCATGAATCGATGTGCGCTGCTTTTCGTGCGATTTTCGCACTTGCACTGCAATTTTCGCTATTCCACTGCGATTCGCACGTTTTTGCCCACTTGCGCCGCGCTAATTATTCCATGAATCGGCCTCTGAATCTTTAGTTCCGGTGATCCAATCTTGGGTTTGTCAGTTAGTAGGGATTCTCTTGAGATTGCTTTAGCTTTATTGTAGCAGTTTTAATGTTGTTGGATCCATAACCTCTCTGTTTAAATTTTGAAACAGTTTTTTTTCACGTTTTCTTGGAAGGTGAGTTGTGTGCTGCAATTTCTTTTAATCCTTAAGATCTCCCCATAAGGAATATTGTAAATAGTGTGTCTTGAGTGATGAGATGAAGCAAAAGGGAGACTATTTCCAGCTGATGGTTTTGTAAATAGTTTAGATTGGATCTGGTCATCCTCCACAAATAATTCAAAATCCAAAAATTCAGTATTGGTTGAACAGGTTGTTTTTGTAAATGATAGGTTGAATATATTATTGTTCAAATGAGTAACATAAATCTCAAGTTGCTGAAGATCTCCTTCCCAGATCATTAGAATATCATCAATGAAACAACCCCAGAATCGTATGTAATTGGCAAAACTGGGGCATTTCCAAGCATGTTGTATCTCAAATAGTCCCATAAACAAGTGTGCATAAGATGGGGCAAACCTTCATGCAACCTTATCTCTCCAGCACTGCGTATGTCTCACTGGCTCCCCCTCCCCACCAGGATCATATTAAAAACTGCATGTATCACCTACAAATCAGTCTCAAATGAAAAACCAACATACTTGCTGATCAAACTCCACACCTCCGGAGGCTCTCAGACCTCACATAGCAAAAATGTCAAATGATTGGCGTCCAAGCTATCCAGCAAAGAGAGTACTCACAAGCAGTCCTTCTCCTGCCACGCCTTGACCATCTTGAACTCAATCCCGATAGAGGCTCACAATTCCCCTACCATTCTCCAGTTCTGTAAAACACTAAAAACGTGGCTCTTTCAACAATACCTGCAGGAGGAATAAAAATCCCTCTTTCCCTCCACCAACAGTACTGCATTACTGTATACAATGGTCCTTGTGTGTGCCCACTTGTTGCACATAAGACTGTATTGACTTCTGTAGGCTTGCAATGAATTCAAACATTTAGATTGATGCTCCTCATGTATAATTACAGATCAACAATGGAATTGGAGTGGAAATGAGTGTTAGTGTGATGCTTTACTCATTCATATTGAGCATGTTCACCAATTTATTTTGGCTGATTGACCCATTCTATATGACTAAAATGTCGTCCATGTATTATGGTTTTAAACACTACATGTTCCATATAAAACTCCAGTTTCCAACCATGAATGTTCAATTTCTTAGTAAGCTGGGAAGACCAGAGAAGGGCATATTTTTCTCCCATTGTTAGTCATCATATTTATCTTGAGAAACATTTGTTCAAAGTAAAAATGTTGTGTTTCATATTTAGTTCTAACATTGGTAAGGCTTGAATTTCTTTTGACAACATGCTTCTTTAGTGTTGGATTGCCACCCTATCATCCATGTTTATGGGATGTTGTTGTCATAGTGTACATGAGTGCATAATTGTGATTTTAAACTGAAACTAAATGTTACATTCTACTTATTTTGTATTTATTGTGCATTTGGTTTACAAAAAACCTTAAACACAGCAATCAACAAACATTAATCATATAATTCATCAAATATATAAATATATATCAGTGAAAAAAACTTTGTTAAAGGGATGTTATGTTTAAGTTGCGCTACTAAAAACCTTTGAATTTCAGTGAAAAAAACTTTGTTAAAGGGACGTTATGGTTCCAAGTAATACCGAAAAACCCCTGAAATTCACCAGTTATGGTAAGCTAAGCTACCATAACTCGCACCACCACCGTGCACTGCTAAGACTAACACCCAGGACATCAAAGATGACATCACAAATGTCACTTCATAGCAGCCGCATTCTCTGTGAGAGAGCATTTTTATGCCTAAAATGTACATTTGGGGTACAATTTCTGTGATAGTGTTTTGTCAGATGATATGTCATCCCAGAGGTCCTGAATTTCCGTTTTCTCTGCTTTGGTTAAGTAGGCTGTAACATATCGTGCAACTGCAGTAGAATTGTCTACAATGTACTGCACATCTATGTTTGCATTCCATAGGAGGGCAATGATTTAGCTTACCATAACTGGCGAATTTCTGGGGTTTTTCGATTTTACTTGAAACCATAATGTCCCTTTAACAAAGTTTATTCATTGAATATATATATATGTATATGTAAAAGAACACATACAAACATTTAAAGAAAAACACTTAAAAAGATACATGTAAATTCCAATATAATATCTAAAACAAATTCAACTCAATTAAAAGAAGATATATTTCATTTTGAAACTTTAAAAAGTACAATTATGTAACCTTCATGGCTTTTTCCCAAACATAAAGCGGTCGTCAAAATGGATTCTGCACAATATATTGTAGTTCACAATTGATTGGTGTATATAAAATCCATATTTGCTACCAGGGAACCATAGCCTTTCTAATATATATTAATTAGGTCCCCACAGGCAGCAAGAATATGTCTTGATGTTTCAATATCAATTTTGCAGAATCTGCAAAGTTGCTCCTTATTGTGAATGTCCGTCCAGCCACCAATATATTAATTTATGGGTAGAATATTAAATCTTAAATATACCATGAAACGTTTTAATTGTAGACTGCTTTAATTAGGTAGCTCCGAGGAGAGTTAAAATGGAAACCCTGTGTTGCAAATGTGGCATCATTTTTCTTTTGGTGCAGGTAGGAAAGGCTGGAATTATATCCCATGTAATGGTTTTTGGTTTCATGTCTTTAGCACTAGTGGGGGAGGTAACCAGATCTTGCAGGAAAGGTCCTATTGCCGAAAGGTAGTTAGCCATTGTTGTCTGAATATCTAGGAAAAGAGAACCCAGAGAATGTTTAAAATATTGATGAGCAATATGGCCTAACAATCTATTATGGTGACAATTGATCAGGTGGAAGGAAAGTACAAATCTGCCTTGCTGTAATAGCCATAACGATCTAAGAGATGACAGTCCAAACTCCATCCACAGCACCTGCACCTGCACCGGCACAGGCAAGGGTACGCTAATAATTGATCATAATAATTTACCCTCCAAGCACTCCAACCATTTCATTTGGGATACTTTTAAGGAATTGGTGCCTTATAATATACTAGGGACAATACTGGTTTTATATATGGTGATCAGCCCCTCAGTAGTTTGTCCTCCTTTATTATTAATGTATTGCTTGAGAACTTACTTCCTGAGGGCCTTCCCCATAACATAGGTACCATGATCAGATTGGTTCAAGCATGTCCTCATCCGGACCCCAAGATACATCTAGGAGTTTACAATTTCCAGTGGGACTTTGTTGAGTTTCCAGACAAATGTGTTCTTGTTACTAATAGTATGAGCAACAATTAAAACCTTGGTCTTGGCCACATTTTTAGATTGTTTTCTTTAGCATAGTTCCACAGCGCGCCAATGGAGCGCTGGAGGCTTATAGGGGTATGGTCATGTAACATGGTGTCGTCTGCGTATCCAAGCCAGGGCACACGTTTGCCCCCCAATTTAGGGGACCCCAAAGGAACCCTAACACTAAAGAACTATGTACAAAGGTGGCGGGCAAGTCCAACGGCTCACTTGTTGATGTTCCGGGCCAGGGCACCATCAAACTCCACGTCGATGTCCCGGAAGCGGGCCTCTTCCCTGGAATCGAGGTCTTGCAGGTATGCAGTCATGGCCTCTTCCAACTCCCTGCGAGTTGCCTCGAGGCACGCAGCCTGCCTCAATGCCCTGCGCATGGAGTTCTCCGCCCTGACCATAGTGAGCCGTGCCTCCCCCGCCCGCCGCCACTCTGCATCTATCCGCTGGCCCAACCGCTGCCACACGGAAGACACTCCCAATCCAGGGTCCTCCTGCCCTCCGGCTGATTCCTGCCCCTGTGATGTTGAAGGCCCCAAACCATCATCGATCCAAACCCTGATCCTGCTGCTGCCGTGCATGTGCCCTGATTGTCGATGCCTGCACGTCCTCCTCTTGCTGAGGTCCAGTTGTTGGAGTGCCCACCCCTGCAGAACCTCTGACTCCCGACTGTGGCAGGGATGTGTCCTCCACCAGCCAGGCCGCTGGGTCAGGGACAGCTCCACAGGGTGCCCAGGTGATACTTGGGCAGGAAGATGGCACGGAGGATGACTGGCTCATATGGGGTTCAGTTGAGGAGGGGGTCACTAGAAGATCCAGCACACGGAGGAACCCAGCGCCGGTGACCTGCCCTAGTAGGCTGACGCAGTCAATGAGGTATTCGAAATGACGTGCATTGTCCACACGAGAACTCTGCACTTCATCCTGAATACCACATTGACGCATCACCACCCCAGCTAGGACAGTCTCAATCCGGTCACGGATTGCCACGTCTGCAGGGAGAGGAAGGCCAGTTGTTCTTTGCGCATCCCCTCCCTGAAAACGGGTCTGGACGAAGGCATCCCTGCTGGTGCGGGATGATGCAGTCACACGATCAGGGACATGATTACACACAGGCACCTCGGCGGTGACCTGTGCTGCCACCTGTCCCTGCCCCTGGACTCCACCACTAGCACCAGTTGAATGCCCGCCTCAAGGCCCAGTGCGTGGGCCTTCCATGGCCTCCTCCTCAACCAAACCCTCCACCAACCTGGATGACTCTGTGCCATCTTCCTCCATAGGCCCCTGTGGGGGCTCAGCTACCCCTACTGCTGCCGAGGAGTCCACCTCCAACCTCTGCCTCTTGGACCTTCCCTCTGCAGCTGCGGCCATGGACGCGGAACCAGACTCCTCACTCCCAGAAGAGATGACAACGTGGGAGGAGAGCTGGGCCTTGCGTCTCCGGCTGGTGGTGGGATCACTGCCTCTGTGCTCCACAGCACCGTCTCCGCCCTCTTCATCAGTCAATGCTGCAGTCAGGGAGAGACAGAACACAGGCATCAGGGCACTGTACAATGTCGGATACACACGTGACAGTTGCACATGAGTGGCAGTGTCAAACTTCACAGATGGCATAACATTCCCCAACACTCATATCATTTGAACCCACACACATGCACAAATTGACAGGAATCGTGCAGCAGGCAGCAGCATCCATACACACACACCAGCATGAACATCCGAAGCTTGGCATGACGTCACAAGCAACATGGGGAGTGCTGAACACATGCACAGGCCAACAGACAGACATGCATCTGAACATCTCCACTACCTGTCACAGTGCAATCATTGGCAACTATGTCACATCTGCCAATCGGGTTCATGTATGTCCGTGTCACAGGCATCCATGCTGTATCACTTTTGCACACGTGCAACCCACACATGCACATGTATGCCATGCACATACATGAAGGTGGAACCAGCATCCATGTGTCACACCCCAACCATGCCATAGTACATACACAGAAATACCAACATGTGTGCATCTCCACATGCAGTTGTGCATCATGCTTTGGAACACAAACACCATTGATGTCCATCACTCATGACAGGACTCACATGCAGCACGGTCATATCCCTGCACATACACATCCATACCTGGAACTTTTCAGACATATGTCCAAGCTGCACACTCCTGGCACACCTCAACATGCACTGTGTCCAACAAGTACTCATGAACACTTACCGCTCGATTCCGGACCGGTCTCCCTCTCGAGGACCTGGCGGTGAAGCGCTGGGTTAATGCATTCCAGGACCCTCATGTCGTTGGTGGTAAGGTGAACCCGGCACCTCACTGCATCCGCTGCTTCCAAGAGACGCCGGGCCTTCCTGAGGGCCCTGGACCTGAAGTCCTCCTGGCGCTTACAGATGTGTTGTATGTCGCGGGTTGCCACCCCCTCTGCGTTGATGGCAACCACGATGTCCAGCCAGATCCTCTCCCGTCGATCCTTGTTGGCACATCTTATTCTGCAGAAGGCATCATAATGCACAGGGACTTGCTCCACCATGATGCCAACTTCTCCTGCTGTGAAGCTGGCAGCCCTCTGCCTCTCCGGCTGGGGGTTGCCAGTGGTGTCTGATGGTGTTCCCCCTGACATGGCAACCCCCGAGGCAGGTGTGGTTGGGCAACTGGGTCCTGGTTCTGGGCTGTGGAGTGATGGAACTTCAGTCGGGAATCTTCTGTTCCAGCAGAAGTGGTCACAGCAACTGGACCCCTGCAGGTGGCTGACGTGCAG
This sequence comes from Ambystoma mexicanum, assembly GCF_040938575.1. Lineage (NCBI taxonomy): Eukaryota > Metazoa > Chordata > Amphibia > Caudata > Ambystomatidae > Ambystoma > Ambystoma mexicanum. The sequence goes on along the minus strand of NC_090922.1, from coordinate 919,641,744 downwards.
GCACCAAATGGCAGGGCATGTGCCCAGCAGGCAGGCAGGCAGCAGCAGATGGCAGGTGGGAGCCTGCTTGGGGCTCTCAGGGCAGGGAAATGGCCTTTTAGGCAGGAGCGTGGTCTTCTGTGTGTTGTCGTGTGGCCAGCTTGATACGGAGTGATTTGGCATGTGAGAAAACAGCACAACAGCGTGTAATTGGAGGAAAGGCCATTAGCGTGTAAGAGCATCTGTGACGTAACACACGCAGGCATTTCCCTCAGCATGGGTGCATCCACATGTGAAAAAAATTCACGTGCGTGTGTGAATGCGTGTAAAGGCCTTAGCGTGTAATCGCGTATGTGACATAACATGCACGGGTGTTTCCCTCAGCACGGGTGCATCCGCATGTGCAAAAAAATCACATCCGTGTGTGAATGCGTGTAATTCGAGGAAAGGGCCTTAGCGCATAAGTGATGTTACGCATGCGGGTGTTGCCTTCAGCATTCCAGCAGACCCTCTATGTGCTGTTCATGGAGACCGACGCATGTGTTTACTCTGCTGGAATCACACGCGATTACTTCACAGTGTCTGAAGTCCGTACCTCTTCGTTTGGTGAGGTGTTGTCTACGCGCACAAGCGCGTGTGATTTCTTTTTCCACACAAGGCAGGCATTGAGTCGCTCATGCTATTTTTCTCACTGTGGTTCCCCATGTGCATCACGTACCATTTTCGAGGTCATAGTAGCCAGCGTGTTCCACGCGTATGTGTTTTTTGTGTTCCTGGGTGCCACACCGTACTGCTGGAGGTAAAATCCATGCACGTGGGTTACCGGGGTCGCATGCACAATTTTTTCTTTTTCTTTTTTTTTAAATATTTCTTTTTGGGGGTGCCTGAGCATTGCGTCCCCATGGGTCACAGACAGCCTTGCAGGGGCACTGGGATACCTATTCCATCAAGTACCCTGCCCCCTTCTAGCCAATTGCCCAGGACAATGGTTGAGTGAACCTCCCATAGCCTATTTTCTATCAGTGCCATGGTTGGGAGGCCACCAAAGGCTAAGGGCGGCAAAGCTGAGTGTCCACCGAGGGCTGGGTGTGGTCAGGCACGTGGGCACGGAGACCATGGAGGACGGGGAGTCCAGGGTGGCCAGGGTGGCTACAGTGGGGGGAAGAGGCAGGGGTGCCCCTCTGGGACAGAATGCCCAGCCATGTGCTGGTGCAGACATGCCACCACCCCCTGTGGCTCCTGGTGATGCAGCTGTTGCATCACCACCTGGCACCCATATCACCCAACAGCAATTTACATCTGCTGTCACAGGCCCACCTGTGGTGGTAGCTGCAGGTGCAGCTGTGGGCACCTCCACCCAGGCTCTGGGTCAGGCAGCGCATGTTGCGTTGTGTGACAAGGACTCCCAGGACAATTTCCATCTTGTCCGGAGGTTGGGGTCATGTGTGTCCACTGTAGCTGTGACTGTGGCGCACGTATCTGGGGCAGTTATGACATCTGCTGCCCCAAGCAGTTGGGTGGTGGTAACTACATGTGCAGATGCAGCCAACACCACCCTGGCAGTGAGTCAGACCCAAGCCAGACCTTCTGTCCACATACCAACACCAACTGCCTTGGACCAGTCCACCAGTGCCACTGCCCCCACTGATCAGGGCCACATTGCCCACTCAGGGTCAGTACCACCGCCCAAAAGGAGGAAGCGTGCTCTTGCACAAGAGGCTGGGACCCCAGACACGGCTCTGGCCTCTGGCACGTCAAGGAAGAAGCCTTTCTGCAAGCAGGAACTGGACTTCCTTGTGGACTACATCACGGACCACCAACGTGATATGCTTGTGGGCCCACAGTGCCATACAACGCATCACCAGCATTGGGTCCACTGGCAACATGTTGCAGATGGTGTGACAGCTTTGGGATTCCAGGTGCGCACGGCTCAGGACTGCTACAAGCGTTGGAATGACCTCTGACGCAGTGCAAAACAAAAGCGTGCCTCCAATTATTCCATGTCTCTGGTTACTGGTGGTGGGCCACCACCAGAGGAGGATGAACTCACTCAGCATGAGGAGATCGCTTCAGAGTTCATCCCGGAAGAACAAATCCATGGAGTGGGAGAGAGGATGGATTATGATGCATCATCTGGTGAAAATTGATGCGTGTGACTCAATGACACCAATGGGCCGCCACAAAGAGGGCACTTTTTTCAGTGGAGAGGGAACATAGGGAAGACCAGATAGTGGGGCAACCACGCGATGCATACACGTCAGTGGATGCCACCACCTCAGAATTGGTAAAGCCCATCTTCTACCTAAGATCATACAATCTCACAACAGCAGAACAAGCCGTCCTTGAGAAGGGACTATCTTTCGTCCCAGCAAATAAAGCTGATCTGTTCCAAACAGAGATTGAGATGCAGAACTTTTTCAGACTGATCAGACTCAAATATTTCTTCCATGATAAAGAGGAATCTTCCAGAAAAGATGATAATAAATCAGGAAACAAACAACATCCACCTTTGTACCTACTCAGACTATGGTATCTCCCGAGATTTTGGCTTTTGAAAATAAAATCATGAGAGGCTAGAAATGTATGCAAGAACAAAAACATGTATAAAAATAATCTCAGTAAGAAAGAAAAACAAGCCCTAAAAGCACTTGAGGACAATCCTCTTTTTATTATAAAACCAGCTGATAAAGGTGGAGGGATAGTCCTTTGGGACTCCACCCTCTATAAAACAGAAGTCAAAAAACAAGTCTTCGACATTCTAGTTTACAAACCTATCACACTGGATCCTACCTCTATGATCTTGGAAGAAATCACCAGTCTGATGACACATACTCTCCACGAGACCTGGATAAATGAAGACGAATTAGCTTTTCTTATCAATAAACATCCTGTCACCCCGGCCTTCTACTGCTTAACAGAAATACATAAAAATGCGAAGATGCCCCCTGGAAGACCTATTGTGTCAGCTATCGTCTCCCTCCTTGAACCACTTTCCATCTATGCGGATGTCTTTCTCAGACCCTTTGTTAATAAAATGAAGTCCTTTGTCCAGGACTCCACATCTATGGTAAACATACTTGACACCCTGGTTTTGGGGCAAGAAGACATCCTTGTCACTCTAGATATGGAGTCCCTATATACCAACATTCCCCAATCTGAATGTACCACTGTTAAGTTTCATGTCTTAGAAAAAAGACAGGAGAAACATCCTCCCTCGGAGTTTATAGTTGAATGTATTCATCTTGCATTAACAAAAAACGTTTTAATGTATAATGGAATGTTTTTTCAGCAACTGCATGGCACCAGTATGAGGGCGACTTTTGCCCCCGACTTGGCCAATCTATACATGGACCATTTTGAGAACAAATCTGTCCATGCGGAAAATAACCCCTACAGGGTAAACATAATTGCATGGTATCGTTATATTGATGATGTATTCATGATTTGGCGAGGGAATATGGAAAACCATCAATCTCTTCAACATATGGTTAAATAACCAAGAAAAAACAATAAACTTTACTTTAGAGACCAACACAGACAGAATTGCATTTCTGGACTTAGAGATCTTTCGCTTGGCAAACAACAAAATTGGTACCTGCCTGTATAAAAAAACAACAAAACAAAAAAAAATACTTTTTTAAAGTTTGAAAGTTTCCATCCCCTGAGCCTTAGGGAAAATCTTCCTGTGGGGCAACTTTTACGTATAAGACGAAATAGCTCGACAAAAGAGGACTTCAGAAACATAGTTTGGTCTTAAAAAATAACTTGAAAGCGAGAGGATACCCGTCACATACTATCCATCAAGCATACAAAAGAGCAGCCAATACTCAGAGAAGTGAGTGCTTGAGTAAACGCCCAAAAACTATTCTTGATAAAATTACTTGTGTCTCTACGTTCTCGCCGATCAGTAATGATCTCAGAAGAACTATTTTAAAGAATTGGACCATGATTAACACTGAAACCTTTAAAATTGCTACTCCACGGTTCGCGTTTAAACGGATGTCAAATTTACACGACAGACTTGTCCACACCTATCCGCTATCCAAGAATAATGTTCAAACTCAACGTACACTGTGGAACCTACCCCCAGTGACGGGTCACTATAAATGTGGCACCGGTTCGTTTTGTGAACTAACACAGAATTTAAAAACGATTGATCTACATGGGAATAAATGTCATCTAAATTCTTTTACGAGCTGTGGGACAAAATGGGCCATTTACTGTATAAAATGTCCATGTAACCTCGTGTACATTGGAAAAACAAAAAGACCCATAAGACAAAGAATTGGAGAACATAGATCATGTGTTAAAAATGAAATCCAAGACAAACTTTTGGTTGAACATTTAAAATAAGCTAAGCATACACACAAAGATATTTTCTGGAGTATCTTGCAAACTATAAATGCACACCCAAGAGGTGGAGACCGAGATCTGAAACTCTGTGAACTGGAACAAAAGTGGATTTACAAATTGGACTATGTTAATCATGGTCTAAATCTATACGTTGAGTGGAATCTGTTTATGCATAGATAGTTATTTATCCAAATGTGGCCCAACTTTTTTGTTTCCATAAAGCTCAATCATGGATAAGAATTTTTCCTCTGCTAAATTATTTGACAAACATACATTTAGCATATACAAAATCATCCCGATTCAAGATGGTGACTGATGACTCACAATTGTCGCTAATTTCTTCCAAAAAAGAAATAAAAATGTCTTTAAAAATGTTTTTCAAATATTTTCTTTAAAAAACTCACAATGTGCTTTAAAAGAAAATACCAACATTAAGTGCCCAATAATATTGGTTGAACACGGGTTCCCCGTGTTTGATACATACACTCTGTCACAACCGATATCAAACACACACTAGATGGTCCCAATTCAAGATGGCAACCTTGATGCATGACACCATCAATGACACCCATAGCATAAATAGATTACATGACCAGCAGTACGTTGTAATGATTACAACGCTACAGACTCCTTTTGAAACAACCGCAGAACACCAGCTATCTCACAAGTAAGTGAATGTATGCAAGCCGTTCTATATGCCACCGATTGCACGTGAAAAGACAGTTATAACAGAAGGCATCCTTGCTTTCGTTTTTCGTGTCCCTATTGTAGTCAAACTGACAGACGCGAACAGTGCCAGGGGTCTCCATTCACGCTATCCGCTCGCCGCGGTATGTGTTGCATGAGCTAGAAGATGGAAAAAGCAAATAAGAACAGAAGTACGACCAATTCTGAAATATCCCTCCTCACTATAAACAATAGAGGCATGATGGGAATACTAAACGAATACGTCTTTCACATATAGACGCTGTATGACGATTACGACTACAAAAAATAAAACGAGACTGGGTTTTCAGAGTAGAATTTCAAACCTCCCTTGAAAAACCAACGTTTCTGACGGTAATTGGATCTTGCATTGAGTAAATTTTTGGTACACATGTGTTTTCTCTCTCGTGTGTGTCTTTCATATATGGCAAAACAAAATAAGTAAATTCCTGTGTAATAATGAACCATATCGAATCAAATAACTAGCAAATAATAAAAAGATATGCTAGAAACAATGTTCTCTGGAAAACAATGATGAGACTAAAAAAGTAATAAGGATGCACAATCAAATGACATGTTGGGTGAATTTGTAAACTCCTAATGTGAATAGATATTTTTTATTTTTTTAAATAAGTATTTGAATGGAAATATAGTGGGTTTTAATTGTTTTTATTTATGTACTTTGTTGTAGAGAAATGTATGCGGTCTGATGAAAATCAAGATTGAATATTGCCCTGATATCGGGGCTCATGTGGCCTTGCACCACGTTCTATCTAGTGATTTGATAACTTGAAGGCTTTTCAACAACTAAGTAGCAAGGCTGTAAACAGTCTAAAACCTGTCGACACTTTTGTAGATGTAGGATTTGACAAAAATTGGACTGTGTCAACCACTGACTATGAATAGTACTGCATGATATGATCAACTGTGAAAAAATGAAAATAATGGATGTGTCCCTTGTATATTTGATTACACATGAAATATTTGTTTGATTTTCTTCGATTGATTCTTTTTTGAAGACCACCATTTGGTGGCTTTTTAGACTGTTTCTTAATAAATTGTATTTTTCTATATTTCTGCTTTCTACCATCCTTTGATATATGTTTAGAAAGATGGTTCTCCCCACAATACTGGTTTGATCACAAGTCCCCAACTATTGCTACATCTAAGGGTAGCCAACTGGGCCTCTGTTTTGTACTTACTTTTTTGTCCTCTCCCAGGTTGGCCCCCTACAAAAAAGAGGACCCCCTTATATATGCTTGTTTAAGCTATCTACCACCTTTGTAATGAGGCCCAAAGTATTTGTTTTGGCTTTCAAAAATTACGATAATACAGTTTTACACAGAGTGTACTTACAAAGTACAGAAATCACTTAAAACAAATTCCCATTTTGTAAAACCTTATAAAAATGTATTTAGGCAAATTAATTTTCAACCTCCGGAATGCAAACTTACTTTCATGTTAGACTAGTGGACCTCATGGGTTTAAACTGTTTTAACGAGTAGATTTATTTTATGACTACTTGCTTCTTTTGCCAGACACCTGAGGACTGCTGTGAATATGAGTTTTCCCCTGTCTACGCTTACTCTTCCAAGCACTTCTCTGATATGCAAGTATTGACATTCTGATTACTTAACTATGATTTGACTTCTTGGCATGGTTGTATATCTTTCAAACCTAAAATATTGGCACTTTGTTTAAAAATAAACCACCTCAAACTCACGTTGATTCTCTGGCAAAGAGGCACAGTTGTTTAGATAATTGCAGTTGTGTGGGGGATATCAGTTGGAAATGTTCCATCACGGTTTCAATTGACTTAAATATTTATGCATACCAAAAGCTGCTGCTAACAATGGCATATAGTGCAGAAGTAATTGTAAGGCCCTTGTTAACAGGTAGCCCCAAAGACACAGTTTATCATCTGCATCCTGACCTGCATAGAACAGCCCAGTAGGTGAGATAGGTACAGCCAGCAACTGTCCGAAATTGTGTGTGGAGGAGTGGGGGGTAAAACCCCAGTAGCCCAATGGTCGTTGCAAGACGTCCTGTGTGTGCTGTGCACACAGCACACTTATGTATGCTCTATTTCATTTAATCAAGTTGTTCCATTGTAGTGCTGTTTATCAATCAAGCACCTGCCCTGCGGGAAGCATGGCGGAGGGATAACACCAGGAACAGAGGAGAGGTCCAAAGGGAGTGAACATCCCTCTTGCCCCCCTGGATCGACCAGTGCACCTGTTTGGGGTTTGGAATTTGGAATGGCAGTCCTTAAAATTAGACGTATTCTGTTATGTGATACATTCTGCTTCCCTGCCGGCGGCAGTGCCACATTTGTCTAAAATGTAACTTCTGTAAGGGTTCTGTGGTCGATTGCCGGTATTACTAGTTCAGCGTTTTTCATCTTCCCCTTAGGCCCAGAGTGTAGGTCTCAGCTCAATGGTTAGGTTCCTCTGGTGCTTGTCAAGCAGCTGGTCTTAAATTCCTCCTCCTTACACTTGCTTTGAGAAGTGAGGTTGCCCTGGTTGCCCTGCATGATGCTGTACAAAGTCTAGTGGGTTCTGATGTGTTCATTTGTTCTGTCCCAATCGCAAGTCATTCAATCGCTTTTTCGGTTTTCATGTACACATGGGTTGCATGTTCAAAATGACATTGGCACACATTTGTAATTGCTTGGTGTAGGTTTGTCCCACATCGGTTAGAAAGTTCCGAAATTCAATTTTCCTAGAAATTGTGAACATTGTATGTGCAGAACTCTAAAGGCTCCTTTAAGATATGTATGCTGCATGGGCTTTTTCCATAACCTTTTATTTTGTATAGCATTTTTCCAATATCATACATGTATCTCAACGTTTATGGGTGCAAGCTGTTTGTGCTCCTTGCATTTAGATGCATCCTTTTGTGGAAAGAGAGCCTCCTTTTGATTAGTTATTTTGTTCCAGAAAGTATCAATTCATAGAAATTCAAGCGGGTGCTAGCAGACCGTGAAATAAATGTGATATAAAGGTTAGGATATGCCAGGCCGCTGATTCCATGCCATCAATCACATTTGCCGCGCACAACTGCAACCGGAAAAAGGTTGCCTGCTTTAGCCTAGGGCAGATCAGTACAAGTGGAGTGGACACAGTGTGAAGGGTGTTGCAGCACACACTTCTGGTTCTGATGGCTTGAGCCAATAAAGGGACTTTAGTACTTCAGTTAGGGTCACAACGATTTAGGCAAAACTACGGTTAGCATTCCCTCCTTGATAACGCTGGTGGGTAACAGGACAATTCGAAATCTCATGATCAACTCAAACTCTATAAATTATGAACCTGCCAAGCACAAATTCTGAATTGATCTTCCAAAATGATCTTGAATGTGCACTTACTGCAGCCACATGTGGTACCATGATTGGAGGTGTAGAAGTTTTTTGGGATGAGGATTTTGATTGTGCCAGTATTCTTAAGTGATGCAGTAATAAAGAGGGACAAAGCATTTTTTAGTTTGTGTCCATGTTTGGCACTATAGTTTTTTGGACATTGTATAATTTAGCTGGAGTGCACTATGCCACAGGAACCCAGGCTGATTTTCTAAACATTTGATGGAAGGCTTGACACGATGATGTGTGGTGCATTTCAAATTAAAAAAATGCTTATTTATGATGAAATGGTAAATTCTGGGCCATCATCTGCATAGAACAGACTAGTGGGTAGGGGCGGCAAATATGTAGGACATACGAATGCATATGAGCGAATGAGTGCATATGAAAAAGGGAACGTAGAAGGGACGTGTGCGTAGAGGGGACGAGTGCGTAGAGGGTATTACTAGTTCAGCGTTTTTCATCTTCCCCTTAGGCCCAGAGTGTAGGTCTCAGCTCAATGGTTAGGTTCCTCTGGTGCTTGTCAAGCAGCTGGTGCTTGTCAAGCAGCTGGTCTTAAATTCCTCCTCCTTACACTTGCTTTGAGAAGTGAGGTAGAACAGACTAGTGGGTAGGGCCGGCAAATATGTAGGACATACGAATGCATATGAGCGAATGAGTGCATATGAAAAAGGGAACATAGAAGGGACGAGTGCGTAGAGGGGACGAGTGCGTAGAGGGGACGATTGCGTAGAGAAGATGGGTGCGGAAATATAACCCTTCATATCACACCACCACGCTTACTCTCTCCTTTACACCATCACTCAGCTAGAACACAGAGATACTATGACACCATTCGGTATAACTGTTCCCATACCAACATCCACCGCACACTCCACATCATTCTAAGTAAACACTGCTGGTTACACACCCCCCTGCCAGGCGTTCTCCGCAGCCACATCCGGTCTGTATAAATCCTGCCAGAACTAACACATACTCCAGATCTCTCAACCACCACACCTACCGCTAAGAAGCAGCTATTACACAAATACCGCACCAGCTGCACACATACTGGTGCTCACACGCACATTAACTCTCTCTACTCTCTCTACTGACCTGAACTTCGGTTCCCAAGGGCGTTCAACCTACCAGCGCCTTCAGACCATACCAATGTTATATAAGGTGCTATATAAATGCAAAATAACATAACATAACATCATCTATACAATAGGAATAACCTTTTATTGTCTTATGATGCTGAATTAGGCTCTTGCAACTATGATGAAACCTATGTGTATTTAAATTTGTATATAATCGACTGGCTGCATGGTTTTGTCTATAATCGACTGGCTGCATGGTTTTGTGGTCCCCTGAGGTTATGAGGCCTACAATATCAAAATACGTGGATCGTTGTAGTAACATTTGTGAACTAGTTGCCGCTGAGTGCAGGAAGCTGTGCTGTTTTTCTTTATAAGTTAAATGAATAATTTCATATCCCGAGGCTGCACTTAAAAACTAACTTTCACTCCGGAGGACAGTCTCAGCACGAAAAACTAAGTTCAAGTCCTGAGTGAAACAAGGGCATTTAATGAGGGTTCCAGTCCATTTTGACATATGAAAGCATGACTGAAAGGGGTTCATAGTGAAAGTGCACACTTCCTGACACAATATCCCAAGATCAGAATCATGGACACACCCCAGTAGGGAGTGTGACCAAGATAGAGAGATTGCAAGTAGAACAAAGTTTTTATATGAGATAAATTGTGCACGCAGAGAACTCTGCTACCCGGAGAGCGCTCTGTCAACAGATACACGGGCAGCACATTAAAAAGGCATCCAGCGTCATAAATGACATCACATTACATTATACAATCCTGCAACTCCATTGGGTCAAATCATTGGCGCAGTATGGATGCATACGTTTTGAACTCATGGGATTGGTGGATGCTAAGAAGTCACTCCTGCAGGACGTGGGTCAGCAGGGCTCATTTTTGCGAGGTGAAGGTCAGGCTGGCAAAATGACACTTTCCCTGACTAACTGATCTTGCCAAACAGTATTTGAGAGCATGAGACAAATGACACTCGTAAAGTCAGGTAGTAATATGGGTGCTTCCCAGAGTTCATACACAAGTTATAGGCAGGCATTGTATCCTCTGTACCCTGTTACCTATAAACCTGGAATCCCCGTCCCAGGTCCTTGGAGGTTTTGATCTACCTAATGCCTCATGATACAAATAGACAAGTGTTATGGTTAGAAAGAAATATATGTTGGTCTGGGTTCGGGGCTCTCGAGAGAGTCTTCATGCGGTCACTAGAAGGGGCAAGATATGTATTTGTATCAAAGAACTGGTAGTTTACAGTTTAGTAGGGTGGGGGTCGAGAGGGATAAAAGCAGGTTAGTGGAGACGGGTGGGCTCTCAGGCGGGGGCCTGTTTTGGTCTCACACAGTGCTGTGAGCTCATCTGTTCAGGGACGGCACTAAAGGTTGCAACAATGAATAGCTGAACTTCCGTGAGAACAGGGTTTGTGCTAAGCTGGCAGGAGGCAGTGGAGTGGGGGCCTGGGCTTGTGGTGTGCGGTGTGGGACCAGGGGAGAGACAGGCTTTTAGAGATCATTTTCAGGCCTAGTAAAAGATGGCATCTGGTGAGTTACCTAAAATGAGGTCTTCGTGCTTTACCATGGCCTAATTGCATGATTTCCTTGTTAGTAATTAAGAATTAATTAACACAGTTGGGCGGAAGGGGGGACATCTCCCACCTTCAGCACAAGTGAGATCCGTGCATGTGGGAGTGGTGAGGGGGGTGGAATAAGCCATATCCCTCCCAACAATAGCCATTAGCACCTTGGCATGTAGTCCAGATAGCTGATGAAGTTCTTTGTATGTTGATCGGTCAAAAATAGAGAAAGAATGCGTTTGAGGAAATGGTGAATGACATCTGTCTGGGAGGTGAATCAGGTGGGCAGCAGAACAGTTGTGAGGGGAAAAAAATGTCTGCTGTCCTTTGTAGTGATGTTAGGTGGTGAAGAGGATGTAGTTAATTATTAGGGAGAAAGGAAAGTTGGGGAGGAAGTGTAGGGAAGACTTTGTGGAGCTATGTTGGGAAGCAGATGCTGTGATGTTCAAGAAGTTGTGGGTTATAGGTCAAATGTTAGAAAACAAAAGCCTTTTTTTCGACAGTAAAAGGATCGAAAAAAAGGATCACATTATGAGGGGTTACCCCCTAGCTCCCCGTTTTTCTTTTATAAAAAAGTTTTTTATACATGCTAAACTAAAAAAAATATATAAATAAATACATTTAAAACAAATCGATCCTTTTTTTCGGCCCTTTTACTGTCGATCAAAAGGTCATTCGATCCTTTTGATTCGAACATTTGACCCGACACCGAAGTTGTGTCAAGCCCATTAAAGTGTTGTGTTTGCACGGCCATACTAGGTGGGAAGACTTGTGCTTTGAGCTATCTGATTGACGTTGGGCTAATATGACGTCATAACCATGTTGCTAATTTGTATTCTTTGGCACACACATTCTACTCTTTAATTGATATAATACTACTAGGCAAAGCAATGACACGTGTGACTGAAATGTGATGCTTTTTTATGTCAAACAATGCCTTGAAGAGAAGAGGCTTCCAATATGTCTTTGGATTGTGAAAGCCCATAACGACTGAATTTAAAACCTTTGATCTTTTAGGGAACTTTGTGCCACTCCATGGCCTAATGGGAATTCATCTGTTAAGATGCCCTCACTGAATATGGCCTCCTTTTTAAGGGGATGATCGGTCACAATTTATGTGCATGGGTTTCTCTTTGTAGGAAGGATTTCCCTTCCTATGTGTCAAATCGCCACACTGAAAATAACCCTGGGTAGTTGAGTGTTAGGGTGCCTCATTGCAAGAGGTGCCTGCACTCTGCTTTCTGGTGGGAGCTGACCTGACATGGGTTTGGGACTTTTGGGGATCTTTCTTGGAAGAAATGTTGGAACCTTTGTTTTTACCTCTCATGCATGCATTTATCATAATCAGTTGTCATTGATGGGCTTATGCATGTTCCCTAGCCTTTTTGTGGACTTGGGGGTTCACTTACCTACCTGTACCCTTCTCAGGGTCAACAGGCTTGGCATCATTCATGTCTCATAAACACTGGTGTAATCCATCTCACACTTTTCAAGGATATTCTCACATGCATCCAAATTGGATATGCCCTGCATTTAAATCCTGGAAGGTGGCCTATACAGTAATCACACATCCGAGAAAAATATGGGCAAGCATTTTATTTGAGGGAATGATGGTTGTGGAAGAGGCACACATCTTAGGTCACCAATGGCTTTGAAGATGGAGGACATGGACCTGATTTACAAAAGCCTTTTCCTATGGGAAAACCATATTGGAAAACAATGTTAAAATCAGGCCTCATATATTCATTTGGGTTCTTTTGTTTGTAAATATTTTCTCACTATATCTAAAACAAGTGATTAATCAAAATGTAATTAAATCAATAGTAGAGGTATGTAAAAAAAACAACTGTGTTCCGATGGTTTAAGCAAGACACCATTCACCACTACACAGTTATGTCTCTGGAACCAATGGATCTGAACCCAAAGTAATGAGACATTTTCAACAAGTGGTACAATTTTCTGCATTGCTTAGACAAATCACTTCAATGGAGGCAAAGTGGTTTACTCATTTTATATGTGACCTAATGTTACTGATCTCCCAGTGAAACAAGGAAAATTATGAATGCAGTGCAGTGGTACGTACAATATACAACAGGAATTGGCATAACCAAGCATTTTGGCTTTTGTGTTTGCATGGCATCGACATTTGCCTATGACTGTGATAACTGTACAACCTGACCATAAGATGGCACCAGCTGGAAAATATTTGTGTACCTGGACACATCATGGTAGTGCCAGGAATAAAAGGCAAAACTGTTAGATTTGTACATTTCTGTTTTTAACAGGCCTTCAGGGCAAGCAACAGATGCAATTACAAACATACTATGCTTAAAAAACAAGTGGATGGAGGCACACTGGTTAAGATATGCGTATTGGTAGTGGCAGGAATAAAAGTCAAAACGATTAGATTTGTACATTTCTGTTTTTAACAGGACTTCAGGGCAAGCAACAGATGCAATTGCAAACATACTATGCTTATAAAACAAGTGGATGGAGGCACACTGGTTAAGATATACTTATTACACCAGGGGCACATTTACAGCAGGAATTAAGCTGCATGCTGATGGAAGACGGTTTAGTAATACAACTGGCATTCCTTGTATATCACAAAGTTTCATGTTACTTACATGATAGAGCAATGTCAAAGAGATCCAAGGGGGGAATGTTTTGGGTGAGTAGTAGATGGTGGGTGGGAATGGCCATATGGATAAACATTTCCCTGGGTATTACATGAGTGGCAAACAACGGCATAAGCTGTGTGAGCCTCCTCCATCTAACTCCTTTATGTACCGCAATATAATAGTTTAGAGCAATGCATGAGTTGCATTGTTCCATCAACTTAAAATGTTTCTAATGTGAAAAAACCAAGGGCCCCCTTAGTATCCTCTTCTAGGGTAGGTGGGGAAGGGTTGTTGTTGTTGAGTCCGGACCTGGGAAGTGGACCATAGAGGAAGGAGGAGTCCCAAGGCGAGACATGGTTCCCTCTTTCCTTAACACCTCCCTACCCAACATTCCCTCCACGGTCATACAGCATTATAAAATCCTGACCCGTCACCCCCTCCTCAATTCCAACATATACCAAGACAAAGGGAGGTGGAGGAGAACCATGAAAAGGAGAGCACATATATCACACCATGTTTTACAGCAGCAAGACTGGTCCCCTTCTCTTTGTTTATAATGTTTCGATAAACACTAAGAAACACTACAACTCCCATAATTCCTCCCTACTGTTTTTTCCCAAAACCAGTGAGGCGAAGAAGAGGCTAATTGGAGCCATGAAGATTACCCATAGGAAACAATATACCATATATTACTATGGGCAGTCTCCATCTTGTCCCATTAACAAGGTCAGGCAGAGTCAGGCAGGGCTGGGCAACCACTCACACCTGACTGCTGTTAATTCTCCCAGCAATTATAAAAGGTGGAGCACACAGGAACACTCTGCTTGAGCTGAAGGAAGCACAGAGTCCAGAAGGAGAAAACACCAACTAGAGGAACCCTGGAGAGCCTTCGAAGGACTACAAGGACATCGGGTCTGTGAGTACAGGTGGGGCTGCACTGTGGCGAGGGAGCTGTATCTCCAGGGACCCAATCAGGGGCAGCTGAGGTTACCTGGCAGTGCCCAAACCAGAGCTCCTCCCTGGGTAAAATACTGAAAACCAGGCCTCTAAGGCGCAGGTGGTGAGACACTGACCACAGATAAATTTCCTTGAGAAAGCCTACTGCTCCCGAAACTGCCTGGATGCTGTTTAGGGGAGCTGGCAACGTAGGAGCAAAATAAAAATGAGGCATTGTATGATTTGGAGTCCAGGATTATAGAATCAGACACATTTATGTGAGCACGAGAGCAAGGCGAGGTATGAGAAGGAGCAGCTCGGCCAGGGCTGTAGGGAACCAGGCTACTGAGAATGGAAGGCCAAGGGGCTGTTTGACTGCAAGAGAGAGCAAGAGAAAGCCAGGCGAGAGATCCGTGTTTCTTAAGGGCCTGAGAGGTTTGCTGTAAGAAGCTGAAGAGGATATTCCATTGATGTGCTTGAAAGTTGCCAGCTTCCATCCTATGACAACAGAAGTGTTGGTGAGGAACCGAAAGGCCGATGGTGGAGGCCCGACCTTGAAAAGACGAGAAGGAAAAGACACTAAAGCCGAACACAGCTGGTGTGTTCTTGAATATAGGGAGAACCCGGTTTGTGAAAGACGCGTGTCATAACAGTAACAAGCAAGGTTACGCATCTGAAGTAAAAGCGAGAAGAGAAAGAGAAGATTGTTCTGAAGTGATACAAGTTAGTAGAGTGGTCATGCAAAATGAAGCGCAATGCAGGAAGTCTCTGTGATTCATGAAATGTATCGCCCGTTGATGGGAAGTGTTTATGATCTTTAAAGTGAACGTGATAAATGTAAATCAAGCGGGAGGTTGCAAGAAAGTGAACCATGATCCCGAAAAGCTTGTTAAGTGTTTCTGAACTTTAATTTGCTTGTGAGAAAAGCAAAGCCAATCGGAAGGTTGAATACCCGAAAGGCATTTCACGAGACAGGCTTGAGTCCTGCAGAGGGAAGCCTACAGTGGAACTGGGTTGGTCGATGTGGTCATGCAGATGTCTAGGAAAATCCTCTGTAGTTTCAAAGTCTTCAACTGATGTGTTTAACTGAACAGACTTGGCCCCGACTGAGGGAAGTCTGATGGTGAACAGAATCGAGCCTGACGGAGGGAAGTATGATGATGTGTTTTGTGTAAAAGCTTGGGGAAGGGAACCCCAAGAGAAAGGACAGGTTCGAACATGGCAGAGGAACGCCTGTAATTGAACTGTGATATTTGAGACAGGTTCGAACCCAGCAGAGGGAAGCCTGGAATTGAACTGTATACCTGATTTGTGGAAAAACTTTGGGAAGAGAACCCCATGAAAGAGGATGCTCGAGCCCGATAGAGGGAAGCCTTCATTGTAAACTGTGATAGATGGGAACGACCTACAGACTGTGATATTTAAAAAAAGGACAGACTCAAGCCTGACTGAGGGAAGTCTGATTGTGAAAGAAGGAGGAGACCCGGACTTGGGTGAGGGGAAACCAGAGGGATCTAATTGAACTGTACGCTATTGAAATACCTGACACACGTTCCAAGGATGTACCTGCAAGCCAAAGTGTGGCACCCTGAACAAACTGGGTTGCTCACCTATCCTTAACACAAATCCCAAGACCCCGTGCTTTGAACGTGGGGAAGGGAGATGTAGCCAGTTCATAGAAAGCAGTCTGACATTTATTTTTGAAACACGATTTTCGTTTGCAAACATCCCTTTTCATATTTGTATATGATGATGACATGGTTAGGTTTCTTTGTATATGCCCCTTTTTGTTTTGACAAGACTGACTATGATTGTTTTCTTTTAGTTGATTGTCGAGATTACTCCCATTTTAGCTAGAGGGCCATGCAGGAAGTCTCCAACCCTTTCGGAAGATAAAGGTTTTTGAAATGTATATCACTTGTGTCTGTCTAACTGTTGATACCATACTCATCTCACACTAATCTCTTCAATTTGCTTTACTGTGCAATTGTAGAATCATTTGGTATTACAATGAAGCTATACAATTAGTTTCAGCATCTAAGACACACCAAAGCTGCAGGGAAGTTTGGTAAAGAATCTACCAGGACATCACATCTGCATTAATGCCCAATTACTGGAACAGAAAACATAAATGGGAAAGGTCTGGGTAAAATAATTATGAAGGACTTCATTTGCTTGGACATGTGCTGGGAAACCTACCCATCTTCAGATACAGAACATGTTTCATTATTCATATGCGATAGTTATAATGTCACTTCTGAGAAAAATCCAATTCAGTTTGCATCAATAATTGAAAACAATGCAGATACAATTATGAGTCAACGTGAACTCCAACTGACCCACAATTGTTTTTTGCATATGCCAATTGAAAATGGCCCACGGGTTGATCAGCACTGATTGGCAGACACTCTGTTACCACTCAGTGCATATGATTGGATTGATAAAGAAGAAAACCATTCACTGAAAAGTGCACATATTTTTGAGCCTATAATCATTTCACCTGCTTCATATCAAAACAAATGTTTTAAAGCTATTAATCAAGTATAAACACATGCATAACAACATAGTATGTGAAAATCTCAGCAAACATCATGTAATGTGTCTTTAATATGATATAATGAAAATCAGGGTGGCATGGAAAGAAAAGCACCGTTAATATACCATTAATATATCGAATTATGAATGAGTAGCTTTTAACTACATCCCAAAGGGATTCCGAGAAACATCTGATAGACAAAGAGATTAAAGGTTCAGAAACGCATCCCCTCATTAAAGTTGACCCCTGTATAATGTTATGTTGTCTATGACCCCAGAGCATCCTTTTTGTAACCCAGTGCTGGCCACAAGTGAATTTTAATGTTGATAGGTTTGGACCAGGAAGTTAGATCATGATGAACAAGTATACATACATAAGGGGGAAGTATGCAGGTGTGGGGTAGGCAGTAGAGAAGCGTGTATGGGCTGTGATGGAACCCTCATAAAATAAAAAACATAAATGGTAAAATAAGTCACGATCCAACTTATTCACCCAAATGCACTCTTTTAAAATGTATTTGTTGTATTTGTGTAGAGGGGTGGTAGGAGGGAACTTAATAAAACTCCTCTCCCCTCTGCTTAGATCAATAGCTGCCTAATGTAAGAATAATTTTGATATATGTTATCTTTTCACTAAGCGCCATCATTTAACAGCTCCTAGTATACAATCCAAAACTATAATGCTGGGACAATAAATAGGCTATTTGTGATCAAAACAGAAATGTATTTAAATTAAATAAAGCCAAAGGTTGTCACCTTATTTTGTGCTGGGGAAGTCACCACAAGATATCAAATGTACATTAAATTGACTTATTTACCCAGTTGAACGTGGCCTGGCTGTGACATATTGCTTAATGTAATGCATTAATTTGTTCACACAACAGAACTATTAAAAATATTCCTAACAATTCTTATCCAAACTAATACAAAGTAACCTCTAAACAACACTTAATTCCATGACCATAATGCCGCTTATCGGTTAATGTATTAAGGGCTCTTCAAATAACATTTACATAAACGCAACTTTCAACTAGAAATAGCAAATCTACCACATTTTATTTTCTCCAGTATCAAAAACAAGTATTCTACCAAAGAAACATTGCATAGAAAAAGGACATTTATATAGATGCATTTGCATCACAATGCCCACTGTGTGAATGCAGGATTATGAATTTCTGATCTATGCGTGTGCAATTTAAATGCGAGCTCAAACTATTTGCACCAGAATTCTGCAGGTTTAGGTCAGAAAACCAGTTCCATCAACTTAGAATGCACAGGATGTCAGTCCACGCACCCAAGATAGGAACATGGCTTTGAGATTTTCTAATGCAAGGATGAGTACCCCTCCCCCTTCACTTGGTCAATCAGGTCCCACTGGAACTGATCCCTTTCTCTATGGTGCATCCTCAAAAGAGAGAAGAGGGTGTCTTTTAGGGGTGTCACGGGATTAGTTTTATGACGGTACGATAACCTTCTTGCCAAATGACGGTAATTGACTTGTTCTTGGGTGGATGGCCCCTGGGAGAGCCTCAACCAAGTCTTTATCTTGGTTGAGGTTGCTCACTGCTCTTAGAGAGGCACAGCTTCACCCACTGATGATGCCCAACTAGGCTGAAACACGTGTATGGGGTTGCTGTGGAACTCTTGTTCAGAGGAGAATTGCCTAGCATTTCGGTGCTCGACTGCCCCTGGGCAGGAAAAAGACTGACATGCGGGGACATTTCTTCTCTGTGAAAAGAACAGTGAGCTAAGGACTTGGCTGAGACTCGCCCAGGGGCCATCCACCCAAGAACAAGTCAATGGGCTGTCTTCGTGCTGGTAGAGAGTTTCCCAGACCCCCCTCTGTTTTGCAAACCAAGTAACTTTGGGTCTCACCCTAAGTTACCAGGGAAATCTAGACGTGGACCCCTTGCTCACTGCTCTTAGAGAGGCACAGCTTCACCTCACTGATGATGCCCAACTAGGCTGAAACACGTGTATGGGGTTGCTGTTGAACTCTTGTTCAGAGGAGAATTGCCTAGCATTTTGGTTCTGGACTGCCCCTGGGCAGGACAAAGACTGATATGTGGAGAAATGCCTTCTCTGTGAAAAGAACAGTGAGCTAAATACTTGGTTGAGACTCTCCCAGGGGCCATCCACCCAAGAACAAGTCAATGGGCTGTGTTCGTGCTGGTAGAGAGTTTCCCAAACCCCCCTCTGTTTTGCATATCTGTTCTGTTAACTGGAATATCCTTAATAAGGCAAACTTGCCAAAGCTACATTGAAACCCTTATTGAGCTATGCAGATTTAAGACAATAATGGATTTCTCTATTTAAGGTATCATATGGCTATAATACAAAATCTGGTTGTTTTTGGAAAGGAATATACTGTTTTCATTTACCAGTTTCACTTGCTTTATAGAAAACCCTATATAAAGTAATGAATTTGCTTGAGGTGAAGGTGGAGGTTATCTTAATCTGGATTCTCCTGAGATACAGCAGGGAAACAGCATAAGCGCACTATTCAAAATGGATCTATGCTATTTGACTGAATTTATTTGTTTCAATATCAATTGGTTGCATTTATTCTACTGAATTCTTTACACAAATGCAGGAGAAGACCCTCCACACACCCCTCATCTAACATCTACAGCCCCTTTCTGTACACCTAACCCCAGCCACCATCTACCTATTTGTGCTAAATAAAATGGTGTGAAAAAAACAATCAATTTGTATTTGAGCAAAGCGGTGAATGCCTTTCAAAACATGGCAATAACATCTAAAATTGCACGATAATTCTCTCTACTTTTATATCGTTACAATAATTTTTTCAGCAGCACAGACCATGTCCTCTTGCTTGCTTAGTCACATTTCTGATTCTATTGGATTTTGTGGTTTTGGATGTGCAGTTCCGTAGTAGGGAATGAAGCAGCATCTTTTCAAATATAATTCTGCTCTGTATCTGACCACTATTGTGGGTGTGTATATTGCCATCATATGCACTGTTCCAGTGCAGCAGGAACAGTTCTCCATAAATACAGAGTCTTTTTACACTGGAACTTTCAACATTTCCTGCTGTCAATTAAAAATTGTTCTAGGCCCAATTCACACGTTCCTGGTAAGTGTGGGACTCTATGCCATTTGTGTGGTGATGTCTCTCATGGGAGTAGGTAACTACTTCTATCCCATAAGTGCACCCTTCTTGTGGTAGCCAGTGAGATGCGCAATCATAACTGAAGCAATACATTATTCTTGCGCCTCTCCACTTTAAAATTTAGGCAGTCTCAATTTGTCTTTGGTTTTCCCCTACACTAAAAAGAAAAACAAATAATAAGCAAGGAAAATGTAGTTTTACTCTGCTGTGATATCATAGTAGTTGATTATGAATTTCTCTCGCAAGTTCACAGAAGCGGATAGAGCATTCAGAAAGAGACTTCATTGCTAATGGCGAGAAGACATAGACACCTGTACCCTTGCATTCCTATTCTAACATAGAAAGCATGCCAGTGAGCCAGCATTGGGCCTCTGCAAATGCTCCTACATGATGAAAGTGAAGAGACATTGGCCCTCATTACGACCCTGGCGGATTTTTTCCGCCATCGGCGGACTTTTCCGCCATGGCGTAAAGTCCGTTTACGCCATGGCGGATGGTGGACTTACCGCCCCATTCCGAGGTCGGCGGGGCGGTAAGTCCCCATTGACCCATTTACCCTTCCCCATTCCCATTTCGGCCCCATAGGGTATAATGGGAGTGGGGAAGGAGTTAATTACGCCACCGTAAATTACGGTGGCGTAATTAACACCAAGGTCCCATAGCGCCATGGATTTTTACGCCCGCAAAAAGCGGGCGGAAAAATGACCATGGCGCTCTGGGAACTCGGGATTGGCGGTAAGGGGTCGGCGCAGCTAACGCTAGCGTAAACCCCTTACCGCCAGGGTCCTAATGAGGGCCATTGCATTTAACAGAGAAATAAGAAAAGCAATGAAGTTTGAAAGGAAGAGTGTAATGGTTGAACATGACAAAAGGATGAGAAGGAAAGGAATGAAAGGAGAGGCAGCACTAAGACAATCGAATTCATGTTTCACTATTACATGTAGTGCAGCATGCCCAAATGTTGTCTGCGTGCCTCACAGATGATTTCACATGTATACCATTGGTCGAGGTGCTTTGCTTTAGTTTCCTGTGCCCTTATGAAACAAGGCTATTGTAATGTTTTCTTTTCAGAGCAGTCACCATACTCCCTTTTTTGTAGAGGCTCACCCTCCACCGCCGAAAATCCTAGGGGGCCAGCACCACAGTAGACCACTGCCATCGATGTTTTGGGCAGGCAAACTGAACCAAAGCAATCGCCCAATAGCAGAGCAAGCCACCTTTGGGTGAATGCGTGTCCCCTATCAATTGAAGTACACTCTACAATTCACTGTCCTTCAGGCACTAGAGAAAATAACCCATCAGACTACACGCCAATCGGGACAGCCACCCAGCATGAGGACAGACTTCCAGGATGACGCCATCCACAAGGTGGACAAGTGCTTTGAAGTGGCCCCAAGGCACCATCTAAAGCACTACACAGATGCAAATAAATAAATCCATATTGAAAAGGCACACTTCTGATCACCATATGTAGACCTTTTTTCAAAATATCAAGGATTGCACTCAGGTTCCAAAGGATTGCGTGTTATTTTCCTCATTTCCATTTTTGGTCATGTATGAATGGCCATGCAAATAAGAGACTGAGGGTACTAAGAAGAGCTAAACACGATGCGTGCCGCTCCAAGGACGCCAGGGCTGTGTGAAATTGTAATAAGCTTAAAGTTGCTTTGCCAGTAGCTTTGTGAATATAATGAGGCTCATGAATACATTCATGAGTGTTTCCCTTTATGTTTTGCATAATACTTGACGATGTTCCTCTGGGCTTTCAGCAGCCCTTGCTCAGCAAGCATGCGGACAAGTCTGCTCATGTAACGTCGTCGCTATATATGTATCATTTCATACTCCCAACCGCACATGACATTTTAGATTTGATTGCAAGTCAACAGCTTTTGCGTTTACGTCCCTTGCAGCTTAAAATGGCTCGTATATTATACAGATTATTTCTCTGCCTCACAAGAAAACTAATCAGTAGAAATCACATGTTTCCGTGTCTCTTATTTGATTCTCTTTTCCTTCAAATATCAGTGTCTGGACAACTATTGATAAAAGCATTGAAATTAATCCAACCGCTTAATGCGCATTTTCAAAAAGCAACGAAAGGCCTCCACGAATTATAGATTTATGGTTGTGGGTTGGGGAATCAGGGTTTCTCTTGTTTGCGCGTATATGATGACTGAAAATACAATTAAAATGCATGTAATAAAAGGCACACAACCAGATGCATATTTCAGATGCAAACAATGCGCAAAGCGCAGTCGCCATGAAAGAAAGTATCTTTAAGCATTAGCCTTGGCACGTTCCCCTTCTAAACAAATATTCAATATATGAATGTGGAAGTGGACTATTTCGGATCTGGTCAGTGGTGCGATTTTTTGATAGTTGCATGTACAATATTTCAGTGTATGCACCCTGGGCCACATTAACCAAATCTGGGACTATGACTGCAACAGCGCAACCTGATGGCACCTGGAGTAGGAAAAGACTGACATGCGGGGACATTTCTTCTCTGTGAAAAGAACAGTGAGCTAAGGACTTGGTTGAGACTCACCCAGGGGCCATCCACCTATTCCCATTTTACAACCTATTCCCATTCCCAAGAGCATATTCAGTGATATGCTGCAGTACAGTAATGATCAATCTGCCAGAGGGGTCTACTTGACTCTGCTTTCCTGGGGTCACATTGAGAACATGTGCAGCTCCTATCTGTAACAGCCGAGGGACTAACCAGTGTCTCAAAATCATATTTATTTTTCACTTTAAGATTTATTTTGAACCGACAAAACTGGAACTTGGTTTTGACCGTGCCCCCGTGATGGGTTTAGATTTAAAAAATCAGTCTGCCCTCTTTAAGGACCATGGTCTTCAGTCCTTTCCTCTTCCCCTAGTTCACAGTGTCCATCTCAGTTGTAAACTAGTCTCTGACAGTTCCTGGGATTTATAGTACTGTGCAACTATGTTTTGGGCTTCTTTGTGTGTGTCTTTTTCATTGCTGAAGTCATCAGGCGTTGGTCTCTCTGGACGCTTCTACCAGCTACTTTCACCTCGTACCCTTAGGTCTTCCAATGCGGTCGCAGGTCCGGCAAATGAACAAATGGTAAGACTCTTCGGGTTATCTGGCAACATACCTTTTTGGTGGCAATTAACAACCTCACATTGCCGGTCGCCAAGTCTTTGACCTAGGAGGATGGGATGGTTGAGGGTGTCAAAAGGCATAGCCAGAAAACCAGGGTACCAAAACTGTCATCATCCACCATCATCCTGATATCATCCAACATTGCTGACACACATTTCCTGGTCTAGAATTGGAGAATGAATGGTCATTGAATGGCTGAAGTTAAGTTACTGCAGCATATTCAACACGTTTGTCAATAAATGAGAGACACACGATTGTTCTTTATTTTGCAGGATCAAAACAATCCAGATTTACTTTATTTAGCAGTGCCGCTGTGTCTCAGGCCTTTCGAGCAGAACGCTGTTAAATAGTCCTGCAGTGCTGATGTAGGGCTTTCTATTTGGGTACACAAGTGCAGGAGTCAAAGTGTTGGAGTGCATCCATGATAAGGTCCATGCCTATGAGCTCTACCAATTGTTCTTGGGTTTTATTTCAACAAACACACAGCCCTATGGTTTAATTTCTCGAGATCGGCTTCCATTTTGCCACCCGCCCAAACTCCAGCAGCCCTCCCCAAAGGCTGCATTGTCCTCTCTGCGCTTCAACATTTGTAGCTTCTTCCACATTAAAGCAGGACCTTTTCGAAGGAGAAGAGTTTGGGATGGACTCTATGAGCAGTGATTGCAAAATCCCAAGCTGTACCTCTCATGTCATTCTTTTACCACCATGGAACTGACAAAAGGTGGTAGTTTTAGTGCTACTTTTCCCTTGACCAGGATGACCATGTTTGTTAGGACACCAGTGTTATTTATGAAAACACGCATGCTCTAGCCCATATTGCCCATAGCGTCAGGCCCTCCCCCGCCTCAAATTTGTAGAGATAAAAGCGGTGCACCCTTTATGGAACCTGTCCCTTCTACACCACTGTATTGCA
This sequence comes from Ambystoma mexicanum, assembly GCF_040938575.1. Taxonomy (NCBI): domain Eukaryota; kingdom Metazoa; phylum Chordata; class Amphibia; order Caudata; family Ambystomatidae; genus Ambystoma; species Ambystoma mexicanum. Next base: position 919,617,423 of record NC_090922.1, on the reverse strand, counting down.
AGCACGGGAGACGGTACTCGCTGAGTCAACCCTACTGACCTTACTCCGGAACGACTGAAGCAGAGATGAATGTGCAAGCCCTAGTAGAAACAGACATCTTGTAACCAAAAAATGACAAGAGCAAAATGAATCTATCACCGAAACTGGCACACCTAGGCACATTAGACTTGAAGCAGATCGACACTCACCATGAAGCTACAAAAACATTAGGTCAAACTACATTTAGACATGAAGAACATTACCCACATAAGAATGTACATCATGCTTGCTCAACTCAGAAACATAATTACAAGTGGTGTGGGATGTTTTTACCCACGCATCCAAGTCCTACAACAGAACTGTGCATTACTGGCATTGAAAACATCATGATGGCCTGAAATCACCAGAAAATGCACAAGGAAAACATGAAAAATAGGTTGCCATCCACTTTTGCCTCTGCCAATGTTAATATAGGAGACCATTGCCAGACCCTATCCTTTGGATGCACACAGAGCAAAACCAGTGCAAAGGAATATGGTGCTGTTCAAAATCCGTTTTAATTGATGTCAAAAATTGCTAAAATCATGGGCACAAAACCACCAAACAAAAAATCCAACTTCTGGTGGGGTGTTCTATATTACTCTACTGCAGAATTCACATCAATACAATGTTAGCAAGGATCATATGCTATCAAGTAAAATCCCTTTTTTTTAAATGCATTAATTCAAGACAGCTGCCAAAAAATGGGTGCTGTACCGGTGCTTGACACTGACCGGTGCTAGCGATCTAAACACTGACAGGAGACCTGTATTTCAAGAGCTGAAAAGGAACCTGAGTCAGCTGGGACTTCAAAGCCTTGCTGGTCAATGAGAATTCTTCACACCTACTGTTCCCAGGCCCTATACCAGAAGGCAGTCTGATTTAATTAAAAGTTCAAGAGGCCTCTGTCCATGGGAAACCTTCTGCTGCCCCCACCAAAAGGAGATCACACCTCTCTGATTGAATCAGGGGAGGGGCACCTGGGACTGCAGGGAAACAGAACAATGAACTTCCCTTGGCTCAAAGCAATTGCTGAATCAGGGGGTCGTAAATGGCTTCCTCTGGGAAGGGGCACTACCTCCATGAGCCAGCTGAGCTTGGAGGCGGGGACGAACAAGGAATTCCCCCATGTGCTTTGCGACCTAAACACGCCCATCTGGGCCAGAGCATAATTGTAAGAAGATGGATAATTCACAGTACGAAATTGTCAAAAGTATATAAATAATATCATTATTCCTGTGATTTTTCTGTGCATATTTTAAGAGGTGTTAGGACTTTGTACAATGTTCTGAGACCGAACCCCACGATTTATTAATACTACAGACACTGGGCTTACACTAGAGAATTGAAAACTTATTTTAATGTGCTCAGGGAGGGGTTGCAGGTCTGTGTAAAATTTGATGCCGAACTGACCATGGCAAAACACACTAAAAGTGCAAAATGTTGTTGTTTCTAAACCCAAGCTCGCAGGAACATGGGGCTTGAACAGAGAACTGTCTTAAATTCATCTGTGATGTGTACATGTATTATGAACCACTTGTGTATCTGGGAAACATGTTTCATTATGAAAAATTGGGTTCTAAGTAAAAGCAAAGGGGCGTTTCTTCAATAGATTGTAAAAGGGTAGCATCACTTTGACTCACAACTCAGTTATCCAGTTAAAGGACAGAAAATCCTCTAACCTATCAGGATCCTTAGAGGGTTGGGCATAGAAAGTTAGCCTTCCCACCCACTTTCAAAAGACATAAAAAGAGCCACTGAGACGCAGGTAGACATTCACTTCCCACTTAAAACTGATTTCTTGCAAAGCACTTTGACGGACGACTCCAGATTCCAGAACTTTGAAGCAGAGGGCCTACTGCAAGCTGAACTTTTCTCACTTGGCCTTCCAATCTTGCAAACTGATTTTTCCCCAGACTTCCAAGGGGCACATCAGAATAAAACAGCCGGGCTGTGCTGTTTCTGCTTCTTTGCCAAGAACATTTGCCGGAAACAGAAACCCAGACCAGACCGCAGTGCCAGAACCAGACCCAGAAAGCAGAGCTGTATCCAGAACCGCAGACCAGACCAGAACGCCATGCAGTGCCAAGAACTTTGCCAGAACCAGAGATCCAGACCAGCAGAGCAGAGCTGACCCAGATAGTTGTGACTTCAGAACCACCCGCCAGAAGTCCAGTCTAAACCTGTTGACCAGATCTTGACGGCCTATTTCAAATCTATAGTGTGAGTATACAGCCAGAACTGTGCAGAACCAATCTCTTAGTCTAAAATAATCTCATCCCATTCATTTCAACCTATTTAGACTGCATAGAAATCATGTGTCCATTCTGTGATTTCAAACCTGTGAAAGTGTCATTTGTCATTTGAATCTTGCTTTATTTCTGAGAATCTACCTCCACTAAATCGTCCGTATCTTTTGAACCGCATGTCCTAGAAGATTTTCATTTTAAAGCTAAGAAACTAAGCTTTCCAACGAACCTAACACGACATCCCACCTCCTTATAGTCTTTGTGTAATCGCGATCGACGCACTCGGAAAAAGTGCCGCAAATTGCAAACTGGCTCAATTTCACCACTTGTAAAAATAGCTGCGTCTTGCTTTCCACTGCTGAACTCCGTTTTCAAGCTGATAATCATTCATGAATCACTGATAGTGTTTACCTGAACCAATCTTAAGTAGCTATTACCTACCCTGAATCTCCTATAGGGAATTAAAATCATTTTTAGCATATTTTTCACTTCATTGCAAATCACATTTAAAAGTATTTTTGACTGTTTAAAAGCATACCGGTTGCTCTAAGCTTGCTAGGGGGGAACCGGAATTTGTATTGCATTTGATTGTATTCCGGAAAACTGTGTGCTCTCCTTCCATCTCCTTATATTGCATAGGGGGCGAGTGAATTGTCAAAAGAAAAAGTGATCATCTTATCTCTTGTTGAAACCATATCAGTTTATTTCTGGGCTGCATTCTTTCCATCATTGCTTTTCCTTGAAACCATAAAAGTATTCTCTGCTACCTTATCCTTCCTATACCAACTCCTAAGTAATTAAAAAAAGTCTGCTAGTGTAATATTATCCATTGTTGATCACTGTCATATTCATAAGTGTGCTATCAAATATTAATTTATTTATAAAAGTGTGATATATATCTTGTTTAATTTTTCAATAAATCTTTTAATGTGCAAAACAAACCTACTTCTTGGAGGTCAGGGGGATTCAAAGAGGGGGCGTTATATAAGGGTTTATCATCCAGGTTTATGAACTTGTCATAGAAATATATAAATAAGGGCTTCCCTTGGGAATCCCAGACAAGGCATTGACTTAGTTGGAGTGCTGAATTGAAGTCACTTACAGAGGCCATTTTGGAGAAAAGGGACAGCGCAGCCACGTTAGAGTGAATAAAGTGCCTTTAAGTTGTTTACTACTATTTTTCCTCCCAGTTCAGTGCTTTGGTCGGATCACTTTATGGTACCTTTCTCTGTTTCCCAATCCGAACCTTCTTCTGCTGTAGCTAAACTCCCTATTCCTAAACGCAGATGGCATCGGGTTTCAAATCACAAGCTAGTGGTCTCTCTACAGTCTGCTCAGGATGCACCGTGCTCCATGCTAACATTAGATACATCTTTTACTGAAGTTGCTAACCAGTTAGCTCCACTTAGGCTCTGTAAGGTAACGAGCCGCCCCTCTGAGCCTTGGTTTCTGGAGAACTAAGGGCCTGTAAGCTTCACTGCAGACAAGCTGAGAGGAATTGGTTTGCTACTTACTCCTCTGATGACAAAATCTCCTTCCGCCTATTATTTGTATTTTTTCATTTGTATTTGTATTTATTGATTTATAAAGCTCCTTACACCAAAGCGCTGTACAATGGAACAACATAATACATAAAACAAAAACAATATAACGGTTGAAGCAATTACAATATGAATCAATCAACAAAACAGTGAGAAGAGCAATTAACTGAAGGGAATAGGGAGACATGGGGAGTGGGACTGGATAGGGGGGGAGTGGTGAAGAAGAGTAGGAGGAGGGAAAGGGAATGGTGAGAGAGGGGAGGCAGGTGAGAGAGGGGAGGCAGGAGAGGGGAGAGATAGTCGGGGGAAAGAATAAGGAGGGGGGAGCAGAAGGGGGAAGGGGTTTCAAGGAGGAGAACGGAGGAGGAGAGATTTAAGGGAAGTGTGGAATGAGGTGAAGGTGGGGGTAGAACGGATAGCAAGAGGAAGGAAGTTCCAGTGTAGAGGTGCTAGGAGTTGGAAGGAGCGGAAACGGGAGGAGGCACAAGGGGACGGAAGTACAGTGGGAAGGAAATGGTCAGCGGACCGAAGGAAACGGGAGGGGGAGTAGAAGGAGAGAAGGGAGGAGAGATAAGGGGGAGCGAGACCATGGAGAGATTTGAAGACAAGGCAGATCAATTGAAATTTAAGTTGGGAGTGAAATGGCAGCCAGCCAAGGTAAGAGAGTGAGGTAGAGATGGAGTCACAGGAGGTAAGGAGACAGAGGGTACGAACAGCAGAGTGGTAGATGGATTTAAGAGGGGCAAGATGAGAAGTAGGAAGTCCAAAGAGTAGGGAAGAGCAGTAGAAGAGGCGGGAGAAGATGAGGGAGGAGATTAAGAGTTTGGTAGTGTGGAAAGTGAGAGAGGGACGGATTTTGCGAATATTGAAGAGGTGTAGCAACAGGTGCGAGAAGTGAGGGAAATATGTTGGGAGAAGGAGAGAGAGGAGTCGAAGAGAACGCCTAAATTATGAGGAGAGAGATAGGGAGATTAGAGGGAGGAAAGTGAATGAATGGGGGAGGAAAAGAAGGGGGAAGAGAGTTAGAGGGAAAGAATACGACTTCGGTCTTGTCTGTGTTAACAGAGAGAAAGCGGAATGACATCCAGTTCTTAATGGCAGTAAGGCAGGAAGAGAGTTTTTGGTGAAGGTCAGTTGAGAAGGAGGAGAAAGAGACAAAGAGTTGAGTGTCGTCGGCCTAGAAGTGGTGGGAGATGCCAAACGAGGAGATAACAAGGGCAATGAGGGAGGTATAAAGAGAGAAGAGGAAAGGACCAAGTACCGAACCTTGGGGTACACCGTATACAAGAGGATAGGTAGGAGAGGACTGGCCACCCCAGGAGATAGTAAAGGAGTGGGAAGAGAGATAAGAGGATGACCAGTTGAGAACAGAGCCTTTGAAGCCAAAGGAGGAAAGAGTGTGAAGGAGGAGGGGATGATCAACAGTGGCAAAGGCTGCAGAGAGATCGAGGAGAATAAGGATAGAGGATTGCTTGGCATGGTGAGCAGAGAGAAGGGAGTTAAGGAGAGAGGTGAGAGGAGTTTCAGTGGAATGTTTGGGAAGGAAGCCTGATTGGGAGGGTGGTAGGAGAGAGAAATTAGTGACAAAGAATGAGAGCTGAGAGTAGGCAAGGTGCTCGAGAAGCTTGGAGAGGAATGGGAGAAGAGAGATAGGTCTGAAGTTAGAGGTGAGAAGTGGATCAGCAGAAGGTTTCATCAGAATAGGGATGATCGTAGCATGCTTGAAAGCAGAGGGAAAGGTAGCTGAGGAGAGACAGATGTTGAAGAAGGAGGTGAGGTAGGGGATAAGAAGAGGGTAAATCTTAGGGATGAGAAGGGAAGGGAGAGGGTCAGTTGGGGCAGACGTGGGGTGGGCTTTGGATAGGGGGGTGGAGACTTCGGGAGGGGAGACGGGAGAGAAGATGGTCATGCAGGATGAGGGAGGGGGAGAAGAAGAGAAATCTGAGGGGGTGTGGATTTTTTGCCGAAGGGTAAGAATCTTAGAGGAGAAGAAGTTAGCGAAATCAGAAGGAGAGATTGTAGAATTGGAGGAGGGATCAGGAGTGGGGGGAGAGAGAAGTTGAGAGAGAGTTTGGAAGATACAGCGAGGGTGAGTGGCTTGAGATTGGAGTAGGTTAGAGTAGTAAGAGTATTTAGCTGAGGCAAGACAAGAGTCGTAGATTGCGTGGTAAGAGAAGTAAGAGGTGTGGTTAGAAAGTAAGGGAGTTTTGAGGCAGAGTCTCTCGAGACATTGGAGAAGGCGCCGCATAGAGAGGAGATGAGGAGTAAGCCAAGGTTGAGAGGGTTTCCGGGTTGGGCGGAAGGGAGAAAGGGGGTAAAGTTGATCAAGGGAGGAGGAAATAGAAGAGGAAAGGGAGGATAGAGCATAATTTGCAGATAATAAGGAGAAGTCTTGGAGAGTTGGAAGAAAAGAAGAGCAAGTGTCAATAAAGAGGGAGGGGTCAAAGTTGCGGAAGTCAAGATGTGAGTAGATTGGAGGGGAGGGGTTAGGAGCGTAGGAGTGTGGGAGAGGAGAAAGGGAGAAAGAAAGTAAGGCATGATCAGAGAGATAGACAGGAAGAGTAGAGACTGGGGAAAAGGGGTAGGAAGATGAGGTCAAGGGTGGAGCCAGAGGAGTGAGTGGGAGAGGAAGGAAGAGGGGAAAGGAGGTAGGAGTTAAGGATAGAGAAGAGGGGAGAGGATTGTGGGGGAGAAGGGAGATGGAGATTAAAATCGCCAAGCACTGATAGAGGAGAGGGGGAGGGACAGATAAGCGAGAGGAGGTGATCCAGATCTTCATAGAAGGAAGAAAGAGGGCCAGGGGGGCGATAGATGATCAGGAAAGAAATAGAGTGGGGAGAGGAGAACGATTTGTAAAGGAATTCAAGGGAAGGAAAAGAAGGGAGAGATGGTGAGGAGGAAGAGGAGATGTACTTGGGGTGGTAGAGGAGGCCAACGGCTCCGCCACGGCCAGTGGCGTGAGGGGTATGAGAAAAGGAGGAGGAAAGGTTAAGGAAGCAGGGACAGAAGTGTTATGGGGGGGATCCAGGTTTCCGTTAGGCATAGGAAATGGAGGTTGAGACAAAAGAATAGGTCAAGAAATGCTGCGGTTTTGTTGCAGATGGATCTTGCGTTCCAGAGTGCCATGTTCATGTGGTGGGCGGTAGGGGGGTAAAGAAGTTAGGGCGGTGAGAGAGGGTAGGAGTGTGACAGGAGGAGTGTGGAGAGGAATAGAAGAGAGGGCTGGGCATTAGGAGGGTAATGGAGAATAGGAGGGAGAGGAGAAGGTAGGAGTAGCGAATGAGGGGGGAAGAAAGGGTGGTGAAAAGGAGATTTGGAAGATTGCATAACAGAGGGCTCAGAGATAGGACGAGGAAGGTAAGACCGTTGCTGTAGAGTCTTTTGATGGTGAGGACAGAGACCAGTGTAGCAGTTTCAAGTAGGGACGGTAATCAAATGACCGAATTAGGAGAGGGATGGGGAGAGGATAGCAGCAGACCAGGAGCAGAATGGAGCGGTGCCTGCCACTGTCAGATGAGGGTCAACGGGGGAGGCGCCAGGTCGGAGTGGAAGCGCCAGGCAGCAGGCACCAGCTGACGCCAATGGAAATCCAAGGCCCAGCGATGGCAGAAGGAGAACCAGAGCCAGAGTAGGGTCGTAGACAGCAGGCACCCGATACTGCAGGCAGTCCAGGGCTAGAAGGTGACCGCAGGCAGTTGAAGGCAGGCTGGTCAAGAATGGGGTCATAGACAGCAGGCACCCGATACTGCAGGTAGTCAAGGGCCAGGAGGTGATCACAGGCGGTCGAAGACAGGCTGGTCAAGGGGAACCAGAGTGACCACACCTAGACCTAAGCAGGTGTCAGTTCATCAAAAGGGGCATTGGTGGAGGGCCCAGGCGATTGGTGTAGGCAGATAGTGGTCACAAAGCTGGGCCGCAGCACCTAGTCTAGAATAGGGAGAGCAGGGGGTACCAGTTTTTAGAAAGGGTCACTAGTGGAAGGGGCCCAGGAGGTTGAGGCAGGCAGACTGATGTCAGGATGATGGGGTGCTGCCCTTGTTCTTGGGCGGGGAGGGCCGAAGGCACCTGGACTAGAGTGAGGGTGGGGGTCAGTGAGGGGTGGGGCTGTTGGGGCGGGCCGACTGATTCCGCAATGTGAGGCAGCTACAACTGGTCTAGAGCAGGGAAGGCCTCAGGCAGAGGTGCCAGGAGCAGTGTGGAGGCTCCAACAAAAGAACAGGGGCAATCAAGGAGGATGGGCAGGTACGGCAACCCTGTAAAGCTGCACCCGTTCCTGAGTGGGGAGGGCCTCAGGCGGCGGAGGCAGGAGCGGTATGGAGGCACCAGTAGAACTGAGTTGATGAGGTGGTTGAGTAGATACCGCGAACCTATTCAACTGCGCCCACACGTGAGAAGGGAGGGCCGCAGGTGGATGGATAGGGGTAGTAGGAGGTACTGGTGGGAGATCTCAGGCAGCCGTGGTGGTCAGGCTGATGCAGCGATTCTCCGAGACTACTCCCGCTCTTGTGTGGGGGGGTGCAGATGGCACCAAGCACGTTAGGAAGGCACCAGTGGGGGAATTCAAATAGTCAAAGTGGTGGTGCAAAGCAGAATCCTCCGTAACTGCACCCACACTTGAGCGGGGAGGGCCGCAGGAGGTGGGTCCAGGTATGGTGTGGGCGGGTTTATAGTCAAAAAAGTTGATTTTTTTATAACGTTTTTTATTCAAAATGGGGGGGTTCCCCCCAAACCACCTTGTTGTATATTTTTTTTTGTTTTTACCTTTTTTTTTACATACGAGAGCCAAAAAATAAATATAAAGAAAAAAATGTATTATTTGACTTTTTTTCAACTTTTTTTTTTCAACTTTTTTGTCTTTCGACATTTTTTTTCTCGATATTTTGACTGCACACCATGTGGGTTGGGGCACCAGAAGAAGAACAGAGTCAGTTAAGGTGGGTGGGCTGAAGCAGCGATGTTCCGTGGGTGAGCCCTCACTAGAGCAGGGAAGGTTGCTGGCGGCGGACTGGGGCTGGGATCCTGAGTAGCCAAACCGGGAGGACTTCAGACAGCAGAGGCGTTAGGACTGGGGCTGGGATCCTGAGCAGCCAGCCAGGAGGAGCCAGGCTGGTGAAGGCGATCCCACGCAGCCGCAATCGATCTCAGGTAGGGCGGGCCGGTGGCGGCGGTTCAAAGACAGCAAGGAGGCACCCCGAGCAGCCACGGCCCTGCCGGGACTCTGAGAGCCAGTGTGGAGGGTGGATGGCCCAGAAACAGAGCAGAGGCAGTCCGAGCAGCCACGACCCCGCTGAGACCCTGAGCAGCCACACTCGTCTCCGGGCGATTGAGGACCGCAAGCGAGGCACCAGGGCTGAATTCAGGTGCCGGGTGACCCGTAAGTGGCTGAGCCCGCTTTAGAGTGAGGAGGGCCGCTGGTGGCGGGACAGAGTCAAGATGGTGGCTCCCCGAGCAGGCATGACCCTGCGGCAAGGCAGGCACCAGGGTTGAGCTCAGGTGTCAGGTGACACGAGGAGTCGGAAATAACTCACCGCTGACTCACAGAGCACTGGAGGAGCCGGACTGGTGTCGACGACTGTAAGTGGCTGAGTCCTCTCTTGAACAAGGAGGGCCGCTGGCGGCAGGATGGAATCAAGATGGTGGCACCCTGAACAGCCATAACCCTGCCGGGACCTTGAGAGCTGGAATGGAGGCGGTATGGCACAGAAAGAATAAGGAGGTGTCCAAAGCAGCCACGACCCAGCCGAGACTCTGGGCGGTTGAATGCCGCAAGCGAGGCACCAGGAAGGTGCTGTCATTTCTGTCATAAGGTTGTCATTTCTGTTTTTCAGTCTGAAGGTGGAGATGGTGGTAAGTGAACCTAAGGCCTTGTTTTACCTGGTTCATTCTCTCTCGTCTCCAGCTAAAGCAAATTCTCAGGCAATGCCGTCTCAAGACCTTTGTGAGTCTCTCTCCTGCTTTTTTCAAAGCAAGATTGAGACCATTCATCAAAATATTGGTGATATGGCCAGACAGAAGGCTGTTCCTTCCCAGCTTTAGGAGGCCCCTGAATCTAACTTCACTTGGGTGGCTTTTCCCATCTTCTCCGACCAAGATGTTTTCACGGCTATCCACTGGCTCAAATCCGCTTCGCCCGCAGACTTGATTCCTCTTCCTCTTCTTAAAGAAATCTCTGCCTATATCATCTCTTTGATTACCACGGCAGTTAATTCCTCTTTTTGTGATGGCTGCATCCTGACTGCCCTAAAACATGCTCTTGTGATTCCCTTCCTTAAGAAACCTTCCTTATATCCAACTGTGCTTACTAATTTCTGTCCCATCTTTCCCCTTGTTAGAATCCCTGGTGTCACCCTTGCTTTCCTCTTTTCTGGAGTCTACTGGCTATTTTGATCCTGCCCTGTCGGGTTTTCGGCCAGAGATAGGCACTGAATCAGTTTTGACATCTGTTCTGGATGATCTCACTCGCCTGGTGGATCAGGGTGGTGTCGGAGCAGAGATACTGTTAGATCTGTCCGCTGCATTCAACATAGTTGATCAGCCCATCCTTAACTCCTGGTTATCGGCGGCGGGCCTTTCCGGACTAGTTCTTGCATGGTTCTCTGCTTTTCTGGCTGGTCGTTCTCAGTATGTGTCTCTCCCCCCTTTTTGCTCTAAATCGGTCTCACTATCTTGCAGCGTACCCTAGGGCTCTGCACTATCGCCAACATTGTTTAATATATATATCAGGCCACTTCTCCTTCTTATTCTGTCGCATGGGTTCAGGTTTTACTCCTATGCTGATGATACGCAGATTCTGATTCGTCTTGACCTTACCCGTGCTGACACTGCGGCTCGGCTTAAGTGTTGCCTGCAGGACCCGGGTACCTGGATGGCAGCAAATTGGCTGAAACTCACCTGTGACAAAAGAGAGGTGCTGGTTATTGGCACCACCAATCCTCTTCTCTTTTGGATGCCTGAATTTTGGCTTAGCTCCCTGGGTCATTTTCCTATGCCCGCTCCATCAGTAAAAAACCTGGGCGTAGAAATTGTTCCATCACTCTCCATGGAGGATCAGGTTGAATTGATCTGTAAGACTGGTCATTTTATGTTAAAAATCCTGCGGAAGGCCCCTAATTTACTCGCGGTTTATTCCCGGTTCAGCTTCAAGCTCTGGTTGTAGCAGCTCTTGTGCTTACTACAGTGTACTACTGTAACTCGCTCTACCATTGCCAATCTTGCTATCTCATGCACCGGCTCCAGATTCTTCAGAATATGTCTCCTTTACTTCGACATCTCCATTGGCTTCCTGTTGAAAAGCATGTGCCTTTATGTATTGTTCACTGTATCTTTTATAAGATGGGGGCTAAGTATCTTCAGGCAAAGTTTCTGATGTATGTTCCTTCTCGCCCCTTCTGTTCTCAGTCTGCTCTTCTGGTCTATGCCCCTCGGTTTAGGCTGTCCCGGGTGGGCGGACGTGCCTTTTCGGTTGTGGGAACTAAGGCATGGAATGTTCTTCCTTACCCCTTGCGAGCCAATTCCGACCATCTGGCTTTCCGTCGGTCTCTTCAAACTCATCTATTTTAGATTCTCATCTGTTGCTTTTTTCTTTCTCTGCCGGTTTTAGTGTCATGATTCTCTTGGGCGTAAGTGCTCTTTATAAATGTTTTTAACATAACATAAACGGTTCAAGGGGGTCTATGGCATTGCAGAGAAAGTCAGTGTGTTGAATCAGCTACAACAAAGACTTGCATGAACAAGACAAGAGCTACATAGTCCCCCTGCCCAAGAATATGCAGGAAAGGGACACTTGGCTAGCTATAAAGTAGAACAAATGACAACAAACCCAAGAGCCAGACATAATTCCCTTAGATTAGGTGAAAGAAAAAACAACCTTTGGGTGCCGGTGCCAGTTAATCAAAAGCTTGAAAACACATGAAGAGTAACTTGATCAAGTCTACAGGCCAGAGAAAGCAATAGAACCCATGGTAACAAGAGCTAAATTCATGGTAAAAGCTGAACAGGACAATTCAAAACGTGGTCTCCACATGTGATTCATATATAATGAACAGTGTCTATTAAATAGTGCAAGCTATGGAAACACACATGCTCGACTTTTTAGTTTTTTTTTCCTAAAGTCCACCTGAAGGTAAGACTCTATAAAATGATCCATTGGTATAAAGGTCCCCAACTCGTAGTGTAAGTCTGTACTACCCAAACGATTGGTAGAATGGCACAGCAGCCAGGCTTATCTTATGAGGAGGATGTGAGCTCTAGGTAAGTACAATTAACCCAGTCAATGCAATACAAAGAAATTCTTACACAGAATGTCATAATAAAATATACATGTATTTTATAGACAAGAAGGCAAGGTAGATAAATACTGATTTAGACTAAGCAACACACATAGGAAATGTCAACAATACTTTCATAGGCGACAGCTTCAATAGTAGTTGCTCACGCTTACAATTGTTACAGAAAATGACAGTAATGACATTTCCACTGTTTAAACAGTAATGTTGCACACCCCCATTTGTTATAGTGAAATTACAGATTCAGTAATTTACAAAGTCAATCAGACAAATTCTGTAGGAAGGAAAAAGGGGGTCATTCAATACTAGTACACGTGATTTACTTCTTAGCAAAACTCTTCAAGGCTCCTAATGCAAGAGTTCAGCAAAGTCAGTGTAGGATAGAAGCAAAAGTCTTCTGCAGCAGCAGAAAAGGCAAAGTTCCTCATGACACATTAGATACTTTAAATGATGCATTAGTAGAATAACACACTTAATGAGGAGCCTGCAACGGACTCTCTAGAAGCACACAAGCTGTTAAGCCTGGACAAGAGGTATGCGTGGGGTCCCAAACACCTGGTGTCACACTCCAGTCACACTGGAGCAACCATTCAGCTTGGGGTAAGTACTACCTTGAGCCTCACAGTACCTTAGAGTGATTGAAGAAAATGCAGCTGGCTCTTTTCCTGTGCACCAGCGATGGACCCGGTCTCCTGATTCCTTGGTCTGGTGACAAGTGGAAGGACTCTGAATGGGATGTCACAGCAGCAGTCGCAAGAAAGGGCCCACGGCAAGGATATCTTTGTTCTGTGTCAGTCTGCAGTTTTGGCAACTTTTGATCAGCTCCAACAGGGAACAATTACCGCCCGGTCGATCCTCCTTGATTCTGCAGTCCTGCACTCTAGTGAGGGGACTTGAATGAGTTGGACTGCTCCTCTGGAGGTCCAACTGGAGTTCAAGTTCTGGAATTATTTTTCCACACAAAGAAGACGGAACCAACCAAATATTGCTCTTGGATAAGTGCTATCTTACAACTGTTGCAGGAGCCTATTACTTACTGCTATGATTTATTCTCCTACCTTACCACCTTAAAGGATTGTCTGAGGTGGGGCTACCAGACTTATGTAACCAATGAAAACACTGACCATTATAGGTTATATATGTAGCCAAGTTTCCTTCACCAATCCCACTTTCATGGAGGTTTTAGCAAATGCAACGTCACTTTGACGTATCTTTTCATTATAAGCTATGTCGTGCATGAAATTTGATTATAAGAAAGTCATGCATGACATTCTATGAGAGCGCTGAGACAAATTGTGTTTGTTGCTCTCCCTGTTTTATGGTGATTGTTATTAAAACAGGCTTTTGTTATAGTCCTTGACTTCCATTTATTGGGCCCGGGATTTCCCAGCCTATCTGGCATGGTCAGGGCTGGGATTAGCCGCCCAACCATTACACATACAAAATGTGCTTGTTATTGACTTTCTGCCACCTCCGGTGGGTTTCAAGGGAAACAATAACCAGCATGGCAGACTGTAATGTCAGGAAATTGCTTTGCCAGTCATTAAAGGCTTCTACTTTTCACAGGAATACTGAAATAAATGCAGTGCTGATACTGCCAAGTTAGCCCATGATGGTCTAAATATCGTGAAAAAAGAGCAACTAGTATCATGGTGCTATCAGATACACACAACTACGTGAAGGGGATAACACCCATCATAGTGTTAGTTTAGTGGTATGTATGTATTATTGTCACCAATGTAATTGTGTTAGGTGTTGGTTTGAAGAGGAGGATCTTTACTTTGTTGGTGAATTTCCCAGTCCCAGTCTCAGTTCTTTAATTTTCTTATACTTTTCACCTTCACACAAAGAGGTTGGTTTAGGCATTCAATTTATTGAAAATCAAACTATTTCATGATTATGAAAGCCTTCAAAAATAAAATAAAGCTGTTATGTTGGTCTTTGGGGACATCTTACATTTGGGGTTGTCTTTTCCTACCTTGGGTAGTTATTTAGAGGACCTGTAAGAGGTTCATCATTCTTAAAGAGAAATGGTAGGGAAGGTCCACTTGTATGTCCTACTGGAAACATAGTGGACTATGCACTGGGTTTAAGAAAGAAAGAAACTTGCTAATTACATGAAAATTACATAAAGCCGGTATGAAGTCTTCAGCACACTTCTAGGACCATTAAAAAAAAAGTTGATGGCGTTGGGATGAATGGCCAATGTCCCACAAGTGCGAGGAAATATAAACTAAGAAAACCTACAAAACACTAGTCTGATGCCACACCGAAAGCCAGACGCCTAGACAGCAAGTCTGATACTCTGACATTTCCACCATATCCCTTTAATGAGAAATAAACAGTAGACAGCAAGACACATACATATGCACTTAGAATGCAGCTGTGTAGAAAGATGGCAGAAACATCCAGCCAATAATCACATATTAAGTATCAATGCAACATGGATACATACACATGCAAAAGCGTAGGCCCCAAGAGGTGGGGAGCATTTTAGGCAACAGAATGAGCACTTATTAGATGCAGCAAGTGGTAGCAGAGATAGAACACAACATAACACATAACTAATATCCCTCAACTGTGAACATATACAGCCTCATTACGTGTTGGCTGGTCTGGAAATAAAGTGCTGGTAACGATGTATACGGGCACCTTCCCGGACCGGCCAACTACAATTCTGCTGGTAAGGGGCTTTGATCTACCGGCAGGCACTGTTACTAAAGGTGTCAGTGATTCAGGCAACCCCATCCCGTGGAGTCCTCTGTGACTCCATGAAATGGGGAGTTACCGACGCCTCCACTGCCTGTAATATCCTGGTAATAACGGGATATCAGAGAACTCATAATGATCGCCATGGAGTAGGCCGCAAAATAGAGGCAGTTCATAGACCATTTAGACTTTAGTAGGCCTCAGAACCTCATGAATTATTCCTCACAGTAAAATGCATTCCTTTTCAGCTCATACATGAGAAATGCTCTGACAGGGTTAGCAGCCTTGAACATGGTGTAAAGTCGTGCTGTGATTGGTCAGGTTTAGTAGAAGAAATTCTCTCTCAGGCACAGAACAAGGAAGCATGACTTAATCAGATGTTGCAACTGTGAGCAGACCCCACGAGGGGAAGCTGTAAAATGCAACGCAAGGATTGGTTATGGTTGAAACGGTGAAGAAAGGTCACACACATCTAACAAATGAGGTTTCTGTCCATAGTGAGAAACCTGAAGGTGGCTCACCCGCTAGTACCCGGGGATCTGTCATCAAGGTGGCCAGGACACAGCCATTGCTATTGGATCCAGATCCAGTTCATGCGGTTGGACCAGCGCGGGAAGATCACCTGGATGGGGGGTCTTCAGGGAGTGGAAGTGGGACACTGAAGGGTGAGATATGCTATCCCTTTCCTTATAACACCTGTTCCCCATTCTACCAGGTACAATACCTAGAAACTCAACCCCCCCTTTCCCGACATGAACACTTTCTCACTGACAGTTCATTGTGGGTGACAAAAGACTAACACCAGAGCCGTATACCTGACATGTACAAATGCAAGGGTCTGATAATTACGCACACCTGCAGCTTTCTAACATGCCCCAGGTGTATAAAGGTAGGGGACTGCGAAAGAGGATAGAGAAGGCATCGAACGAGCAAGGAAAACCCACAAGGAAGCAGCAATTCCAAGATGGCAGTTTAAACTGAGGAGAAAGGCGGCAATACCAGAGAGGACGACAAGAAGGCAATTACCCTTGCCCTTTTCCACAGAGAAGTCTCAAGGAAAAGAATAAAAGACCGGGAATTGCAACTGCCGAACAGTGTAGTGTAGTGTGACTCAAAGTTACACAGGGCCCTCTCACATTGATATCCAATGCGGGGAGAAGCGATTGCCACTGTGTTACTGTCCTTGACTCCGAACGCCAGTGAGGTCAGCACAGCCAGTGAGTTGGAGAAACTGATAGCAGACAAGACTGTGTTATGCTCAAGGTTGCAAGCGGCAACATTGTATGAAGAAAGAGAACTTGTATAGGATTCAACTTTATGACACCAAGGTAGCAGATACAGCGGGGTCCGGCGCCACGTGGGTGCTCACTCAAAGGCCTCTGTTTGGTACCACCCTGAGCGTGTAAAAATTATTGAACTGTGAAATCAAAGTGATCCTGCAGCGGACTAAGTTGAATCCCTTGAACATTTAAAAGTCTTCGATTGTCTGCAAACTGAAATTGGTCTGAGCCCGGCTGAGGGGGACTCATTTTCGAAAAGGGGTCTGAGCCTGGAACAGGGGGAACCTGGGTAAACAGTAACTCACCTGAGAAGATATTGCTGTGGCAAGTGTGAACCTGACTGAGGGGTGCCTACGAATGAAATTGGTCTGAGCCCGGCTGAGGGGGAATAAATGTAGAAAAGAGGTCTGACCCTGGGTGAAGAGTAACACACCCGAGAAGATATTGCTGTCGCAACTCTGAACCTGACTGGATGATGCCTGCAAATGAAGTTGTCAGGAACCCAATTTAGAGAAGCTAATTGTGAAAATAGAATCTGAGACCAGCTGTTGGGGATCCGGGGTGAAGAGTGAATCACCCGACTTGAATATTTGGAAAGGAACTTTTTCTTTGTTGTTTCTGGTACATCAGGCCCTCTGAGGCAAGAGACTTTGAATAAAAGAGACTTGGGCACAGAAGGCCCTGATGTTGGTGAAAGGAACTGTGATCTTGTGCCAAAGAATCGCAATAGTGTGCTGTGCTCGAGTGACCCGCCTTGTCCTGTGCTAAAAACATGGGGAAGGGAGGCCAACGGCTTAAACATCCTGATTATATTTTGTGAACATTATCCCACACTATTTGTAGCATAGCAGTAAGGAATGGCAATCGTTTTCTTTTTGTATAGGCCCTTTTTATTTGACTAGACTTCACTAGGACTGTATTTTTATTATTTGATGGTCGTAGCTTGCTCCCATCTTAGATTTAGGTTTAGATGGGCAATTTTCACACCCCTGATAAAGTTCAGTAAACACCCTTTAACTGTGATCACTTGTGTCTGTCTTACTTTAATGCCATGCCTTCCTTAGACCATGTTCTTACAAATTAACACATACAAGGCCACAGTTTGATGGGAATGAGGCGATGTGCAGAGGCATGCACAGACCAAAATCAATCAGACAGAAGATGCACACTGCCACCTGTAGGAAGCTATTCACCAAGGAGTTAAGAAAAAGCATTAGGAAAAATACATATTTCTTAACAAGAACATTCGAAGGTAGGCAATTAAGATTGTTGAAACCAAGAAATATATTGAGTAAGGAAGGAGCAAAACACAGTAAGGTCTTGGCACTTATTAAAGTACTACTGCATGTATGTGTTCAGATCACACACACCTACCCATTCATTAAATACACAATTCAGTTGTGCACATGGTGTCTGAGCAAGAGGTCAAGAAACCTGCCCTATGAACTCATGTAATCACATCATATAAAAATAAATAGAAGGGATTTGTGTTTCGAATAAGAAGTCACAACAGTAACTGCCTGTTGAGCAGTCACAAGGGTGAGAATGGTAGGGTAGTGCCAACCTTTCTGCTCTCATGGGAAAGGATGTGAAGTATTCATTATTGTTGCCACACTGTTCACACCTCAGAATTCTTTTGGTCACCAATGACTGAAGCAGCCCTCCACTGGATAACCAGGGGGGCTGCACCAATCAGAAGACAAGCTGTATATGAAACATTTTAACATGTATACTGTCCAATTAAAAAAGATGTGAAACTAAATGGTCCCACCATAAAGTAATTACCCTGAGGCAGTCATTAGAATGATCACGAGGATAGGATATGCGTCTTGTTTTATCCAATTGTGGAATTGGATAAAATGAGGAGCCTTGTATTGTTATCATTATGATGAAATCATAGACTCTCTGTAGAGAATCATAACACCCATTTTTAAGACTCACTGTTAGAATCACCATTACCCATTCAGCCTTATCCAATCATTACTCTTTGGTATGGAATCATTCCATTATTGCATTCTGTTTAGCTATCCATAGTACATTGCTGTAGTAGACACCATTACCCAATCACATATTAGACTGATGCATTTGCAGTATGCTTTTAGAATGATTTTGTATGCATATAGTGCTTGCCATTTAGAATGATAAAGAAACATGCTGCCACTTTGCACTTTTGCCATTTGCAATAGAATGACACTTGCCATATATTTGAAGTGCCATGTAGTGTTTTAGAGACATGATATATACTCACCATGATATGCTATGTATTCATGCTTGCATTAGAAATAGCGCTTAGGCTGAGAGAAACATTAGGCCTGGAATGACGCACACAGTGGCATATTTGAAATGCCATGGAAAGCCATTTAGAATGCAACACATGTTATGCTTTGTAGAGACACATTAGAGATATGTTTAACACACTGTTGCACATGTATGTATGTATGTATGTTGAGGCACTTAGAATTAGCTTGCTTTATAGTACGAGAGATTTGTGGTAAACACTAGGAAGCATTTTAACACGAGGCCTGAGCCATTTGCTGATGGAGAAAGACAGAAGTTGCTCAGCACGAAATGTTATGGAACACTATTCGTAAACATTTGCTTTGCAGACACACAGATAGAGCGAAAGGAAGCTTATCAGCTTGGCTGGTGTGCTTCATGGAGAGAACTGCAAGGGTTGGGACCAATGGAGTGGGTAGACAGGAGAGAGGGAAGCTTTTTCACACAGAAGAGGTGCTTTAAGAACGGGGCCTAAAAGTGTTTTTGTAATGCAGAGTGATGCCTACAGTGGAGAGAATGGTATGAACAGTGAATAGATGATGTATTTCGCAACATACTCGAAAGGCAAAGGCAAAGAGATATGAGGTCACGCTGATAGCACACCACAGGACATGCCGTGCAAGTAACACACACGCAAACAGCAGACTGACAGGCATTTTGCTAAACGCTGAGGAAGAGACATTCTTAGACATTCTGTGCGTCATAGAACACTATAACCAGGAGGCTAGAATGGGCTGGAGTTGTTGGTTGCTGGAGGCTGCACGAGAGTGGGACTGCACTAGATTTGGGGAGAGCCACAGAGATCGAGAGTTGGCTGGAGATGGTGCTTGGTGCAGCAGACTGATGGGCCTTGATGAGATCGATGAGGCAGAGAGAGAGCTTGGGAGTTCGAGTGACCAGATCTTGAGAGGCAGATACTGACTGACCTGGCACATGCAGAATGGGAAGTAATGTTTGGCCTAGGCTTAAATTGATTGATAAGAACAGACACACACACACTCACACACACAGATCTAAGGGGAGAAGGGGAAACCAGACAGGGATTGTTTAGAGTGATGGTGTGGATTTGGGGTGGATTTGCCCATGGAGGAGATGGATGCTAGCGCTTGCATTAGATTGCATTAGAACCACACACTTGCAGCACAGGCTGACATTAGAAGCCTGAGAGGCTTACATAGTTAATGCATGGTAGTTTTGCACCAGAAGTATAAAAGGTGCAAATTAGACATAGCATTAGAACTGCCTGCATTGTTATGCAATATGCTTAGGTGTGTGATATAAATAAATGTATCCTAGTGTTATAAATTGAATCGATTCTTTGTGTTTTCTTTGTGTCTTAATGTTATTTGTTATTGCCCACGGTAGTAAGATAGGTGTATGTTATTAGAACACATTGCACATAGGGCCTGATATGAATGCAGTCAAAAGGGGGTGTATAGTGATCCACACCCCCAATATGAGGTTGTCAGATTGTCAAAGTTTGTCTGAAGACCGGAGCGTGCTTGCCCAAAGGGGGGGCAACACGACGGTGAGCTGGTTTGGTTTTTCAGACTGACAGGGTGAGGCATTGTATAGAATCACCTATAGAGCAACCAGAAACTGATCCATTAGCGAAGATGAACTCGGAAATATTCTGAAACAACGTTTGAAATGTCACTCCACTCTTCACTATACAATTTTTATGATGCATTTTGAATGATTTTGTGGTTGCATATAATAAACATTTTTTCTTGCTCCTATGAACTTTTTATTGGCTCATTCAATTACTTTTTATTATATTGATTTTGGGCCTTACCCTACATTTGATGGCCCAACCACTGTGATTGCAGGATTTTTCTAGGGACCTGGAAGCTACTCTGCCACATTCCATGGGTACGTGGCACCTGCCTGCAGGGAGCAGAAACTGTGCAGTGTATGAGGATGCCAGCAGGCACCAGAGTTATCCAATGGCTTGTCTGATGCTGAAGGCTGTGGTGCTGCCCCAAATGTGCTAGCCTTCTTGAGAGGAGAGACAGCATCAGAAGACCTCGGAAGAATGTAAAGAGCGAAGTGCACCTGACACAAGAACAAAATACGGGAGAGTGAGTATTGGAATGAGAGTGGAGTGCGTGACGAACAATTCACATGGTGTAAACCTTTGTATTAAGTTTTGATTTCTGTAGACGTAGAAGAGGGCCTCCATGGCCTCTGCGGGCAAGGTGGTTACATCATGTTAGTAGAAAATTGTGGATATTGAAGTGTAACGTCCATCAGAGAGGAGGGAGGGGAGTGCTGCTTAAATATGAGTGGGAAGTCCTGCACTAGCGAGGACTGTATCCCTCTGTTCCACAGGTAAGGGACAATTGCAGGAGATCTTATTTGTTGACTATTGGTGTTTTGTTTTATTGTGATAGTTAAGTTGTTGGCTAGTACATCAATGTGACATCATCATTATTCAAAATGTGTACACCAGTTGAACACATGTGCAAGGAGCTCCTGACATACAGGGATAAGATAATGAAATTCAATTTAGAATGATCAGAAGGGAACAAAGGGAAAATGTTCACTTCATGGCCAGATGAAGGCAAACACGATAAGGGCATTATCGAGCACATTTATACGCATTTGTTATCAACATACAAGGGGAAAAAGCTGAAAAGGAGACTAGAGGTCTGGAAGCTCTATGACTAGATAGACGGGGAGTCAGAAGGAGGGGAGGGAACAGAAGGGAAAACCCCTGTTGTAGGGTCCACCCCTCCATTACCCAGAGGCAGCATAAGCACAAGACGGGCTGTGACGCCTGAGCAGTTATCATACCTGCCCCCATTCAGAGCAAACACCAGTTTGGCACATGCTTCAGTACCTGCGCAGCCGACAAGGTCACCCACAGTTGGAACGTATCCCATGAAACCTGCCGTGGGATATACCAATACCCAGATAAACACAGAGCAGAACTAGAACCAACAGCCTCACGGGGAGCAGCTGTAAATACTAGAGACAGAGACCCTATTATACCAAAGCTAGAAATTAAAGTGTACAGGGTCCTAGAAGCAGCTATTGAGAAAACAGAGGAGGAGCTTCAGAGGGTATTGGAGAGACAAGAATGAGATGTACCATGTCCTGCCCTTAATGCTGATTAAGGATGTTAAACTAGAAACAGAGGATGAATTGCAGTCAGAAGGTAAAAGTGAGGAAAGCCCATCACGTAGAGGCCAGGATGGACAAAGCTTTGATTATGATCCAGCATAAACAGAAAGTGATGAGAATCAGGAGGAAGATGAGGAAGACTGGGAAAACAGAGGGTGTGCAGAGAGCAAGAACTCCATGTGGGGGCAGCGTAGACCCCGCCCTTCAGCCATAGCGGTGAAAAGAGGGAGGAAAAGGTCGAAAATATACAGCAAAGGGAAAAGGGGGACCCAATTCCCATTAATACAGAAGGGGATAGGAATGCCACAATAGGTGCCCTGGCCACATATGGACAAAAACAATTTAATACAAATGCTTCCCACTCTTACAGTGGGAGTGGTGAAATGATATATGCACTTGAAAAGCAAACAGGAGTCACATTAGCAGTAGGAGACATGAAAAGTGTACTTGCCAGCATGCTAGTTGAACAGACAAACACAATTCAGGGAAAAGCAGGGTACCCAGGAGTTTGATTGGAAAACAATGCACATGATGGCACTTCATTTAATGAATGTTGAGCCCATGCATGCGATGCTCTGAGAAGAGCGTACCCCGACAAACCTGACATAGGATCAATCATGACATGCACCATGTGAGCTGATGAAGACCCAGCATTATATGTTAATTTGATTCAGGAAATGTGGAGAGAAGAAACAGGTGAAGCATGGGATAACATCATACTAATATGTTACGCGGGGTTCAGCAGATATACAAATGGAGCAAAATAAAATAGTGGTATTTAAAGCGAAAACATGGGGCAAAACACAGGTACAAATAGTACATTATTGCAAGCACGAGAAAGCGAGAGAAAAGTAAGAACAGGCGCAGCGAGTGAAAGCAAAGTTAGTGCAGAAAAGCGAAACCAAAAGTTGATGTCTGGAGGTTTTACATAAAAATCATAACCATGGGCACAGCTCTGGGCAGCCCCCCAGACCATTGTTTTTCAGCCTGTCAAACCATTACAGAAGGTGAAAAACCATATGCAAAAAAGGCTTGGTCCAACCCAAAAAGGGGCCGTCCAGGCTGAATTGCTAGGTTGCATCCCTTCTGCACGAGACCACAAGCATCCCCAGAGATGTTTCAGCCTGGTTGGGTATCATCAGGGAGAAGTTGCTTGGGTCTCTAGTCCCAACAGGCTCGGGACCCACATCTGGGCACACCTGTCCCACTTGGGATGACTAAAGAAAAACCAAAAGTTGATGTATGGAATCTTTTTAATAAATCATAACCAAGGGCACAGCTCTGAGCAACCCCCCAGACCATTGTTTTTCAACCTGCCAAACCATTACAGAAAGCAAAAAAATATATGCAAATTAGCCTTTGTCCCACCCCAAAAGAGGCAGTCTAGCCCAAATTGCTAGGTCGCATCCCTTCTGCACGAGACCAAAAGCATCCCCAGACATGTTTCAGCCTTGTTGGTAATCATCAGGGAGGAGTAGCTTGGGTCTCTAGGCCCAGCAGGCTAAGGACCCATGTCAGGGCATACCCGTCCCACTCGGGGTGACTAAAGCAAAACCGAAAGTTGATGTCTGAAAGGTTTTGAATAAATCATAACCAAGGGCACAGCTCTGGGCGACCGTCCAGACCATCGTTTTTCAGCCTGGCAAGCCATTACAGAAGGGGAAAACAACATATGGAAATCAGGCTTGGCCTCACCTCAAAAGCTCCCTTCCAGCCAGGATTGCTAGGTCACATCCCTTCTGCACATCCCTTCGTGCAGAACAATCTAGCAACAGTAAGAATGGAAGGTGCAGCAGTCACAAATACCACAGATGAGCAACAAGGTCAGGAAACCCAACAAGGGACAACAGGTGATATGGCAAAGTATAGAAGGAACACGAAAGGGGTGCAGGGAGCAAGAGGTAACTCCCAGAGACGGTGAGGGGGAGTATTTTGAGGTTTGAGACCAAGATTTAGGGGGGCATGTTGCAGAAAAGTGGGAGATATATTGTGAGATTGCAGAAGAAGACAACCCATGAAACATCATCCTGGCACTCCCCCAAACCAGTATCCAGCCTATGAATTATCTTATAGAGCACCAGCATACAGAGAGTACGCCTCAAGGTCCACGCAGCCACAATATCCTGGCCTATAGCAGATAGAAGCCCCCACACAGGGACAGCCCTTATAGTACCCAACCAAGAATACTGCACAGCAGGGACCTTCCCAAGCAATCACACTGCCACTCGAGCAGAACATCCTGCCTCCGGGGACTGTAACACATTTTGCATGAACAACCAAGGGCACAGCTCTGGGCGACCGTCCAGACCATCGTTTTTCAGCCTGGCAAGCCATTACAGAAGGGGAAAACACATATAGAAATCAGTCTTGGCCTCACCTCAAAAGCACCCTTACAGCCAGGATTGCTAGGTCACATCCCTTCTGCACATCCCTTCGTGCAGAACAATCTAGCAACAGTAAGTATGGAAGGTGCAGCAGTCACACATACCACAGATGAGCAACAAGGTCAGGAAACCCAACAAGGGACAACAGGTGATATGGCAAAGTATAGAAGGAACACAAAAGGGGTGCAGGGAGCAACAGGTAACTCCCAGAGACGGTGAGGGGTAGTATTTGGAGGTTTGAGACCAAGATTTAGGGGGGGCATGTTGCAGAAAAGTGGGAGATATAACGTGAGATTGCAGAAGAAGACAACCCATGAAACATCATCCTGGCACTCCCCCAAACCAGTATCCAGCCTATGAATTACCTTATAGAGCAGCAGCATACAGAGGGTACGCCTCAAGGTCCACCCAGCTACAATATCCTGGCCTATAGCAGATAGTAGCCCCCACACAGGGACAGCCCTTATACTACCCAACCAAGAATACTGCACAGCAGTGACCTTCCCAAGCAATCACACTGCCACTCGAGCAGAACATCCTGCCTCCGGGGACTGTAACACATTTTGCATGAACAAGTGTCATGGGAGATAACACACAGGACAGCCCATAGCAAGCCCTGACATGTCCAGTCCTATTTGTCACCCCAAATGCAGAAAAGGAACATAAAGTGGTAGTAAAGATAGATATGATGCACACCTTCATGGTAGTTACAGGGGCTACCATGTCTTGTATAAAGGAAGGAAAGTTTTGTTTGACCAATAAATGCATGGACATGCAGGAAGTCTCTGGGGCTATAACAAAGGTTCCTTTCACAGAAGATGTACCCATTACTATAGGGACACACAGGATGTTAGCACCATTATTGTACCATACTGTTACGCTCACCTGGCTCCCACAGAGGCGTCAATCTGGACTGGACTGCTGCGGTCTCCACCAATGTGACACGTAGGGCCGAGATGACGGACTGGATTGGCCCACCTAGCTTCGTTTGCTTGGCCCGTAGGAATATTCTTCTGCAAATGGAGAAAGGGGATTAACCACCCGTGGAGTTGAGCGTAAATCCCCCCACCCTGCTGTTCTCCCCACTGATCACCTTGGATGTCCCCTCTTATAGTCTCACCTGATGATTTGAAAAGATGAGCTCTCCATCCTGCATTGAGCGCAGGGGCGCGTAGATAACCAGTTGCTTCACTGGCTCAAAGGAATTGGTGAGTTCCAGGACAATATTGACTCCGATATTCCCAGCAAGACTCCGTAAGTATGTAGTTCGTAAGAGTTCAAAGGCCTGACTTTCACTCTTGTCCGATTCCTTGCAGGTTGCAGCTTGACCCTACTGAAGAGTTCCTCGTGGCAACCGGTAATGTTCCGGAAGGATTTGTATTATCCAACACAGTTCGATAAAATAATGTCCATATGTAACCTGTTGCTTTCTCCCTTATTCAGGCGCTGAGAGAAAGTATGAAGTCTATAAGAATAATGCCTCCGGGGGAAAAATCAGGTAAGTCTTTTGTGGTGAGGAGGGTTCCCCTTGTTAGTCCCTTGTTTCACCTTGCTGCCCTTTTGTTTCCCCTTAGGGGCCGGGGTTCGGCTAGGATGCAGTGGAAGCTGCGCCGACCCGTGAAGAAGAATAGTACCGACGGTGGTAAAATTAGGTAGTCTATGGGGGGTATTCATCTGTGTATTCCCTTGGCTCACCTTGCTGTTCTTGTCTTCTCCTTAGGTGCCAGAGTGCGGCGGGAACATGCAGGAGGATGCAGTGAAATGTAAAGATATTGCGAAGGTGCTGCAGCAGGTGAGGCGACGCGCATAAAATAACTTCTTTCTTCCAGCTCAAAGGCACGATGGATCGGGAATTCAGGTAAGGATCAAAGGTATTGCTCTTGTTCTAACCTTTTCTCCTTCTTTCTCCCTTTTTCTAGGAGCTCCAAACTCGAGGCGGGCATGGCAGACAACTGGATGCAGACTTGCAGGCACGGTGAGCGTTACGCTGCTGGATGCAGAATAACGCGAAGCGTGTGCTGCTCTTCGGGCATGGTTTAAATAGCCTCCAAAGTAGTCCCAGGTAAGTATTCCTCCCCAGCCCCACCCGAGTAAAAAATAGTCCCTAGGTAAAATAGTCCCTTCCAAGCCTCGTTTGGCTTGGAGCTCTTGCAGCATGGTCTGCATCAGGTAAGTTTGCAGCATGGTCTGCATCAGGTAAGATTTAATCTATGAGCCTGGCACCTATGGCACCAGGACTGACTCTCCATATGAGCCGTGCACCATAGGCGCCAGGACTGCACCCAAATAGCCCCTAACAGGGGTTGTTGGGCTTGCTTGGGGTAACTTGATGCCTGCTTCCGGGGTTGCTGGACTTGGTCTGGGTCCCCGGGGGTAGGCATCGTGACAGCACTCCCCCCCAAGGCCCCTCCTAAAGTCGTTCTTACCTGTGGTTTCGGTTTGTCTGGGAAATTTCGGTGGAATTTCTTCTCCAATCGGGGTGCATGAACATAGTCACTAGGTTCCCATGACCTTTCCTGTGGTCCGTAACCTTTCCAGTCGATTAAATAAAAAAGTTGGGCCTTTATCAGCTTGGACTCCAGGATGTTCTTAACTTCAAATTCGGGTTCTCCGTCTACAAGGATGGGGTCTGGTGGCTTTGTTAGTCTTGTCCCTGGTTGTACTGGCTTCAAAAGTGACACATGAAAGACGGGATGAATTTGCATATTAGCAGGTAAGTCCAACTTGACAGCCACCGGGTTGATAATGGCCTTAATAGAGTAAGGTCCCAAATATCTGGGGTTAAAGGTCCGTGTCCCCTTTAGAGATATATGTTTTGTGGCTAACCATACTTGGTCCCCTATTTGGTATTGTGGAGAATCACTTCTATGCCGATCAGCATCTTTCTTGTATTTTTCTTTCGCCTGTTTTAAATGTGTAGTTGCTTCCTTAAAGGCTTGTGTAATCGTAGCGTGCAGATGGTCCACTGCGGGCATTTCTAAGTGTTGGGGTGAGTCAAGGTCTGAGGTTCGAGGATGGTGCCCATATAAGGTATAAAAGGGGCTTTGTCCAGTTCCAGAGTGTAATGAATTATTGTATGCATATTCGGCGATCCAAAGAATGTCTTTCCAATTACTCTCCATCTGATGTAACATACAACGCAGGCATTGTTTGAGAGTCTGTTTGGTCCTCTCCGTTTGACCATCGGTCTGGGGGTGGTGACTGGTCGATAACCTCACATCGATTTGTGCCAATTGACAGCATTTTTTCCAAAAATGTGAAATGAATTGACTGCCCCGGTCAGAGACCAATACGGACGGAAATCCGTGTATGCGAACAATGATTTCGAGGAACTCCTTGGCCAGGATTGAAGCAGAAGGTAATCCCTTTAAAGGAATAAAGTGGGCCATCTTGGAAAAAAGATCCACAATAACTAGAATGGTGTTAAATCCATTGCATGGGGGTAGATCAGTAATAAAGTCTAACAATAAGGTGTGCCATGGTGTAGGCGGAATGTCTAAAGGTTGTAAGAGTCCAGCTGGTTTTTTCTTTTGACTTTTGTTTTGGGCGCAAATGCCACAAGACATCACAAATGATTTAATATCCTTTTGCCAGGTGGGCCACCAGAATTGTCTTTAACATTAGCTTCAGTTTTTGCAATACCTGGGTGCCCTTTCATTAGGGTATTATGATAACGGGAAATTACTAGCTCTTGTAGTTCCTTGTGTGGCAGAAATAGCCGTCCTTGGTAATAAGGCAGATCATTGGTGACAGAGTAGTCCAGGCCTTTCTTTACCCAGTCCTGCAAGGCTGTAGAATCAAAGAGTTGCTGGATCTTTACCTGAATGTCCTCTAGAGTCTGTAGAGTAGTCATGCCAAGAATCCTTTGTTCGGGAATTATAGGTACTGGTTCAGGGTTCACTTCTGCCTCTCCCATCCCTATTCGGGATAAGGCGTCTGCTTTACCATTCTTACTACCTGGTCGATAGGTTATCGCGAAATCGAACTCAGCAAAGAACAATGCCCATCGGAGTTGACGTGACGATTGGGCCTTGGCTGTCTTTAAATACTGTAAGTTCCGGTGATCAGTGATCACAGTAATGGTATGCCTCCTGGCACCGAGAAGATAGTGCCGCCAAGCCTTGAAGGCGGATTTAATGGCTAATAACTCCTTATCGGTAACCGGATAGTTTAACTCAGGTGCCGAGAACTTTCTGGACCAAAACGCTACTGGGTGAAGCTGTCCAGTTTCAGGGTCCTTTTGAGACAGGACAGCTCCAATGGCTAGACTGGATGCATCAGTTTCCACTATGTATGGAAGTTCAGGGCACGGGTGCTTTAATACAGGTGCAGACGTGAATTTCGCTTTCAGCTCTTGGAAGGCATTTTCAGCTTCTTCAGTCCACATAAAGCGTTTATTTTTTCGTAAGAGTGCTGTGATGGGATGTACAACATGTGAAAAATCCGGGATGAATCTGCGGTAGAAATTGGCAAAGCCGAGCATATTTTGTACTCCTTTAACTGAACTTGGTGATGGCCACTTAAGGATTGCGTCCACCTTTCATGAGTCCATTCGGACTCCCTTTGGGGTCAGGATAAACCCAAGGAATTCAACTTCTGTGGCATGAAAAACGCATTTTTCCAGTTTTGCATAGAGTTTGTGCTGGCGCAATTTCTCAAGGACTGCTCGGATGTGCTTCACATGGTCAGATTCTGAAGAGGAGTATACTAGAATATCATCGATATATACGACAACACAAATGTCAATGAGTTCACGAAGGACATCGTTCATGAAGTATTGGAAGGCTGCAGGTGCATTGCACAACCCGAAAGGCATCACCTGGTATTCGAATAACCCATACTTAGTGCGGAAAGCAGTCTTTCATTCGTCGCCCTCTTTTACACGTACCAGATGATATGCCCCCCGGAGATCTAATTTAGTGTATATGCAAGCGTCCTTCACTTGGTCTAGTAGTTGAGGGATCAGAGGCTATGGGTATCGGTTCTTAACAGTTATCTGGTTCAATGCGCGGTAGTCTATGCATGTTCTGAGGTCACCTTCCTTTTTGGGCACGAAGAACAAAGCTGAAGATGCAGGGGACTTAGATGGGAGAATAAAGCCATTGGCAAGGTACTGGTGTAAGTATTGTCGTAGGTGAAGGTTCTCAGGTTCCGTAAGGGCATAGATCCTGCTACAAGGGGGTTGTGCACCGGGTATGAGATCGATTTGGCAATTGTACGATCTGTGAGGAGGTAAGGTGTTTGCCTGTTCTTTTTGGAAGACATCCTGGAATTCTTGGTATTCAGGAGGTAGTTGCATGACTGCTGTGGTTACTGTGGCCAGGCCTGCGCTCAGATTTTTCTTTGGGTAACAGGTTTGCGCACAATCCGGGAAGGTTATTCTCTTCTCTCGCCAATCAATACAAGGATTATGTGTTTCCAACCAAGGTATCCCCCGTATTATTTGGAACTGTGGGGCCTTGATTAGATCAAACACAATAGCCTCTTGATGCCCATCTGGACCCAATAATGTCATCTCTGCGGAGGAATGAGTTACAGGCCCAGAGACAATTTCAGTTCCATCAACTGTGGTGATGACATCTGAGGTGGTTTTTCGGCAGAGAGGCAGATTCATCCTGGAAGCCAATTCGTAGTGCACATAGTTTCCTATGGCCCCGCTATCAATGTATGCCCTTACTGCGTGCATACTCGATGGCTGCCCTGTATCTATGAGGACCATTGGTATGATGAAATGCGAGGTCTGAGTATCCTTCTGCAAGCTCAGCAAGCAGACCTCTACGCTTGTCGGGCGTGGTCGTTTCCCGAGTCTGACTCCATATGGCTTTTATCAGCAGCTCCTACCACTTTCTTGGGTGGTTTTACAGGGCAATCCCATAGAAAGTGCCCAGAAGTTCCACAATATAGACACAATTGCATTTGCCGTCTCCTTTCTGTTTCCTTCTGGGTTAAGGGTCCTTTAACCCCTCCGATTTGCATGGGTTCTGAAACCTCTGCTCCTTTGGGGTTCTCGTGGGTTTTGACCAACACCCTGTTCTCAAACTTGGCTCGATCAGCCTTTCTGTTCTGAAGTCTGTGATCTAACTGGACCACTAAGTCTATATATTCAGCACAGTCTTGAGATGGGTTCACGACTTGAGCCAAGACATCCTTGAGTTCTCCTCGAAGCCCTCGATGAAATAACGTGAGTCGTTTTACCTCAGGCCATCCAGTTTCCACTATCAACCTATTAAAGGTTGTGATGTACGATAGAAGGTCCTGGTTACCCTGTCGTAGTGACAAAAGTTTGTTATCCAGGGCCTGTCCTTGGGAGTGCCGGGCAAATAGTCTTTCCATGCTCGCTTGAAAGCACTGAAAATCGAGAAGAATTGGGTCATCCTTATTACCTAGTGGAATTGACCAATCAGCTGCCACTGAGATATGACAATACAAAGGCTATCTTGGCTTGATCATTTGGGAAGGCTCCATGTCTGCATAAAAAGTGCAAGCGGCATTGGTTCATAATCACGGCAAACCTTTTGGGATCTCCAGCAAAGCTTTCGGGGGGAGCTAATGGAATATTTCCAGGTAGGTTTAATTGCACAGGGTTACTCGATAACACAGGAGCTGGATTTCCCCCGGAACCAGGTAGGAGTGCTTGTCCAGCCTGGCTTTGCAATAGTTGCCTAGCAAGGTCGTCAGTTCGCTCCTTTGACAAAATCAGTTCCCTCCTAAGGGCATTGGTTTGTTGACGGGTGGAATGCACTTCGGCCCTCAGTTCCCCTAGATATTGGGCCAATTGGTCAGTCTCTGAGGAATCCATAACGCCCGGGTGGGAAATTGTAGGAAGGCTTTGCGTTCTGTTACGCTCACCTGGCTCCCACAGAGGCGTCGATCTGGACTGACTGCTGCGGTCTCCACCAATGTGATGCATAGGGCTGAGATGACGGACTGGACTGGCCCACCTAGCTTTGTTTGCTTGGCCCGTAGGAATATTCTTCTACAAATGGAGAAAGGGGATTAACCACCCGTGGAGTTGAGCGTAAATCCCCCCACACCGCTGTTCTCCCCACTGATCACCTTGGATGTCCCCTCTTATAGTCTCACCTGATGATCTGAAAAGATGAGCTCTCCATCCTGCATTGAGCACAGGGGCGCGTAGATAACCAGTTGCTTCACTGGCTCGAAGGAATTGGTGAGTTCCAGGACAATATTGACTCCGATATTCCCGGCAAGACGCCGTAGGTATGTAGTTCGTAAGAGTTCAAATGCCTGACTTTCACTCTTGTCCGATTCCTTGCAGGTTGCAGCTTGACCCTACTGAAGAGTTCCTCGTGGCAACCGGTAATGTTCTGGTAAGGATTTGTATTATCCAACACAGTTCGATAAAATAATGTCCATATGTAACCTGTTGCTTTCTCCCTTATTCAGGCGCTGAGAGGAAGTATGAAGTCTCGGGGAATAATGCCTCCGGGGGTAAAATCAGGTAAGTCTTTTGTGGTGAGGAGGGTTCCCCTTGTTAGTCCCTTGTTTCACCTTGCTGTCCTTTTGTTTCCCCTTAGGGGCTGGGGTTCGGCTAGGATGCAGTGGAAGCTGCGCCGACCTGTGAAGAAGAATAGTACCACCGGTGGTAAAATTAGGTAGTCTATGGGGGGTATTCCTCTGTGTATTCCCTTGGCTCACCTTGCTGTTCTTGTCTGCTCCTTAGGTGCCGGAGTGCGGTGGTGAAATGTGAAGGTACTGCGAAGGCCGGTGAGTTCAGTGCAGCGCTGCAGCAGGCGAGGCGACGCGCATAACATAACTTCTTTCTTCCAGCTCGAAGGCACGATGGATCGGGAATTCAGGTAAGGATCAAAGGTATTGCTCTTGTTCTAACCTTTTCTCCTTCTTTCTCCCTTTTTCTAGGAGCTCCAAACTCGAGGCGGGCGTGGCAGACGACTGGATGCAGACTTACAAACTACTGAGAAGGATTCATTGAACCACTTTTGGGAGAGTGGCACTTTCCAAATCTCTTAACCAATGAGCTGCAGGAGGAGCAGTCCAAGGCAGAGGAGAGCTCTGTCCCCTAACCCCTCCCAGGGAACATTGAGCATCACTACTGCTGTGGAACAGGACCTGCAACTCTGTACCAGAATCTCCTGAAACTGGGAAAGCAGACCCTGAACAGACTCATACTGTTCTCCAGCCCCGGAAGTGGGTCTAAAAGCATCTGGAGTACCAGATTAGTTGAGGCTTCCAGTTCTGCCAACACAACACCAGTTGAACTGACACTGAGCTGCATTAAATGAAGAAGGATCCCACCAGTGCTGCTTTTTGGCGCTCCTCTGAACCTTCAAACAAGTGCTTGCATCACCAGCCCACTCAATGCTGCATCGTGCCCTCCCTGAGATCGTCACCTGCTAGGCTGGAATCAACCACTCGACACCAGGAAACAACTCGAACATCTTTAGAGTCAATTTCTGACACAAACCAGTGGTTATGCCACGACTTGATCCTATTTGCCTTCAAACTGCTGCTATGCCGAACAACTCATTAAAGCAACTGGATCACCGTTTTGATCAAACTGCTGGAGCATCACTCATCGACCCCTCCCAGCAGTCACAACACATTTCGACCATGCTCAACAACAATGGGTATCTGATGAGTGCCCCAAGCTGCTTCACCAAACACGGCTTACAACCTACAAAGGGCTACAGCATTCCAATCTGCTTGACACCCGCTTGCTGCTTGGGCCCCCATGATCTACCGTACCGAAACTGAGCTTGATCAGCTCGCAACACTGCTCGAAGCTGGGTTCCACACCATTGAACGGCCAAGAACCCCATGAAGGTATGATTGACTAATAACTGTCCCCTGGGTCCAGATTTGGGCCCTATAGACTGTTTAGGTCACTAAATCCCTTTTAGCATCCAACAAACATATCCAAATTAAGAACATTGTGGTTTTTACTTGCCTTACATTCCTGTTTCATTATCCCAAGTGCTGCATTGTGCAATCTTGGCTAATTCTTGGTTCTTTCATCAGGGGTAGGTTTTATGTAGTGTTTTTCAATTTAGTCATTTCTGCAGATGGTTTGTTTGATTAAAGTATATTTATTTTCATAAAACCATTATTGGACATTCCCTTTATTTTGGACTGTTATGATTTGCTGGTTGGGTCAATACTGAACCACTCTTAAGGGCATAGCCTTCCCTCTGCCCACATTACCACAAATGGCAAAGGAGGTATATCACTTAACTGGTCTTGTTCTACCTGTATGATTGTGTTGGCTCTTGGCTTGTAGATGTGTGTGGGATGAGTGGGCATTTTCGTCCCTACTCACCCTTGTACTCGTGCAGAGCAGAATCCAATTTGTCACAGACACATACATACATACATGCCATATAAATATGCAGAAATACAATGCTTTATCAAAATAGAGGTTGTCTTTGTTTGATTTAAAGACCTGAGGGATCACATATTTGGTCACTGGGTGCCTGTATCTGAGGACTGGGGCAGTAGCCAGCTTCAATCTTGTTCTGACGTACATAGCAAATGCCTCTCTAGGATAATGTGGAATGCCCTTTGTTTGCATGTATCAGCCCTTCCTTAGTGCATAGGTGTGCTTGGAGGGATGGTCAACCATTGACCAATCACATTACTGTGTGGATGGTGCATGGCATGCAATGCAATTGGATGCTGTGTTCAGTCACTGACTCCAGGAGGGGATAAAAGCACCTCCCATTACCCACTCACCTTGTCTACTGCTGGAACTATGTACCTGCACAGTTGAAAGCCTTGCTGTCTTGAAGAGATAACATCTATTGCATAATCTACTTTTATTTAGTGCTAAAAAAACATGTGCAGAAGTAGAACTAGAAAGACACATGAGCAATGAACAAATATATAAGAAGGGCCTTGTGTGTGTGACCTTCCTGCCTACAAAGTGTCCCTACATGAACCAGTAATATTGATCAGTGACTTAAGAACCTCCCTTAGATCTTTGTTCAGCCTGCAGGTTCAAATCACAACAGGGACAATTCACCTCTTCCTTGGTCAATAAATTAAGCATTGTACAAACTGATCATAAATAACGCCTATTATCATAGTGCTCAGAAGCTTGACAAATATGGCACTAAGTGCTTTATAAACATAAAAATACTCATGCACATGTGGAGTTTACCTTCATCCCAGTGCCCACCCCATCGCCTATGTCTTGGGATACACCACTGCATTCCTGCTCCGCAAGGCATTTTGACCCATATGTCCATTGGTCACCTCTCCTTAACTTCCATACTGGCCACCAAACAGTGAACCCACAAAACAGAAAGGACGTTAAGCACATAGCTGGAATATGTGATTGTAAGTCATGGAATCTACAAAAGCAGATGAAGTGTTCAATGTTGAAGGGGTATCTGGTAATATTACCCCCGCACAAATGGTCGTCATACATCTAGTCACTGGGAAAATGCAGGGGCGACATTACGCATGGTGACCATTTGTAAGGGGAGCAGGGCTGTCCCCTGATCCCCTTGGAAGGGGAAAAATCATTTTAAAAACAGGAGTTGCGGGGGTGTCCCCCGGAGGTTAACAGTGATAATGTCTCCACAAACCACAGCCTTTATGCAGTGACTTTTTGCCACAGAGCCTTTCTGCGGGAGCATTATCGCATTGGAAGCGTTGAGGGGAGGATGCGAATGGGGAATCCTGATTCTAAAAAGGGATTGCAGTTCATTGTGGAGGCAAAGGCAGTGCAGTACATCTCACTAAGCTATTCAGGAATAATGTACTTGGTCTTTTTTACATTCTGCTACAGTTTGTGCTTGGTTCATAGCCATATCCAGACTATCCCAAATGGCTCATAGCCCACTCGTCCAAAATTCCACCCCGGCTAGACACCGAACGAAGAAATACAGTTAGAGGGGGTCAATGGCGAGAAGATGAGCCATAATACTGACACGTTCATTTTCGTGGCTGCATTGCATTTCAAGAGTAACACTTTTGTGGGTTAAACCAACTTTTCATCTGTTTTAAAAGCTGATGGAAATGGCATCACTGCTCAAGAAGCATCAGAGAGCCTTGTCCCCAGCAACCTGCCATACGTGGGAAATAAATTCAAGGGTTTATCATAGGCCGCCAAATGTGAGTAATGGGGAGGATTGGTTCACAAGGGAGGGAAATAGCAGATCCTACATGCCCAAAGGAGTCTGTTGGAATTGTGATAACTTCTACGACCACAAGAGGGGGTTGAGACCTGCTCTGGTAATCCCTAGACAGTGGATTACCTAGTTTGGAAATGTACTTAGCTAGTGGTCAAGTGAAAAGCGGAACTGTGGTTTCACTGTTTCTATGGAATGCTGGGAGGCAGATCTGGAATTCTAGGCTTGGACCCGATTATTATCAAAAATAAAAAGAGATTAATAGCAGATGGGATGCCTGAAATTGTGTTTAGGACTATGTAAAAGGTCAAACCTTTTGCATTGTGCCCTATGGTCGCCATATTTGACTTACACTGTACACTATGGTCACTAATATACCACATTTAATCTGCATTGTGCACCTTGGTCGCTAATAGACCACATTTGTCTTGCATTGTGCCCTATGGTCGCCATATTTGACTTACACTGTACCCTATGGTTACTAATAGACCACATTTAATCTGCATTGTGCACCTTGGTCGCTAATAGACCACATTTGTCTTGCATTGTGCCTTGTGGTCGCCATATTTGACTTACACTGTACCCTATGGTCACTAATAGACCACATTTGATCTGCATTGTGCCCCATGGTCGGTAATAGACCACACCTGCACTGCCTATGGTCGCTAATAGACCACACCTGACTTGCATTGTGCCATTGCGCTGATAGTTGCATTTAGCCTACCTAGTCTTAGCCACCTCAATTGCCATTTGAAACTTCACCTATCGGTCTATTATCCAGTCACTTAGCATGCACTCCCGGGGTCTTGCCTACAGGTCACCCTGGCTACTATTGCATATCGCCTTCCTTATCACATTAGGAATACAACCACCTAAAATAAGCACCAATGTTAACACTCTGAGTCTTCGCACCACGTCCTATTCCACCCATTGCACCTGCCATATCATGCTCAACACACAACATCCCAATACTGGACTTAAAATGACCCACTATCCAGATAGCACCACCCTACAAAGGCCATGCAACACTGTAGACAGAAACCTTAGACTACGTGCTCGCCTGTCCAAACTGCATGAGCTACCAGCCAAGAAGGCTGAACTATAAAAATCCCGAAACAAAATACAGTTACCCTTGAAGGGTATTGCGGAACCTACTAGGAAACAGGCTAAGCCCAACAGACCCAAACTAAACAACTCCAAACAGATAACTAAAGGTAGTCATAACACCACCAGCCCTAACTTAGCTGACCATAAACCATATCTCAAAGGTGCACTTATAAACGCCAGGTCGCTAGTCGCACACGCCACAGAGATCTCGGACATCATTGCCACAGACAACTTAGACTTTTTGGCCATCTCAGAATCCTGGCTACATGATGCGGCTGGCCCAGCCTTATCGCTAGCAGTCCCAGACAACTATACAATCCTACGTGCGGACAGACTTACCTCCCGAGGTGGAGGTCTAGCAATCATAGCTAAAACTAGCCTGGACATGAGGATCATCACTACTACCAATAATATGCAATCCTGTGAATGCCTCACGGCTAAAATAGCCATCGCCAACTCCCAAACCCTAAACATTATCCTCATCTACAGACCACCAGGTCCTATCGGAACCTTCTCTGAGGACATCTCGACATC
The DNA here is from genome assembly GCF_040938575.1 of Ambystoma mexicanum. Taxonomy (NCBI): domain Eukaryota; kingdom Metazoa; phylum Chordata; class Amphibia; order Caudata; family Ambystomatidae; genus Ambystoma; species Ambystoma mexicanum. Next base: position 919,580,799 of record NC_090922.1, on the reverse strand, counting down.
CCTGTCCAATAACCTAAAAAATACATCCCAAACAATAGTGCTAGGAGACTTTAATCTAGGCTATAATGACAATAAGGACACCCAATCTTCAGTGATTGCTCTGACCTTGAAAGAGCTGGGATTCTCCCAAAAAGTTGAACTACCCACCCACAACAAAGGTCGCATCCTTGATTGGATAGCAGAACATAATTGCAAAGTAAATATTACGGATTCTGTACCGCAGTTCTGGACTGACCACCACCTGCTATTATTCTCAGTGACAACCCACCGGGTCACTGCCCCGTCCTCACTTGCCCCACCTCTGCAAACGAGAAATAAAAAACTAATGACAGTGGAAAATCTGATGCCCATTATAATACCTAAATTAAACTCACTACCTGACTACATGGACCCTAATCTGTTAGTCGAACATTATAATGCAGTCATGTCCTCAGCCCTGGATCACATAGCCCCGCTCAAACTAAGAAATAGCAAACCTAAAAAACACCTCAATTCTTGGTTCACGCCCCACCTAAAAAATCTTAGGCTGGCCAAAAGAAAACTTGAAACTATTTGGAGACTTTCCCCATCTGTCAAAAATAAACTCAACCTCTCCAAAGCCTCCTCCCAATACAAGAAAGAAATACTATTAGCCAAACAAGAAACCTACAATACTAGAATATCCAACTCAAAATCTAGTGTCAAAGAACTGTTCAGCATTCTGAAAGAACTGGAAACACCTGTTGTACCCCAAGAAAACTGTACCAAGGATAAAAAATGGTGCTCTAGCATACAACTTGCTTTAACAAACAAAGTAGCAAGCCTACAAACCAAAATTGCCATCAAGAAGGCATCACTTACACCACACATCCCTCAGAGCTCAGCGCCACCGCCAATGCCCAAGTTAGGAGCCCGATTCTGCTTCTCTAAGGTATCGACAATAGAGGTAGAAAAGGTCATCCTGGGACTCAAACCGTCCAACTGCAAAGGCGACCAATGCCCAGCACAACTCATCAAGGATGCTGCGAGAGAACTGTTGCCATTTATAACCAAACTAATCAACTCTTCCTTTACCTCAGGTTCAGTACCGATCAACCTAAAAGAGTCCTGGGTACTGCCACTACTAAAGAAGCAAACCCTTGACCCTGCCATCCCGACTAACTTCAGGCCCATCACGATTGTGCCCTTTCTTCTAAAAATTTTAGATAAAGTGGCTTACTTGCAAATGCAAAGCTTCCTAGAGTCTAACCACCTACTTGGAACCCGTCAATCAGGATTCCGCACCCAACATGGGACCGAAACAGCGTTAATAGACCTTAAGGCCCAAATAGACGATTGTAGAGACAATGGCCAAGCGGCCCTACTTCTCCTCCTGGACCTATCAGCGGCATTCGACTTAGTGGACCACACAGTCCTCTGTAGTCACCTCGACTCGGCAGCCCACTTTTCAAAAGAGGCCATAATTTGGATCCAGTCATTCCTGAGTAATCGGACCATGAGAGTCTTCGCTCCATCAGCCTCAGCAGACCCAATCCCTATAACATGCGGTGTTCCACAAGGATCTTGTGTGTCACCCACCCTCTATAATGTCTTCACGAAGCCTCTCTTTGATGAAATGGATCACCTGGGCATCGCTTATACTAACTACGCAGACGATACCCAGATCCTCCTCCCGCTCTCAGGAGACTACGCCAAGGACCTGGCCCTAGTGAACAGGATCTATAGCATCGTCCAGGCATGGATGGCCACACACGGCCTATGCCTGAACGATGATAAAACTGAGCTTATCATCCTGGGCACCACTACCTATATATCCAAACTCAGCCCTGATTACGACAACTTCATTATTGATGGGAACAACATAAAAGTAGCTCATGAAGTAAAAACCTTAGGATTTTACCTAGACGCCACCATGAACTTTACTAAACAAGTTAACTCCCTAGCTTCTGCCACAGCATATACATGCAAACTTATCAGAGCGAGCAAACAATTCCTCTCCACAGATAGTCGCATTACACTAGCCAGAGCCTTGATACTATCCAAATTATATTATTGTAATGGACTTTACATTGGAGCTAATAAACAGACCATCCACAAAATTCAAGTGCTCCAGAACAATGCTCTGAGAGCAGCACTCAAGATTAATAGAAACAAGCATATTTCCTCCACAAGAAGAGAACACAAATGGCTCGCCACCGCAGACAAAATTCATCTCAAAATCGCCTCCCTCACCCACAAATGTATCAACAACAAAGCTCCACCTTACCTCATGGATAGACTACGTAAAAGGACTTCTTCCAGACCTACCAGAACAGCCAACGCAAACTGCCTCCAAGTCCCGCGTTTCAAACTTGCCACTATAGGAGGAAATAGCTTCCCGGTCAAGGCTGCGCAGTTATGGAATTCCCTCCCCCATGACGTTAGAGAACCTCAGCCTTTCGCAAAATTTAGACAAAAACTCACCAGGTGGCTGAGAGCCAACGACAGCTAACTACTCCACCTGTCACATTGTACATTACTGTATATAATTATATATTACGCAAACAGGAGCAAACTCCTTGTTCCCCTGTCCTTGATCTCCCCTTGTTCATATCTGCTTGCTGTAATATTGCTGATGTCTGTCTACTCTTCCTGCCTCTTCCTGTACGTGCAATTAGCCGAGCATATCTGTAACCAAGCTCGGCGCATCTCTGTACCTTCATCTGATTTCTATGTACCTGTAACTAAGTTGAGCATATCCTTATCTGTTTGCGCCCTGATACTCCAGGGTTTGGCGCGCTATACAAATAAATAAACTAAACTAAACTAAACTAAACCTTAGCAGAATGAAGCAGGGGATCCCAAGGGGTTACTGAGATTTCCCCTGTCTGGTGTTACTTTACATTAATTATGGGTGTTTTCCCAGAAGACAGCTGCTTTGGCCAAAAATAACGTTCTGAAGAACCAAAGAATTTAAAAGGCTGCCACTTGGCTCGCCATCAGATAGCCTAATCGTGCTCAAATCACTTATGTAAGAAAAGAGCTCCATTTATTCTGAATTAAAGGGTGGCTACAGTGTAGCATTTTGTCCCTTATTTTCCAATCCTGCTTTATCATAAATTATAAACTGCGTGGTATCTTTGGTTGGCATCTGGATCTCTCTGCATAGTACCTGGGACATACTGGTTCTGGAGCAAGCTAGATGAGGAATCTGACAATTGAAATTAGGTTGTGCAATAATTGGACTACTTCCGAAAGGAAGATATACCATCAACTAGAACATTGCAGAAGCATGATAGAGTCCTACATTATTGTTTGCAAGGCATTGATTTTGTAGAGGTGCAAGATACATGTTCTCACTCTTTCCCTCACTTATTATGATCACTCTGAATGCATACATTCTCGTTCAAGCATGTGTCACGCTTCAAAAGATTTAAGGTCATCGGCAGCCCTTTAAATAAATAATTGACTACCATGGAAACACAGTCATTTAAAATATCACCAGCAAAGAAATCCACTGGCAAATATATATGCCCTCTTGAGGTGATATGGTGCTACACCAGCAGGTCAGTTTTACAGACTTTGAAACATACAAAACAACTACATTATTTTTCTTGAGAAGCTGCCATGAGTATATTGCTGGACACCACTCCTTCTCTAGTGACATTTGCATTCAATCAAGCAATGAAGGAGAATTCACTACGTTTCATGCATGTATCTTTGAGAATTTGCCATCAGGAAGGATGTAAAACCCGTGGCTTTGTTGATGTTTACTACTTAATAAAATGATGCAAATAATTGCATTTTTTAATAAAAGGTAATCTGCTGATGAGATTTCCCCTTTCAAGCTCCATGCCAAACGCATAGTGTGTATCTGTGCCCTTCTGAATCAGTCTCCTAATCTGCAGTGTATGCTCTACCAGTAGCAGAGAGCAGGTTCAGAGGTCGCAGTTGCCCATCTGACACGTGCAGTGACAGCCAAGTTTGTGCAGTGCAGAGGATGCATTTGAGATATGCACCCCTGTACCAAAACTATGATGATTATAGGTAGTCCATGATGGTGGCAGGTTAAACGCTAAGTATAAGCTATACCTGAGTTAAGGGATGGTGCATGGCACTACCCAGGATCATTGCAGCCACATCCAATTTAATATCACACATGTGTCAACTCTTGTGGCCCAGCTCGACTGTGGAAGGTGATATGCATTCTGGCCAGACATGCTACCCCTGACAGGATAGGAACCTGAATGACCAGGCTTCTTCTTTGATCTCTTTGTGAGGGTGGAGAACACCCTCATCCGGTGAAAGCCAGTCTACAGGAAGCTGGCCTGTGCCCAGGCATGAAAGAAGCATACTCATTCAAAGGGAGTAGCCTCACACATGGGTCCTGCATTTCTAAATGCCTTTAATCCAAACTTAGATCTTGATTCCTGAGAAGGGAAGAGGTGAGGTTAGTGTAGACATGGGAGCTCTGTGCATCTGTGCAGTGGGGGAAGACTTCGACCATGTTGTTTCTCTCTGACTACCTCTCTTTTTGCTGTCTCCTCCATATCCTTTTGAGCAAAGCACTTTGGGTGGTATGTCAAAAGGGCAAAGTGTACTTCTTTCAAGCGCAGGGATTGGACCCGTAAAGCAGAAAGACTAGTTTTAATCCAATCACAGACAGGCTTTTGCCTTTAAATGAAGGGGGCATCCCACCACTTCTTCAGTTCATCCTTTGGACTGCAATCCTGAAAGAAGATTTCATTGGACCTCTGTTGGGAGAGTTGATTTTCCAGAGCCCTCCACCAGAGTGGTGAAGACTTAGCTATTGGGGGTTGTGAGGAGGGCTTTGTATCCAAAGTAGAGAATGACATAATATGAACAGTTTCGAAAACCTTTATTTTTGGTAAAAGGGATGGAGAAACTCCTATCTGGCCCTAAACCTAAAATGGGAGCTCGCTCTACAATCTTAAGAAAAAAGAAAACAGTCCTAGTCAGTCATGTCACAAAATCATAATCAGTTAAACTAATAAACCTAATGCCTGCCCTCTCTCTAATACAAAAATGTGTGTAGGAAAATGTGCTTTTCAAAGGAAAATCAATGTGGAACAAAAATGTCAGAACGGAAAGTGTATGTATGGCTATGTCTCTCCTTCCCCACATTATGTAGCACATAGGTTTAAGGTGGAGCACCGACACTTGGACACACTCTGTCTGGTAAACACTTTGGCAGCTGGATCTATCTTTCAAAGTCTCTTGGTAATGCAGACAATGGGCCTCATTACACGGTAGGCGGTAGCGCCATGGCTACCTCCTTACCGCATTCCGGGTCCGTGTTCCCGAAATAGGGACTTACCGGGTCATTCCGACCTAGGAAGACCCAGTAAGTGCCCATTCTGGGAACCATTCCCCATTCTCATTTGAGCCCCCATAGGGTTTGCGGTACCGTTATTAACTCTGAAGTCCCTTAACAGGTCCCATCCTTAACACCAGGTCAGACCTGGTGTTAAGGAAGGGACCCGCTAAGGGACCTCGTAGTAGGGCGGTAAGGGATTACCGGCACCGGTGCCCTTACCGGTGCCGGTAATCCCTTACCGCCTACCGTGTAATGAGGCCCAATGTCTCTCAATAGTTCAGCAATGGCTCCCCTCACTCGGGTTCAAGCCTCTCCTCAAAACCAATAGTTCAACACAGTCTCTTTTTATTGTTCACTTTCTCAGGGTTTTCTTCCCCTATGGTTTTGCTAGCACTTGGTCAAGACCTCCCTCAGTCGGGCTGGAGCCTTTCTTTTTGCACATCAAAGTTCATAGAACATTTCACAGAGACCTTCGACTGGGATTTCATCCTTCGCCTGACCACGCGGTTACTCTGTATCCATATAATTCCTTTCAAATATGTTGTTTAATCTTCACTTGTGTTTCATTTATATCACGCGTAGCCTTCAGCTTCTGACACAATTGTTGCCAGCACTCCATGGCCCAAACAGGGCTTTCGTCCTCTCACTTGACTCATCGGTTGCGAAGGGAGGCTTGCTACTTTCGCAGCTTTTCAACTGAAGTCAAGGATGTGGCTCTCACAATTGGCTGGTACCTCTCTAACTCCACCGTTAAGGAGGGTAGCTGTTGCAGTCTTGTGGCACAAGATACAATAGTCTTTTTCCAACTGAGCTGGCTCTCCTAACCTTCTTGGCCTCTTGGAGTTCTCGCTTTCTGGCAAATAAGGAGCTTTCGCTTGCAGCCTCTCTCCCCTGCTTCTCTGATCTCTCGCTCTCATTCGCCCGGTCAGCCACCTCTCTGGACGAGCCGCTCCTTCGTGCATTTTCCCTTGCTCAATAGGTACAATTCACACTTCCACAGGTCTCCCTCGACCGGGTCTCGGACCTGTCTTTCATTTTAGTTTAGTAACCACAGTAGACCTAACGCAGCCGGGCACGAGCCTCTTGCTCAAAAGTTCACATATCGCCCTTAACTGGGCTCAGACCTGTTTAGGCATCCATCAGCCAGGTTCAGGCCTTTAGCTTACAGTTTCTCAAAAGAAATAGTTTTAGACTTCCAGTCCCAGAATTCATCCGTCTCTATTTTGCTCCTACTTCGCTCGCTCCACAAAATTCCATTCTCGCGGTTTAGGAGCAGCAGGAGCACAAGAGGATGTTTACCTGGGGTCAGGATCTTACCACCTGCCCCCCAAAGGCCTAGGATTCCCAATTTCACCCAGGGGAGGAGCTTTGATGTGGGTGCCGCAATGCAACCCCAGTTGCCCCTGTGTATAGTTTCCTGGAGGCACAGCTTCGACTCCACACCAAAGCCTCCCCTGCACACTCAGGCTCAGTGTCTGGGTAGTTCTCCTTCCTCCAGGCCTTCCAGGTTCCTTCCAGCCCCTCTCTCTATGGCATCTCTGCACCCTTCCGCATCCCCGCTCACTCAATGTGTCTCCCAGTGCTCCACCATTTATACTGGTGGGGAGGAGTAATAAGAGTCAGGTGTGAGCAATTGTCCAGCACTGCCTGACTCTACCTGACCTTGTTAATGGGACAAGATGGAGACCGCCCATAGGATCTCATGGTGTATAGGTCCCTATGGGTTATCTCCATCACTCTCGTCTGTCTCTTCCTCATCCCAGTGGTTTTGCAAAACAGCAGTGGGGAGGAATTATGGGAATTGTAGTTGTCGGGAAGGAATTTATCAATATCATGGGGGTTCTAATCAGGATGAAGGGGTGAATATACAAATTTGGTTTTATTTTCCTTTCATGTTGTTAAATAAGTATACTGGGGTTTGGTGGGATTTGATTGACAGTATCCCATAATGACTGAGGGGGTGTTGGGTAGGGGAGTGTTGGAAAGGGGGGAATACTGCATCTCTCCCAGGGGCATTCCTCCCATTATCTCCAAGGGGCCCCTTCCCAGGAGATCCTCCCTCGCTTGTCCACCCCCAGGGTTGGGATCCCAAAGCGAGGGCCCTTCCCTGGCCCCCTTAGTCAGGTGAACCCAAAAATAGCCTGGGAGAAATGCTCAGGTTTCTCACAGGATGTACCTGCTGCTGGAACAAGACTTGCCTCTTTGACAGCCATACTGCTGCCAGGACCTCAACTCAGTGAAGGGCACCAGAAGGTGTGCACAAGCTACCCTTGCTGAGGTCCAGAAAACAAGGACTGGACTTGACTCTGAGATCCCTGAGTGGGACTAACAGCATCCAGAGAGTGAAGACATCCCAGAGCCCTCTGCTTTCTCACATAAAACTGGTCAAACTATTGTTGGGCTAGTTTCACTACATTTCAGACCAGCAGGACCCTCCAGAGCTGCCATTGGCACTCACCAAGCTTTTCAAACTCTTACTGCTCATTCAAACATGTTTGCTGCTGCAACATACTAGCTCAGCACATCATTGCCTCAGCTCCAACTACAAGTATCTGCAACCACTGAACCGCTGCTTTGTCCACCAGTATCTTTGCTGCTCATAGTCATCACTAGTCAAACCAACCCTTGTGGATCTTCGAGCCCCAATCATCAGACGCTGCTTCAAACCCTTCGGACCGTACCTGCACATCCTGTTGCCAGTATCTTTACCGTCTATTTGACCATTGAACAGTGGCCCTCGTGATCTGTATCACCTTGAGCACTTCATTGAACCCGTCTGATTAACCAGCATATCCAGTAGCCAGCTTCTTTGAAGTGACCATCAAGCTGACTCTGGTAGCTCTTTACCCTCTACGCATCCTTGTCCTCCTGACCAACAGAAGTAAATTCATCACAGTATCTGTACTCCTGTGTTCAATTGCAACCATAAGGCAAACAAGCAACAGTACTGGGTTTGGCCGATATATGTAGACTAGCTTGGCCTGATGCAGAATCTCACAGCAAAGACCAAAAGCATTGCCAGAGCATCTTGCGTGTATTAATGTTGAGCACCTTTAAAATATTTTTGAACTGCCTGACGAGGAGGGACGGCCTTGACTGGGCTCTCAACCTGCTTGGAAAATAATTAAGGAAATTGCCTAAGCAGCCCGCGGTCCGTTTCACCTCTGCAAGATGGCCATAATCGTTGCTGAAGTTCTGATGAACATTTATTACAAGCAGTGCCGAAGCAGAGATAAATCCATGAAGCACTATTTCTGCAGACAATTTAAAATAAATATTTAAGAGCACTTGAAAAACTAATGTGTGGCCCGTGCAAGGGAAATAAAGTCCTGTAGTTCAATAGGCAGCATTTTAGTTTTCTTTAAAGTAACTTCTAAGGTCCCTTACACAGCTCACCTTCCAGAGATTCTGGCCTTCAACTCCCATACACCCCCACCACTGATTATGCTGGCTGGGTCTGATTGTCTGTAGTCCAAAATATCTGATTGGCGACAGGTTGGTTCCCCCTCGTGTAATGTAATGGACAAGGGTTATGGCATGAGCTATGCATGTAGATTGGTCTCTAGGGGAATGTAGTGGGAACGGAATGAGAGGAGTGGTCGTTGGAGAGGTCGATGAAGTGGGCTAGCATGGAGCACAGGATAGAAGTGAAGGTTCTCTGTTAATCTTAATGTAACTTAAATTTAATTAAAATAATTGAACACAAACCACTTCACTTAGGGCCTCATTACACGGTAGGCGGAGGACCCAGGTGCCATTAGCACCTTGGTCCATGCCGGTAAAATACCGCCACCTCCTTGGTGGAAAGGGGAACTACCGCCCTATTCCAAGTTTTGGCGGGGTGGTAATTCCCCCTTCCCCCATTGCCCTTCCCCATTTCCATTTTTGCCCAATAGAGCATAATGGGAATGGGTAAGGTGCTAATTACGGTACCGCAATTAGCACCCTGGTCCCTTTGCGGGTTGGTTTTTAACGCCTGCTAAACAGCAGGCATTAAAG